>NW_026047149.1:2119216-2719216 GCF_023864275.1 Schistocerca cancellata | reverse complement strand
ATTGCATCCCGATTCAATACAAAATTCGCAATGCCGATTTCTTTCCCCATTAGTACGGTTTAGAAGAGTATGTACTTTGGCTATTCCCAGGGGGCCCAGTGTTAGACTCCAAAGTACCACAGCAGGTTTACTGTAACCCTTCGACCATCTCATTGACGATGAAACACAGAAATTGCATCCCGATTCAATACAAAATTCGCAATGCCGATTTCTGTCCACAGGCGTACTGTTTAGAAGGGTATGTACTTTGGCTCTTCCCTGGGGGAACAGTGTAAGACCCCGATGCACCACAGCAGGTTAACTGTATCCCTTCGACCATCACATTGACGATGAAACACAGAAATTGCATCCCGATTCAATACAAATTTGGCAATGCAGAATTCTGTCCACAGGAGTACGGTTTAGAAGAGTATGTACTTTGGCTCTTCCCTGGGGTCTGAGTGTTAGACTCCGATGCACCACAGCAGGTTTACTGTAACCCTTCGACCATCACATTGACGATGAAACACAGAAATTGCATGCCGATTCAATGCAAAATTCGCAATGCCGATTTCTGTCCACAGGTGTACAGTTTAGAAGAGTGTGTACTTTGGCTATTCCTTGGGTCTGAGTGTTAGACTCCGATGCACCACAGCTGGTTTACTGTAACCCTTCGGCCATCACATTGACGATGAAACACAGAAATTGCATCCCGATTCAATACAAAATTCGCAATGCCGATTTCTGTCCACAGGAGTACGGTTTAGAAGAGTATGTTCTTTGGCTCTTCCCTGGGGTCTGAGTGTTAGACTCCGATGCACCACAGCAGGTTTACTGTAACCCTTCGACCGTCACATTGACGATGAAACACAGAAATTGCATCCCGATTCAATGCAAAATTCGCAATGCCGATTTCTGTCCACAGGTGTACAGTTTAGAAGAGTGTGTACTTTGGCTATTCCTTGGGTTCTGAGTGTTAGACTCCGATGCACCACAGCTGGTTTACTGTAACCCTTCGGCCATCACATTGACGATGAAACACAGAAATTGCATCCCGATTCAATACAAAATTCGCAATGCCGATTTCTGTCCACAGGAGTACAGTTTAGAAGAGTGTGTACTTTGGCTCTTCCCTGGGGTCTGAGTGTTAGACTCCGATGCACCACAGCAGGTTTACTGTAACCCTTCGACCATCACATTGACGATGAAACACAGAAATTGCATCCCGATTCAATAAAAAATTCGCAATGCCGATTTCTGTCCACAGGTGTACAGTTTAGAAGAGTGTGTACTTTGGCTATTCCTTGGGTTCTGAGTGTTAGACTCCGATGCACCACAGCTGGTTTACTGTAACCCTTCGGCCATCACATTGACGATGAAACACAGAAATTGCATCCCGATTCAATACAAAATTCGCAATGCCGATTTCTGTCCACAGGAGTACGGTTTAGAAGAGTATGTTCTTTGGCTCTTCCCTGGGGTCTGAGTGTTAGACTCCGATGCACCAGAGCAGGTTTACTGTAACCCTTCGACCATCACATTGACGATGAAACACAGAAATTGCATCCCGATTAAATGCAAAATTCGCAATGCCGATTTCTGTCCACAGGTGTACAGTTTAGAAGAGTGTGTACTTTGGCTATTCCTTGGGTTCTGAGTGTTAGACTCCGATGCACCACAGCTGGTTTACTGTAACCCTTCGGCCATCACATTGACGATGAAACACAGAAATTGCATCCCGATTCAATACAAAATTCGCAATGCCGATTTCTGTCCACAGGAGTACGGTTTAGAAGAGTATGTACTTTGGCTCTTCCCTGGGGTCTGAGTGTTAGACTCCGATGCACCACAGCAGGTTTACTGTAACCCTTCGACCATCACATTGACGATGAAACACAGAAATTGCATCCCGATTCAATACAAAATTCGCAATGCCGATTTCTGTCCACAGGTGTACAGTTTAGAAGAGTGTGTACTTTGGCTATTCTTTGGGTTCTGAGTGTTAGACTCCGATGCACCACAGCTGGTTTACTGTAACCCTTCGGCCATCACATTGACGATGAAACACAGAAATTGCATCCCGATTCAATACAAAATTCGCAATGCCGATTTCTGTCCACAGGAGTACGGTTTAGAAGAGTATGTTCTTCGGCTCTTCCCTGGGGTCTGAGTGTTAGACTCCGATGCACCACAGCAGGTTTACTGTAACCCTTCGACCATCACATTGACGATGAAACACAGAAATTGCATCCCGATTCAATGCAAAATTCGCAATGCCGATTTCTGTCCACAGGTGTACAGTTTAGAAGAGTGTGTACTTTGGCTATTCCTTGGGTTCTGAGTGTTAGACTCCGATGCACCACAGCTGGTTTACTGTAACCCTTCAGCCATCACATTGACGATGAAACACAGAAATTGCATCCCGATTCAATACAAAATTCGCAATGCCGATTTCTGTCCACAGGTGTACAGTTTAGAAGAGTGTGTACTTTGGCTATTCCTTGGGTTCTGAGTGTTAGACTCCGATGCACCACAGCTGGTTTACTGTAACCCTTCGGCCATTACATTGACGATGAAACACAGAAATTGCATCCCGATTCAATACAAAATTCGCAATGCCGATTTCTGTCCACAGGAGTACGGTTTAGAAGAGTATGTACTTTGGCTCTTCCCTGGGGTCTGAGTGTTAGACTCCGATGCACCACAGCAGGTTTACTGTAACCCTTCGACCATCACATTGACGATGAATCACAGAAATTGCATCCCGATTCAATACAAAATTCGCAATGCCGATTTCTGTCCACAGGTGTACAGTTTAGAAGAGTGTGTACTTTGGCTATTCCTTGGGTTCTGAGTGTTAGACTCCGATGCACCACAGCTGGTTTACTGTAACCCTTCGGCCATCACATTGACGATGAAACACAGAAATTGCATCCCGATTCAATACAAAATTCGCAATGCCGATTTCTGTCCACAGGAGTACGGTTTAGAAGAGTATGTACTTTGGCTCTTCCCTGGGGTCTGAGTGTTAGACTCCGATGCACCACAGCAGGTTTACTGTAACCCTTCGACCATCACATTGACGATGAAACACAGAAATTGCATCCCGATTCAATACAAAATTCGCAATGCCGATTTCTGTCCACAGGTGTACAGTTTAGAAGAGTGTGTACTTTGGCTATTCCTTGGGTTCTGAGTGTTAGACTCCGATGCACCACAGCTGGTTGATTGTAACCCTTCGGCCATCACATTGACGATGAAACACAGAAATTGCATCCCGATTCAATACAAAATTCGCAATGCCGATTTCTGTCCACAGGAGTACGGTTTAGAAGAGTATGTACTTTGGCTCTTCCCTGGGGTCTGAGTGTTAGACTCCGATGCACCACAGCAGGTTTACTGTAACCCTTCGACCATCACATTGACGGTGAAACACAGAAATTGCATCCCGATTCAATGCAAAATTCGCAATGCCGATTTCTGTCCACAGGTGTACAGTTTAGAAGAGTGTGTACTTTGGCTATTCCTTGGGTTCTGAGTGTTAGACTCCGATGCACCACAGCTGGTTTACTGTAACCCTTCGGCCATCACATTGACGATGAAACACAGAAATTGCATCCCGATTCAATACAAAATTCGCAATGCCGATTTCTGTCCACAGGAGTACAGTTTAGAAGAGTGTGTACTTTGGCTCTTCCCTGGGGTCTGAGTGTTAGACTCCGATGCACCACAGCAGGTTTACTGTAACCCTTCGACCATCACATTGACGATGAAACACAGAAATTGCATCCCGATTCAATACAAAATTCGCAATGCCGATTTCTGTCCACAGGTGTACAGTTTAGAAGAGTGTGTACTTTGGCTATTCCTTGGGTTCTGAGTGTTAGACTCCGATGCACCACAGCTGGTTTACTGTAACCCTTCGGCCATCACATTGACGATGAAACACAGAAATTGCATCCCGATTCAATACAAAATTCGCAATGCCGATTTCTGTCCACAGGAGTACGGTTTAGAAGAGTATGTTCTTTGGCTCTTCCCTGGGGTCTGAGTGTTAGACTCCGATGCACCACAGCAGGTTTACTGTAACCCTTCGACCATCACATTGACGATGAAACACAGAAATTGCATCCCGATTCAATGCAAAATTCGCAATGCCGATTTCTGTCCACAGGTGTACAGTTTAGAAGAGTGTGTACTTTGGCTATTCCTTGGGTTCTGAGTGTTAGACTCCGATGCACCACAGCTGGTTTACTGTAACCCTTCGGCCATCACATTGACGATGAAACACAGAAATTGCATCCCGATTCAATACAAAATTCGCAATGCCGATTTCTGTCCACAGGAGTACGGTTTAGAAGAGTATGTACTTTGGCTCTTCCCTGGGGTCTGAGTGTTAGACTCCGATGCACCACAGCAGGTTTACTGTAACCCTTCGACCATCACATTGACGATGAAACACAGAAATTGCATCCCGATTCAATACAAAATTCGCAATGCCGATTTCTGTCCACAGGTGTACAGTTTAGAAGAGTGTGTACTTTGGCTATTCCTTGGGTTCTGAGTGTTAGACTCCGATGCACCACAGCTGGTTTACTGTAACCCTTCGGCCATCACATTGACGATGAAACACAGAAATTGCATCCCGATTCAATACAAAATTCGCAATGCCGATTTCTGTCCACAGGAGTACGGTTTAGAAGAGTATGTTCTTTGGCTCTTCCCTGGGGTCTGAGTGTTAGACTCCGATGCACCACAGCAGGTTTACTGTAACCCTTCGACCATCACATTGACGATGAAACACAGAAATTGCATCCCGATTCAATGCAAAATTCGCAATGCCGATTTCTGTCCACAGGTGTACAGTTTAGAAGAGTGTGTACTTTGGCTATTCCTTGGGTTCTGAGTGTTAGACTCCGATGCACCACAGCTGGTTTACTGTAACCCTTCGGCCATCACATTGACGATGAAACACAGAAATTGCATCCCGATTCAATACAAAATTCGCAATGCCGATTTCTGTCCACAGGAGTACGGTTTAGAAGAGTATGTACTTTGGCTCTTCCCTGGGGGCTGAGTGTTAGACTCCGATGCACCACAGCAGGTTTACTGTAACCCTTCGACCATCACATTGACGATGAAACACAGAAATTGCATCCCGATTCAATGCAAAATTCGCAATGCCGATTTCTGTCCACAGGTGTACAGTTTAGAAGAGTGTGTACTTTGGCTATTCCTTGGGTTCTGAGTGTTAGACTCCGATGCACCACAGCTGGTTTACTGTAACCCTTCGGCCATCACATTGACGATGAAACACAGAAATTGCATCCCGATTCAATACAAAATTCGCAATGCCGATTTCTGTCCACAATAGTACGGTTTAGAAGAGTATGTACTTTGGCTCTTCCCTGGGGGCTGAATGTTAGACTCCGATGCACCACAGCAGATTTACTGTAACCCTTGGACCATCAAAAAGACGATGAAACAGAGAAATTCCATCTCGATTCAATACAAAATTCGCAATTCCGTTTTCTGTCCACAGGAGTACGGTTTAGAAGAATAAGTACTTTGGCTCTTCCCTGGGGGCCCAGTCTTAGACTCCGATGCACCGCAGCAGGTTTACTGTAACCCTTCGACCATCACATTGACAATGAAACACAGAAGTTGCGTCCTGATTCAATAAAAAATTCGCAGTTCCGATTTCTGCCCACAGGCTCTTCCCTGGGGGCCCAGTGTTAGACTTCGATGCACCATAGCAGGTTTATTGTTACCCTTCGACCATCACATTGACGATGTAACACAGAAATTGTATCCGGATTCAATACAAAATTCGCAATTCCGATTTCTGTCAACAGGAGTACGGTTTAGAAGGATATGTACTTTAGCTATTCTTTGGGGGTTGAGTGTTAGACCTCGATGCACCACAGCAGGCTTGCTGTTACCCTTCGACCATCACATTGACGATGAAACACAGAAATTGCATCCCGATTCAATACAAAATTCGCAATGTCCAATTCTGTCCACAGGAATACGTTTTAGAAGAGTATATACTTTGGATCTTCCCTGGGTGCCCAGTGATAGACTCCGATGCACCACAGCAGGTTTACTGTAACCCTTCGACCATCACATTGACGATAAAACACAGAAGTTGCATCCCGATTCAATACAAAATTCGCAATTCCGATTTCTGTCCACAGTAGTACGGTTTAGAAGAGAATGTACTTTGGCTCTTCCCTGGGGGCCCAGTGTTAGACTACGGTGCACCACAGCAGGTTTACTGTAACCCTTCGACCGTCACATTGACGATGAAACACAGAAATCGCATCCCGATTCAATACAAAATTCGCAATGCCGATTTCTGTCCACAGGAGTACGGTTTAGAAGAGTATGTATTTTGGCTCTTCCTTTGGGGCTGAGTGATAGACTCCGATGCACCTCAGCAAATTTACTGTAACCCTTCGACCTCAACATTGACGATGAAACACAGAAATTGTATCCCGATTCAATACAAAATTCGCAATGCCGATTTCCGTCCACAGGAGTACGGGTTAGAAGAGTGTGTGCTTTGGCTCTTCCCTTGGGGCTGAGTGTTAGACTCCGATGCACCACAGCAGGTTTACCGTATCCCTTCGACCATCACATTGACGATGAAACACAGAAATTGCATCCCAATTCAATACAAAAATTCGCAATGCCGATTTCTGTCTACGGGAGTACGGTTTAGAAGAGTATGTACTTTGGCTCCCCCTGGGGGCTGAGTGTTAGTCTCCGATGTACCACAGCAGGTTTACTGTAACTCTTCGACCATCACATTGACGATCAAAAGCAGAAATTGCATCCCGAATCAAAACAAAATTCGCAATGTCGATTTATATTGACGAGAGTAACGTTTCGGGGGGCCCGGTTTTGGGCACTTCCCTGGGGGCTGAGTGTTAGACTCCGATGCACCACAGCAGGTTTACTGTAACCCTTTGACCATCACATTGACGATGAAACAGAGAATTTGCATCAGGATTCGATACAAAATTCGATATTTTGATTTCTGTCCACAGGAGTACGGTTTACAAGAATATGTACTTTGGCTCTTCCCTGGGGGCCCAGTCTTAGACTCCGATGCACCACAGCAGGTTTACTGTTACCCTTCGACCATCACATTGACGTTGAAACCCAAAAATTGCATCCTGATTCAATACAAAATTCGCAATGCCGATTTCTGTCCACAGGAGTAGGGCTTAGAAGAGTATGTACTTTGGCTCTCCCTGGGGGCTGAGTGTTAGACTCCGATCTACCACCGCAGGTTTACTGTTACCCTTCGACCATCACATTGACGATAAAAAACAGAAATTTTATCCCGATTCAAAACAAAATTCGCAATGTCGATTTATATTGACGAGAGTAACGTTTTTTGGGGAGCTCGTTTTTGACCTCTTCCCTGGGGGCCCAGTGTTAGACTCCGATGCACCACAGCAGATTTACTGTAACCCTTCGACCATCACATTGACGATGAAACACAGAAATTGCGTCCTCAATCAATACAAAATTCGCAATGCCGATTTCTGTCCACAGGAGTCTGGCTAGGAGAGTATGTACTTTGGCTCTTCCCTGGGGGCCCAGTGTTAGACTGTGATGTGCCACAGCAGGTTTACTGTATCCCTTCGACCGTCACATTAACAATGAAACACAGAAATTGCATCCCGATTCAATACAAAATACGCAACGCAGATTTCTGTCCACAGGATTACGGTTTAGAGGAGTATGTACTTTGGCTCTTCCCTGGGGGCCCAGTGAAAGACTCCGATGCACCACAGCAAGTTTACTGTATCCTTTCGAACATAACATTGACGATGAAACACAAAAGTTGCTTCCCGAATCAATACAAATTTCGCAATGCCGAATTTTGTCCACAGGAGTGCGATTTAGAAGAGTATGTACTTTGGGTCTTCCCTGGGGGCTCAGTGTTAGACTACGATGCACAACAGCAGGTTTACTGTAACCCTTCGACCATCACATTGACGATGAAACACAGAAATTGCATCCCGATTCAATGCAAAATTCGCAATGCCGATTTCTGTCCACAGGAGTAGGGTTTAGAAGGGTATGTACTTTGGCTATTCCCTGGGTTCTGAGTGTTAGTCTCCGATGCACCACAGCAGGTTTACTGTAACCCTTCGACCATCACATTGACGATGAAGCACAGAAATTGCATCCCGATTCAATACAAAATTCGCAATTCCGATTTCTCTCCACAGGATTATGGTTTAGAAGAGAATGTAATTTGCCTCTTCCCTGGGGTCTGAGTGTTAGACTCCGATGCACCTCAGCAGGTTTACTGTAACCCTTCGACAATCACATTGACGATAAAACACAGAAGTTGCATCCCGATTCAATACAAAATTCGCAATTCCGATTTTTGTCCACAGGAGTACGGTTTAAAATAGTATGTACTTTGGCTGTTCCCTGGGGGCTGAGTGTTAGACTCCGATGCACCACAGCATGCATACTGTATCCCTTCGACCCTCACATAGACGATGAAACACAGAAATTGCATCCCGATTCAATACAAAATTCGCAATGCCGATTTCTGTCCACAGGAGTACGGTTCAGATGAGTATGTACTTTGGCTCTTCCCTGGGGGATGAGAGTTAGACCCCGATGCACCACAGCTGGTTTACTGTAACCCTTCGGCTATCAAATTGACGATGAAACAGAGAAATTGCATCCTGATTCAATACAAAATTCGCAATGCCAATATCTGTCCACAGGAGTACGGTTTAGAAGAGTATGTACTTTGGCTCTTCCTTGGGACTGAGTGTTAGACTCCGAAGCACTACAGCTGGTTTACTGTATCCCTTCAACCATCACATTAAAGATAAAACACAGAAATTGCATCCCGATTCAATACAAAATTCGCAATGCCGATTTCTGTCCACAGGAGTACGGTTTAGAAGAGTATGTACTTTGGCTATGACCTGGGGGCTGAGTGTTGGACTCCAATGCACCACAGCAGGTTTACAGTAACGCTTGGACCATCAAATTGACGATGAAACAGAGAAATTGCATCTCGATTCAATACAAAATCCGCAATTCCGATTTCTGTCCACAGGAGTACGGTTTAGAAGAGTATGTACTTTGGCTCTTCCCTGGGGGACCTGTGTTAGACTCCGATGCACCACAGCTGGTTTACTGTTACCCTTCGACCATCACATTGACGATGAAACACAGAAATTGCATCCCGATTCAATACAAAATTCGCAATTCCGATTTCTGTGCACAGGAGTACGGTTTAGAAGAGTATGTACTATGGCTCTTCCCTGGGGGCTGAGTGTTAGACTACGATGCACCACAGCAGGTTTACTGTAACCCTTCAACCATCACATTGACGATGAAACACAGAAATTGCATCCCGATTCAATACAAAATTCTCGATTCCGATTTCCGTCCACAGGAGTACGGTTTAGAAGAGTATGTACTTTGGCTCTTCCCTGGGGGTTGAGTGTTAGACTCCGATGCAGCACAGCAGGTTTACCGTATCCCTTCGACCATCACATTGACGATGAAACACAGAAATTGCATCCCGATTCAATACAAAAATTCGCAATGCCGATTTCTGTCCACAGGAGTACGGTTTAGAAGTGTATGTACTTTGGCTATGACCTGGGGGCTGAGTGTTGGACTCCAATGCACCACAGCAGGTTTACAGTAACGCTTGGACCATCAAATTGACGATGAAACAGAGAAATTGCATCTCGATTCAATACAAAATCCGCAATTCCGATTTCTGTCCACAGGAGTACGGTTTAGAAGAGTATGTACTTTGGCTCTTCCCTGGGGGACCTGTGTTAGACTCCGATGCACCACAGCTGGTTTACTGTTACCCTTCGACCATCACATTGACGATGAAACACAGAAGTTGCGTCCCGATTCAATAAAAATTTCGCAATTCCGATTTCTGCCCACAGGCTCTTCCCTGGGGGCCTAGTGTTAGACTTCGATGCACCACAGCAGGTTTATTGTTACCCTTCGACCATCACATTGACGATGAAACACAGAAATTGCATCCCGATTCAATACAATATTCGCAATGCCGATTTCTGTCCACAGGAGTACGGTTTAGAAGAGTATGTACTTAGGCTCTTCCCTGGGGGCCCAGTGTAAGAGCCCGATGCACCACACCAGGTTTACTGTATCCTTTCGAACATAACATTGACGATGAAAGACAAAAATTTCTTCCCGATTCAATACATATTTCGCAATGCCGAATTATGTCCACAGGAGTACGATTTAGAAGAGTATGTACTTTGGCTCTTCCCTGGGCGCCCAGTGTTAGACTACGATGCACGACAGCTGGTTTACTGTTACCCTTCGACCATCACATTGACGATGAAACACAGAAATTGCATCCCGATTCAATACATTATTCGCAATGCCGTTTTCTGTCCACAGGAGTACGGTTTAGAAGAGTATGTACTTAGGCTGTTAACTGGGGGCTGAGTGTTAGACTCCGATGCACCACAGCAGATTTACTGTTACCCTTCTTCCGTCACATTGACGATGAAACACAGAAATTGCATCCTCATTCAATACAAAATTCGCAATGCCGATTTCTGTCCACAGGAGTCTGGTTCGGGGAGTATGTACTTCGTCTCTTCCCTAGGGGCCCAGTGTTAGACTCCGATGCACCACAGCAGGTTTACTGGATCCCTTCAACCGTCACATTGACGATGAAACACAGACATTGCATCCCGATTCAATACAAAATTCGCAATGCCGATTTCTGTCCATAAGAGTACGGTTTAGAAGAGTATATACTTTGGCTCTTCCCTGGGGGCCCAGTGTTAGACTCCGATGCACCACAGCAGGTTTACTGTTACCCTTCGGCCATCACATTGACGATGAAACACAAAAATTGCGTCCGGATACAATACAAAATTCGCAATTTCGATTTACACTCCTGGAAATTGAAATAAGAACACCGTGAATTCATTGTCCCAGGAAGGGGAAACTTTATTGACACATTCCTGGGGTCAGATACATCACATGATCACACTGACAGAACCACAGGCACATAGACACAGGCAACAGAGCATGCACAATGTCGGCACTAGTACAGTGTATATCCACCTTTCGCAGCAATGCAGGCTGCTATTCTCCCATGGAGACGATCGTAGAGATGCTGGATGTAGTCCTGTGGAACGGCTTGCCATGCCATTTCCACCTGGCGCCTCAGTTGGACCAGCGTTCGTGCTGGACGTGCAGACCGCGTGAGACGACGCTTCATCCAGTCCCAAACATGCTCAATGGGGGACAGATCCGGGGATCTTGCTGGCCAGGGTAGTTGACTTACACCTTCTAGAGCACGTTGGGTGGCACGGGATACATGCGGACGTGCATTGTCCTGTTGGAACAGCAAGTTCCCTTGCCGGTCTAGGAATGGTAGAACGATGGGTTCGATGACGGTTTGGATGTACCGTGCACTATTCAGTGTCCCCTCGACGATCACCAGTGGTGTACGGCCAGTGTAGGAGATCGCTCCCCACACCATGATGCCGGGTGTTGGCCCTGTGTGCCTCGGTCGTATGCAGTCCTGATTGTGGCACTCACCTGCACGGCGCCAAACACGCATACGACCATCATTGGCACCAAGGCAGAAGCGACTCTCATCGCTGAAGACGACACGTCTCCATTCGTCCCTCCATTCACGCCTGTCGCGACACCACTGGAGGCGGGCTGCACGATGTTGGGGCGTGAGCGGAAGACGGCCTAACGGTGTGCGGGACCGTAGCCCAGCTTCATGGAGACGGTTGCGAATGGTCCTCGCCGATACCCCAGGAGCAACAGTGTCCCTAATTTGCTGGGAAGTGGCGGTGCGGTCCCCTACGGCACTGCGTAGGGTCCTACGGTCTTGGCGTGTATCCGTGCGTCGCTGCGGTCCGGTCCCAGGTCGACGGGCACGTGCATCTTCCGCCGACCGCTGGCGACAACATCGATGTACTGTGGAGACCTCACGCCCCACGTGTTGAGCAATTCGGCGGTACGTCCACCCGGACTCCCGCATGCCCACTATACGCCCTCGCTCAAAGTCCGTCAACTGCACATACGGTTAACGTCCACGCTGTCGCGGCATGCTACCAGTGTTAAAGACTGCGATGGAGCTCCGTATGCCACGGCAAACTGGCTGACACTGACGGCGGCGGTGCACAAATGCTGCGCAGCTAGCGCCATTCGACGGCCAACACCGCGGTTCCTGGTGTGTCCGCTGTGCCGTGCGTGTGATCATTGCTTGTACAGCCCTCTCGCAGTGTCCGGAGCAAGTATGGTGGGTCTGACACACCGGTGTCAATGTGTTCTTTTTTCCATTTCCAGGAGTGTATATTGACGAAGGTAACGTTTCGGGGAGCATGTTATTGGGCTCTTCCCTGGGGGCCCAGTGTTAGACTACGATGCACCACAGCAGGTTTACTGTAACCCTTCGACCATCACATTGACGCTGAAACACAGAAATTGCATCCCGAATTATTACAAAATTCGCAATGCCGATTTCTGTCCACAGGAGAACGGTTTAGAAGAGTATGTACTTTGGCTCTTCCCTGGGGTTCAGTGTTAGACTCCTATGCACCACAGCATGTTTACTGTAACCCTTCGACCATCACATTGACGATGAAACACAGAAATTGCATCAGGATTCAATACAAAATTCACAATTCCGATTTCTGTCCACAGGAGTACGGTTTAGAAGAGTATGTACTTTGCCTCTTCCCTAGGGGCCCAGTGTTAGACTCCGATGCACCACAGCAGGTTTACTGTTACCCTTCGACCATCACATTGACGATGAAACACAGAAATTGCATCCCGATTCAGTACAAAATTCGCAATGCCGATTTCTGTCCACAGGAGTACGGTTTAGAAGAGTATGTACTTTGGCTCTTCCCTGGGGTTCAGTGTTAGACTCCTATGCACCACAGCATGTTTACTGTAACCCTTCGACCATCACATTGACGATGAAACACAGAAATTGCATCCCGATTCAATGCAAAATTCGCAATGCCGATTTCTGTCCACAGGTGTACAGTTTAGAAGAGTGTGTACTTTGGCTATTCCTTGGGTTCTGAGTGTTAGACTCCGATGCACCACAGCTGGTTTACTGTAACCCTTCGGCCATCACATTGACGATGAAACACAGAAATTGCATCCCGATTCAATACAAAATTCGCAATGCCGATTTCTGTCCACAGGAGAACGGTTTAGAAGAGTATGTACTTTGGCTCTTCCCTGGGGTTCAGTGTTAGACTCCTATGCACCACAGCATGTTTACTGTAACCATTCGACCATCACATTGACGATGAAACACAGAAATTGCATCAGGATTCAATACAAAATTCACAATTCCGATTTCTGTCCACAGGAGTACGGTTTAGAAGAGTATGTACTTTGGCAATTCCCTGGGGGCCCAGTGTTAGACTCCGATGCACCACAGCAGGTTTACTGTAACCCTTCGACCATCTCATTGACGATGAAACACAGAAATTGCATCCCGATTCAATACAAAATTCGCAATGCCGATTTCTGTCCACAGGCGTACTGTTTAGAAGGGTATGTACTTTGGCTCTTCCCTGGGGGAACAGTGTAAGACCCCGATGCACCACAGCAGGTTAACTGTATCCCTTCGACCATCACATTGACGATGAAACACAGAAATTGCATCCCGATTCAATACAAATTTGGCAATGCAGAATTCTGTCCACAGGAGTACGGTTTAGAAGAGTATGTACTTTGGCTCTTCCCTGGGGGCTCAGTGTTAGACTACGATGCACCACAGCAGGTTTACAGTATCCCTTCGACCATCACATTGACTATGAAACACAGAAATTACATCCCGATTCAATACAAAATTCGCAATGCCGATATCTGTCCATAGGAGTACGGTTAGGAGAGTATGTACTTTGGCTCTTCCCTGGGGGCCCAGTGTTAGACTACGATGCACCACAGCTGGTTTACTGTAACCCTTCGACCATCATATTGACGCTGAAACACAGAAATTGCATCCCGATTCAATACAAAATTCGCAATGCCGATTTCTGTCCACAGGAGTACGGTTTAGAAGAGTATGTACTTTGGCAATTCCCTGGGGGCCCAGTGGAAGACTACGATGCACCACAGCAGGTTTACTGTTACCATTCGACCATCACATTGACAATGAAACACAGAAATTGCCCCCCTTTCAATACAAAGTTCGCAATGCCGATTTCTGTCCACAGGAGGACGGTTTAGAAGAATATGTACTTTTATTCTTCCCTGGGGGCCCAGTGTTGACTACGATGCACTACAGCAGGTTTACTGTTACCCTTCTACCATCACATTGACGATGAAACGCAGATATTGCATCCGGATCAATACAAAATTCACAATGCCGATTTCTGTCCACTGTAGTAGGATTTAGAAGAGTATGTAATTTGGCTCTTCCCTGGGGGTCCAGTGTTAGACTGCAATGGACCACAGCAGGTTTACTGTATCACTTCGACCATCACATTGACGATGAAACACAGAAATTGAATCCCGATTCAATACAAAGTTCTCCATTCCGATTTCTGTGCTTAGCAGTACGGTTTAGGAGAGTATGTACTTTAGCTCTTCCCTGGGGGCTGAGTGTTAGACTCCGATGCACCACAGCAGGTTTACTGTAACGCTTCGACTAGCATATTGACGATGAAACACAGAAATTGCATCCTGATTCAATACAAAATTCGTAATTCCGATTTCTGTCCTTAGGAGTACTGTTTAGAAGACTATGTACCTTGGCTCTACCCTGGGGGCCCAGTGTTAGATTACGATGCACCACAGCAGGTTTACTGTAACCCTTTGACCATCACATTGACGATGAAACACATAAATTGCATCCCGATTCAATACAAAATTCACAATTCCGATTTCTGTCCACAAGAGTACAGTTTAGAAGAGTATGTACTTTGGCTGTTCCCTGGGGGCCCAGTGTTAGAGTCCGATGCACCTAAGCAGGTTAACTGTTTCCCTTCGACCATCACATTGACGATGAAACACAAATTGAAACCCAATTCAATACAAAATTCGCAATTCTGATCTCTGTCCTTAGGAGTACGGTTTAGAAGAGTATGTACTTTGGCTCTTCCCTAGGGGCCAGTGTAAGACTCCGATGCACCACAGCAGGTTTACTGTATCCCTTAGACCATCACATTGTCGAAGAAACACAGAAATTGCATCCCGATTCAATACAAAATTCGCAATGCCGATTTCTGTTCACAGGAGTACGGTTTAGAAGAGTATGTATTTTGGCTATTCCCTGGGGGCCCAGTGTTAGCCTACGTTGCACCACAACAGGTTTACTGTTACGCTTCGACCATCACATTAACGATGAAACACAGAAATTGCATCCCCATTCAATAAAAAATTCGCAATGCCAATTTCTGTCCACAGCAGTACGGTTTAGAAGAGTATGTACTTTGGCTCTTCCCTGGGGGCCCAGTGTTAGACTACGATGCACCACAGCAGCTTTACTGTAACCCTTGGACCATCACATTGACGATGAAACACAGAAATTGCATCCCGATTCAATACAAAATTCGCAATGGCGATTTCTGTCCACAAGAGTACGGTTTAGAAGAGTATGTACTTTGGCTATTCCCTGGGGGCCCAGTGTTAGACTACGATGCACCACAGCAGGTTTACTGTTAGCCTTCGACCATCACATTGACGATGAAACACAGAAATTGCATCCCGATTCAATACAATATTCGCAATGCAGATTTCTGTCCACAGGAGTACGGTTTAGAAGAGTATGTACTTTGGCTCTTCCCTGGGGGCCCAGTGTTAGACTCCGATGCACCACAGCAGGTTTACTGTAACCCTTCGACCATGACATTGACGATGAAACACAGAAATTGCACCCTGATTCAATACAAAATTCGCAATGCCGATTTCTGTACACAGGAGTACGGTTTAGAAGAGTATGTACTTTGGCTCTTCCCTGGGGGCTGAGTGTTAGACTACGATGCACCACAGCAGGTTTACTGTTACCATTCGACTATCACATTGACGATGAAACACAGAAATTGCATCCCGATTCAATACAAAATTCGCAATGCCGATTTCTGTCCACAGGCTACTCCCTGGGGGCCCAGTGTTAGATTACGATGCACCACAGCAGCTTTACTGTTACCCTTCGACCATCACATTGACGATGAAACACAGAAATTGCATCCCGATTCAATACAAAATTCGCAATGCCGATTTCGGTCCGCAGGAGTACGGTTTAGAAGAGTATGTACTTTGGCTCTTCCCTGGGGGCCCAGTGTTAGACTCCGATGCACCACAGCAGGTTTACTGTATACCTTCGACCATCACATTGACGATGAAATACAGAAATCGCATCCCGATTCTATACAAAATTCGCAATTCCGATTTCTGTCCTTAGGTATACGGTTTAGAAGAGTATGTACTTTGGCTCTACCCTGGGGGCCCAGTGTTAGACTACGATGCACCACAGCAGGTTTACTGTAACCCTTCGACCATCACATTGACGATGAAACACATAAATTGCATCCCGATTCAATACAAAATTCGCAATGCCGATTTCTGTCCACAGGAGTACGGTTTAGAAGAGAATGTACTTTGGCTGTTCCCTGGGGGCTGAGTGTTAGACTCCGATGCACCACAGCAGGTTGTAGCGTTGCTCTTGGGGGACGAAAATAAAAAGAACTGTTACTTTTTTTTTAATGTCGAAAAAGTGAATATTTTGGTGGGCCACTTGGCAACAGATCAGATATTTATTACGCTATTATAATAACACTCGTTGACCATTATATACCTGAATAAGAGCAGCATATATATATATATATTTGAGATCGCTCGGAAGAAACATTATCATTTCTGTGCATTTTTATAGTCGCGATGGAGTCATACCCGGATCAACACTAAGGGAGCAGAAGATTTATAGATATTAAAAGTATTGCAACACTACACAAAAAAGTTAGTTCAGAAATAATAGGAAAACGATAATGTTCCTTCTGCCTCATGCTGCGTTCGGCCCATTAGCGTGATCGTAATTTCTGATGATGAAGTAACACAAACAATAATTATCATTCAGTTAATTAAGGAGATGGAATCATCAAGGTTAATTTACGAAAATAAGCACACTTATCTTTAACACACGTTTTTTTTAATGTTACGTACCTTTTCATATTAAATTACAATAGATGACTATTGTGGTTAGATACTTTATGCATAACAGGCAAAATGTCCTCTTGACGCTGTCTGTTCGATATCAGTTACAAGAAACTACATGTTTCCTGATTGGAAAAAATAACAATTAGCATATTCACTCAATACTTTCACATAGAATATTAAATACAGTTGCGGAACGCAGCAAGTCCGCGTCCGCCTCTCATGGAATACAAACAGTAAAAGGTGAGGCGCCAAAAACCTCATTTGTCTTGAAACAACAGAATTCTTTTTTACACCATTAATCGATACATGTACATAGAGATTTACTGGCACCGCGCAAGAACGGCAAAGATGAAGAATAATAGATTCTGTCGCTGCTATGTGATGGTTCATTTCTTTTACTTTACAATTGTTCGATAACTTTAGGCCATCAGGCGTTTACTATTGAGCGTATATTAATGTTTGTGAGGCGAAAATTACTAATATTACACTGCCTCCCATGAGGGGGGAAGGAATACCGAAGGTATTACTTTCATCCTCATGCCCATTGGAATATATGTGTTATTAAAAGTTTCATTTCATATTCATTCCATAATAAAAGAATTAACGCTTCAATTTGTAATTACTGACGGTGGATCATTGTGAATTTGTTCTGAGTTTCTATCAGTGTTTGCATGGATTCAGTCTTTCTTGATGATTCTTAAAATTAAGGCTATAAATACACATATTTACAAACTTTATAAGGAAATAGAGTCACACTTGATTTTTCAACGTTGCAAAAGTAATTTGACTATCACAACTGGTACACAACTTTCTGTTTTGACTGTATTCATTATATTGTCATCGTCTTGTCGATTGAGCCTTGTCCGTTGTCGCACTTAATTAACATTTCTTTTCGTCGCACATACACTATTTATGATAGACTTGGATTGCAGAGCGGCCACTGGTGATGGCTTCGACAAGGAAGTCCATATCTTTCACTTTCAGGGCTCGAGTGTGGCTCTCCGAATTATTTCACATATGAAACAGATAAAATATCTTATATTAGAATAGCTTACAAAACTAATTTTATATACATATGGGATGGGATTTAGGAAGGATCGGATCCATTGACGTATTTTCGTGTGCTTATTTTCATTCGTATCCTGACCTTTCGTTAAAGTTTACATTTCAACAGTGTTCAGAGGTGACCTTGAGACTTGCCTCTGTGTACAATCAGTCATTATACTAATTACGTTAACTTCTCTATCTTAGAGTCTCTCGGAAGATTTATGATACATACAAAATGCTTTCAGTACTGGGTGTGAATGTTTTTGCTACAGAATGTAGCACACAGCAACTGTGTTGGTAGTTGAACGTTTACATTATTTCGTCACGTGGTGGCTGTCCGCCTCCACTGTTGCGAGCAATCTTGAAATTCAGTCTGTGCGCGCGCACGTGACCGGAGCTTTCTTGCAGAGCGTTGATTTCGCGCTTGGGGTGCCGTGCGTCGCTTTTGTTCGACGGATCGTGGCTTTGTGCTTTTTAGATTGCTGGGGGGAGCTTCTGCCACCGAAACTGCCTCATATCACTTCCTGTCCACTATCCAGTTACGGATTCACAGGTAAGTGGTAGCTACCGCTGCAACTGCACGTGTGGAATGACACTGGTTATTACACACTGCACACATCAATGAATTTTTTTTACACATATGGTGCAGTAGAATACTGCCACTGAAAATCGTCGAACTTTAAAACTTCACTTGCACTGTGGTGAGCGTCTGCGTGAACGGTGTATTAAAAGAAATTCTCGCTTCATAACATCACACGGTGTTTACAAGTTGATTTACATACTAATATTTACAAGAGTTCATTTAAATCGAGAATTAATCTAATTGACCACTTTGAATCAGAACAATTGTTTCTTAATTAGTCTTTTTTTTTTATTTATGCCTACAGTCACAGGTAGGCTATTATAAGTCCTTTTTCTTTGACCAAATCCATTCCAATCTCCTTTACAAATTAATTTCATTCATAGTAATCTTTATCACGCTTGCTTATTCATTTTGTAGGCCCAATACATTTTTTTTTAAATTGCTCGTCTTATTTAGTGACTTGTGAGGGGAGCTTCATTTATGTCAAAGTTTCTCTCGTATGTGCTTGTCTTTAAAGAAAGTTCGAGGACAGATTTGAAAATAGCAATTCCGCCTCGGGATTTCGTGTAGAAATACAAACAGTCGTAAAAGAAAAGTGGGCAAAGCGGGCCTACTCACAGATCGTCGACAGAATTTAAATTACTGCTCAACCTGGTCGAAAATTTAATTTACATTACGCATTACAAAAGCAATATGCGCGTCGCGAACCTACTCATTCTTATATGTAGTGCCTCACTTCCTAAGCACACGTGCATCTTTACAAGTTGATCCTGAGGAGTGGATAGGATCAAGGACCTTAAAGGATTTGCACTTAGGAAAGGGATTCAATAATCACAGAGAAAACAATAAATATTGCAGTGCGCACTTAAAATAAAATCTATCACTTCAGGCATGTATATCTAATATGTATCTTGCTGCAGCTTGCTTACTACTCTTTGCTCATTTCTTAGACTAAGTCAAGTTTATGCATTACGCACTTGGGTATTAATTATCATTTGTATATATAAGCCTCTCACTAGAGTGGTGTTGTTTGCTGCTGTCGCGACCTGTGAAGCTTGGGCGAGATTCTTATTCTATTTGCTGCTAGCTTGTGAATTTGCAGTATCGCTAATGCTCAATAGTACCGTGAAGTTGGCATAATAAACCATGCTACTCATATGTTCTTTTACTCAGCTTGTTTAGTCAGGACTCACCTTACTTTGCGTTATATAATAAACTTCCTTTTTATTCCATCACGCTTTTACTTAAGGTTAACGTCAGGCCTTTTTAGAACAATTGCACTGTGTTATCAATTTGTTCATGCTTAATCCTAGGTATCTGTTTACTTCAAAGAGATGTTATTTCATCGCTGGCACAGCACTGTGCTGGAAGTTACAAGTTAAATCTACCGACTGTTTTGCGCTAACAGGTGGTGCCTTATTTACGTCACATTTGAAAATAGGGAATAACCTCATGGAATCGAATCTTTTCTCACAACTTTCCTCTTTTGTCTGGACGTTTAAGTATTTCCTTTTAAAACAGGTCATTAACTTGTCCTCGATTAAATTTCACTTACTAATACTAAGCACATACACTCCTGGAAATGGAAAAAAGAACACATTGACACCGGTGTGTCAGACCCACCATACTTGCTCCGGACACTGCGAGAGGGCTGTACAAGCAATGATCACACGCACGGCACAGCGGACACACCAGGAACCGCGGTGTTCGCCGTCGAATGGCGCTAGCTGCGCAGCATTTGTGCACCGCCGCCGTCAGTGTCAGCCAGTTTGCCGTGGTACACGGAGCTCCATCGCAGTCTTTAACACTGGTAGCATGCCGCGACAGCGTGGACGTGAACCGTATGTGCTGTTGACGGACTTTGAGTGAGGGCGTATAGTGGGCATGCGGGAGGCCGGGTGGACGTACCGCCGAATTGCTCGACACGTGGGGCGTGAGGTCTCCACAGTACATCGATGTTGTCGCCAGTGGTCGGCGGAAGGTGCACGTGCCCGTCGACCTGGGACCGGACCGCAGCGACGCACGGATGCACGCCAAGACCGTAGGATCCTACGCAGTGCCGTAGGGGACCGCACCGCCACTTCCCAGCAAATTAGGGACACTGTTGCTCCTGGGGTATCGGCGAGGACCATTCGCAACCGTCTCCATGAAGCTGGGCTACGGTCCCGCACACCGTTAGGCCGTCTTCCGCTCACGCCCCAACATCGTGCAGCCCGCCTCCAGTGGTGTCGCGACAGGCGTGAATGGAGGGACGAATGGAGACGTGTCGTCTTCAGCGATGAGAGTCGCTTCTTCCTTGGTGCCAATGATGGTCGTATGCGTGTTTGGCGCCGTGCAGGTGAGCGCCACAATCAGGACTGCATACGACCCAGGCACACAGGGCCAACACCCGGCATCATGGTGTGGGGAGCGATCTCCTACACTGGCCGTACACCACTGGTGATCGTCGAGGGGACACTGAATAATGCACGGTACATCCAAACCGTCATCGAACCCATCGTTCTACCATTCCTAGACTGGCAAGGGAACTTGCTGTTCCAACAGGACAATGCACGTCCGCATGTATCCCGTGCCACCCAACGTGCTCTAGAAGGTGTAAGTCAACTACCCTGGCCAGCAAGATCTCCGGATCTGTCCCCCATTGAGCATGTTTGGGACTGGATGAAGCGTCGTCTCACGCGGTCTGCACGTCCAGCACGAACGCTGGTCCAACTGAGGCGCCAGGTGGAAATGGCATGGCAAGCCGTTCCACAGGACTACATCCAGCATCTCTGGAATCGTCTCCATGGGAGAATAGCAGCCTGCATTGCTGCGAAAGGTGGATATACACTGTACTAGTGCCGACATTGTGCATGCTCTGTTGCCTGTGTCTATGTGCCTGTGGTTCTGTCAGTGTGATCATGTGATGTATCTGACCCCAGGAATGTGTCAATAAAGTTTCCCCTTCCTGGGACAATGAATTCACGGTGTTCTTATTTCAATTTCCAGGAGTGTATAATCATCATTTTCATATTACTATTTAGTGAGAGAAGTGCATTATTCGCTCCTTCCTGCTCATTCTCAAATTACTATTTAGCGAGAGAAGTGCATCATTCGCTCCTTCCTCTTTCCTCATTGTGGTACCTCGGGGCTAATTAATACCTCTCGAGTACATCATTTTTCTTGCATACTAACTTATAACTAAAATTGAAAATCGCCTCTAGGACATGTCCTCCTGTTTACATAAAGATTATTCATGTAAATACTTGTCTACAACTTATTCTGTATTTTATTTTCCAGACACGTTGTTTTGATACATAAGGTTTCCTTTTAGCACCGGTTAACATCTGTAGTCAGTTCAGTTCAGTTCTTGTTACTCATTGGTTAATCCTGATCTCCAATACCTTAGAATTTTCGTACAGCTTAAATTAACTTAATTCCTAGCGTTATAAAATTTTCTTAAATCATGATGGTGGAACAATCCTTTGATTTTATTTGTGGCAGGGTCAGATAACAAATAGCTACCAATGTGTGGCTTCCTCATTATCACAAAGGGACCTTCATAAATATGTTGCCACTTACGATTCTTCTTTAACAACAGGGATGGTTTAAAGTGAGTCCTGACTAATACCTTTTCTCCTTCTTTGAAATCTATAACTCTGTTTACCTTCTTATCAAATGCCTTTTTTCGGAGGTTAGCATACGTTCTCAATGATATGAGAGCTTGCCTGATTTTTGCGTCTAGGTCCAATTCGTTGTCTTGTAACTTTGGAAGGGGGTCTATCCACTTATTCCTTTCTTTTGATCTTGACATTAACTCATGTGGCGTGAATCCGGTCGACAGATGAGGAAGGTGGTTTACGATCTGTTCGAAAGGTGTTACGAAGTCTACCCACTTAGATTGCTTATTCGGAATGTACGTCCTTATAAATCTGTTAAATTCTTTGAAGATTCTTTCTGTCGGATTCTATTGCGGTCGAAACAGGGATATCAAAATTTGTTTGATTCCATGGCGAACAAGAAATGCACGCCACGGGCGTGATGTGTAATTTGAAGCATTATCAGACAAGATTGATTCTGAAACCCCGAATCGTGGGAAATAGTCATTTTCAATGCGACGAATTATTGAATTTGCACAAGAAGATTTTACTGCGTACAGTCTTATGTGCTTAGAAAAATTGTCCAGGATTGCTACTATGTATTTAGCGCCTCCCCTACCGGTGGGTAGTGGACCTGCCAAATCAATACTAAGAAGCTGGTTTGGCCTTTCAGCAATTATTGGATTTAATGGGATTGAAGTGGAAACGTTTAAGGATTTTGCCTTTTGACAGATGACACAGTTTCTCAATAATTTATGGGTTCTCTGGTGTAGATTCGGAACATAACAGTAAGTCGAGATTTTCCTCTTACATTTTTCTGGTCCGTAGTGACCCCATGAAATGTGAATGTACCACAGAAGATGTTCGATGAAATTTCGAGGGATGCAAACACACCACCTCTCAGATGACTCAGACGTCTTATGAAATAGCACTTGGTTATGAACTTTATAAAACTTGGACAACTTGTGGGCTGGATTTTCGTGAAGAATTTGTATAACCTTTTTCCATTTTGGATCTGTATTTTGAAGAATCTGAATCTGCCTACATAACTGAAGAAAATACTTTCTGTGAATTGGATCTTTCATTAACAAAACTTTATAATTAGACATTTGTTCCACCAGTTCGCTGGTTTCTGGTAAGCCCTCAGGTGAGCGAGAAAGTGCATCTGCTATAACATTATCTTTACCTTTTATATATACAATGTCAAAGTCATATTCCTGCAGGAATAAGCACCATCGAGTAAGACGAGGGTGTTGCAACTTGCATGTAAGGAGGAATGATAAGGCTTGATGGTCTGAATAGACTTTAATTTTCCTTCCATAGATATAATAGTTAAATCGCCTAAAAGCCCATATTACGGCAAGTGCCTCCAACTCCGTAACCGAATAAGACTTCTCACACTCTGATAACACTCGACTCGCAAAGCTAATCACTTGGATTTGCTCGTGTCCATTTACTAATTGAATCTGAAAAAGACAAGCGCCGATACCCACAAAGGAAGCGTCTGCAGTAATTATACAAAATTCCTTATCCATCTGAGGATGATGGAGAATGTTACTGTTAACCAGACTGTCTTTAATTTTCTTAAATCCGTCTTGGCATTCCGGCGTCCAATTCCAATGTGAATTCTTTTTTAAAAGATTGTGAAGAGCGGGATTGTTCAGTACCTGATTGGGAAAAAAACGTCTGAAAAATGACGTAAGACCGATAAATCCTCTCAGTTGCCTTTTTGTAACAGGGATTGGAAAGTTTTTTATAGCAGACAATTTTTCCGGGTCGGGTTTAATTCCTTCAGGGGTGATGATGTGTCCTAAAAATTTAATTTCACTTTTTCCAAACTTGGATTTCTTAAGATTTGCTGTAACACCATACTCTCTGAATCGTTGAAATATCTTTTGCAGAAGGGCCACGTGATCTTCCCAATTTCTCGATGCTACAAGAACGTCATCCACATAGACTGTTACCTCGTCTAAAAGTTCAGGACCCAGTACATAGTCAAGGGCAGAAATAAAAATTCCGGAACTCACATTTAGTCCAAACGGTACAACTTTGAAATGATAAGATCTACCTGCAAATATAAACGCAGTGTACTTCCTAGACTCCTGCGCAAGTTTTACTTGCCAGTAACTGCTTTTCAAATCAAGGGTGCTCAAATACTTAACTCCGTGAAACTTCTGCAGATGCTCTTCAAGGGCCTCTGGTCTCGTTCTTATGGGTACTATAGTTTTATTGATTAATCTTGCATCTAGGACTAGCCTTACGCTACCATCTGATTTTAGTACAGACAATAAAGGACTCGAATAAGGCGAATGAGATACTTCTATCACATTCCAGCGTAACATTTTCCTGATCTCGCACTTGACAGCTTCTCGTCTCGCATATTGAATGGAATAGCTTGTTCTACAGTAGGTTCAATGGGGCAGGACATCCATTCGATATTCAAAGCCTTTTATTAGTCCAGGTTTCTTAGAAAATACTTGAACGTAATCTGTTAACAAATTGTAAAGCTCATTCTTCTGTTGTTTGGATAATTCAGTGGACTCACTAGCTTTACCGTATAATTCATTCTGACCGGGAATTAGGTCTTTATACTCATCGTCATTAACACTTTCAGGATCTGTCACGTCTTCTGTCTGCCTGTACTGTTGTCTTTTAGTCCATGGCCGTACAGCTATTCGAAGCACCCCAAAGTTTGTCTTCACCTTACTTCTTAACAAATGTACAGTGACTTGTTGCTGGCTCGCTACTAGAGTACAGATTCCACACTCGATGTCAATTTTAGCTTTCGTCTGCCTCAAGAATTCCATACTCAGGATACATGGCACTGATAGGTTTTTAACAATAAGAAAAATGCACGTTACTGAAATAGACTCTATCTGGATTTGAAGCTGAGTCTGAAGATTTACACGTTGTGTTAGTGGACCAATTGCTCCCGATACGATGCAACCTTGAATTGGAAGTGATAAAACTTTGCATACAGAGGATATTTGCTTAAATAAACATAAAGATAAGACATTTATATTAGCTCCTGTATCTATAATAGCTGTTACTGGTATGTTGGCAATTGGTACTCTTATGGAAGCTTGAACTTGTTCGTCCCATACGTCATCATTGTCTTTCGTCTCAGTGTCTGCTACTAGATCATCCCGTAAGTTTGTCTCTTTGTCATACCTAATTGCTTTAATTTCGTGTGGACTAAGGGACAGGGTGCCCCCATTCAAACCTGCAGCATCCTCTAGGAGGCTCAAAGGTGCTGCTTTTAATTTTCCGCTCGACGCTTACTTACCTGCTGATTTATATTTCTTAGAGTTTCTTCCGTCTGGAACTGGTGTTGGTTTTGTGGTACGAACTCGGTTGGAAATGGATCTTGTTGTCCTGACGTATTCGCTTGGGCATAATAAATTTGCGTATTATGCGGGCGTTTAGGCTTAAGACTTCCCGAAGGTCCGTTCGCTTGTTGCGTGAAGTGTATATTTTGTGGCTGAAAGGTATTTTGCTGTGGCTTGTGTTGGTTGTAACCGTTACTGAAAGGTGTACATTGGTCTCCACCTTGATTACGCCATTTATTTCTTTTCCACTGACGATTTGAATCGTAAGACTGATCGTTTTGATAATTACCGTTGATTGGTTGCGTGTTTCCATATTGCTGGGGCTGTGTGTTATAATGTGCATTTTCGTACTGAGGTGGTGACGAATTGTATATTGGATTGTATCTCTGGCCGTTATTGTACTTATTTTTGTATTTGCTGTTGGAGTACGTAGTGTGTTTATTTTTGAAACCGTTGTGGGGTTGGTACTGGCTGTCGCTGTGACGCGCTTTCGCTCGGCCACCATTGTTGCCTGCATATTCTGTATTGTGCTGGCCGCCTGCACTGAAGTGAGCGTTGCCAACATCAACTCTAGCGTCCTCGTAAATCGGATCTAACGAGTCTAACACAGATAGGAAAGTGTCCGTATCGTCCTCAGACACGTTTACTAACTTTTCTCTGATCGCAATAGGTAGCTTAGTTTTTAGAATCATAATAACGTCTTTGGCGGTGATCGGCGAATCCCAGAACTTGATTTTCGCTAAATACTTTTCAAAATACCTTCTCAAACTACCGCGCTTACTGTTAAACACTTCGGCGTTGTAAACCTCTTTTCTCAGGCGCTGCTGCACACCAGAACTCCAGAATTTAGCTAAAAACATCTGTTCAAACTCTTTGTAACTCTTACAAGAGTCGACCATTTCGGTTCCCCATAAGGCAGCATCACCTACGATAAATCCACTAACGAATTGAATTCGCTGGCGGTCACTCCAGCTATTCGGGAAAATTCCTGAAAAATTTCGGAGGAACACTATAGCATGAATTTCTCTATTCTGTGGGTGAAAGGTCGGAAAAATACGATGTTTGATCACGCTTTCCTCCTGCATCAAACTGACGAAAGTGGGTGGGCTGGTACTCTGGTTAACTTGTGCTTCTATAGAACTATGAGTTTGAGCATTATCAAATGGTGAACGGTAATGTACCTGCTGTTGTTCATTACTTCGTTGTGAATTATTCCAGTCTCCTGACACGGGAGGTGGGGAATTTTCAACTTGACATTTTAGTGTACGAACTTTATCAACTATCTGTTGACGCCATTCAGGTAAATCTTGAGCTAACGTTCGTCTTATCTGGCCTAATTCTGACATCACCGTGTCTCCTGTTTTTCCAGGGGCCGCCAATATTTCAAAGGTCACGTTTTTGACAGTTTCCCTGAGTTCGTTCTTGACCTTGTTTTCTATGAATCCGTCTTTATTTTTAATCCACTCTTGGTAGTGGTCAGACAATGCTTCAGCATGTGCCTTAACAGTATTCTTTATTTGATCCTCTACATTAAGAGTCTCGATCTGTTTGGAAAGATCATCAACAACATTCTCGATCGTGTCAACTGCGGTTTTAACTCCTTTGACCTCATCAGAGATTGCAGTATAATCTTCTTTTAAGGTCGTAGCTTGTTTTTGATGTTCCATCACTTTTGAGTTCATCTCTCCCTTGGCTGCTTCGATTTTCTTATCTAACCGTTTTGAAATATCCTCTATTTTTGACTCTACTTGTGTGTCAATTTCTAGCCTCATGGTCGTGATCTGACTACTGGTTTGGCTTTGGACATTACCCAACAGGGTATTTAAATCAGCTGTTTATGTCTGCCTTTAGTTCGGCCTTTACCGAATTTAACCGTGTATTTAGGTCATTTATCTCCGTTTGCAGATCTGTTTTTACTGAATTTATTTCTGTTTTTACTGAATTTAATCTGTTTTTACTGAGTTACACAGATTTGTAAGGACCTGATTTTTATTATGCCGTCTTTCGGCCTTCTCTTTTTCTTCGCAGGCCTTTTCATCTAATTTTTACTGCTTTTCTCGTTCCTGTCTTTGCACCTCTCTCTGTCTTTGACTTTCGAACTTGCGTTCCATTATTGCTTCGATCATTGCAGCCAAGTCATTTTTTTCAAAAGCGGGAATAGTTTGCACACTAGGACCAGCTTCTAAAACTTCGGTCGAGGCTGTTTCTGCCTCCGCCCGTGTACCTATCGCGCGTGATCGTAATGGATAGTGAGGTCCATTCGCATCACCGCTGTCGTCTGGTTTTGTTTGTGTCCGCTGTTTACCGTCAGCCATGTTCATGAATTATTTGTCAAACGTCAAAATGCTACAGATATTGTTTGTCACTGCCGTCAGTCGTTTGTCTGTGACGTAGTGCTATGGCTTACTGGGACCTAAGATGAAATTTTAACTCTGGGTAACAACTGACGTTCATTTACGCCAAGAAGACAAGATGGTTCCTACTAATTACAAACAAATGAAATATCACACGTTTTACCCGTTTTGAGCATAGTTATCCGCCATATCGTAATTTTTTTTATGCACTGACAACAATGATACACTTTCACTGAATTTAACTACATAAGAATGGACTATAGACAAATTGAAATAAAGCTGTTTCAAGGCAAGGAAAGACAGGTTTACGTTCTGATCAACTCGAAAGATGCTACGTCACTACGAAAGCTTGGCTACTGCGTATAAAAATTTGACTTACTATGGCTGTCTTGATGATGATACGGCTGAATACTCGCGTTTTTTGGTAATTTCATCAACCGTTCTTGTGGATTAATTAAAAGGTTTTCCCACTTCTCTTTCTCGGTTGAATTGCATCCACATGAAAAAATGAAACAATTACTAGAACAAGCACTGAAAAATTTTTGAACACATACATGAAATGATTTTTGTTCGAGTCCCTGTTCGGGCGCCAAGTGTAGCGTTGCTCTTGGGGGACGAAAAGTATTGTTTTTTTTTGTTTTTTTTTTTTTTTTAAACGTCGAAAAAGTGAATATTTTGGTGGGCCACTTGGCAACAGAATCAGGGATTGATTACACTGTTATAATAACATACGTTGAGCATTAAATACCTGAATAAGAGCAGCATATTGATATATATATTTGAGATCGTTCGGAAGAAACATTATCATTTCTGTGCATTTTTATAGTCGCGATGTAGTCATACCCGGATCAACACTAAGGGACCAGAAGATTTATAGACTTTAAAAGAAATGCAACACTACACAATTAAAAAAAAAGAGTTGGTTCAGAAATAATAGGAAAACGATAATGTTCCTTCTGCCTCATGCTGCGTTCGGCCCATCAGCGTGATCGTAATTTCTTTTCATATTAAATTACAATAGATGACCACTGTGGTTAGATACTTTATACATAACAGTCAAAATGTCCTCTTGACGCTGTCTGTTCGATATCAGTTACAAGAAACTACATGTTTTCTGATTGGAAAAAATAACAATTAGCATATTCACTCAATACTTTCACATAGAATATAAAATACAGTTGCGGAACGCAGCAAGTCCGCGTCCGCCTCTCATGAAATACAAACAGTAAAAGGTGAGGCGCCAAAAAAACCTCATTCGTCTTGAAAGAACAGAATTCTTTTTTACACCATTAATCGATACATGTACATAGATATTTACTGGCACCGCGCAAGAACGGCAAAGATAAAGAATAATAGATTCTGTCGCTGCTATGCGATGGTTCATTTCTTTTACTTTACAATTGTTCGATAACTTTAGGCCATCAGGCGTTTACTATTGAGCGTATATTAATGTTTGTGAGGCGAAAATTACTAATATTACAACGTGTTGGATTACAACAGCGGTATATGGTCGAGCGGTATCCTGTTGGAAAGTACCCCCTCGAATGCTGTTCGTGAATGGCAGCACACCACCCCATGGAATGCTGTTCATGAATGGTAGCACAACGAGTCGATTCACAGGAATGACGCACAGTTTTGCAGTCAGGATGCGTGGCGTAACCACGAGAGCGCTCCTGCTCTCATACAAAATCGTAACTCCAGGTGTAGATCCAGTCCGTCTAGCACATAGAAAGGCATCCTTCTAGCTAACACACTGACAGAGGCAGAATGGGCTTTCATCAGAAAACACAACAGACTTCCACGTTGTCCTCCAGTGAGCTCTCGCTTGATACGACCAACGTCGCAAATGGCAAGTTCGTCGTATCACTTTGGTGCCAGCTGCTGATGCGCCACGGCCATACACTGAACACGATGGTCTTCTCTCTCGGTAGTTCCACTTGCGACTATACATTCTCGTGTCAACCGCTGTCAGTAAACATGTACAGTTGGTACATTCCTGCCAAGTCTACCTGAAATATCGCAGAAGGAACATCTAGGTTCTTACACGATCTCGTTCAAACTGAGTGATGTGTTGATAATGGCATCTTTGTCGCCTTAAAGGCGTTCTTGATTAACACCAACTCACCACGCCCAATCTCAAAGGTAACTGACGGGCACGACAGTTACAGCGTGTATTTGAAGCAAACCTGATTTGTATCGTCATAGTACGCCACTAGCGGCACTCGCATGTAATTATTGCGAAATATGAATCTACATCAGCTTTCAGAAGTAGTAACACGCCTGCCAATTTTCGTTTAGGTCGCGCCATTCCTTCTTGGTGTTGCGATTATTTTTTTCTGTCAGTGTATACATTTCTCACGTACCCACAACGTTACCTCTGGCATCCGCCGTCGCGTTTGGCAATAGTCATAAATTTGTCTAATAAATGCATGTGTTAGTGGTACAATAGCCATCCTACTTCCTAATGATAATGAGGAATTGAAATTAGGAAGAAGAATCAGACAAGGAGGTTCCATAGCATCAAAACTCTCATCAACATTAAACGGAAATTCTTCTGATTCTTAAACTAGTCAACAGGGGGACTGGGCATCATCTAATAGATCTTACGGGAAGTTTCTTTGTTCTTCCGCCAACACTCGACTGTTTGCCTGTATCACAGAGAACTGCGTCAGTGCCTAATAATGAAATAATGAACAATGTGCGCACAAAAACAGTACTGAAAATGCTAATAATGTAGTTGTAAAACTCGTTGATTATCTTTAGTATTACGAACAGTTGAGGTCAATGACTCCATGGTAGCAAAACAAACAGACAAATGGAAGAGTGAAAATAGTTTCGCAAGTGAAAGAGCGTAATCAAAACAAAAAGGAAAAGTTGCAGTCAGCTAGCATTTCCATTTCTGAATAAGGGGAGAATGAGCGGCTCCTGTGAAAACCATCAGAGAGAAGCGTGGCTGGAACCACCAGGAGAGGCGGAAAGAGAAATGAACAGCCTCGAGCTGAATGCGTAATTACGACAGCGGTGAATCTGAAATGTTGAAGCGAAACTCTTTGAGACCAACAGACCAATAGACCATCCGCGTGCCGATGATAAGAAAAACCCGAGTCGAAAGCTGAACGGGATGTTGTCCAGTTCGCCAGAGAACTTCCGGGAACAAAATCGAGCCACATCTTCTAGCCCGTAGTGCGTGGAAGAGGCGAGAGAAGGGCCGTTTTTTGACAGTGGATGTTGAATTGTAGTGGTCGTTGTGGTGGGTTATGGTGGGTTATGGTGGTTTTAGTGATGACAGCACCATGAGGAGTTTACAGTCTAATAGTTACAATGGTGCAAATCAATTACTTTACGAAACAGATTAAATAAACCATGTCCATTTTTGGCTATTTTTCAATAAAACCGGCCATTAGGAACACTACTTTTCTGTGTAGTATTGTTGTGATCTTCAGTCCGAAGGCTGGTTTGATGCACCTCTCCATGCTACTCTATCTTGTATTAATTATTGCAACCTACAACTTTCTCCAGCGCTAAAGTAGTGATCTCTTGATGTCTCAGAATGTGTCCTACCAACCGATCCCTTCTTTTGGTCAAGTTGTATCACAAATTCTTTGTCTCCCTAATTCTATCCAGTACTTCCTCATTGTTTACATGATCGACCCATCAAATCTTCAGCATTCTTCCATAGCACCACATTTCGAAAGCCGCTATTCTCTTGTTATCTAACGTTTTCACTGGCTACGTTTCACTTGGTTACGTGGATACACTTCTGACAAATACCTTAAGGAGACACTTCCTAACACTTTATGTCCGGTATTAACAAATTTCTCTTCTTCACAAACGCCTTTCTTGCCATTGCCAGTCTACATTTTGTATCCTCTCTACTTCGGCCTTCATTAGTTATTCTCCTGCCCAAATAGCAAAACTCATCTACAATTTCAAGTGTCTCGTTTCCTAATCTGATTTCATTAGCATCACCTGATTTAATTCGACTACATTCCATTATCCTCGTTTTCCTTTTGTTGATATTCGTATTATATCCTCCTTTCAAAAGACTGACCATTCCGTTCAACTGCTCCTCGAAGTGCTTTGCTCTTTCTGACAGAATTACAATGTCATCGGCAAACCTTAATGTCTTTATTTTTCCTCCTTCAATAATTCCTACTTCAAATGTTTCTTTGGTTTCCTTTACTGCTTGCCCAGTGTACAGACTGAATAAATTGGAGAGAGGCTATAATCTTTCCTCACTCCCTTTTCAATCACTGCCTCCCTTTCATGTGATTCGACACTTATAACTGCCATCTCGTTTCTATACTCGTTTTAAACAGCCTTTCGCTCCTTCTGTTTTACCCTTGATATCTTCAGAATTTCAAAGAGAGTGTTACAGTCAACATTGTCAAGAGCTTTCTCTAAGTCTACAAATGCTACAAATGTAGGTTTGCCTTTCCTTAACATCTCTTCTAAGATAAGTTAAACTAGTAGTTCGGTAATTTTCACAGCTGTCAGAAACTGCTTTCTTTGGAATTTTTCTTGAAGTCTGAGGGTGTTTCGCCTGTATCACATATCTTGCACACCAGATGGAAGAGTTTTGTCGTGGCTGACTCTCCCAAGGCTATCAGTAGTTCTGATGGAATGTCGTCTACTCCAGGGGCGTTGTTTCGACTTAGCCTCTCAGTGCTCCGTCAAATTAGTCTTACAGTATCATATCTCCCATCTCATCTTCATCTACGTCAACTTCTTTCTCTATAATATCGATTTAAGGCTTATCTCCCTTATGCAGAGTCTATATATACTCCTTTACTGAGCGAGGTGGCGCACTGGTTAGCACACTGTAATCGCATTCGGGAGGACGACGGTTCAATCCTGCGTCTGGCCACCCTGATTTAGGTTTTCCGTGATTTCCCTAAATCGCTCCAGGCAAATGCCGGGATGGTTCCTTTGAAAGGGCACGGTCGGCTTCCTTCCCCGTCCTTCCCTAATCCTATGAGACCGATGACCTCGCTGTCTGGTTTCCTCCCCAAACAATCCAATCCAATCCACTCCTTTCACCTTCCACTTTTCCCTTCTTTGCTTACGACTAGTTTACCATCTGAGTTCTTGATATTCATGCAGCTACATCTCTTTTCCCCAAAGGCCACTTGATTTTTTTCTGTAGGGGACATCTATCCATTCCCTAGTGAAAAATTTGGCTTGCAGCATTCCTGCTTAACAAATTTGTACTTCTTGTCAATGCGATTTCTAAAACATTTGTATTCCATTTCGTGTGCTTCATTTACTGAATTTTTAAGTTTTCTCCTTTCACCAGTTAAATGTCTCTCATGTTACCCAAGGATTTCTATTACAACTTGTCTTTTTACCTATTTATCTCTTAAAGCTACTCATTCGTCATCTACTGTATTCCTTTTCCCAGTTCTAGACAACTGTTGCCTAATTCTCGCTCTGAAACTCTCAATAACCTCAGGTTCTTTCAGCTTACCCATGTCCCATCTCCTTAATTTCCTATCGTTTTGCAAATTTATTTACTTTTAATCTATAGTGCATGACCAATAAATTGCGGCCAGAGTTCATATCTGCACCTGGATATGTTGTACGGCTTAAAATCTGGTTCCTAAATCTCTCCATTACAATTTTATAATCAGTCTGAAACCTTCTGGTGTCTTCAGGCCTCTTCCGCGTATACAACCTTCTTTTATGATCGATGATTAAATTATACTCTGTGCAAAATTTTTCCGGGTAGCTTCTCTTTCATTCCTTTCCCTCAGCCCATATTCACCTACACTTTTTCCTTCTCTTCATTTCCCTATTATTTAATTCCAGTACCCCGTCACAGTTAAGTTTTCGTTTCCTTCGACTATCTGAATAATTTGTTTTATCTCATCATACAATTCTTAAATCTCTTCATCATCTGTGGAGTTAGCTGACATGTATACATGTACTACTGTAGTAGGCATGGGTTTCATGTCTGTCTTGGCTATGTTAATGCGTTCATTATGCAGATCAACGTAGATTACCCGCATTTGTACTTTCTTATTAATTATTGATCCCACTCCAGTATTATCTTTATTCTGAATTTGTATTTATAGCCCTTTATTCACCTGGCCAGAAGTTTCCCCTGCCAACGAACATCACTAATTCCCACTATACTTAACTACAACCTATCAATTTCCCTTTTTAAACATTGTAACCTATATGGCTTATTAAGGGAGCTAGCATTCCACTCTCCGATGCGTACTATTGAATCAAGTCCAAAGTTAAATGTTAATCCACCATATGGCGTTACAGCTTCTTGCCCCAGAAGCATAATTAATTTTTTCCAGAATTATAACGTAGCAAGTTCACAATAGTAGTATTTTAAAACACTTACAGATTCACGGAATACCTTCTTGGCTTAAGTGTTTTGTAGATAAACAGTGAAACATGTATTGGAATCGTGTTGCCTGATGAAGTGTGGGAATACATAAACAAATGTCGTCAGCATTTTGTATCGGCAAGCATTTAACTGAGGTTTGCATGACACTTCAATCATCAACTTCTTTCTTCAGATTCGTGCACTTGATCAAAGCTGAACGTCGAAGGATCCTAACACCATTGAAACGGGCTCGGGTTCCTGACCAGAGAATAAAAACTGCAGATTTTACTTTCATAGAGTCAGTAAATTCCTTCTTGTTTAACGATCCTCATTTCGATATAATCTAAAAAGCTAGTAAAGAGGAACAATGCATTTACGTGGCAAAGTACTTGATCGAAATGACACAATCAGCAAAGAGGAATAAGGCAAAATTAAAATTAAACAATTGTTGTATTGCTAAGAGATTAAGTTCTAACACCAAAACACTGGAGCAATACGTAACTAACAGGAAAGAGAAAACACAAAGACTGTCAGTGAGCTAGATGAATATTCGATGTATTAAATTTCAAAGAGCCTCGCCCTTAACCTATTTGCGACGTCAGCTGAGTCTAATCCGTGAACAATCGCAGCCAGTGCCCGAGGTAGGGTCGAGCGCCGTCAGCAATGGATTAAAGATTAGATTTACGAAACTTTACTGGATCTCTGCAGTTTCCTTCAAGACATTAAACTGAAAAAGAAAGCACAAGGAATACATCAGCAGACTCCATCAAACAGACATCAATATTTGCATTAAAATTCGAACCAGTGAGTGTGGAGAATATAAGCGATATGAAATCCCTCCTGCCATACGTACCAGCAATACATGAAGCATACTTCTGAACCTCTCCAGTACAAATGAACACATGCTGCAGCAATCTGACTTTGTTGGAAGAAGATGACGTTGTTTATAAGCATTTTTAAAAAAATTCTTTGATATGCATTATTAGAAGCGCAATGGTGTTAAAGGCTTTGTAGGTACTACTTTTAGGAAATATGAGGATATATAGGTGATTTTCAATTTTTTCAGGGTTCTTATTTTCCCAATATTTCTTCATTTTCACCCCACTTTGATCAGTATGGGTTTGGTTCCATCTCTGGAATAAACGTTCGCTTAACAACTTTGCTTCTGAATGTATCCCTGCCTGAAGTGTCTGTTACCTGTTACGTCGATTTTTGTTTTTCTCAGATCCTTCTTAACTTCAGTTACCCAAGATATTGATGCTGTAAGTGATATCACATAATCCAATAGATGTGTAGTTATTGTGTTTCCAGGTAATCTGTCTAGGTGTCCATAGAACTTCATTCGTTTCTTTCTGATGTCAATTTCGATGTTTGATACTTTTCTGTTGTCTCGATGTTTTGCAATCTGTATCCATATTGTGTGTATCGTGGTCCCAGAATTTTTCTAATAACCTTTCTCTCTACCTTGTTAATTTCTTATAATTCTAGTTTTCGATTCAATGAGAGTGTTTCACTTGCATATGTGACTCTCGGTTTCATTGCTGTGTCGTAGTGTCTCATTTTAGTGCCTTTTGACAGGCATTTTTTGTTATACAAATTTGGAACAAGTCCGGACGCTTCCTTCATTTCCTGCAACCTATTCTTCTGTGCTATTTTTTCAAGTCCTGTTGGTTCAATAATTTCACCAAGATACTTAAAGTGTTTGATTCTGTTTCTTTCGCCATAATTTGCTTTACGTTTCCTATTATCTAACTTGGAACACATGAATTCAGTCTTCGCAGAGGAGATTTGCCGGCCAATCTTCTCTGTACATTCTCTGAGGATCTCTATTTGTTTTACTGTTCTTCCTTCCTTAAGTTTTTCTTGACCTCTTCCCCGTTCGATTGGCTTCCAAAACCTTTGTTCTCTTATTTCCATTTCCCATTCTTTCATTACTTTCTCTAAAACTATGTTGAATAAAAATGGTGAGATCCCTTTCTTGTCTTACTCCTGCTTTAACTAAGATTGGTTCCAAATTTTCATCTATGAATTTAAATTTTGATTTGGTTCCTGACAGTGTTTGTTCCATCAGTTCCCGAGTTTTTGGCTGCTAGTCTGGATTCTACTAGCATATTACATAGAGACCGTCTATCAACTGAATCATATGCTTTTTTTTAAATCAACAAATGTGCAAGCTTTTGGTTTCGACCTGATTGCCTTAATTTTTAAAATAGCTTTAAAGATCTGTCCAGGGCGCGATTTATTAGGTCAAAAGCTTGCTTGATAATGTGAAATTGTATGTTGTAGCTGTTCTTGTGCCCCCTTTAGAAGACACGTGTATAAAATTTTGTGAGTGAAGGGCAAAAGTGAAATACCTCTGTAGTAGTTTGCATTTGATCTCTCTCCCTTTTTGTGTAATGGATGAATTGGTGCACATTTCCAATCTTCTGGAATATTTTCTGTCTGCCAAATTTCTTTGATGATTTGAGTGATCTCTTTTAAGGCACTTGGACAAAGGTTCTTCAGTGGTTCGCCTAAAATTCTATTTCCTCCAGATGACTTCATATTTTTTAGCTTTTTAACGTGACAACAAATTTCTTCTTGAGTTGGCGCTAATGAAGTTTCATTAGTGTGTTCTGGTTGTAATGTGGGAAATCTCGTACTTGGTTGTGAGCAGTTAAAAAGTAGTCAGAAATATTTGGTTAATTCTTGGCGATTTTCTTTGTTAGTTAGTACCAATTTACCATGTTGTTTCCTGAAACAGAGGTTTGGTGGAATGTATCCTTTGATTTGATTTGCAAACGTTTTGTAAAAGTCGTGTGTTTTGTTGTTCCTTAAGTTCCTTAAGATACTTTCTTATATATATATATATATATATATATATATATATATATATATATATATATATATATATATAACGGTAAATAAATCGGTATACTTTGTGATACAAAACCTATATTGCTGATTAGCCTTATGTCTCTTACATCTAACACTTAAAAGATCCAGAGGAAAACTTATAATACTACCAGCTACTATAACTAGCAGGAACTGAACCAAGGCTGTAGCAGCTATAATACATCAAGAATTCAACCACTATGTAAGACGCACAGAACTTAATTTTACAAATGGGACAAGAAACAGGAGCATAATCTAGCAAGTACTGGGACATCGGTGTGTCATGAGCAACACAGATCTAAACCTACATTTTTCTCAGAACAAACAGTCTCTTCCTTAATGTAGGCTATCTGTATTCAACATCAGCAAGCATCCGCTGGTTCCTTGTTTCTGTGTTTATTGCTGGCTTTTGTTTTGATATTATCTCATCTTGTGGTGTGGTAGTCATCACACCTTCATTTATTGCCATTATCTCAAAATATTCTCCATCTGGACTACACTGTGAATCTGACCACTCTGGCTCACCGTTCGGCTCTAACAGAAACGCTTTCCTTAGACAGATACTAATGTCATCATCTGACCCACTGTCTAGGTCGCTGTTTTCTCTTGACGTTATTAATTTTTGTTCTTTGACAGCTGACTTTTGTCTGAGCTGTCAGCTTAATTTGCTCTAATGAGGTCAATTTTCACTTAGTACTTTGTGTGATCATATTTGACTTTGATGATTCGCTGGCAATCGTCCGAATCTACCTTTTCTTGTCTACTGACAACAATTTGCCCTACTGGCGTTTCGTTAGTCAGGATTGCTTGATCTGCAACGCTGGTTAATTCTCATTCCTGCATTCTTTGCGACCATACTTATTCCCTAGCCTTAATCTCATTGTTATTGGCAGCTCTAGTCACCCTTTGTGTCACTATTTGTTTCACTACCTGTCCCGTCTTTAACATTTGCTGCTCGGAAACCTTGCACGGCACTTTTTACTTCAACATCCTTCCTACTGTCATGGAACGCCCTCTATCCCCCTTTCGCTACTCTTTAACCTTTTGATCACATAATTAACTTGAGAAATCTTCCCACTCGCATTGCTTTAGATCTCTGTACAGATCTTCGATCCGTTCGCACCAATTTGCAATCCCTCACGACTCATTTTTGCAAATTTTACCATTATTTACACTGCTCTCAGAGTTTTCTTCCTTACCTACGAACTCATTCACATGCTCTGCCGTTGGCGTGTCATTAGCTACCGTAGCAAGTTAATTGCTTTAAAAAAATAAAAAACAGCTATCAAACGAAAGAAAAAAATCTTGTGAAGAAAAATTTATGTTAAACCGACACTTTTCACATTATTATGAAATGTCATATTCATGACCTATGGAAAAAGTGTTACTACGTGTCATGACTCTTCCCCGAACGCACCTGCCGCTACGCAGGTAGAATCCTGAACGCTTCACCGTCTATTTTTTATTCCACGAACTCATAAAGTTTATCTATCATGGTTAGCAGCGTTTGGGCCACGGCAGTGTGTCCGCTTTAGTTTGGCCCGCAACGTACGCGGTCCTTACTTCCCTGCGTCGTGCTGTCGTGGTCGCGGTGCAAATCCTCTACCGCGAGCGGCTAAGGTACCTTCACCTCAGTCTCTTTCTCGTTGAACCATGTTCACACGATATCTGTCCCCGTCCTTCTATTCATTGGCATTTTGGTTACCTCTACTCTTGTTACAGTTTCAGTGACAGTTACGATTCGCTAGTGATCTTCATCCTCAGCTCTTTCCAGACACGCAGAAAAGCTATTTGTGATTGCTCCCCATATATATCTTCGAATTCCCTGGTTCCTTTCTACATAGTCCCCCAAAATAATTTTGAATTCGGATCGTCTTCTTCTTAAGGATTCTCAGAAATCTTTCTTGGAGTTTCTGCCATTATTGTCATACTTTCTGGTTGTAATATATTCTCACCATAAACAATCATGTGATTACCCTGGCCGGTATTCTTCGGTAAATTTTAGTTTGATATAACTAAACGTAATTTGATCTGTGTTCAAAGGTAGACCCCATCTTTTGGCATCAACTGCTAGTACACTTTTATCTTTTCCTGATATTCACGAAAAAATTTTTCACAGTTTTTCATGAAGTCCAGCGGATGCCAACCATTATGCACTTTGGCAGGATCATAGCATCCCTCGCCCTCTAACGGTTTATTATACGGCACTCTATCAGACGCTCCACTGGGCTTCAGTCTCTAATTTTCTTGTCAGGTTCGCACATTTTGCCTTCAATTTACGGAGTGTTTTGATCACACTTCTGTTCGAAATTAGTTACCCGTTTACCTATATCCTTTATGATCTAGTGCTGGTTCTCTCTAATGTGACATTCCGTTCCTACATTCGCCAATAAATTGAGTTTTCAGTCCCAATAACTTTTTCATCCACTTTCGTTATGACTAGAGGTTGCACACTTTCTTGGATATTTACGATTTCTGAATAGAATTCCTCACTCACGTCATTAATCTATCCCTGGAAGGTGGTAACGTTAGTGTTTTTGTTCTCAACTTCTGTTTTCATTTTGTCAGTTTTATTACTCAAAACAGCGATTTTTTTGTCTACTCTTTCAATCTGTTGGTCGATTTTAATTCCTGGCCCTAATGACATCAGTTTGTGTCCTGAGTTGATTACTCATGCTAATTGCCTGTGATTTCATTTGACTGTCAAGACCACCCATGCAACTTGGCTGGGTCTTGAGTTACTTCTCAAGCCTACTTATTCTGGGCCTCGATGCTTCTACCTTGAGCCTTAATTTGTGTGGATAAAATTTTTAACAGATGGCTCATGCTAAATCGTGTTTCACTGTCATGCTGTACCATATCCTCATAGTCCAATTCTGCTTCATGTGTTTCTACTCGTTCTTTCTCTATTTGCTGCGAACTGAACAGATCAATTGATTCATTCACGTAATCACTACCTTCTCATAAGCTTGCTCATTTGTTCTATCCATTAGCTCCAGATTTATTTGTGGATATAACACGAAATAGCTGTACATTCTTTCAGGTTTTCTAACAGCAGTATGTCTTAGGCAACACAGATGTAAACTTAACTTGTTCTGGCGGTTAACCGTCTCTCACTAACATATACCTTCTGTTTCGCACAGTGTAATTACACAAAGCACAAGCGCAAATAATTTGGACATGACAAGCTTCTGCCATTTAACTACTGAAAACAGAAACACAGAGTGGATCTTTAAACGGTTATATTAGCTGATCTATTTGCAATATGTTTTCTTAGGGTGCATATCTTTTCTTGCATTAAGTAGATCGTAAACCAAACATGGCGTCCCTGAATCTGATATGGTCTGAACAGTTGCAGCTGGTTTACCTTTAAAGAGCACACAAGCTATTAAAACGACTGCTACACTTCATAAGTAATCTTACTAGAATAATGATTGTATTAGTGGCTCAACATTTAGTATGGTGGAGGGGAACAGATAATGTTCTATTAGCTGACCGACATCAGAACTGAACTCTTCTAGCAAGACACTGTACGGAAACACTTTTACACACAAATTTATGAATATTAACACTTTTACTAGCCTGTGAAGCTGGTATTCAAAGAGTTCGTCCTTAAACCATAATAGCCATTATTCACTTATTGTAATCACTCTTCTATTCATTTACTTTTAATACCGGTTGTAGATTTGAGGAAGAATGGCTTCTTAAATAAAGTAAATAGTAACGTTCTTTGCATCTACACTTATGCAAAATTTTGGCTCTCCGCTTATGTAAATTTACTGGAGTACTTCAGAAACAAAAATTAATGAACCCTTAGGGTATTAACTACTCCACAAAGTTAATGAGCAGAAATGTTCCGCAGTTCAGTAATATAGGTCACTCTGCATTACTGGGAAAAAATCCTGTCCAGGTAAAGCGACAAAGGAGTAATTCAAGGGTTTCAACGCCCAGCTGAACAAAAAACAATCTTTATTTGCCAATAAAGCAACTAGCTGGTCCATGTGAGTAAACACAGTTCTGAAATATTAGCCGAGATGCTGGTGGTGGTGGTGGCGAGCTCATGTGGTCAAAGTAAAGGCGGCAAACGTACTCACGGCTCTTGATAAACGAAGGCTCTGGAAATTATCTTCTTGACGCCGGATTTTTGCAGTTCAGAGCCAGTCTCTAAACGCCATGACTGAGTAGCCAGTGCTCCTTCACATGCGAGGCATTGTACTCCGTCTCGCTGCTTTCGTGAACAGACTGCATGCTAGCCTGCCACTGACTGTGCCACAAAGACTCCTTGACGATCTACCGCCAAATTTATATTCACCATGCGGGTTTCGTAACGCATGGGGTGCAGAGAGCACTAATGCACAATCAGTTTCGTAAAATGCAAGGAGGGCAAGGAGATTGTCATACACTACTGGCCATTGAAATTGTTACACCAAAAAGAAATGCAGATGACAAACGGGTATTCATTGCACAAATGTATTATACTAGACCTGACATTTGATTACATTCTCACGCAATTTGGGTGCATACATCCTGAGAAATCATTACCCAGAAATAACCACCTCTGGCCGCAATAACGGCATTGATACGCCTGGGCATTGAGTCAAACAGAGCTTCGATGGCTTGTACAGGTACAGCTGCCCATGCAGTTTCAACACGATACCACAGTTAATCAAGAGTAGTGACTGGCGTATTGTGACGAGCCAGTTGCTCGCACCATTGGCCAGACGTTTTCAATTGGTCAGAGATCTGGAGAATGTGCTGGCCAGGGCAGCAGTCGAACATTTTCTGTATTCAGAAAGGCCCGTACATGAACTGCAACGTGCGGTCGTGCATTATCCTGCTGAAATGTAGGGTATCGCAGGGATCGAATGAAGGGTAGAGCCAAGGGTCGTAACACAACTGAAATGTAACGTCCACTGTTCAAAGTGCCGTCAATGAACAAGAGGTGACCAAGACGTGTAACCAATGGCATCCCATACCATCACGCCAGGTTATATTCCAGTATGGCGATGACAAATAGACGCTTCCAATGTGTGTTCACCGCGATGTCGCCAAATGCGACCATTATGATACTGTAAACAGAACCTGGATTCATCCGAAAAAATGACGTTTTGCCATTCGTGCACCCAGGTCCGTCGTCGAGTACACCATCGCAGGCACTCCTGTCTGTGATGCAGCGTCAAGGGTAACCGCAGCCATGGTCTCCGCGCTGATAGTCCATGAGGCTGCAAACGTCGTCGAACTGTTCGTGCAGATGGTTGTTGCCTTGCAAACGTCCCCATCTGTTGACTCAGGGATCCAGACGTGGCTGCACGATCCGTTACAGCCGTGCGGATAAGATGCCTGTCCTCTGGACTGCTAGTGATACGAGGCCGTTGGGATCCAGCACGCCGTGCAGTATTACCCTCCTGAACCCACCGATTCCATATTCTGCTAACAGTCATTGGATCTCGACCAACGCGAGCAGCAATGTCGCGATACGATAAGCCGCAATCGCGATAGTCTCCAATCCGACCTTTATCAAAGTCGGAAACGTGATGGTACGCATTTCTCCTCCTTACACGAGACAACACAACAACGTCTTACCAGGCAACGCCCTTCAACTGCTGTTTGTGTATGACAAATCGGTTGGAAACTTTTCCCGTGTCAGCACGTTGTAGGTGTCGCCACCGGCGCCAACCTTGTGCGAATGCTCTGAAAAGCTAATCATTTGCATATCACAGCATCTTCTTCCTGTCGGTTAAATTTCGCGTCTGTAGCACGTCATCTTCGTGGTGTAGCAATTTTAATGGCCAGTAATGTAGATGGGTGACAGGGGCGAAGTGGTGATTTATTAGAGGGAACTGGGTTTCCAGGTGAAGTGGGTTTGCCGTCCTCAGACAGTGATGATTATTCCACGCACCTAGCTGAACCTAGGGCAATCCGGTGGAGGTGTTGCGACTGCTCGTGGGCTAGAAAGCTTGGCACATGTGCTTTTAGGGTTTAAAGAGCCAGAGGTCGTTAATGAGAACGCTCCCGAAGCACCCCTCACTACCTATGCGAATATCGAAAACAGGCACCGAAAACAAATGCCCATGACGACAAGTGATTGAAGGGGAAACCTTCGGAGCAGGGGCGAAGCGGAGAGAGCGAAAGACATTGCAGAGTAGGCGTGAAGCATTGTTGGGCGCGCCGCGAAAGTATAGTATGCTCCCACTCGCTACAAGTTGAAGATATTATTGTTCCGTTCAGGGTTCAAAAATTGGCAATAGTCAGATGGTTGTCGGAGGACTGTTGGTGTTTCCACGCATCGAAGTAGCGAAAGAAGTTGGTGGCGGCTCAGTCGGAAACAGGGAGTGCTGCAGATACGCGTCAAACGCTCACGATGTTTATCACGACGAGCGCGAGGTTGGCGTAACACGTGTGTGTGAATTCCTAAGGGACCAAACTGCTGAGGTCCCCGGTCCCTAGACCTACACACTACTTAGACTAACTTATGGTAAGAACAACACAGACACCCATGCCCGAGGGAGGACTCGAACCTCCGGTGGGAGAGGCCGCGCACTCCGTCACATGGCGCCTCAAACCGCGCGGCCGCAATGTTTGGGGGGTATAACATTGCTCCACTACATAAAGTTAAGCACGTGTATGGTTAGTTGTTGTTGTTGTTGTTGTTGTTGTTGTCATTCAAGTCCGTTCGTGCATGTCACACAGATGACACTATTAAACCAAGTGAATAAGGGTGAGGCCTCAAAAGATGGGCCATGTGTACCTTATTACTGAATACTGTATGTGGTGTGGTAGAACTGAAGCCACGAATTTCCGTTTTTATTTGTTGCTATGGTCGAAGCAACTCTTGGAGGAGAGTGTTAGCTATCGCATCGTATGTGGCCTAACCGATTGTAGTCTCGTATAAACGTGTGTCATCAGTATTCATTGTCTTGTGTGGGCAAGTATTTGAATTAGCACCCACTTAGCACCTTTTTTTTATAGAATTCGTAGATTAACATAATTAATACTATGTGAGTTTCATTTTTGTTTCACATGCCTTAATGCTGTGTGTATTGTGTGTTTCTGATATTGTCATTCGTGACTTACAATTCACGAACGAACCTTGTTACTGGGTAATGTTTATTTTTGATTCACGCCTCCTAGTTGTATGCGTTTTGTGACGTACATCTCCACGAGGGACGGTATTTCCGTTTATCGTGTATTTCTGTCTTGGCGTGTCTTACACTGACGAAACGAGTGTACCGGGGTTCTTCTGAATGTCGTGTCGTCCCTCCCTTTGGCCGGCTTAGCGCAGCAGCTCGACGTGGCGTCAACTCGACAGGTCGTTGGAAGCCCCCTGTAGAAACGTCGAGGATTCTGCCTCTGTAGTCGTCCATAGTCGTTGCCAGTGCCAGATTTTGTGCACGAACTGACCGCTCTGTTGTGTCCCACAAATGTTCGATGGGATTCATTTTGGGCAATGTGGGTGGCCAAGTCACTCACGTGAACTGTCGAGAATGTCCTTCGAACCAATCGCAAGCAACTGTGGCTCGTTGACACGGCGCATAAACACTTCGTCGTTGTTTGGGAACACGAAATCCACGAATGGCAAGAAATGGCCTCCTAGTAGCAGAACATAACCAACCCCAGTCAATGGTCGGTTCAGTTGGACCACAGTGTCCACTGCATTCCAAGTAAACGCAGCCCACACCATTATGGAGCCACGACCAGCTTGAACAGAGCCTTGTTTACAACTTGGGTCCATGGCTCTGTGGGGTCTGCGCCACACACGCAGCCTAGCATCAGCTCTTACCAACTGAAATCGGGTTCCACTGACCACGTCATGGTTCTGCAGGCGTCCAGGGTCCAACCAATATGGTCACGAGCCAAGGAGGGGCGCTGCAGACGATGTGGTGCTGTTGGCAAGGGCACTCTGGTCGGTCGTCTGCTTCCATGGTCCATTAACACCACATTTGGCCGCACTGTCCTCAAGCATACGTACCTTGTACATCCCACACTGATTTCTTGGGTTATTTCACGCAGTGTTGCTTGTCTGTTAGCACTGACAACTCTACGCAAACGCTGCTGCTCTCGGTCGTTAAGTGAAGGCCGCCTGCCACTCCGTTGTTCGTGGTGAGAGGCAATACCCGGCATTTGGTATTCCTGGCGCACTCTTGACACTGTAGATCTCGGAAAATTGAATTCCCTAACGATTTCCGAAATGGAATGTCCGATGCGTCTAGTCCCAATTACCATGCCACGTACAAAATCTGCCATTTCTCGTTGTGCGGCCATTAGCACGCCGGACACCTCTTCACGTGAATCACCTGACTGCAAGTGACAGCTCCGTCAACGCACTGCCCTGTTATATGTTGTGTACGGCCTACTGCTGTCACCCGTATGTGTGCATATCGCTGTCCCACAACGATTACCGTCTCTGTGTAATACACTGTTACTGAAGCTGAGGCAAGTGTCGAAGCTCTGGACACTGCAAGTGTCTGTTCATTTTGTGGCACGGAACACTGCATGTGATGCTCTCCAATCGTATGGAAATATTTCACGGTCAAGACTTCAAATTTGGATTGTCACCCACAAGATAACAACTAGCTGCCACCTACAGACACAAGTTCCCATTGAATGCTTTCCATAACTTGTTGGCAGATATGCTGTCAATTTAGGCTGATATCGAATGCTCAGACTGGGATACAGAACTCCGCTGCGAAGACATTGACGTCTAACAGAGTGAAGGAAGACATTGCATACATGACAGCGTTCTTATTGTTCCACGGTCGCAAGGCCGAAACGTCAGTGGATGGAGAGTTTTTGTTTGGACTGGTACTGGGATCAGTACGACTATGTGGAACACGTCATCACCAGGAAACAAGGCAGCTCGGTCGCATATGGACTCCTGATGCTCCGATACAGTCCGGGAGACTTGGTAAGGGATTGTATGCCTGTGTGGGAAGTGCGACTGTCGGAAGAGTTACTGGTTGAGGTCGCATCCGTCTCCCTCTCCGTTTGTGACAGAATTAAGACCAGTCTTTCATATCCTCCGTATGAAACCGCACTACAGAGAAATGCAATATACGCGTAGCGCCCTGGAAGCTTCGGCAGGAGGGCCTGCCTTCGATGCTCCAGACGAGAGGCTGCGGCGACGCCACGCAGAGCACCGCTGACGAGGCCCAGACTCCGAGCGCTGCAGTCGGCTCCAGTGGGAACTCCAGAAACTATGGTCGTCTCAAATATATCGATAGATCGATATTCTTCATACAAACGTCGATATACAGCGTCCCGTTTATCTCGACCACCCTAAATAACTGTTTGTCAAGATGCAAATTGCAAAATGTTCCAATCAAATGTTCTTTAGCCGCCAGGGGGACATCAAACAGCTTTGTTTTTTACAAAGATATGAACAGCGGTATGGCTTTTTAAAATGGCACCCTGTTTCTTTTTAATTCGGTAATTCATTTCCTCTCCTAAAGACCTGTTTAAAAATGTATCACAGTGTACCATTCACTGAAACGCAACGTTATTAGTTACATAACACAACATTGACTTTGAGGCCTGGATCACAAACTCGTCCTGGTGCTGGAGTTGTTAGAAAGCAAATGAAAACCAAGTAAAACCGTGACAGAAAACTGACTTTGAGTCTCCTGCTCCACTGCCCAGAAGTGGAACATTCAAAGTGGTGACCCTGGACACCGGTACACTGGTGCACTCGCTGAATGAAAGAATTATTTACTGCTGAGGAGAATTACAAGCAAGCTCGATACGTTCCTGCATGTCCTCTGGAGTTGTTGGAATATCGCGATACACAACGTCTTTAATGCATCCCCGAAGAAAAATGTCCAGAGGATTTAAATCAAGAGACCTGGCAGGCGAAGTAACTGTTGCTCCTCGACCAATCCACCTGGCGGGATAGCTTGGCTTCGCAACACGACGTGCACGCAAGGCATTATGTGCTGGACACCCACCGTGTTGATACCACATAAGCATTCTGGTTCTTAGCGGAACTTTATCCAGAAGAGGAGGAAGAATTCGTCTGAGCACGTTGGCATACGCTGTGCCGTTTAGACGACCATTCTGCATCCCACACCAGACGTTAACTCTCCGTTGACGCTGATGTTCCACCTGTCTAAGCCATCGGGGGTTGTCGCTAGACCTATAATACATGTTCCTTGTATTTACCTGTCCTTTGTTTGAGAAGAACATTCGTCGGTAAATAGAACATTCGAGAACAAGTTCGGATTGGCGAAGATTTGCTGCTGTGCCTACTGACAGAACTGTACAGGATTCTGGAAATCATTCCTATACAATTCTTGATGTACGTGTACATTATAAGGATGGAACCAGTGACGTGTAAGGACACGATGTACACTGGACTTACGAATGCTAAGCTCGTGTTCAAGCTGTCAGTCCCTTAGAACTTAGAACTACTTAAACCTAACTAACCTAAGGACATCACACACATCCATGTCCGAGGCAGGATTCGAACCTGCGACACCAGCAGCAGCGCGGTTCCGGACTGAAGCTCCTAGAACCGCACGGCCACACCGGCCGACTAGGCGCTTCAGTCCGGAACCGCGCTGCTGCTGGTGTCGCAGGTTCGAATCCTGCCTCGGGCATGGATGCGTGTGATGTCCCTACGTTAGTTAGGTTTAAGCAGTTCTAAGTCTAGCGGACTGATGACCTCAGATGTTAAGTCCCATAGTGCTTAGAGCCATTTTTTATGTTTTCTAAGCCCATGTTGACTGTGTGTCAATAGACAGTTTTCTTCGAGGTAATTCATAATGTTCGAACACAATATATGTTCCAAAATCCTGCTGCATATCAACGTTAACGATATGGGCCTGTAATTAAGTGGATTACTCCTACTACCTTCCCTGAATATTGGTGTGACCTGTGCAAGTTTCCAGTCTTTGTGTACGGATCTTTCGTCGAGTGAAGTAATGCGTCAGCATATTCTGAAAGAAACCTAATTGTTATGCAGTCTGGACCAGGAGACTTGCTTTTATTAAGTGCTTTAAGTTGCTTCACTACTCTGAGGATATTTACTTCTACGTTACTCATGTTGGCAGCTGTTCTTGATTCGTATTCTGGAATATTTACTTCTTCTTTTGTGAAGGGGTTTCGGAAGGCTGTGTTTAGTAACCCTGCTTTGGCAGCACTGTCTTCGATAGTGTCACCATTGTTATCGCGCATAGAAGGCATTGATTGTTTCTTGCCGCTAACATACTTCACATATGACCAGAATCTCTTTGGATTTTCTCCCAGGTTTCGAGACAAAGTTTCGTTGTGGAAACTGTTATAAGCGTCTCGCATTGAAGTCCGCGCAAAATTTCGAGCTTCCGTAAAAGATCGCCAATATAGGGAATTATGCGTCTGTTTAAATTTGGCACGTTTGTTTCGTTGTTTCTGCAAAAGTTTTCTAACTCGTTTTGTGTACCAAGGAGGATCAGCTCCGTCGTTTGTAAATTTATTTGGAATAAATCTCTCAACTGCTGCCAATACTATTTCGTTGAATTCAAGCCACATCTGCTCTGCTCTTATATTATTAATTAGGAATGAGTGGAGAGTGTCTATTAGGAAGGCGTCAAGTGAATTTTTGTCTGCTATTTTGAATAGGTATATTTTTCGTTTATTTTTTGAGGATTTGGGGATTACAATATTCAGTCTAGCTATGACAAACCTGCGTTCACTAATCCTTGTAACGGTTTTGATGCTCGTTATTAACTCAGGATTATTTTTTGCTAAGAGGTCAAGTGTATTCTCAAAACCGTTTACTATTCGCGTGGGCTCATGAACTAATTGCTCGAAATAATTTTCAGAGAATGCGTTTAGTACAATTTCGGATGATATTTTATGCGTACCTCCGAAATTAAACGTGTATTTTCGCCAACATATCGAGTGTCAATTAAAGTCACCACCAACTATAATCGTGTCGTGGTTGCAAAGATAGACCTCGCCATGGACGTCGGGAGTGAAGCCGCGCACAGTTTGAATCGTAACACGACGTCCTGTGGCTGCACGAAGAGCATTGTTCAACATGGCGGCGTCGCCGTCAGGGCTCCTCCGAGCCACAATCCGTAGGTAGCGGTCACCCACTGCAGTAGTAGCCCTTGGGCGGCCTGAGCGAGGCATGTCATCGACAGTTCCTGTCTCTCTGTATCTCCTCCACGTCCGAACAACATCGCTTTGGTTCACTCAGAGACGGCTGGACACTTCCCTTGTTGAGAGCCCTTCCTGGCACAAAGGGACAATGCGGACGCGATCTAACCGCGGTGTTTACCGTCTAGGCACGGTTGAACTACATAGAACACGAGCCGTGTACCTCCTTCCTGGTGGAATGACCGGAACTGATCGGCTGTCGGACCCCCTCCGTCTAATAGGCGCTGCTCTTGCCTGGTTGTTTACATTTTTGGGCGGGTTTAGTGACATCTCTGAACAGTCAAAGGGACTGTCTGTGATACAGTATCCATAGTCAATGTCTGTCTTCAGGTGTTCTGGGAACTGGGGTGATGCAAAGCTTTTTTTGATGTGTGTAAATGAATACGTAAATATGGAGCTCTAAAACCGGCGATATATTTACATCCCACACCCGGGTTCCCGGGTTCGATTCCCGGCGGGGTCAGGGATTTTCTCTGCCTCGTGATGGCTGGGTTTTGTGTCCTGTCCTTAGGTTAGTTAGGTTTAAGTAGTTCTAAGTTCTAGGGGACTTATGACCACAGCAGTTGGGTCCCATAGTGCTCAGAGCCATTTGAACCATTTTTATATTTACAATGTGAAGCAGATACTTTTATGAGCCGATAGGTTGATATTTTATCAGTCTGTTTATCGAATATCTATATGTTGATGCTTTTTAAATATCGATATATCGGATACTCGATAGCTTTAAAAATATCAACAGGCCTATCAGAAAGAGCAGGTGGCTGTTTCTCGAGGAGAGGGACCAGAGACACGGGCTGTTCTGCGTGAAGTACGGCGCAGCAGTAGGTGGTGGTCGATGACTGGTACGCTGCTCAGTCCCTACGACCAGCAGTTATTTTCCATTTACCACGAATCATTTCTGAAAGGCTCTCGACGTTTGTTATGTGTGTCTGTAATGTCTGTGCGTTCTAGAATATTCGGTGTTTGCGTAAATGGCAGCGCATTCCGTCCAGAGTTTCAGTTCTGTCCTGCCTATACTTCGGTCTTCCGTGAAGATGTATGCGTGTCCACAGGACTGCATGCATTCGTTCCTGGTGTGACGAAGGCTTACAAGCCCTACCGCACGTCGTCCGTTAAATCACTCAGTCTTAAGGCCAGGTTCTCATTCAAAATAGTCGAAAAAACGATTTTTTGTTGCGTTTTTGAAAGATATTTGCGTCAGGAATGTCAATATATGGTCCTGGAATTGCAGACTAAACGTAAGTAACGAAAACACTATTTTTATCAAATTTTGATTAACATTTGGCCAAAAGATAATATTTGATGCGCCATAATGGATTATCCATTTTGAATTTTGAAAATCTAACTTCAGATTTGTGTTCAGCGACACCAAAAGTGTATAATGGCATATAGCTTTTACGCAAATTTAGCCAATAATTAATATAAAAGTTCTCCTTAAACTTTAATCATGGTTTTGCTCGAAAAACGATTTTTCAAAACTGCATGCAGCATAAAATAAAAACGGTTCAACCTATTAGCTTCTAACTTTGACTCCGGAAAAGCAAACAGATTTCTTGGTAGCTTAGAATACATGAAATTTTTTAATAATAACTACTTTTTGTAAAGCCATAAAGAGTCAAAATAAAACAAAAAATCCAACTCAGAGTTCGATTTAGCATCATATCGTTAAATTTAAGGTTATTTCATTGTAGTTAGGTACAAGGTCCCATAAATTTAGTGTAGTATCTACTGATGTTATCCATTTTTGATTTGAGATAACTTCTGGAGGCTACACTCTGCTTCAAACTCGTAGGTTCTCGATCAGACCTCGATTATGGGCTCCATTTTTTTCCTTTCTTGTATCGCAAATCTAAAATATAGTTGAACGTGTGTCTTTTCACTGTCTCAAAAAAATTTCGATACTTTGCATATTTATTGTTCATTTGAATGAGAACTTGGCCGTAATTTCCTATAAAATATGGACTGTCATTCTCTGCAAATCGAGGACAACAAGATGACTGGGGAACGTATCGAGCTTGCTTGTAATTCTCCTCAGCAGGCAACACTGGAAGCAGTAAATAATTCTTTCATTCAACGAGTGCACCAGTGTACCGGTGTCCAGGGTCACCACTTTGAATGTTCCACTTCTGGGCAGTGGTGCAGGAGAGTCAAAGTCAGTTTTCTGTTACGGTTTTACTTGGTTTTCATTTGCTTTCTAACAACTCCAGCACCAGGACGAGTTTGTGATCCAGGGCTCAAAGTCATACCAGTGTCGTATCTGTTGTGGATGGGGCAGCTGACTTTTTGCCACTGTGGCTCTTGTGAGCGTGGGGTTGCTATTCTGTTATTCTGCACAACGGATTAATCTGAGATGTACCCTTTATCCTGTGGCTCCTGCAAGATGCAATTTACACCCCCACACTACTACAGAAGTCAGACAGACGCACCTAACGTTCCAAAGAGAAATGCCTGAAAAACTTTCAGCAATAAATATCTTCTGGAGTCGTCCGCTGTAAGGAAATGACACAAAAATTTACAAAATTTCTTACGTAACTAGTGGGATACTTGGGTATTGGAGTAGTGCTAGTTAGTGTAAGAAAAACGTGAAACTAACGAAAATTATTATTTATTTTGCAAAAATTCTGAGACATCACAATGGCACTTTTAGTTATGAACTGAACACGTTATTTCCTGGTTCTTTTTGGAATGTGAAGTTACCTCTCAAGGATAGGATTCGCTAATGAAATTCCTGTACAAAGTTTAAGATTGTTTCTGACTTGGCAGAATGGCTGAGAGCCGCACCTACTCAATTCGAATAATTATCCATTAGAATGTTGCTAGGTACGGTCGAGGCTGTCGCGTGTGAAATGCAGCAAAGTGTACTGTTGTGGAGGAAATATGGGGCTCGCAAGAGCTGTAGCGCACAATACCATAAGCTGCAATGACAGCTGTCTGCGCTGCTCGTTGCTGACAAATAAGATAACTCTCGTTCTATCTGGATTGACCTTCGCCAATCAAACTCTCCCTACGCCTTGATGAAGTCAAGGACTCCTATTCGCCCCTACTCTAGCTATTGGTGTGGTACACCGGTCAGATAACTAGTCCACCACGATGCCACTCAAAATTCGCTCGCTATAACTCTGACTGTTCACACCACACAATAAGTGTGGCGGCCAACACAGTGAACAATGCTTAATCGCAAGAACTCAATATAGAGTCGCACTTTGATTCGCTCTCAACAGAGTTGCTGTCCCAGTGAAGTACTGAGGAGAGACTTGTTCCTCACTCTTTGAGTACACGCTCTCGTTACGTGTTCTCGCTCCAAGAGCGACAACGCAACGGCCCCTCTCCACGCCAGACGTTAAGGGGTATATCTTTCGGCCTCTTCCATTACTCCTTCAGCTCAAGGCGTCAGAAATATCGCCTGCCAATCAGCATTGCTCTTCTAAAACGGGAGAATGACGTTTCGTTTAAGGCGATCAATCCGGAAATCTGTAGTATCGGCGTTTGGCGTTTGCTGTCTCCCTGTGAAAATTTCTGTGTGCTTTGTGTAAAGAATGCGTAGGCTGGCCGCTGCCGCACAGTGTAGCGGAATTTGCTTTTAAGCCGAACACGGGGTCGTCCTTTCACTCGGGCTAACGGTGTCTGCTCTACAGGCGGTCACCGGCCGACGTAGATGGGTTGGGACCGGCCTCCTGGCGTGCGGTTTTGCCTCTCTCGAGCTAAAAGCTCCTGTGACCGTCGACTCTGGAATGTGTGTGTGTACGCCAGCCTCGAGTATTTCAACCACGGTGCGCACTTGCGACTTATTAGTTATTTGCATATCGTTTACATGAATTCATACAAGATTGACTTTATCTTATCGAGTGTGGGTTCGAATGAAGCGTCTTGATGTGCAGAATGTGATTGTGAGGGCGGAATATGTAAGCAATGAAGGTCAGGAGACCACGACGTCTTGCACTCTGTTTCTTAATTTCACTCGTGTTAGGCGAATGCCTTGAGATTTCGACTTTCCTGTTCCCGTCTTTGTCATTCGCCACTGATTGCTGAGAAGTATCAGGATGTTCACTCATTGCTATGTTAACTATTAGAGTGTGAATTTCAACATCCTTTGTTACTTCCTTAACTTACATGTGCTAATATATGACGACCAAAATGCAATAAGTGTGTCTAAGTTATGAAAGGAGCAGAAAAAAAAACAGGAAGAGACTGCTACATCTGATACTCAGTAAAGACCTCGACAAAGAATAATCCTACAAGTTGAAGTTTTGATTTAGTCACAAAACCTGTATTGTGTAATTATATCGCTACTTCTGTTGGCAGGGCACCTACTACATGCATCGGTACTGGACACGACCGATCACCCTAAAAAAGTTCGTCGCCTTACCTTACGGGAAGTATAAATTGTACATGAAGGGTCTGAAGGATGGAAAAAGACAAGTTTGTGTGCAGCTGGTCATCGATATCTACGAAGTCGGATTTTTCCAAGGTAAGGATTTGATCTTTGAGTAGCACATGATCACGAGTAATTGTTTCAGTAGAGTTATGAAATTCCACAACAGAGGGCTTCGCGGTCATTGAAGAGGTGGACGTAGCAGGTAAAAGTCCTGTGGGTGGAAAAAGTCTCAGTCGTAATCATTTAGCCGAGAAGCGAGAAAGAGCCGGCTGCACGCAGTGCACTCCCGTCACTGCCACCGGCTAAGGCCAAGCCTGCCTCGGCGTTGTCTCCTGGGGAGAGAGAGTTTCCTCCTTGAAGTTCGATGTAATACACAGCAGTCAGCTGCATTTATGTGAGTGGTATACCTGATGATGTAAACAAATTTATGTTCGTACATTCCAAGCACATACAACATGACAACAAAAACTTCACGTAATGGCAATGGGAAACAAGTACAATTCTTTTGGATTGTTACAGAAAAAAGCGTAAAGAGCACGTGCAAATACACTAATTTGTTCTGAAGCGATATTGCAATTTTCTGTTGGTTAAACCATAGTTTCCAATGAAACTGTGAGCCGGACCGAGACTCGAACTCGGACCTTTGCCTCTGGTGGGCAAGTGCTCTACCAAGTGAGCTACCCGAGCACAACTCATGCACCGTCCTCACAGCTTCAATTGTGCCAACATATCGTCTCCTACCATCCAAATTTCACACACGTTCTCCTGCGTGCCGGCCGCTGTGGCCGAGCGGTTGTAGGTCGTTGAGTCCGGAACCACGCGGCTGCTACGGTCGCAGGTTCGAATCCTACCTCGGGCATGGATGTGTATCACGTCCTTAGGTTAGTTGGGTTTACGTAGTTCTAAGTCTAGAGGACTGATGACCTCAGATGTTAAGTCCCATAGTGATTAAAGCCATTTGAACCATTTTTCTCCTGTGAACCTCGCAAAACTAGCACTCCTTAAGAAATTATATTGCGGAGACATGGCTTAGCCACAGCCTGGGGGATGTTTTCAGAAGGAAATTTTCACCCTGCAGAGGAGTCTTCTCTGATTAGAAACTTCCTGGCAGGTTATAACTGTGTATGAGGCCGAGACTGGAACTCAGGACTTTGGCCTTTCGTGCGCAAGTGCTCTACTGGCTAAGCTACCCAAGCACAGCTCACACGCCGTCGTCACAGCTTCAGTTTGACCAGTATCTCGTCTCATACCTTCGAAAGTTCTATTGGAAACCATGCAGGGATAGCACTCCTGGAAGGAAGGTTAGCTGGCAGAGCACTTGCCCACGAAAGGCAAAGGTACCGAGCTCTAATCTCAGTCTGGCAACATAGTTTTAATCTGCCAGAAAGTTTCATACCAAGTGCAGAGCACTTGTCCGCATAAGGCAAAGGTCCTTTGTTCGAATCTCCGTCTGGTACACAGTTTTAACCTGTCAGGAAATTTCATATCAGCGCACACTCCGCTGCAGAGCGAAAATTTCGTTCATAGTTTCCGATGTTTCCCATGAACCACGGCCTTGCCGTCGGTTTGGGTGGCTTGTCTGCCTTAGCGATACATAGCTGTACTGTGTGTTCAACAACAATGGAGTGATGCCTGTCGAAAAGCCAGACAAACATACGGCTCCTGAAGAGGGGCGGCACCCTTTTCAGTCGTTGCAGGGGCATCAGTCTGGATGATTGATTCATCTGGCTAACCAAGACGGCACTGCTGTCCTGGTACTGCGAGAAGCCTACAGCAAGGGGAAACTGCAGCTGTAATTTGCCAGTTGGCATGTAGCTCTACTCTATGGTTAAATGGTGATAGCTTCTTGTTGGGTAAAACTTTCTGGGGATGAAAGAATCTCCCATTCGGATCTCCATGCAGGAACTAGTCAGAAGGATGTCATCACCAAGGAAAACAAATCTGGCGTTCTACGGATAGGATTCTGGAATGTTAAATGCCTTAATAGGGCAGGTAGGTTAGAGGTTTTAAAAACGGAAATGGATAGGTTGAAGTTCAGTATATTGAGACTTAGCGAAGCTCGGTGTCAAGAGAAACAGGATGAATGCAGGGTTATAAATACAAAGTCACAAAGGGATAATGAAAGAGTGGGTGTAATAATGAATAAGCAAATAGGAATGCAGGTAATCTACGTGAAACAGCATAGTGAACGCATTGACGTAGCCAAGATAGACGCTAAGTTCACACCTACAATAGTTGTACAGGTTTATATGCTAACTAGCTCTGGAGATAATGGAGAGACTGCAGACATGTATGATGAGATAAAAGAAATTATTCAGCTAGTTAAGGGAAACGATAATTTAATTGTCATGGAAGACTGCAGTTTGGTGGTAGGAAAAGGAAGAAAAGCAAAAATTTAATTTCGACTCACGGATAGAAATGAAAGAGCAAGCCGTCTGGTGGAATTTTGCACAGAGGATAATTTAATCATTGCTAACAATGGAAATTTGTAGTAAGGTCTTATGGGACCAAACTGCAGAGGTCATCGGTCCCTAGGCTTACACACTACTTAATCTAACTAAAACTAACTTATGCTAAGGACAACACACACCCATGCCCGAGGGAGGACTCGAATCTCCGACGGGGGGAGTGGCGCGGACCATGACAAGGCGCCCTAAACCGCTCGGCTACCCCGCGCGCCCATCGCTAACACCTTGCTTGAGAATCATCAAAGTAGCGCGTATATATGGAAGACTCCTGGAGACACTGGAAGGTTTCAGATTCATTACATAATGGCAAGAAAGGGATTTCAGAACCAGATTTTGAACTTTAAGATATTTACACGGTTAGATTGGACTCTGACCACAATTTATCGGTAGCGAACTGTAAATTAAACCCGAAGAAACTGCAAAAAGGTAGGAAATTAAGGAGACGGAAGATGGATAAGTTGAAAAAACTAGAGGTTGCTGATAGTTTTAGACAAAGCGTTACGCAGCGGTTGAGTAGAGCAGGGAAAAGGAATACAGTAGAAGACAAATAGATAGCTATAAGAGATGAAATAGAGAAGGCAGCAGAGTGTCAAATAGGTTGAAAGGCAAGGCATAGTAGAGATACTGAATTCAATTGACGAAAGAAGAACATATAAAAATGCAGCAAATAAAGCAAGCGAAGGGGAATACAAACGTCTCTCAAAATGAGTTGGACAGGAAGTGTTAAATGGCCGAGCAAGAATGGGTAGAGAACAATTGTAGGAATGTTTCACTAGGGGAAAATGGATTCCGCCTACAGGAAATTTAAAAAGACTTTTTGAGAAAAGGGAAGCAACTGTATGAATATCAAGAGCTCAGATGTAAAACCAGTCCTAAGTAAGGATGGGAAAGCTAAAAGGTAAAAGGAGTATATAGAGTGTCTGTATAAGGGAGACGAACGGAAATATTATAGCCAAGAAATTCAGAACCCAGGATATAGCAAGGAAAATCGTCGTGTCAGTGTTGTGGGACAGGAAAAGAGTTTCGCCCGTTGATTTTTTGGAAATAGGTGGGACCATAAATGCTGCAAGATACTGTGGGGTCATGAGGAAACTTCGCAGAGCCATACAAAACAGACGTGCTGAAAACGAGACTCTGTCTCCTCGATGAGAACGCGCGTCCGCACACCGCTCATGCAACGCAAGAGTAGCTGACTTCGTCTGGTTGGGATGTTTTAAGCCAACTCTCTCACAGCCCCGACCTCACACCTAGTGACTATCATCTGTTCACTTAACTGATGGTCCAAATGGCTCTAAGCAGTATGGGACTTAACATCTGAGGTCATCAGTCCCCTAGACTTAGAACTACTTAAACTTAACTAACCTCAGGACATCGCACACATCCATGCCTGAGGTAGGATTCGAACCTTCGACCGTAGCAGCAGCGCGGTTCCGGACTGAAGTGCCTAGAACCGCTCGATCACAGTGGCCGGCCAATAAATTGAAGAAAAACCTTATTGGAAAACACTTTTCCGACGACGACGAGGTGAAAATCGAAGTGAAGAACTGACTGAAAAAGGCGGTGGGAGACGTCTATGACACACGAATCAAAAACCTCGTCCTACTAATGACAAAATGTGTAAAGATACATGGCGATTGCTTGGAAAAATAATGCAACACCTGTACTACAATGCATCTAAATTTTATTATGACAAATTAAATTTTTTGCACCTCAAAAAATTTTTGTAACCCTAGTTTCCGGATTAGCCTCGTACGTGGATACTGATGCTTCACTAACGTAATGCTGCCCAAAAACCTTTCTCCAGTAGCAAATAAAATGATAGATACTACGGAACCATTTCATGACACGCTGTAACACGCCCATGTACACAAGATAGTACAATTTGTTTCATCTTATGGCAAGTCGCGTAAGGGATTCATTTGCTTCCAGGGTCTGTAGTAGGAACACTGAAAGTCTTGTGTGATGTATGGATTTCGACAACGATCGCCCATTAGCGAGCGACGGAGGTGGTTTGTTGCAGAGGTGGCAGACTCCTTCGGCAGTGCAGAGAGTACGGGGAAGGCCCTGATTGTACATGTGATGACGTTATATAATACCAAAGAAATAATTTATTAATGTTTCTGAGGACAGTTTCCAGTGAAAGACCTGTCAGGTAATTATTAAAAGTTTTTTGTGCCAAAGTGGCTTCAGGTTACAGTTATGCTGGTGGTAAAAGGAGGATTCTACAATGACGAGGGGTCCTCACAGATTCCGATTTTGTGCACACTTGTAGCAGATGGAGTTCAGTGCACGCACATAAATTTTCTAAGACAGTTCGACAAAGAACTCTGAAATATCAAAAAAAAAAAAATGGTTCAAATGGCTCTGAGCACTATGGGACTCAACATCTATGGTCATCAGTCCCCTAGAACTTAGAACTACTTAAACCTAACTAACCTAAGGACATCACACAACACCCAGTCATCACGAGGCAGAGAAAATCCCTGACCCCGCCGGGAATCGAACCCGGGAACCCGGGCGTGGGAAGCGAGAACGCTGAAATATCACCTTTCAAAATTAGCAGAACTCCAAGTGCAGTTAAAAACAATTTTCATTATTTCGACGAATTCGTCGGTTTCTCAGCACGTTAGTACGTTCGATGGTTCGAATCTCGCTAGTAAGATAAATACAGGGTGACACAGAATAACGGGAAAGTTTGAAACGAGTAGTGGCAGCCATGCGCACGTGGCAGCACTGCGGGTTCGTGACAGACAGCAAGTAAACAGTTCGCCGTTTCACTAATCGTGCATCAGTGGAACGGACAATAGCATGCGTTAGCCATAAAAATGTTTTATAAAAACAATGATTGTTTGCTAGCGGCACAGAGGGAGTTTCGAAGTTTTTGTAATTTAGGATGTCATGATGTCGTTCCGTCGAAAGACGAGATAAAATGTTGGATTAATAGCTTTGAAGACACTGGATCTGCCCTCAAAAAGAAACCAACAGGACGACCAAGAAGTGTGCGTTCTCCAGCGAACACTGATGTTGAACGCGAGTCTGTCTTACGGTGCCATGGCGTCAATTCGTAAGCAAGAAGCAGCGACTGGAGTGTCCCGGTAGAGTGTTCGCAGAATCCTTCATCTTGATTTAAAATTTCATCCGTGCAAACTACAGATGGTGCAACAGTTTAAGGACCATGATTTCCGATTACAACAAATGATAACAAAAATAAACAATGACGATGAATTTGTAAAAAAAAGTTGTGGACGTCAGATGAGGCACAAGTAATGTGAACAAACGGAACTACCGCTACTGGGAAAACACAAATCCTAGTGACGTTCATGAGCGCCCATGACACGCTACTAAAGTGACAGTATGGCGTGGTGTTTCATCACGTGGGATTATCGGACCGCATTGTCTCGCAAATGAACAACGAAACACAATAACTGTCAACGCCGATCGGTTCGTGGAGATGTTACGAACTTTCGTTACACCTGCATTGAACAACTTTGCAAACGTTCAAGAAGCCTGGTTTCAACATGACGGAGCGACATCACACACTACACGGCAATCAGTGGCATACGTGCGAGAATTGTTTGGCTACCGTGCGATCTCACGATTCGTTAACATACCCGGGCCTCCTAGATCGCCAGGTCTATCCGTTTGTGACTTTTCTCGTGGAGCAAAGTCTACACGACTCGACGAAGAACCCTGGACGAGTTAAAACAGAGAATTTGGGATGCAATCCACAGTATGCCAGCTGCGATGTTGCAGCGGTCGATGAGGAATCTCAGCAGCAGATTTCACGAATGTATTCGAACAGGAGGACGCCATCTAAAGGACGTAATTTTTGAAAAATGATAAATGCCATCAATGTTTCCTAAATGTCAAAGTTGAAAGGTTTTAGTTACAATGAATGGAATTCATTTCCTTCATCACTCCTAGTTTTATTGGATTGTGGAAATGTTCCCGTTTTTCTGCGTCACCCTGTATCTTTTAATTTTTTAAAAAACTTCTATATTTATTAACAAAGTGTAATCTTAATTGAGAGATATGGAACTATAGTGTTTAATAAGAGTAACATCTTGGCTATTCGTTGCTACTGACAGTAAATTGAAATATGGCATACGAAGCCGATGCATCGGATAGATAATGAGAAAGTATCATTTCGACAGACTCACTACTGTTATTGAAATGCGTAATTTTTTCATTGAATAAAATACGTTTTGGCATACTCCTTAGAAGTTTAAATTCATTTTTAGACATCTAGTAACCATCAATAAAAGGATGCTACTTTTATTTTAAAAATATTATTCAAAACTTGTTACTTAAAGTTCGCATTTGTTGATAAATATTACATTTAAAAAAGTATGCTACTAGCTACATTCCACTCTAGTGTTCATGATTGAAAATCCGACTATGCTACTAAGCTAGTCAAATGCTGTTTGGGTAACAACACTCGGAAGTCTTGTCACCTTCAAAGCCAATTTTGTTTTGTTAGTTTGAGGACTGCGTGGTGGCACCTCAGCAAATTTACGTCCAGACACTGAACTTGAAGCCCTGTGAGTACGAAAGGAGTCGGAGAGGGCAGGGCGCTCTGTAGTGTCGCGTTGTGAGCGTCTCCGTGCAGAGTGAGTGAGTGCTGCAGGCAGCTCGAGGGCAGAGAGGTGGGCACAGGTCGTGCAAACTGCTTATGTCTCTGCGTCAGAATTGGTAACGTGAACATCCAAACGAATGAACCATATTGCCCTCAATTGTATTTTTTTCCCCTGTGGCTACACGGAGTATTCAGTGTTCAAAACTCAAGCAGAGTCGGGGGAGCAACTTTCATGCCTCATAAGGCGTGCACTGAGAAGAGTGGCTGTCATTTTGCACTGTCAGTATTAGCCTGGACTGCTAAAGTAAATAAGACAAAACCAAGTATTCATTGCTGAGTGTTAGTTCTAGATCGGACAGTGCTAATTTTGGCACTCTCTACGATCTGATGTTTTTGACCATAAAGGCCTTCAAAAACATCTACAACCTATATGAGTGGTGTCTTTTCTTCCCAACATGTCCGAAAGAACAGGCCCCACTTATACAGGTATACAGCGATAAGCCGAAACATTACGACGACTGCCCACTGCGTCGCTAGACGCCGCCTGCTGGCGCGGCGGGCACGTGACGCAGTGACGAAAGTGCGTAAGTGGAGCAGCCGCGGACGGCGGAGATACGGGCTGCATATGGGGAAATCCACCGAGATAAGCGACTCCGACAAATGGCAGATTATTATTACGCAGAACCTGTGAACGAGTATCTCTAAAACGGCGGAGACGGTCGAATGTTCACGTGCTACTGTCGTGAGCATCTGCGAGAAGGGTTTCGACTGTGAAACTACTATTAGGCGCTGAATGGCTAGACGTCCACGATTCTTCACAGGACGTTGAGCTCGGAGGCTTCTCTGCTATGTGAAGCAGCACGGATGGCCATCTGTGGCACCTCTGCCGAAAGAGCACAGTGCTGGTGCGCGCACGAGTGTTCCGGAGCACACCTCTCATCGTGCATTGCCCAACACGGAGCTCCGCAGCTCACCACCCCCACGTGTTCACATGTTGAGGCAACGACATCGTTAGTTACGATTGCAGTGGGCACAGGACTATCGGGATACGACCGTCGATCAATGGAAAAGTGTCGGCTCTTCGGGTGAACCACATTTTTGCTACACTAGGTCGGTGCTCGTCATCGAGGTGAACGGCGGCTTCAAACGTGCAGCGACCCACTGACACTGGCTGGTGGGAGCAGTGTCATGGTGTGGGAGACATTCTCCTGCACTTGCGTGGCACCTGTGGTAGTAATCGGAGACACATTGACACTTCCTGGCAGATTAAAACTGTGTGCCCGACCGAGACTCGAACTCGGGACCTTTGCCTTTCGCGGGCAAGTGCTCTACCATTTGAGCTACCGAAGCACGTCTCACACCCGGTCCTCACAGCTTTACTTCTGCCAGTATCTCGTCTCCTACCTTGCAAACTTTACAGAAGCTCTCCTGCCAACCTTGCAGAACTAGCACTCCTGAAAGAAAGGGTACTGCGGAGACATGGCTTAGCCACAGCCTGGGGGATGTTTCCAGAATGAGATTTTCACTCTGCAGCGGAGTGTGCGCTGATATGAGTAAAACTGTGAGGACCGGGCGTGAGTCGTGCTTCGGCAGCTCAAATGGTAGAGCACTTGCCCGCGAAAGGCAAAGGTCCCGAGTTCGAGTCTCGGTCGGGCACACAGTTTTAATCTGCCAGGAAGTTTCATATTAGCGCACACTCCGCTGCAGAGTGAAAATCTCATTTTGGACACATTGCCAGTTGCATACTGCCTGCATCCCTTCATTGTTCAAATGGCTCTGAGCACTATGGGATTTCTGACGTCATCAGTCCCCTAGAACTTAGAACCACTTAAACCTAACTAACCTAAGGACATCACACACATCCATTCCAGAGGCAGGATTCGAACCTGCGACCGTAGTGGTCGCGCGGTTCCAGACTGTAGCGCCTAGAACTGCTCGGCCACTCCAGCCGGCCATCTCTTCATGCTCGGTGTCTTCTCCGACGGCGATGTCATCTTTCAGCAGTATAATGGTCCGTGTATCGGAGCGAGAACCGTGCTACAGTGGTTTGAGGAGCAATATACTGAACTCACGGTGATGTCTCGGCGACCAAATGCGTCTGATGTAAATCCTACGGTAGCCATCTGAGTCGCTATCTGGTGCCATCACTGCGTAAGCAAATCAGATGCCCGTTATTTACGCGAATTACATGAGCTGTGCCAACAAACCGTCGGGGCCACGCGGGGAAGTCGTGCGGTCTGAGGCGCCTTGCCACGGTACGCATGGCTGCCGCCGTCGGAGATTCGAGTCCTCCCTTGGGCATGGGTGTGTGTGTGTTGTCCTTAGCATAAATTAGTTTTAGATAGATTAAGTAGTGTGTAAGCCTACGGACCGATGACCTCAGCAGTTTGCTCCCATAGGAACTTACCACAAATTTCCAAAACGTCGGAACCCTGTTACTCGAAATCAGTGATGTATTTCGTTCAAAAGACGGACAAACAGGCTGTGAAGCACGAGGTCATAACCTTTTGGGTCAGCAGTGTATATGCGCCGTCAGGGCTAACATCATCATCATTCAGTGCAGAGCACTCCTCACCCGCCCTTGCAAGGGACTTAGTGCGATGCGGTGAGCGAAGAGAGGGAAGAGGGCTAGGGGACGCAACTTTGGTGGTGTGCGGCGAATGATGGTTCAAATGGCTCTGAGCACCATGGGACTTAACATCTGAGCTCATCTGTCCCCTAGACTTAGAACTACTTAAACCTAACTAACCTAAGGACATCACACACATCCCTGCCCGAGGCAGGATTCGAAGTTGCGTCCGTAGGAGCAGCGCGGTTCCGGACTGAAGCGCCTAGAACCGCTCGGCCAACACGGCTGCCTGTGCGGCGAAAAGTAATATGGATGGAGCAGGGGTAGCACACTTGTGTAGTCTGCGCAGTTGTTTCTAACTACTATGTCAAGGTAGCGTAGTTTATGCATCTTCCTGCTAAACGGAAGACCAGGATTAGAACCCCAGCGTTGGTAGAAATTTTCATTTGTCGCCTATGAATTTTTTCATTGGTCGAATGCGGCAGAGGTCAAGATTTCTTCTTTCTCAACATTGCCTCTGTAATGATATATACTATGTGTCTTGAGAGCCACTGCTTGTATGGGTGCTCAGAAAGTAACTGTGCGGTTACTATGTACACTATTTTGGGAATGACATCCACGAGTGACTATACAAGGCTCAACCCGCCTATTTTTATTGGGAATCCCTTTCCGTCCATCTGATTATGATATGCTTGTCATGTATGAAGTTAATTCAATGTTTAAATCTCGAATCAAGCATGGGTGATTGCGGTACACTACATGCTATTCCCCGAAGAAAAAAGTCTGTTGGCGTAAACTCCGAGGAGCGAGGTTGCCATAGGTTCTTTGAGATGGAAATTTCGCCAAAAAACTCTTCCATAAGACGCATAGTGTGTTGTAAGCTCTGTTAGCAGTAGCGTCATCTTGTTCAAACACTGAGTAGTTGGTTTCGTCTTCCCTCAGATGGGCGATACAATCCTGGATCATTAAAAAAAACGTTTACTGTTCACGGTTTCGTGAAACAATAAACATCAGACGATAAGCCGTATAATATCGTTAACCAGGTCCCGTTGTAAAACTGCATCTTCCACAAGAGTAGCGAAACCTTACTTAGCTTCCGAGAGCTAGGATTCAGTATGACAACAGCACTCCATTATCTGATGGCAACTGACAGTAGAAAGGATTCTAAGTGTCGTAGGTTTTGATATTCAACACCTGTAGCAGGTGCCTACGAATATCTGCCCCTAAATTTCAACATAAGTTATTGCTGGACTGCTTTGGATCCAGTGGGTACTTCTCTCTGCTTCATTTTTTCCCCAGCCTGTCACTATCCTCTATCTTTTTAAAAGTTATTCTTTTTGCTCCTTCTCACAATGGAATTTACAGAATGCAGATCCCTCCCGGCTGGCCATGCAGTGACCACGCAAGGCGTCCCACATCTGTCCCGCGCTGCAGCTGCTTCCCAGTGTGTACCTGGCTGCATTCTGTCCTTTTCAGCGAAAAAATGTTTTGCGAACCACTTGCTATTCTCGCCGTGCAGTCCTCGACTTCCCACAGCCAGCCAGCAGACCCAGCTTACACAGAAACGTTACACACATCACTCACAGCATAGACTTGCAATAATGAAGAACTTATTAGATTCACAATCGCTGGCATTTGTTTCAGTTACATGTACACTTTCATTTATCGCTCGAAAGTTGAATCGAATTTGTAGTCTAATTTGATGAATGGGTTATTAATTAGATTACAGAGCAGTTATGGGAGACACTGTTCCATAACACTGCCCCTAAATGTATTGGCAATATAAATGCCATTTGGGTATACTGAGCGCATCCAAAATAGGGCAGCACACGCAAGTCTGGGCTTTCTGAATTTCTCGGTGTCATAAGTAGGCTTCTTAAATTTACCATCATTTTAAAATTTAGAGAAATGAGCTAGTTACATTATCTTGGATATTTCAGTGATTGCCCTGTCTTGGATTTTTTAATTTCCGCCTTGCCATCTTCGATTCCACTGTCTTGGAATGCGATGTCATATAAAAAGAAGGGCAGCAAACACTGTGACAGGTTTTGTTCCAGAGTACTCTTTGCATCTCTACTCAAGAATCTATCTCATTTTGAATGCAAGACTTTACTTCTTTAGCAGTTTGTGTAAAGTGCACCTTATTTATCCTTAAATCATTAAAACATTAATATCTATAATACTTAGATCACAACAATTTAATTTTCAAAAATTGTAATTAGGAAACATCTTTTGCCTTCTTAAGCCACTGATAGACGACAACTGAATGTCATAAACACAGAAAAATTTATGAGTGACTTACAGGTTCATCTCATTATAAATGAAAAAATTTGTGTCCATGTATATTGGTACAGTCAGAATAGATGAAAATACAACCAAATTTACATTTGTAACCTATTACTTATATAACTGAAACTGAATTTAACAGAGAGGTAAAAGGAAATTGAGTTTGACCATTTAAAACTAAAGTATGATCTTGTGTCACATATTTTTTCTAAAGCACACAGTGTTTTTAAAAGATATCTTCCAATATTTAGGGTTACTTTGGATGAGTCTGAAAATCTTATATGAATGAAATTCAAGATATGCCTTGTGAGAGCTGAACTCAAAAGAAATAAAACTAAAACAGATTTCACTGTAATCTCCTATAAACCTCAAAGGCATTGAAAGTGAATAACTAGTTCTGACTGGGCAAAACAGGGAAAGGAACACGCCAGAGTGCTATAGAAAGCTGTTTCGATTGTTCACATAGTCACTGTGCTGAGTGTGTTTTATTGATATAATTTTGTTTTCATTTTATTTGTTGCCATGCAGATCCCTAGGACTGATAAAAATTACGCAATAAGAACATCGTTAATTGAAATTTGTCTAAAAATTAAATTTTTAAACCATCAATAGAAAGTTTTCATTTTTGCTTCATGATTTAGATATGTGTCTATTGTATACAAGCGACTGCCATTGCTGAAGAAACTTAGAACTATACTATTCTCCTGCACTTATCTCATTTACTTTTGTACATTTATATTTATTGAAAACAGACTCTGTTGACTCTATATATTTACACTACTTTTCTTTCTGCAGCTCTGGGATTCAAGCCACCTTTAGGAGGTATGTATCGTCCACATAACCAAACTTTTTGTTATTGTTGCGGATATGTTCTCAAATGTGCAACAGTGTCTTTACAGCAGTATTTATTATGTGAGATGCGATATCAGAATCCAGTTTCAATGAGCATGCCATGTAATCAACTGACATCAAATGGTTCAAATGGCTCTGAGGTCATCAGTCCCCTAGACTTAGAACTACTTAAACCTAACATACCTAAGGATATCACACACATCCACGCCCGAGGCGGGATTCGAATCTGCGACCGTAGCAGTCGCGCGGTTCCAGACTGAAGCGCCTAGAACCGCTCGGCCACCGAGGCCGGCTCAACTGACATCAAAAGTTTTTATGTATGTCTACTGAACCATTACTTCAGAGTGTCTTGGTCCATCGTTTTGGGCTTCTACCTGAGGTCTCATTCCAGAACAGTACGCACCCAGTACGTTGGACATGATGATTGTACAAGAATTATTCTGTAATAAATAATACAAAAGAACTGTTAACATAATGACAACTGCTACTCTTATAAAATTTTCGTTACAAAATCGACAGAATTACCACAGACTCTGAAAGGAAGCAAGATGTTGGCAATTATTAAATTAAATCTTTAATGCTTGTTCTAGTGTTTTATTACGAAATAGTCACAGAAGCGACTGTTGGGTGGAATGTTAGTTTGATACACTTTGAAAGAAGATGAAAAGAGACATTTCTTCCTTCTGTGGAAGAGTTGATGGATTCCTTGACAGAGTAATCCCCCACCCCACTGTGTCCCAGCATTGCCAGCTATTGAACCCAACAAGGTGGCGCAGTGGTTAGCACACTGGACTCGCATTCGGGAGGACGACGGTTCAATCCCGCGTCCGGCCATCCTGATTTAGGTTTCCCGTGATTTTCCTAAATCACTCCAGGCAAATACCGGGATGGTTCCTTTAAAACGGTACAGCCGACTTCCTTCCCTAATCCGATGAGACCGATGACCTCGCTGTCTGGTCTCTTCCAGCAAACAATCCAACCCAGCTATTGAAATTACTTTCTACATAAGACGCAGTTGAGAATTCGCAGGCAACATTTTACGTAAGGCTTTTCTGTGACTGTTGCTAGTCTCTATTGAAACTACAAGTTTCCAGTACACAGTCACAATATGTTTTACATTATTTCCACTCTGTGTGTGCCGCACACTTAGAGGTGCCATGTCCCGAATTATGCAGCCCCTCCCACTGGAGTTTCGAGTCCTCCCTCAGCCATGGGTATGTGTGTTGTTATTAACATAGTTTAAGTAGTGTGTAAGTCTATGGACCTCACGAGTTTGGTCCCATAGGAATTCACACACATACAGACACACACACACATACACACACACATATAGCGAGAGAGAGACAGCGAGAGAGAGAGAGAAAGAGACACTATGATGTACGAAATCATGATTTGTAAAGCAGTCAACTAAAAGAGGAAAGATACAATAAAAGATTTTAAATGGAGCAGCAGGAATTGCAGCTGACTGAAGGTTGGACTGGTAAGGGATGAGACACCACTCTGAAACTCCTACAACCTAACGGCTTAGAGTGTAATCTGGACAGTTCAACGAATTTCAGAAATGGCTGGAACTTTCTACGGAGAAAACGCTACCCACAAAGAGCAACGTCCAGTACGGTGACAAGTGACAAGCCACTCACCTTCCCATTCACGCCTGACCTTCTGGCTCAACGGTGAGTTCACAGGTTCCAAGGGAATGGTGCTTTCTTCAACTGCCACTCCCTACAGGCCTCCTTCACCTCTATATCTACCTGCTGGTTTCCAGCCCAGGTACCTGGCAGAACACCACCACCTATCCACAATGTGGCCGCAAGAGAAATGCAGTTCGTATATTTTACGAAACCTTTTCACCTACATGCTTATTTTGAAGAGCCTGTAGAGCACGAAGAGTATTGGATCAGTTTAGAAACATGTTTCCTTTGTATCATCTCATACGATACAGGGCCTTCCAAATATCCTACAGCTCAGCATGACGGATTGTGAAAGCATCTGGAAGGCAGACTCTGAGGACACAATCAGAGAAAACCATTGAGCACCCAAGGGATCCTCTCTGTCCAGATACATTTCAATAAACAATCTTAAAATTCATGTGTTCATGTAAGACGTCAGTAAATATACCTAGAAAATTACAATCTTTAAAATCAGTCAAATTTAAAATAAGTAATGGCTTGTAAACATAATATGGTGGTGAATTACTCCATCTGTGGTGAAAGGCTTAGTATTCGCCACAACCACTTTTAAAATACAGCTCTTTGTTCGGTTCCCAAATGGTCCCACTGCTCACAGACGATTATTGAAAAGCCACTCTGTGAGTGGGAAAGAATCAGTATGGTATGCTGGCAATTAGATTTTGCAAGAGATTTTGTAAGCATGTTGCACAGTGAGTAGCTTCTTTGTTTTATTTTTATTTACAACGTCATCCATTACAATATTTGTAATATTCCATGTATGTATTGTGTGTGTGTTTGTTTTGTATGATGATGACAGGGGAAAGGAGAGGCTGAACCCCAGTGCTGGCACTTGGCCTGCTCCTCATGATTGACACAAAGGGGGCCACCAGGCTGAACATCCCCATCCAGCAGACAAACCAGCATCAACAGTGCTGCATGCCCCCACCTCGTGAGACACTGCAGACAGCTCTGGTATTCAAACGAGAACACTGGCGTAGAGCGTGGTGACCAGGAGCTTTACTCCTCCACCTCTCCTCCCCTCGCCGCCCAAATACTGGCAGTAAAAACTTTTTTCCGCCACCAGAATCCAAACTGCCTTACTACCAGGTCAAGCGCCACTGCACAGGATTGCATTAGCGGCCTCAGCCGTGGAGATGGGTTACGGCGAGCAGCTGCCGTCGGATTAGAAGTGGTGGCTGGCGAGCTTCGGTGAAGAGGCTCTGAATGCACCTGTTGCCAGTCTAATGCCCACCCAGTGGACCTCCAAATATGACGGTCTAGAAGGTCTGATCATCAGAGATCCATCATGAAGCTGGGACCAGACAAACGCTCTTTAGAACTGGATCAGGCCCGCTCGATCTTCTTCCCAAACTCTGTGTGCTGCACGCTTTAAAATTCCAAGGGCTCTGATGGATCGAGGGCAAAAGTTCCTCAGATGTGGCAGGCACTTGAACGCCTGATGAAAATGGAGGCCCATGTACCTCACCGACGCCTTCAAATTTAAAATGATGTCCCTCAGTTTCAGTTTTGGAAGACGGAAAGGATGACGGGAACTGTTAACAAGCAACACATGCAGTTTATTTTTTGATAATTACTTGAATCCAGGTCTGTGTGCCCATCTCTCTAGTCTCTTAGCAGTAATCTGCAGCTGGTGCGTACTTGCTGCAATTGTGAAAGATGTATTGAAAACTGAAAAACTCTCTGCAACTAAAAGGCCCGAGCAGTACATGGACGAATCGCTAGTTACAGCCATCGAAAACCACGTCACAGGTAAAACATTTCCCTGAGGGATACAGTTTTCTTCGATAAAAGTATTCGATAAAACTTTACTAACTACATACTTAAACTAATGTGGGGAGAAGAAACATGTAAGAACAAGAAGACGTTCCTGTACATCTTTTCTGTCTGGTAGCAGATGACAACGAAACACAGCTTCAGTACAGATTTTATGATGAACTTTGACTGCAAATGTCAATGGAAATTCAAATATATTCAGTAGTCAACGCTCTCTTTCCTGTCGTTTGAATATCAGACACACTTTCTATTGGCAGAAGTAAGCAAGAATGCCAGTTAAAAAGGCCAACAATCTTCTAAATCGCCATTTTCTTTTTCGTTGATCAATGTCCCTACAGGTTTTCCAGTGGCCGCAACGGTTGCCCCTCCTGTGCCAACATTTCGCCCCAGAGCAGCAGTTGCGCTCTCTGTCCTCAATTGTTCTTTCTGTATATTCCAATCTCTGTCTTGCCCTACGATTTTCATACTCTGTAATTCCTTCAAGCATCATAAAAGTTATTCCTCGATTCTTAACACATAAGCCATCATCACGTCTCTTCTTTTTGTAAATGTTTTCCATATAATCTTCTCCGCTCCCCATTCCGTATCTTATCAGTCCTCCTAACTTTCAACATCCTTCTATAGCACAACGTCCAAAATGCTTTGACTCTCTTCTTTCTGGGATTTCCTCGTCTGACATTCGGTTCCACACAAAGCTACAGTTCATACACACATTTTCAGAAATATATTTCTCAAAACAAGGAAAATTTTCTTGATAACAAACCACGTTTCTTCCGCACCTCACTATTTTCGCCTTTCTTCGATTTCCTCTCAGTCCATTTTCTGTGCTCTGTAGACTGTTCATTCTATTCAGTATGTTCTGCAAATATTCCTTGCTGTCACTGACATGAACAACGTTCTCTGCGAATCTTATCGCTGGTGATCTTTCACTCTGTGGTTTAACCCCACTCCTGGACCGACCTGTCACTGCTTCTGCGATGTACACGTTGGACAAAATGTTCAAATGTTTGTGAATTCCCAAGGGACCAAACTGCTGAGGTCTGGGGTCCCTAGACTTACACATTACTTAAACTAACTGATGGTAAGAACAACACACACACCCATGTCCGAGGGAGGACTCGAACCTCCGGCGGGAGGAGCCGCGCAATCCGTGACACAGCGCCTCAAACCACGCGGCCACTCCGCGCGGCCACATTGAACAGTAAGGATGAAAGATTTCATCCCTGTCTCATACCTTTCTTAATACGAGCACTTCGTCATTTGTCTTCAGTACTGTTACTTCTTGATACTTATACATATGTATATTTCACGTCTTTCCGTAGTGGTCACTGTTATTTTCTCAGAATTTCGATAATCCTTCACCATTCGACATTCCCTAACGTTTCTCCTAGGTCTACAAATCCCATAAAAGAGCCTTAATTTTTCTTAAGTGTTGCTTCTTCAGAACTGCCTTTACCTTTTCTAAAGCAAAACCATCGGCCACGTCCACAACTATTTTTGCATCCTATGCTATTTGTTTCTGAAACTTGAATTGAGCTACTGTACTGATTGTGCAATAAGTCTCGCATTTGTTTCCCTTTACTACCTTTGGAATTGTACCGATGATATTTTCGAAAGTCTCCACCACAACATGAAAAGTCGTTTTGTTGCGTTTAATCCCAGCGCATTTAGGAATTGCAAAACTTGAGTATCTATGTCTTTTACCTTATTCAAGCGCAAGTCCTCCATAGCTGTGTCAGACTCTGACAGTAATAATGAACCCCTTATTGACGTCTGTTTCTTCTTCCAGCTCGTCACTGACAGCTCTTTTCCCTCCTAAAGCCATTAAACACCGTCTTTCCACATATCCTGTCTCTCCTCTGAGTTTAACATCGTAAGTCTTTGTGCACTATTAATGTTGACACTCCTCCATTTAATTCAACGGATGTGATTTTGATTTTTCTGTATGTTGAATTTATCTTTTCCGACGATCATTTCTTTTTCGATTTATTCACAATTTTCGTGCAGCTTTCTTGACATGGTTTCACTGTGCTTAGTTCCTAAGGACATATTACTTTATTCCTGTCTTTTCCCGTGTATTTTCCTACTTCTTTCATTCGAATATCAGTTTAAATATTTCTTCAAATGGTTCAAATGGCTCTGAACACTATGGAACTTAACTTCTGAGCTCATCAGTCCCCTAGAACTTAGAACTACTTAAACCTAACTAACCTAAGGACATCACGCACATCCATGCCTGAAACAGGATTCGAACCTTCGACCGTAGCAGAAGCGCGGTTCCGGACTGAAGGGCCTGAAACCGCTCGGCCACAGCGACCGGCAAATTATTTGGCCATCAGCAAAGATTACAGTATGTAAATGTGTATTTCTAGAAATTAATTTTATTCCTGGACTAATTTATCATTCGACTGTCTAACGGTATTGTCAGTACGACATATATGTTAAATAAAGTGGGTGAGAGACGGCACCCTCGTCGTACATCTCTGTTAATTTCTATCGGTGCTGTTCTCTCTCTGCATGCATAAATTAAAATTCTGTTATTCAGTTAATAAATTTTTGGCACGTGTAATATTGTCCCCTTGGTATATTTACTGTCTCCATAAGTGGTCCACTGTCCTCGAATCCTAGTGCTGGACCGCTATTACGTCTGTTATATGGGGCAGTTGCTATTGACGATATTGTCACATACACAAATGACATCCTAGTAGCAGTTCTTGCAGACTTCAGGGCGAGACTTGAGGAAGATGTGAATGATGTGCTTGTCCAGATGCAGCATTGGTGCAAGAGCAAGAAACTAACTATAGCCGTTCATAAAAGCACATACATACTTCCTCAAAGAAGACTTTCTCTTACCAGAAATCCTTCCCTGGTGCTTGACGTAATACCTGTCATAGATATTTAGCCACTCTTCTAGACGAGAAAAGAAACTTCCTACAACAGGTAAAATCTGTTCCTCAGAAAGCAGTCAAAATCATGCATGAGATTGCCCATGCTGGTACTGCTGACCAAAAATTACCGTTGCACGTAGTGCGGCCATATTACGAAGCTATCGTCAACGCTACTGTGGGCTTTGCTGCCGGCGTCTGGGCGCGTCGCCTTAGACTAGGCAGCTACAAAACAATACTGTGGCGAATTCAGCGGAGCGTACTTCTGAGGCTCGCCGCTGCCTTTTGCACTACACCTGTAGAGGGTTTAGCTACATGACGTGTATGTGGTGGTACGTTACAGGGCACCACTGTGTTGGTCGGGACGTGAGCAATATGATCGTGTGTACGAGATCACAAGGACGTATCTTCCTGAGAAAAGACATTTAGGACCCTGAAATTGAATGGCAGTCTGACTGGGACCCTAGGAGCACTACAAGACGTGTTTACAGCGTATCCCCAAGCATCTGGAACAGGCTCAAACTGCGCCACGTTGCCCCTACCTATTAACAGGTCACTGTCCACATCCCACACATCATTGTCGAACAGGATGTGGTAACGCACCAATCTGTGAGTGAGGTGAGGAAGGTTCGGCTAATCATGTCGTTCTGAGATGCCCCTTTTTCAGGTAGGGAGAGAGACAGCAAACAATTAGACTGCGGTCTGCAAACAATCGTAGGTGACCAACACTTGTGGACTAAAGTCAATATGATAGCACATCAGATATCTAAAAGGTAACTGCTTAATTTTCGGTATAAGATCAAGTGGACCCTCTGACTATCAAAATAATGTGAACAGGTCAAGGAAGCGTTTCCGTCATTATAGGTAATGATAGGCACATATCCATTTAATTAACAGAGACATATATTTATGAACAAATAGGAAAAAATAAAAATAAAATAAAAACGAAACGAAAGAATTCTATGGTCAACCACATCGGTATGCACAGATTCGAGAATTGCCGAGCCAAATAAGTGCCAGTGTGCGTGATGTAGAATAGTGTAGCAACAATATGTTTGGAAGTACGTGTAGTAGTTAGTTGGTAAACGTCGAGTTGTTCTGAGTCTGCCAGTAACATATCTAGTAATGTAAGATGAAAGTTATTCACTTGGAACTTCAGTTAATTCCCTTTATTTTATGTTATTTTTTAAATTGATTCTTATTTTTCAACTGTTTTGTTTTATTTCTACGTTAATACTACCAGTCGTTGCTGTTAACATAGATAACATAAAACATTGTACGTCACCATGATTAATGAATATGTACGACCTGTTTAGAGTTTCCAGATAACAGGTCTGAAATTCGTAGTAAAATATTGAACCAAATAGAACTTAATTTTTCCAGTCTTCTATTAGTCCATCTCCTCCTTGTTCCTCTTATCTCCTCTACCCCAGCCCTCTCTCACCCTCTCTTTCCCTCTATCTCCTTCACCCTCAACCCTCTGTCTGCTCCTGCTACTCCTGTCCCAGTTTATCTGCTCTCCCCCCTCTCTGTCCATTTGCTAGTCCTTCCTGTCCATCCGCTCCTTCACTCTGTGTCCATGTCCACCTCCCTCCATTTATCCCCTCCTTCACTTCTCTTTGTCCATCTCCTCCTGTCCGGTTTCTCTGTCAACCATCCCTCACTCTGTCCATCTTCTCCTCCCTTCTCCATGTCGAACTCCTCCAACTCTTCTTTCACTGTTCTTCTCTTCCTCCCTCCGTTCTCTCTCCATTTCCTCCTCTTTCCTTATCCTGTCCATATCCTCCTCCCCTCTCTCGCTGTTCTGTTCATTTGCTCCTCCATATACTCTTTCTCCTCCTCTTTCCTTTCTCTGTCTATTTCCTCCTCTTCCCTACTTCTATCCGTCTTCTTCCATTCCCCTGACCATTGTCTCCCCCCCTCTCTATGTCTGTCTCTTCCTCTCCCCTGTCCAGGTACATCTCTTCCTCTTTCCTTTCTCCATCACCTCATCCCCTCCTCTTTGTCCATTCCCTCCTCTTATCATTCTATGTCGTTTCCCTCGTTTTTGTCCATCTCCTCACACACTGTCTGCCAGTCTTCTCCTGGCCCACTATCACACCCACCCCAGCAGGATGCTGCTAGCTCACACTGCCACAGTATTTATTATGCAGAGAGTAACTAATAAGTGTATCACATTTGATAGCAATAGTTGCAGGGTTTTAGGACAAACTTTCCACCAATGGCTTTGCTTACGTACATGCAAGTCAAATATGTTTCACGTATATTCAAAATTTTGCACGTGTATTTGCAGACATATTTCACTTGTATCTCTAGTGAAATTCACCCTGCACTTTCATTTTCCCACGGCTCAATGTTTGTGACGTCGTGTCTTCTGAACTGACGGGAAAAAAGTGGCAGCAGCACAAAATAATTAATGTAGAGATATGAAATCTTGGGAATAAATTTCTTTAGATGAAATATTTAAATGATTAACATTGCAGTATCACAGGTTGATATAGGTGCGAGGAAAGCAATTGGAAATGCTGAAACGCTGGCATACAAATTAACCGGTGTAAGCCCCCAGAATGTCGAATCTAAGCATGCAGACGTGCATGTATTGCATTGCACAGATTCTCGATGTCAGTTTGTGGGATGGAATTCCATGTCTGTTGCACTTGGTCAGTCAATGCGGGGAAAGTTAATGCTTTTTGTGGATGACACTGGAGTGCTTGTCCAATGATGTCCCATATGTTTTCGATTGGAGACAGATCTGGCGATCAAGAAGGCCAAGGAAACATACTGACACTCTATAGAACATGTACGTGGGCGAGCGTTATCCTGTTGGAAAACACCCCATGGAGAGCTGTTTATGAATGGCCACACAACAGTTCGAATCACGAGACTGACATGCAGTTTCGCAGTCAAGGTACTCGGGATAACCACGAGAGTGCTCCTGCAGTCATAAGAAATCGCACCACAGACTGTAGCTCCAGGTGTAGATCCAGAATGTCCAGCACACACACAAGTTGGGTGCTGGTCCTCAACTGGCCTTTTTCTTGTCATCTTAAAGGCATTCTTGACTAACAACTACTCACCACGCCCAATATCAAAGGTAGGTAACACTCACGACCGTCACGGCGTGTATTTAAAGGAAACTCGATTTTCAGACTCATAGTAACGCTATTTGAGCCACTCAAATGCGACTACTCGAGATCCGATTGGTTGGTTAATTTTGGGGACGGGACGAAACAGCGAGGTCATTGGTCCCATCGGGTTAAGGAAGGAAGGGAAGGAAGTTGGCTATGCTCTTTCAAAGGAACAATCCCAGCATTTTCCTGAAGCGATTAAGGGAAATCATTGAAAACCTAAATCAGGATGGCCGTACGCGCATTTGAGCCGTCATCCTCCAGTGTGCTAACCAATCCAGCACCACACTCGGTCCGTAATCCAAATAGACGTCATCGTTCAGCTGTCTAAACGCGTCTACAAACTTTCGTTTATGTCGCACAACTGCTTCTTGGTGGTGCGGTTTTTTTTTTTTTTTTTTTTTCGTCAGTGTATTTCTGTAGATACATTCGGTGACATATGTGTATACTGTCTGCGAAATGTGTTGCGAGTAGAGTCAAATGTGTGTGAAATCTTATTGGACTTAACTGCTAAGGTCATCAGTCCCTAAGCTTACACTCTACTTAATCTAAATTATACTAAGGACAAACAGACACACCCATGCCAGAGGGGGGACTCGAACCTCCGCCGGGACCAACCGCACGATCCTTGATTGCAGCGCCTTACACCGCTCAGCTAATCCTGCGCGGCAAGTAGAGTGAACAGGATAGAAATAATAAATTAAAACGTCACGCATGATGCGACAGTTTATCACGCATCTTTGTTTTGGCGTCATATCTCCTCAACGGCGTGCCCTAAATTAAATATTTCCGTAGATACCCGTACATTCAACAGCGTGCGTGTTTATTATTTGAGAAATGTGTTGCGAACAGCGGTAGTAGTATAGAAGTACTTAGGTTAAAATTCATGATTCATGCGGCAGTTTTTCAGCGTGAACTGGGAAAATGTAGTAAGTAATAAACTTTCTGCTTTCATCATTTTGTGACGGTAGTCAGTGACAAAAGGTTTTGGAAAAGGTTTGACATTATGTGTGAAGTTTCTTGGAAGTCGTTAATTGCTCTTTCTGAAATGTGCATAAAGACTGGATATTCCTTCGTCATGGGCTACACACCTTTTTCACCTGTATCTATTTGACAGGTAGGTGTTTTTCATCCCTACATCGATTATCTCCAGACAGAAAGTTATATGTGTGCAAAGTTTGGTTCAAACGGTTCAAATGGCTCTGAGCACTATGGGGCTTAGCATCTATGGTCATGTCCACTAGAACTTAGAACTACTTAAACCTAACTAATCTAAGGACAACATACAACACCCAGTCATCACGAGGCAGAGAAAATCCCTGACCCCGCCGTGCAAAGTTTGGTAGAAGTCAGTCCAGTATTTTTAGACGGTATGTGGAACATAGATACATATGTACATCCGTTTTTATAATACGTACGGATTCCTGTCTTTCCATGAACTTTTTTGTACTTCCTCCTGTCGTCCGCCAATTGAATTATTTCCTTTGTTACCCAAGATTTCACCGTAGCTACCCTCCTTGTACCTACGTCTGTCTGTGCAACATCTGAGATTGCCATTTTTAGAGATGACCACTCCTCTTCAACTGAACTGCGTTTTGTAACGTTGTTTATCGCAGTACCCGCACCCTTAGCGAACTCCTGACGCGTCTCATCACTCCTGAGTACATCAGTATCCCACTTCCTTCCACTCAGACTGTTCCGAACGATTCTCCTAAAGCTCTGTCGACTCTTCATCGTTACTGCATTATGATATGAGTCTATATCTACTTCTGGGTACGACTTACAATTCAATATCTGATTTGGGAACCTCTGTCTGACCACAATGTAATGCACCTGGAGTATTCCCATATATCCAGGTGTACCTCCTCCTCTTGTGAATGTTGAAATGAGTATTCACCGTCACCATCTGAAATTTATTGGAGGTCTCAATTAGTTTGTGTCCTCTCTTATTCTTACTGTCTATCCTATATTTTCCGGTAAACCTTTCTCGTATTTCTTCCCCTACAACCAGATTCCAATCCCCCAGTTCATTAGATTTTAATCTCCCTTTACATACTGAATTACTCGTTCAATATCCTTAAAATTAACTTCCACTATGTACTCATTTTTCGATTCCGACGTCGGTATGTATGTATAAACTATCGTTGTCGACATTGGTTTACAGTCGAAACAGATGAGAGCAACCATATCACTGTGAAACGTCCCCTTTGAACAATTATACAAGACTGTGCTTATCCTGACACACAATATTTTTAGCGCAACGCAATCTGACTTTCAAAAATCCCTACAAAAGAATGGCCCTGACTAACATTAACCTATACCTTTCGCAAATCACTTACCTCACAAAAATCTTCGTTTCTCGAACTACTGCAATACAGCGAGCGCCACTACTGCCAGCTAAATAAAAGATTCAAACTACGGAAGGCACTAACTACTGATAGGCATAGTTAGCAAATGAAAGATTTTAATAGAGAACAAACAATGTATTTACCTTAATAGCGTTGAAAAATCATAATATACATAGCAGTTGATGACATCCAGTCTTACAAATTTCCAAACTCCGCCATTTCTCTCCCCACATCCACCACTGCTGGCGGCTCACCTCCAACTGCGCAACGCTACGCGCTGTTCACATCCAGCTGCCCAACACTACAATGGCAGACAACAATGCAAACTAGCCGCAGACTGCACACAGCACAGCCAGTGATTTTCGCACAGAGCGCTACGTAACGTTACCACTATAAAAGCCTAAAAGGCCTACTTACAACTGTTCACAGTAGCTCAATTGGTCCTCAACTTTCCTATTTATACCTAATCCTTCTCCTGTTATACCATTTTCTCCTGCTATTGATATTACCACATATTCGCCTAACCATAAATCCTTACCTCCCTCCCGTTTCACGTATGTGGCACCCTCTACATCTACTATTGAGCTTTTGCAACTGCCTTTTTATATTTTCACCTTCAGAGTTCTTACATTCCTCTCCTCAGCTTGTAGAATGTTACTCGCTCGTTCATTGGTCCAATTTTTTCCTTAGGCTGGCCTACCCCTTGTCAGTCCCCTCAAAGGGATCCGAACAGGAGACTAGGCGCCAATGGAGAGATCATGATGACTGTTTTATAAGAGGGTTGGAGCTTAAACAGTGTCAACTAATTATTTTCAACCGATACAAAAGAGTCACATGTTTGCCCCTGTTACTGTCCTTCAAAGTAGTCACCAGCGTTGTGTAGAACCCCTTGCGAGTGATGTGGAAGACGTAGTATACCGTTAGCAGAGACTGTTCTGTTGATGGTGCGAATGGAGCGGTCTGCTGCCTGTCGAATCTCTGGAACAGTTCTGAAGCGAATACCACGAAGTGGTTCCTTCATCTTTGGAACCAAATCAAAGTCACAAGGACTTAAGTCCGGGGAGTATGGTGGATGGTACAGTACTTCCCAGTCCCATCGACCAAACAGAGCAACCACAGCTTGCGCTGTATGCGTCCGCCCATTGTCGTGCAAAATGATGGGTGACTTGTTCATAAAGTGTCGCCGCTTTTTTCACAAAGCTTTAGAACTCAATTAGTTTCCTGGTCTCTCATTCCTATTACTTAACCAACATTTTCCCGTAAATCTCTCTTATATTCCTACAGCTCGTCTTGTTTCTCAGTCACCCTTAATTATTAGATTTTGAACGCCTTTATACACTGAATTACCTATTTAGTGTTCTCATTTACTATCTCTTCGTCTTCTGCATGTGATTTTAGCATGTATACCCTAACTACTGTTGTTGATGTTCAATGGGTATCGATCCTGTTGGGAAACTCCTACCACTGATAAAAACAGAATCTGAAATTGGTGCTAAGGCCGGGACTTGAACCCAAATCTCCAGCTTACTGTGCAGATCTGTTACTCACTTCAATTGTTCAATTGTGGCTACTCCAACTGCACATTTAACCATAGTTCATTGCCCTCCCTGACACACTCACCCCATCTTAATTTTCCCTTTCTTAAATCGCGAGTATTGCTGAGGCTCTCCGATATTGGAATAAAGCCCCAGCTTTGTACATAATGGAGAAATCCTACCCTTACCTCATGCATGAGATGCGGGTTCAAGCCCCAGCTGTGGCACAAATTTTCATTGCCTCAGCCTCTGTCCTTATCGAAGACAAAGTATTGAGCTGTTCACAGTAGCTCACTCTCTGCCTACACTATTTTATGCTACTGTTAATATTACCCTTCATTCGCCTGACCAGAAGACCTTTTCCTGTCTCCATCTCACGTCATTGACCCCACTATGTCTAGACTGACTCTTTGCATTTGTAGTTTTCGGCTGTCCAGCTTCTCTACCACATTCAGATCGCTGACAATCCCCGCTACGAACTCCTACACTGTTAAGATCTCGTTGGTTATTTACTCACGTTTTCAATCTCATCTCTCCCTTGCCAGTTACTTCTCAGTTTCAAAGTTTGGGAAAGTATCATCCACACAGTTCCAAAGAATGCGAGAGCTGACAAGTGCGGGAATTATCGCACAATCAGCTTAATAGCTAATGCATCTACACTGTTGTAAAGAATAATATACAGATGAATGGAAAAGAAAATTGAGGATGAGTTAGATGACAATCAGTGTGGCTTTAGGAAATGTAAAGGTGTAAGCTGGCTGATGTGCCTTAAGGTATTTATGAAAGTGTCAAACGTAGGTTACACGCCATTGGATAATGTACGAGTATCATAACTGTCATCTCAAGCTCAGGGTGGTAAACAGGCATACCACATAGCTATAAATTTTGGCCCTGTCTCAAATTAGTTAAAATGTCACTCTGATGTTACAAGAATACACAAATTAATATACATAACAAGTTTGAGATTTATCCTAAAATGATAAGACAACCTCTCTCGTTCTCATTCTACATTTTAATTTATCAAAGCTTTCAAGGTTCACATCATAAATACAAAGGAGGTTTAATTACTTTCAACTCCCAACAAATTAATTACCATGTAGACATTGAATATGTAATTATTAAAACTTTATCTCTATATATGAAAATTTTATGAGAAATGAAACAATTAAACCTTTATCAATGATAGTTACATCTATGTTATCGTAGCTGAGCAATGGGCTACGTTGGTGGAGAATGAACTTTATTTTTTAAACTAATCAAAACTCTCATGTACTCAATGGAGGGTATGTTAGTAACTAACTATTGAATTTCTATATTCAAAGCATACGCAGGTTGGAGTGAGCAAACATCGACTCAACATTTTAACTCGCCTAAAGCGTGTTGGTACATTACCGATCGGAAACAGTGGCAGCGTTGTCTCCGTGCTGGATCTGAAACGCAAATTCCCTACTCTGGCCGTGGCTGAATTCAATCAATCGTAACGATCCTGCATTCCGGAGAGCGTTAAATGTTCCCTACTCGAAATTAATGGCAATTTCACACTCGCTATGGGATGGAGCGTGTAATATTATTGGTGTTTCCGTCCTATGAAAGCTTTGAGTACCCTTTGAAAGACATTTGTTTTGTATAATTTACATAACTGTAAAGATGCGCATCTAGCGCGGACGCTAATACATCGATTGCGCAGTCAAAGAAACATTTTTAACAGAAGCTGAACTGTCGTTCCGCTTCGATCTAAATAAAAGATGACGGTAGAAAACTTTTGTAGATCTTCAGATTTTAATGTGCTTTTCTGCTTGTTATGTGAAAACGTAGAGGAGGTCGACTTTAAGTTAAAAAAGTGAGCGGTCTTGCTAGCGTGCAGACAACATTATTAATTAATAAAATTAAGGTAATTCATGTTCGAAACTGTAAATCAGCAAGTTATTGTTATCGGAGGTGTTGAACAGTGCAAGAATTGTCTTCAACGAAAGGAGAAAAGTAATGACTGTAATTTGTGACAAAAACGTGAACTAAGGAGACAGCATAGGACAGGCTGAAATCTGATCGCACCATACTGTTAGAAAAGTAATTATGTAACTTGTATTGTTTATAAATAAGCCCTAATTTGCTAGTAAGAATTGTTTGAATATATTTAGTGTTTACCAGACTTCTTATTCTGTTCTTTTACTTTATACTTTTTTATCCTCCATGTCATATTATTTTTATAAATGTCAAACAGCCTTTACTACAGCAGAGAATACTGTGGCATCCTGGTCGTAGACAGAAGGCCGCTCCTTGTCTTCTATACAATTCGTAGCTGCCCCATTTACTAATGATTTCATTTGCAAATGCATTTTTTTTACTGTTCATTGTGAAAGGTCCCTTAGGTAATTATAAAATTCATACTGATTACGTAAAGAAATCCGGGTTGTTCTTTTCCAAATAATAGAAGTCTTTGCGTAATCAAAACCTAGCCTCCTTCTGACAACGATCAGGAGCCGACCAGAAGACGGACGTCTTCGACCGCTTTCGTGTCTCCTGTGGCAAAGCTGTGCCAGACTGGAAACACGACATTCTAGTATGAAATACAGATTTAAATTGATAGAATTGAAATATATTTAAAGTAAGAAAAATAATATTTTTTTATCATACTAGATCTGGCGCCCGAACAGGGACTTGATAAAAATTTTTTAATCTGTTCTGTTATTGTTTCATGACATCATCCGATGGACATCGGGAAGCCGTAAAGGAAGTACTGAACGAAAGCGAGGAAGTATTAAAAAAAAAATCGAAAAATAACGGCAGTGCGCAAAACGACTGACGTAAGTACGGTTTTCATTACGCATAAAATTTCGCGTCTTGTATAAAAAAAACTTATTTCCGGAATTTCTTTCCTTACTGCTTCATTTTATCCTATCGCTGTTATTTCCTTGCAGAGTTGCTTATTTACGTAGTTAGAATTCGTTTCTGATCATCTCTTCATGCAAAGTTTATTTGTTAGTATTATGAGCATCTTCATTGTTGCTACGGTTAACAACACAAGATGGATGCCATAACAGCTGGATTAAGTGTCTAGTAGGTGTTTGTCACTTATTTTCAAAGTTAGGTGCCATCTTGTCTTCTACCCAGTATAGCTCTGCAATTGTCAACTACCGCGGTGTGACGTTTGACTATCAGCGCGCGCATCTGAGAGTTGACGATCGGCGTGCCGCGAAATATTTCTTTGAACAGTTACGTCACAAACTTGAAAATAAACATGGCAGATGACAAAGGAAAGCCGACAAACAGTGTGGATGACGGTGATGACACTGTTGTCAAGTCATAACCACTACGTTCGCGAACGGGAACAGGCAGACCCGATTCGCGAATGGAGAGAACGGCAGACGATGATGGTGTGCGTGACATATCGTCACAGCAATCATCGTCACAGCAAGCGGGAGAAAATTCGATGGTTGAAATGATGAGAATTTTTTTTCAAGAAAGAGAACAGGAGAAACGAGAAAGGGAAGCTTATAAATTACAAAAACAACGAGATAGACAAGAAAAGGAACGGGAGACAGAGCGAAAATGGTTTGACCTGAATACCATGATTGGTACAATGAAAAATAGGTTAGATAATATTGATGCCAACTTAGAGGCAAGAATAAGGACAGTCACGGTGGAATATATCTCGGAATTAAGTACTAAAGTTAATGAAAGGATAGAAGGTATTCTGCAGAAGGTAGATGCATGTGAGAGCACAGTAGGTAACGTGCACCAAGACATCAAAGTACAAATCGAAAGTTGCCAGGCAGTTACAACAGAAGTTTCAAAAAAATCCGCTGAGGTCGGAGCTAAAGTAAACAAGCTTGCAGACAATGTCGTCACTCTGCAAGGCCAGGTCAATGACTTGACACAGGCGCTATCCGAAATAAACATTGAAAAGAGGGTGAATGATGCTGCAGCCAACGTACGTTCCACGATAGGAAAAGAATTTGTAGAATGGGTCGAGACTAAGGAACAGTACATAGAAAACAAGGTTCAACACGACTTAAAAGAAGCCTTTAAGTCAGCCACAGTTGAAGTTTTAGCTGCTCCAGGTACATCAGGAGATACGATTCTCACTGAATTAGGAGAGATTCGTAGAGTTTTTCACCGAGATCTTCCCGAGTGGAAACGACACCTCACTGAGGAAATCGAGCAGTTGAAACGACAAGTCAATGAGTTTCCTAATGACAATGGAAGTGAGCGTTCACACTTGCTTTCTTCAGAACATGAATACAATAATAATCCCGTGTCTCGTATAGAATTCTCTCCACTTGTACATGGACACAGCAGTAAGAATCCGTTAGTACGCAACCAGAATGATCAAATAACTCTTGTCGAGCTCATGAAAGAAGAAAGCGTTCTCAAGCACCGCGTATTCCAGCCTTTTCTGCCAGAGAAACGCAACATCCACCCAATGGTTTTTCTGAAGTCATTTAATGGTGTTTTTCCTGAGAGCTGGGATGACAAGCAACGTATGCGCTTTATAGTAGGTTACATTCAAGGAGAGGGTTCTGTCTGGGGAACAGAAGTAATGGACAGATGTAATAATTACGCTGACTTCGAAAAGCAATTTCTGAACAAATTCTGGAGTTCAGGCATACAACAACGCCTTAGAAAGGAGGTATATAATGCTGAACCGTTTAACACGAGAAGTGCTGGTCTCCGTAGGTACTTCGAGAAATACCTGAAAAAAATACAATAGTGGGACACGCCCATTTCCACGAAGGACGTAATTATGATCCTTAAGTCAAAGCTACCGGTATCAATCAGGGAGAAGTTAGTAAGTGTCAGTGACGACGACACGGAGGCTTTTCTGTCAGTGCTTGACAACCTTGACATGATTCAAGAAGACGTGCGTGCTAGTGCGCGGAGTAATTGTAATCTTGGCCCGCACACCACACAGCCGCACGGTGCAGGCGCAGACTCAGGTATGTCATACCAACCCAACAACAGTAAAGGTGAGAGGCACCCACATGCCTTGCTCATACTGTGGCATCATGCAGTCAGGCCTGCAAGATGAGTGGTCTGCCAAGCGAGTGGATTCTTTCTTAATTTAACGAGTAACACGAACTCTAGTACTCACACTTCGTTACAAGTTATCCTCCTATATGATTACTACGCAACGGAAACGCATATCTGACTATCAGTGATTTACGGAACTCTGACTGTACACTACGCACTGGCAGTACCACATTTTCTTTTTTTCTTTTATTTGACGGCTTTTATTAACACAATCCCACTGAATATGAATGGCGCACACATTATAAATTCGGGACATTATGACAACATACAATTTGAAGGAATAGTCTACCAATCTCTTTCTTTTCACTATCTGATTTATTCCGATAAATTCCCTAACCTAAACACACAAATTCTATAACCTACAACAATAACATATGAGAAATTCCGCCCAGTGGGCATGGCTTTACATTAGTGAATCTCTATATTATGGTCTCGTAATTTATTTAACGCTACAGTGCACTTTCTGGATAGGTTGGTGGATCTTTTATTATACCTCACACTTCGACTCTCACAGTCATCATCACGAAACTTTCCTCCAGACCGAGCGGTACAGAAGGAACAAGCATAACCCACTAATCTTTTGAAACTACTTTGCTACACACCCATGGAAACCACACATACCCAAATTACATGACATACACCACACAACAATATGAAATACTACACAGAGAATGGTTACAACATTATCACTTTCAGCTTTCCCACTTCAATTAATATTGATCCCAGTTTCACACGACACTGCCCCACTTTGTAATTCTACTTTCCTACTGTGAACTCTGGAGATAAATGCACGTCTTCCTGTGCAATGCCATCCATGTGGCGTTGCTGGATAGACGGCCGACTCACCTTGCTCTCTCTCAGAGTTTGAATCTAGCGTCACACGCAAAGTAATATTAATGTATTCATCACACACGTGAGTCCTCAACTGATACCATGGACGAGTACTTCTCTTTATCCTTTGTCTCATACACAGATTGAGACTCACTCAGTACTCACCACGTGGAAGTACTCGTCTCTAATTTCAAGTCCTACACACGCCATTTCTTAAATATTTCAACTTATGGTACACACGCTATTTCTTAAATATTTCAACTTATTGTACACACGCTAGTAATTCAGCTTAGCTTAAGCACACGGAAGTATTTCAACTTATTGCTACACGTGGTTTCTTTGTGACCGTTGGTCACTTCCGAAGATTACTACAATCCCATTAATATTACCTGCCTGACATTCAATTCTCCCCACAAAAGTTCTTGAAATAGAGAAATTATTATTTCAAACTACTCTTAAATATTCCACATGCATACCATGCCTCCACTCTTTCGTCATTACGGAGCACATCTAAAACAGGTGTTAACAGCACAGGATCCAGCGGCAGAGTGCCTAAAACATGGCCGTTCTCGAGGTCCTCTCCACCTCTGCTGAAGTGGGGGAGCACCTTACTACCCTATTGGCCAGCTACATTTCAGGCGCTCAAAGCTCTGGTAAATTTCATCTCTTTGGTTCCACCAAAGGATCGACTCAAAGATGATCATATATTCACATTCACTATCTGTGGTTAGCAGACGACCAAACATTTATTCATTTCAAAAGATCTCACCAAACTGGATGTAAGGATTTATTTTGTGGGAGTGCACATATGATAAATTAAATAAATAAATTGTCATTCATTCCTACACTGGTATCCGGCTTCGCTGTATTAACTGAAATTGAGTTATTTTACAAAAAAAAAGTGTTGTTCTGACAAAAATAATGAAGTATGTTGTACCTATTTTCAATGTCGGGCGGTACTGTACCCTTTCACCACCGGCTACCCATGCAGAAAAAAATGGCACGGTACTATCCTTGCAATGCGAGGGTAGTTCCGAACATTTTTTTAAGAAAACTGTATTAGAAGAAACGTAGCAAGTCATCAAAATAACCAGGAGGAGACCTTAGCCCCTGGTGACCTCAAATAGACGACCAAATGCTGTTACTTTACCAAATTTTTGACACAGTTGTTGCATTATTGTACTCTCCACAATCCGGAGTAACGTACACATACATAGTTACAACAATCCAAATGACAAATAAAACATCACATCATACAAATAAAAAAAAATAATGGTGAGATAAAAATTGGCTTAGTTACTGGGATCTTCGTTATTTTTATGAGTAATCCAAACTTCACTAATTCTATGACAAATAAAAAAAATACTAATTGTACTCATGAAATTTTAAACAGCTCACCGTCCAAACACAGAGCAAGTAATCTGACATTCATAAATTGCGTTATAAAAACCTTTACACAGCAAAGTCTAAATACAAAACAAAATCAACAGAAGAAAAAATTTCGTACACTAGTTACATGTAGAATGTCAGGCTCCATACCATTACTCTAAAATATACATCAAACCTACAGAGAAATAAAACTGAGAAGAAAAACAATGAAATATACCACAAGTTACATACTGGTTATGTAATATAGTCAACCTAAGACATCATGTCATACCTCTTTAACTATCATCACTTAAGCAATTGCCACAACTACTCGACAGTGAGTTATCCTTATCCACCAGTACAAATACCTGCTGCTGAGCCAGTCAGTCCATCAACTTTTGATCAATACACGCAGTAAATAGTTTAGCAATAAGTGCTTGAATCCACCAGTAGCTCTCGTATCTTACTCTACTGCTCATTTCTCTGTTGTCACACATTTAGACGACAAGAACTTGCATTTCGACTAGCCGTCGTTACACTTTAATGTGAAATATCACCACTGTGATAATGCGAATACGTGGCTTCAGTCAACACACCAACAAGATCAACACTGTCCACGACATCAAAATGCATCAGTTAATTCCGATATTTGTATTGCAATGCAAATTCTTGTCCCCTGTGACAACCTTACTGACCAATGCAACAAGAGCCGCTACGTTAGTATTACGCCACTGGCTAATAATTAAAGCATCATCGTACCAAATATCCTAATAAACATGCTACGTGAACTTGATAACCCAGAACAAACAAAAAACAAAAACTAACTATTCTAAACACAAATGTTAATGAAATACAATTACGCTTGCTGTCCCTCCAGGAATGAAACATATAAAAAAAAATTACACAATTACAAGTACAAATACATTATTCCCTATCTTGCGAGTCACACGGAATCATTTCATTCTGTGATTTTCTTGGGGTCGAAAAAGTTGCTGACAGGTTCCCTAGAAACACTGTTTCGGTGTCAAAGCTCTCCCATGGTTACCCGGACGAAAGTCTTTAAGTCACTCACATCGGCATTTTGAACACGCACTGAACAGTAAACTGTATCTCACATTAAACACAAATGCCATAGTCACTCTCAGCGTACCATCCACACGAATCTGGTCGTCCAGAAATGGCCCTACAACTACTATTACCCACGGTTCTGTCCTTTCAGTTCATGGTGTAATTAAAAGTCGTAAGTTCCAACAAACAGCACTTATTCCCACACCAATTAAGGAAATGTCTCCCACTACAAACGCAAATGTCAATGTCCCACTCTAGTTTCTTGCGTTCATACAATAATTAGTCACCAAACGACAACTGTCCTCTTCAAGAATACCAAGCGTCCCACAAGCAATTCACAAAGCACACTGAACAAGTCACTGCCAAAAGTTTATGGATCCCACCGTTCGGTGGTCAAGACAAAACAAAACGATCGTCCTGTCTGCTAAAGACAAAATCTTTTCCACCACTCACAACGTGGAAACACCAGTCTTTCACTTTCCATCTTATGGAGACATACGAGCAGTCATCTTGTTTCACGGCTCCACAGTCCAGTACCAGTTAATAGTTGCTGGTAAAAAATGCCCGCCGGGTTCTGCCGCGCGTCGTCCATTCTGCCGTGGCGCCGCTGCGCGCGCCGTTGAGCAGAAGAAACCACCCGCTGTTGCCTCCGCGGGATACTTTCCCCAGTCGTAAGGGTGGCGGAACTTATGAATGGCCTGTGGTACGTGCGTGTCGCCCCAGGCCGTTGACCTGCTGTAGCGGGCGCGTGGAGTGTACCTCGACCGGCAGTGGAGTGGGGAGTGCCGCGGCTCTGTCGCCCGTCACCATGGCAACGTCAGCTCGGCCCGCTAGCGGTATGGGCGTTACGACACCCAATCAGTCAGATCCTTCCGTGCATCTCGCAACATTAAATACAAAAGGATATTCTTACATTATTTAAATACTCATTGATTACATGTATGATCTATTAGATACATTGGTAATAAAAGAATCTTTGTTCTAAAAAACATAAAATTATACACCCTAGTTTTCTACACATACAACATCAACATTTATCTCTTTTCTATATACAGCCCATACTTGTGCTACTGATTGTACCTGTCGTCCTTCATACAGAACATGAAAGTGTTAAAAAAAAGGAATAAGAAACAATCTATACAGCTCATAATTACAATATCAAATAGTAGACTACTTTAACATCCTATCACAGTGAAAATATTAGAAACTTTTGCTCCTAATACTACAATATACAACGCACCTTTGTGCTTGTGACAGACTGAAATTAATACCCCTTGAAAGTGTTCCAACAAAAAAATAAGAAATCATCTACACAGCTCACAATTACCTATCACATGTTATTAAGTAGTAAACTACTTTAACATCCTAACACAATAAACATTTTAGAAACTGGTGACTCTAAATCTACAACATACAATGCACCTTTGTGCTTGTGACAGACTGAAATTAGTATCTCTTTATACATTTTACATTTTATTATATATAACAACATTTCTAGGACACGTATGTACCATCCACATGTCAGATCCTGACCTGCCATCGAGGTTCATCCAAATCAAACAATACACAATAATGTTTTAGTTACAGATCGGTAGCATCCCCTTTACAGGAGTGTGCGCATTGATCACATTACTCTACGACTCTCACTCACCAGACATCACATTTTCCTTCTCATTCAATCCATTAATACACTAACAGAATAGGTCTAGAAGTCAGCTAACCTTACCACCACCACACTCACGACAACATACCATACCTTTGCTCCCTTATACTCATAACACCACCACTCTCACGACAACATACCATACCTTCGCTCCCTTATACTCATAACACCACCACTCTCACGACAACATACCATACCTTCGCTCCCTTATACTCATAACACCACCACTCTCACGACAACATACCATACCTCCGCTCCCTTATACTCAACCACATAACACATGAAGCTGTTTCGGAGATAGCTTTCCAGTCTCCAAATTCGTCCTTTCACTCTGGCACCTCTCTCCATCGGCTTACCTCTGCATTCCTCCTGCTAAATATCACTTAGAATTGCGACATTTCATCTAAGAACAAAAAATACACAAATTATTCATCCTGCAAAATAACTGTACACATTCTTGGTACCGTTTTGATTAGTTATGCTGGTACCAGGCTTCAACAACAACAAAAAATATTATTTTCGCCAAATTGCAAATCTTATGGTAAGAATTAGATCTACACTTATATTACATCCTACGTCAGTATCCCACAACGTTCACCATCTGGATCTCATACTCCCTTCATGTCCCTTCACATTGTGCAGTTGTCCTCATCTCTTCATTCGTATTTCGGCTCTCCGTCTGTCCATTACTCCATCATTTTCTGGTCTTCCTTCGCCATTGGCATAAATCTCTATTGCAGCATACACAGGCCTCTCTGTAACATACATCTAAGACATCTCCACATTATTAATTCTACTCACCTTTATTTACCACTGTTTCATCACGTCGAATCTCTTTTTATTAATCACACTGCTTCACGTCGCTTCTTTCCTTAAATATCACCTTTATCCACTACTATTTATCACGTCGCTTTTCTATCTACCATCTTTATCCACTCATTAATCATCACGTCGTTTCTGCTTGATCCTTATTCATATGACAAAAAATACGTACATACACCACTCTGTCGACTCCTGTTCATGACTCATTCGACCAGTCTATTCCGTCATACTTCCTGACATCCCGCCTGAAAATTCTTATGTTCGATTTGACCCTGCACAACGTTACACACCACAAATAAAAATACACTGACTGTCTACCATAAATTGCCTACTTTAGATCCATCCTTAACTTTTCCATAATTCGATGTTAGAAATGTGATGAAGCCCACGAGATTGTTTTCCCTTGATCGTCTCAATCAGTACAGTATTTTCCTGGACAATCCGCCTCACTCTGAATGGTCCACTATACACAGTAAAGAATTTGCTAGTTAGGAATCTGTGCTTACATGAAAATTAAATGTGTGCAGAGAATATACAAGCTGGGAGAAATGGGCAGCCCAAGTGTTAGAAACTTAGGTGCTAGTGGCCTCTTTCCCTAACACCAGATTCCGAACAACCATACACAGCACTTCATTATAACTGTCACTATGACAATGACATACTATTGATCAGATGGCATCTAATTTAAAAACTTCGATCACATTACGTGTTAATTACCTGCCATAGTCAAATCGCACTAATTAAACTGGACTCATTGGCATTATTACATAACATTTTTAGCAACTGGTCTTTGAGGAAACAGTCCTTTTACTTTAGTGTTCCAAATAAAAATTTGTAAATTTTGCTAAAATACCAGCCTAACAGATGCCATTACTGGTGTTTTATTCTCTGATCAGAAGTATGGTATTTGCATTCCTACATATCAGTAGAGTATGTCTGCTACGCAGACAATTTTCAGTGCCAGCTGCATGTGTTTTAAGGCAAGATGCTAAGGGCTGATATGTTGGATTAGTTTCTCCTATCCTTCAATCCATTATGACAAGAATGAAATGCCAGGATTCCATGCTCTCCTGTCATTCTGATAGTTTCTGCCGTTCCTATCCTCGACACTATCTGACCTATGAGTCGTGTCTCCGTTCACAATGTTGCTCTCATTACCCAGTTCCTGTAACAAGTGTTGAAATGACGCAGAATCGTCTACGCCTCTGCCTGCTATCGCTATATCTCTTCGCAATTTCACTGGCAACTTCGTTATACAGATCCTAATGAACGCCACAGTTTCGTATGGCACATCCAAATACCTGTTTCGTCTCAGCATTTCCTGACAGCACGACACTGGATATCTTATACCATCTTCGTTACAATTTGGCATCATCAATATGCTTTGCTTAACCAGGTCCTGCTTACTTTTCGACCAGAATTCATTTAAATAACTACTGCAGTCTTTAATGTCTTCCTGCATTTTCGCTCTAGCCTCGTCCCTCAAATGGTTATACACAAACTTCGTTTTGAGGAGCGGTCCCCACGATGAAGGTAATGAATCTTGAAATTGAGACAGCCTTGGACTATACCCAGTTGGGTTTGCCACCTGCTTTATCCGACACAACCGTTCTTCTGACTCTCTGAATTCGTCTTCCTCTTTCTGCCTATTTTCGCTTTTTGAGTTTATCTCACTCTCCCTCTGCAATCTACCTGGTGGTGTGTCACCTTCGCTACTGCACGCTAATTGCAACTGTGCTAGTTCTTCACTATGTTTCCTACTTATTTCGAATTGTGCCTCTTTAAACTGTAATGGTGATTGTATCTCCTCCCGATCGGCATAAACCTCTCGCTGCGTACTGTCAGAACCTGTCTCGCCTCTTGTACTGATCTTTTCTGCATCTGCACTAATCGTATTCATTCTGACCACTACCTCTTTCATTCGCTCATCCGGCAACACGTCCCTACGTTCAGTAGTATCACTCTCTATTGCAAATACTTGTACCTCCAAATTATTAGTTTTTTCTTCCACGGCGTCACATACTTCCTTCAACGCACCCAGATTCTTGTCCCCCTCATCTAACCGATTATTAACTACGGGCAGACGCTCATCGATAACTGTGTGTCCCTTCCTCATTGCCTCTTTATTTCCCTTATCCAATGCCTCCATACTTTCCTTACTATCTTTATCCATTGCTTCCCATCTTTCCTTATAACCTTTATCCATGACTTCCAATATTTCCTTAATCACCCTATCTCTCAACCTTTCATCTCTATCCATCCTCTGTAAAAACTGCCGTAGCTCATCGTAATTTGCTACTTTCGACGCGCTCACCTCGTGCGCCTGAGAAACCGTAGCTCCGCTAAGGGTAGCTTCACTTTCACTGCATACCTGACCTAGTCCCGGCTCGCCCGCGTCTTCGGGAAAAGCCCGCGTTTGTGGACAAAGACCGCCGCATAAAGGATCACCTTGCAGCGGTCCAGTGAACAATTCAACCCCTTCCGAGTGTTTGCTGTCCCCGCTCATTAACAGATGGTCAACAGCTACTTCCTGCTGCACTGCTACATTCACCCCAGAATCGCTATTCTCCATGGTGGCTACACTTTTCGACTGCGACCTAGTTACTACGGACATTACGGAAAAAAAATTATACCACGATCTTCCAGCCTAGGACGATATAGCAATTAATTACATAAAAAATAAAAGATCCTCACCAATCCAGAAAGAAATCGCAAACAGAAAAAAATTTACTTCTTAGCGCTATCACAATATATTCCATCAAAAAAGAATCTTAACAGCAAACCCTAACAGCAAAATATCCTGGCAGGGTCGAAATTATGAGAGGCACCCACATGCCTTGCTCATACTGTGGCATCATGCAGTCAGGCCTGCAAGATGAGTGGTCTGCCAAGCGAGTGGATTCTTTCTTAATTTAACGAGTAACACGAACTCTAGTACTCACACTTCGTTACAAGTTATCCTCCTATATGATTACTACGCAACGGAAACGCATATCTGACTATCAGTGATTTACGGAACTCTGACTGTACACTACGCACTGGCAGTACCACATTTTCTTTTTGTCTTTTATTTGACGGCTTTTATTAACACGTGGCCACCCCACTGAATATGAATGGCGCACACATTATAAATTCGGGACATTATGACAACATACAATTTGAAGGAATAGTCTACCAATCTCTTTCTTTTCACTATCTGATTTATTCCGATAAATTCCCTAGCCTAAACACACAAATTCTATAACCTACAACAATAACATATGAGAAATTCCGCCCAGTGGGCATGGCTTTACATTAGTGAATCTCTATATTATGGTCTCGTAATTTATTTAACGCTACAGTGCACTTTCTGGATAGGTTGGTGGATCTTTTATTATACCTCACACTTCGACTCTCACAGTCATCATCACGAAACTTTCCTCCAGACCGAGCGGTACAGAAGGAACAAGCATAACCCACTAATCTTTTGAAACTACTTCGCTACACACCCACGGAAACCACACATACCCAATTTACATGACATACACCACACAACAATATGAAATACTACACAGAGAATGGTTACAACATTATCACTTTCAGCTTTCCCACTTCAATTAATATTGATCCCAGTTTCACACGACACTGTCCCACTTTGTAATTCTACTTTCCTACTGTGAACTCTGGAGATAAATGCACGTCTTCCTGTGCAATGCCATCCATGTGGCGTTGCTGGATAGACGGCCGACTCACCTTGCTCTCTCTCAGAGTTTGAATCTAGCGTCACACGCAAAGTAATATTAATGTATTCATCACACACGTGAGTCCTCAACTGATACCATGGACGAGTACTTCTCTTTATCCTTTGTCTCATACACAGATTGAGACTCACTCAGTACTCACCACGTGGAAGTACTCGTCTCTAATTTCAAGTCCTACACACGCCATTTCTTAAATATTTCAACTTATGGTACACACGCTATTTCTTAAATATTTCAACTTATTGTACACACGCTAGTAATTCAGCTTAGCTTAAGCACACGGAAGTATTTCAACTTATTGCTACACGTGGTTTCTTTGTGACCGTTGGTCACTTCCGAAGATTACTACAATCCCATTAATATTACCTGCCTGACATTCAATTCTCCCCACAAAAGTTCTTGAAATAGAGAAATTATTATTTCAAACTACTCTTAAATATTCCACATGCATACCATGCCTCCACTCTTTCGTCATTACGGAGCACATCTAAAACAGGTGTTAACAGCACAGGATCCAGCGGCAGAGTGCCTAAAACATGGCCGTTCTCGAGGTCCTCTCCACCTCTGCTGAAGTGGGGGAGCACCTTACTACCCTATTGGCCAGCTACATTTCAGGCGCTCAAAGCTCTGGTAAATTTCATCTCTTTGGTTCCACCAAAGGATCGACTCAAAGATGATCATATATTCACATTCACTATCTGTGGTTAGCAGACGACCATACATTCATTCATTTCAAAAGATCTCACCAAACTGGATGTAAGGATTTATTTTGTGGGAGTGCACATATGATAAATTAAATAAATAAATTGTCATTCATTCCTACACTGGTATCCGGCTTCGCTGTATTAACTGAAATTGAGTTATTTTACAAAATATATGTTGTTCTGACAAAAATAATGAAGTATGTTGTACCTATTTTCAATGTCGGGCGGTACTGTACCCTTTCAAAGGACACGACGTTCCGTGCGATAATAACAACTACTATCGCCGTAACGGGAAGCAGAAACATAAATTCCAGGACCAAAACAGGTACCACCCCATATACCAGACAACACAACAGCAATACGGTAATTCACCAGTTAATTACAATGATCGCTATCACTACAATAACGATCGCCAAAATAATAATAATTTCAATGGAAAAGGACGTTGGATTAACACCAACAGTCAACAGCAGTATGGTAAGCAGCCTAGATTCCAGCACTGTTCTCAAGGGAGAAATCCTCCAGATCCTTCCAAGCAATACAAACAACAGTATGCTCCACACTTTAGGAATAGTCCTCCACCTTTTACCAACTATCAAAGTCAAATTCATGAACCTCAAAATTCTAGCATCTATTATGCCCGAGCAAACCCTCCAACACACACCATCTCGACTGAAATTCCGGCAAATAGCTCGCAACTTAGGTGGAATACGGAAGCAAACTTCGTACCGAGCGTACCGCCCGGTACTTCAAAAGTAATTGTGAGCGAAATTCAATCTAATGAACATGCGGAAAACTAAAAGCACACTTTGACCGGTTTCACACCTTCAGAACTAATCTCCAGACAAAGGGAAAGCAATGAATGGACTGATCCTATCCCCAAGATAGAAGGTCCAGAAGTCAACCTAGATAATAAGTTAAGACAAGCCCTGATCTCTCTCACAACTCATTCCAATTTAAGAAAAAAGGCATTTGACAAGCATGTCAATAAAGTTCTGTCGTATCGCCTGAACGAGCGTGTTCTTCTGAGAACACACTTCAAACCATCTCATCTTACGTAAAAATCGTAAGTGGCAACACCTATACGAAGGACCGTTTATTATAGTCAGGAAGCCACATATTGGTTGTTACGTGTTGGCAGATCCAGTTAGTGGACGAATAAAAGGACTTTACCACCATGTAGACCTAAAGAAGTACCATGAAAAACAATAAAAAATATCATTTATTATGTTAAGCTGCAACTTGAAACAAGAGTGTGATCTGTTTAGAAAGTATGTGAATCAACAGCATGTACATGTATTCTGCAGGTGACGTAATCATTTGAGTGAGGTGGACACAAAGTAATGATGGAGCTTGAAAGATAGGAAGTAATTGAAGAAGGTACTCTACGAATTTGGAAAATAAGATTTGCTTTAGTTTTAAGGTAGTTTTAAGTTCTTGAGCAATAGAAGACTGCAGTCGTTGAATTGAGTAAGCGATGTGCCAAAGTGCCACCTGCTGCTTTAGTTTTAAGTTATGGCAAATCTCCTTTTTACCAAGTAGTAAAGGTTTTCTTTAAATCCCTCATTCAGACCAGAATGTCCGTATATGTGAAGTATTAACCTAAGTTAAGCTTTCAAAGGACTGATATTTTAAGCCGCTAGAATCATGTACGATGCAAAACTGATACATTGTAATCTGTAGATTACACCGAGTATAAGCAGCAACATATAGTTAATGTACAAATAAATTAATAATGGTAACCGCAACTGGAGAGCAACTTTAATTTATTTATTACTATGAGTCAACCAGTTAAGAAATTTGCATTTATAATAAGAATTAGGTCCTGTATTGGAGAAACTTAGAGAGACTATTCCTATGTCACGAGTATTATACAGAAACCTTCGATATTAAGACACCTAGTTGAGGACTGAGATAGTCTGCTTATATTCTTCTGCTATGTCCACATGCCGTGATTTTGAAATATATTTGAAGATACTTTGGAAGCGGATTTGTGCGACATTTTAATACTGAAGTCAAGTTATGCCACGTGGATGACACTAAAAACGGCGGAGCCGAAGAATGAATTTGCTCAACAGATTATTTCACATATTATCTATCTTCGTATCTTTCATTTCCTTGCACTATCCTATTGTAGTTTTCTTCTTTAGCATTCTTACCTTTCTACTCTACCCGGTAGGGGAAGAAATTTGGAAATTGGTTCAAAAGATTTGACGTGTGTATGTTGTGTGTATTGACGATCGTGGCTCGTTGGTTAATGCATATCTGCAGTTACTTATCGAAACGTGATGTAAATCTGATTTGCTGTGAGCAAAAGCAGCCTAGGAAATAGGAATAATTTTCCCGATTTCTGTTAGATGAAGTTTTGAACGTGAACTGTTCGGCACGCCAAAGTGGGTATATTTTACTGATTATTGATGTAACCGAAAAAAAAGGCTGTTATAGAACAATAAGAAAAGGAAAAGAATCAGATTTAAAATACATGTAAAATCTAACGTGCATCAGAAGCACCATTCAGAATAGCAAACACGTTTTTCGTTAGGTCTTGGACAATAATTAAAAAAAAAAAAACTATGTTTGTTTTGTAAATGATCCTTTTATGATAAGTAATTTTAGCATTACCTGTGCTACTCTGTGGTATAGAGACACCTATATGGACACGTATGGATTGCTGCGTGTGACTCAGTGACAAAATGATGGACACGTGTGTAAAATCGTAATTTGACACATGTACGGGCACAAAAAACTAGTTATCCCTTGTGGGAATCAAAACTGTAATAAACTTATGGACACGAGTGATGTTCCGCGTGTGAAGTAGCATTACAAGTATTCTCACGTTGCAACGACGATACAGTGACTATCAGTCAAAGGATAGACAAGCTATTGTACTCACTGCAATAGGTGACAGTAGTCATTTTCATCGATGACTGTTCTTCGTCGCTGGTGCAGTCAATTTACCGTCCAGGTTGACCATGTCGCCTTGACGGGCTGCTCCAGTACCCACGATTCAACAAAATGCACAAATTTAAAAAAAAAAAAAAGAGAAGGGTTGGTAGCCATTGAACTACCTGCCTCGTGCAGGACGCGGACTGCCAACGCTGTCAAACCGCCAGTTCGTTACCACGTGACTGTGAAGCACTCTGGCATGGCAACATTCAATGACTGCTCGCCGGCCCGCACTCAACAATAAGCATTCCTCTCCGTAACGGGCGCGAGCGTGCTCCAGATATGAGATGAAAATGGACATAAAAACAATAAAACGTTGATAAACTACGCACGATTTTACTATATTTACATTAAAAGGACACTAATGATGACTTTTCCTTAACTATGAAAATTGCTACGGCAATATTGCTAAATATATTGCTTAAGAAAGACCTGTACAAGACGAAACGTGTTTTGCTAATATTTGCTAACGAAAGAATATAAAACCTAGACACAAAATATGAATAATATACAATGTATATGTACATAGTCTATGTAGTAATTTTTATTGTCTTAAATTCTTACTCTATATTCCCTTAGATTAAGATGCTAGTTAATGAGCAAGTCCTAATACAGATTTTTTTTCCGTATTTTCATGTGCTGAAACATGAATTGGAATGAGATTAAGACAGCCACCAAACTGACTCATTCGTCATTGAACCAGTCATCAACTTTCCTGATTCCCGACATGACCCGATGGATCGTCGAGTCAACAAATATCACTTTCCCCTTCACATAGTGAAATTCCCAGTGTTTTCCACCAGAATGTGAAAAGGTGATCCCCAGTTGTAGTGCAGTGAAAAGTGAAAGGCGATGAAAGAATTCCCCTGTGAAAATAACCCGAGTTCGTGGGAAATACTCCCAGCTACAAAGTGAAGAGTGACGTCGCTACGAGAAAGACCGATAAATTTTTATGTTCTGTTCAAAATTGGTGGAAATGCACCAATACTGTAATCGAATTTTTTTTCTTATTGTCAATATTTATGTATATTTGTATCTGTATGTGTATTTAATTTGTACTTGTATCTATGTTAGTATTTCAATGTTTCAATTGACTGAATGAGAGTAATTCTTGAGAACCTATGTTAAATCCTTGAACACTTATGATGGCATCATGCCACAACCAAGTTTGTTAATGATCAAGCAACTGTGAGTAGCTTTGACGACTTAGTATGAAACGCATATAATTCTATGTGCCTTATGTTATGTTTGTTTTGCTCCCTACAAGGAGAGATCCTTAAATACTTAATTCACTAAGTACGTGAATCCAATAATATTACGACTGCGCGTGAGTCGTAACGATCTTTCAGACTCATTACTCCTCACGCGGGAAGCGATGTAATATTATTGGTATTTCCGTCCTATGAAAGCTTTGAGTACCCTTTGAAAGACATTTGTTTTGTATAATTTACATAACTGTAAAGATGCGCATCTAGCGCGGACGCTAATACATCGATTGCGCAGTCAAAGAAACATTTTTAACAGAAGCTGAACTGTCGTTCCGCTTCGATCTAAATAAAAGATGACGGTAGAAAACTTTTGTAGATCTTCAGATTTTAATGTGCTTTTCTGCTTGTTATGTGAAAACGTAGAGGAGGTCGACTTTAAGTTAAAAAAGTGAGCGGTCTTGCTAGCGTGCAGACAACATTATTAATTAATAAAATTAAGGTAATTCATGTTCGAAACTGTAAATCAGCAAGTTATTGTTATCGGAGGTGTTGAACAGTGCAAGAATTGTCTTCAACGAAAGGAGAAAAGTAATGACTGTAATTTGTGACAAAAACGTGAACTAAGGAGACAGCATAGGACAGGCTGAAATCTGATCGCACCATACTGTTAGAAAAGTAATTATGTAACTAGTATTGTTTATAAATAAGCCCTAATTTGCTAGTAAGAATTGTTTGAATATATTTAGTGTTTACCAGACTTCTTATTCTGTTCTTTTACTTTATACTTTTTTATCCTCCATGTCATATTATTTTTATAAATGTCAAACAGCCTTTACTACAGCAGAGAATACTGCGGCATCCTGGTCGTAGACAGAAGGCCGCTCCTTGTCTTCTATACAATTCGTAGCTGCCCCATTTACTAATGATTTCATTTGCAAATGCATTTTTTTTTTACTGTTCATTGTGAAAGGTCCCTTAGGTAATTATAAAATTCATACTGATTACGTAAAGAAATCCGGGTTGTTCTTTTCCAAATAATAGAAGTCTTTGCGTAATCAAAACCTAGCCTCCTTCTGACAACGATCAGGAGCCGACCAGAAGACGGACGTCTTCGACCGCTTTCGTGTCTCCTGTGGCAAAGCTGTGCCAGACTGGAAACACGACATTCTAGTATGAAATACAGATTTAAATTGATAGAATTGAAATATATTTAATAATAATTTTTTTTATCATACTAGAAGCGACATGCACAAATCTCAGCCCCCAGCAATTCCCGCAGGAATATGCACTGCCGCTTTACGTTTGTCGCCACAATACGTGAAGCATACCTCCCACACTTTGCAAACGTAAATTTTGGGTCTCAACATCTTCGCTAATTTTACCACACGCATGTGTGTTGCCTGCCACGAAATGAGAGCTCTCTGTGTGTTAATTCTCAAAATTGTTTTATATGATGTTGCACTCCTCACCGTGATTCTACATCACACAGTATCACTTCAGCCAACTGCTTCCTCGTTATGTGTGAATTCTTATTCTTCTTGCTCGGGTCACTGCTAGCCTCGTTGATGTAGTATCACCATTTACCCTCGGTCTCGGCTGTGTTTATTCTAAAAGGTATTATATTGTACTCACCTTATTTGTTTCAGCATTGCAGTTGGGCCTTGTTTTGTTAATGTTAATTGGGGTATCTCACTGCCATTAGACACATGCGCTCGTCTCCAAGATGCGTTCACTTTATCTGATTTACACATGCCCCTGTCGTTATAAGGGTAGACATTGTTTTGTTATTCAGTACGTGAGATTCCCATAATTACTTCCTGTTGACAATATAGAGTTATTTTCTGGGGATTTTATTCTGTATTGTACGTATGAAGCTTATGTAACGTCCGAAAAATGTGGACTCCTCACACATGCCGTCCCTTCCGACTTGATTTTGTGCTGCCGTGAGCAATGGTTGGGGCATTGGTCATTGCCAGTCAGAATAATCTCCATTAAAAAAAAAATAAAAATAAAAAAAAGACGTAGGTAATCGGCTGTGTCCTTTTCGAGGGAAACATGCCTGCAGTTTCCCTAAGAAATTCAGAGAAACCGGTGAAAAACTGAATCTGGATGCCATAGTGGGGATTCAAAAGGCTGTGATCACGGATGCGAGCTCAATGTCGCACCACTGAGCCTCGTAGGTAAAGTTTTCCAAATAAAGTCGTTTAATTCTGTGGTATAGAACTACATTGATAATAACTACATATGTGCTCGAACTTTACAGTGGTAGTTTCAGTTTTGACTTTTAAAATCCATTCCAATATCTGTTGTTTTATTAAGGCGAAATGTTACTACGAATTCGTCATTGCAAACACTTATGCTTACGTTGTTAACAGGTTCAGCATGGGGCCGAGGCTGATCAACAGGTTCTTCAGCAATGGTTGTGCACAGATAGTGGCCTAGCATAGCATCTTATGTACAGCTGAAGTAAGGAAGTACAGTGTATTTACTTTTTAATAAATAAAGGTTAATAGTCTTCATTGTTTTAAATGCTGCTCCAATCTCACAAGCCACGATGTTTCAATTGGCAGTCCTTGAAATGTCGTATGGATTCCATATACCTGAAAGAACTGTAAAATTTAATATAATTGGTATGCACATCATGCAGTTGACAGTGTATTTAAGAAGGTGTATATACGCATTGAAAAAGATTCTGACATATTTTCAAGTTTACTTTTTTTCCAAATATTGGACAATATACTATGTGATCAACAGTATCCAGACACCACCAAAAAACATATGTTTTTCATATTCGGTGCATTGTACTGGCACCTACTGCCAAGTACTCCGTATAAGCGACCTCAGTAGTCATGACATATCGTGAGAGAGCAGAATGTGGAGCTCCACGGAACTCACGGACTTCGCATGTGGTCAGGCGAGCGTGTAAGGAGCGTAAACATTGAACGATTAAACAGTGGAAAAACGTTGTGTGGAGTGACGAATCACGGTACACAATGTGGCGATCGGATGGCAGGGTGCGGTTATGGCGAATGCCTGGTGAACGTCATCTGCCAGGGTGTGTAGTAATAACAGTAAAATTCGGAGGCGGTGGAGGGTGTGTAGTAATAACAGTAAAATTCGGAGGCGGTGCTGTTATGGTGTGGTCGTGTTTTTCATGGAGGGGGCTTGCACCCCTTGTTGTTTTGCGTGGCACTATCACAGCACAGGCCTACATTGATGTTTTAAGCAGCTTCTTGCTTCCCACTGTTGAAGACCAATTCGGGAATGGCGATTGCATTTTTCAATACGATCGAGCACCTTGTAACCTCCCCCTCACTTACCGACCTTAATGACAGTGAAAAATGAAACCGCGTGTACCTAATGGGAGTTTTGGAAAAGCAATCGTCACTGAAGTTAACCTGTCGGTAAAGAGGGAGGAAAGGGTTACATCTAAATGAAAGGAAATGTGCTAATGAAACTGGTGGAAATTAATTTTGAAAAGGGGTAAAGTTAATAAAGAAAGTAAATGTGCAGCCGTTACGTTAACAGTTAACTAGCGGTAATTAGGTATTTGAGATTTGGGGGAAATCACAGTCGCCAGTCCTAAGGACAATTGCTATAGTAACTGAAAAAGAAAGGTTATTACACATATAATTAGCACTAGAAGCGTGGCAACTGAAGGTTGACACGTGTAGTGTAAAAACTGAAAGTTTGTCAGAAGTAATAAATTTCGCTACACCCTGACTTAATTTAGCAAAAGAATTAATAAAACCGGAAAATCGAAAGTTAATTTAGTGACTGAAGTTAATAGTGAGCTTTCTTTCTGAAGCACATCGAAATTCAGTAAAATACGATTAGTCTTGGACTACCTCAACAATCATTTCAAAAACTACTTGAATCTACGCAATTTAGAAATAAGAGATTTAACTTTGAACTTGAATTAAATGATTCCGAACAATTAACAGTAGTAAAATTTAGTACGTACCAAGCTGAGCTGCAGTCACAGGTAAGCTAAAATATGGTAACAAAACTCGCACTCTTAATTTGTGCCAGTGTAATCTAAATATTGTAGCCAGCTATGGATACCTTAATTGAAATTTGAAATTAAAGCAGTGAAATAGAATATTACTTTAATGCTGGCGTTTGAATTTCAATGACACTCGGGTTCATTCCGGAAAAGGAAGGGACCCTGCTTGGTAATGCAATTGGGACAATGAGCAACAAAGGTTCATGCTACGTTGCTGTAATTTTGTGATTTGAACAGTTTGAAATGCTGAGGTCTGCCATACAGTTCTAGAACTTTACATGCGTCCAGTCTTCCTTGTTGGTTGATTGAAGGTTTGAAGCCGTCGATCGAGGAGGTGGCGACAGTCACTCATTGTCGGCCGTCGCTGTTGCAGAAGCTGGATGTTGGCGCGCCTTCTTCTCGACACGGTCACCAGACGAAACGGGCTCTTGATGTGCGCCAGCTAATGCTTCCCGTCCGCGACACCATGTCAGAAACTATCATCGCAAGTCGAGCGCAATTACATGCTGCCAAACCCCGAAAGCGCGGCAACTCGCGGGAGCGTCACACAACACACCTGCTCCACTCGCTACTCCAGCCAGACTCCCTCTGCTCAGCCCGCGCTCCACGCGGCAGAGTTCACACTACCAAAGATCCTAAACACTTTGATTCTTCACACGACCTATCGACGTAATCGTTCGATAGCAGTCTTCCCTAGGCAAGACCCAGCGTAAAAATACAAATAATATTTACGAAAAAAACCAATTATACATCGACATAAATGTATAAATATATATATACAAACAGTAAAACAATTACAATATACAAAGAGACAGAAATGTCATATCTTGAGGTAACAAAGCAAGGAAAAAAAATAGTACAATAGATGGAAATAGGAGGCTATGCATTTCCGGCGTTACAACCTGTTCATAATGCACGGCCTGTGGTGGAGTGGTTACACGACAATAACGCCCCTGTAATGGACTGCCCTGCACGGAGTCCAGACCTGAATCCAAAAGAACACCTTTACGATGTTTTGGAACGCCGACTTCACGCCAAGCCTCACCGACAGACATCGATACTTCAGTGCAGCACTCCATGAAGAATGGGCTGCCATCCCCCAAGAAACCTCCCAGCACCTGACTGAACGTATGCCCGCGAGAGTGGAAGCTGTCAGCAAGTCTAAGGATGGACCAACACCATATCGAATTCCAGCATTACCGATGGAGGGCGCCACGAATTTTTAAGTCATTTTCAGCCAGGTGTCCGGATACTTTTGATCACATGGTGTACATTCCGTGTACCGGTATTCTGAAATCACCTCGCGGTGGATATCGATTCCTGAGCGTAATTACTTTTTATTAGTCTTTCGTTCTGTCTCAACTGATGATCTCTGGAGTTTATTCCTTATTTCCTCTAGACTTGCTTACATATTTAGCTCTACCTATGTTTCGATGATTACTTTACTCTCCTGTCTTGTAAAAATTCTTATCAAATTGAAATCATTTCAGATGGAATTCAAACGGAATTCCTTAACAACAATACCAAAATAATTCACATGCATATAAAATATTGTCCTCACATTTCATATTCATGACGGCAGGATCGCACAATTAATTCAAATCGATCTACATTCTACTGGAGAGACGTAGAAAGAAACAGGAGCCTGGTAAGCTTTTGAGGGTACCATAGCCTACAGTCCGGTTGAATGCAGTTTCCGGAACCTGACAGTGTTACCTGTCTCACCAGGGGTATGACGTTATGTGTCCTGTACGCTAACAGTATCACATTCTTCACTTCCAACATTATAGGACAAAGTAAAATATGTAGCAATAACATTTTCTCAACCCACAAAACTATCTGGCAGGCAGCAGAAATGCTTGTAACAGGTAACTGATGCTTCACTTCACCGATTTCTATACGACAGATAAATCATAACAAAAATAAATGTCTGCGCTACAAGAACTACACACAATTCGTTCAATAAGTTCTTGTAACAGCTGCGGAAATAACTTTTTATCTTATTCATTTCTTTGTGAATGAAGACAATAGAACATATGAATAAGTAATTGGCTGTCCGTAATACACTGAAGCGCAAAAGAAACTGGTATAGCCATGCGTAATCGAATACAGAGAGATGTAAACAGGCAAAATATGGCACTGCGGTCAGCAACGTCTATATAAGACAGGTGTCAGGTGCAGTTATTAGATAGCTTACTGCTGAACGTGGTGTTATAGTCGGCGCACGGACTTAGGGGCACAGCATCTCCAAGGCAGCGACGATGTGGCGATTTTCCCGTACGACCATTTTACACGTGTACCGTGAATATCAGGAATCCGGTAAAACATCAAATCTCCGACATCACTGCACCCGGAAAAAGATCCTGCAAGAACGGGACCAACGACGACTGAAGAGAATCGTTCAACGCGACACAAGTGCAACCCTTCCGAAAATTGCTGCCGATTTCAATGCTGGGGCATCAACAAGTATCAGTGTGTGAACCATTCAACGAAACATCATCCTGTGTGGCTGGTCCCGGCGGAGGTTCTAGTCCTCCCTCGGGCATGGGTGTGTGTGTTTGTCCTTAGGATAATTTAGGTTGAGTAGTGTGTAAGCTTAGGGACTGATGACCTTAGCAGTTAAGTCTCATAAGATCTCACACACATTTGAATTTTTGAAACATCATCGATACGGGCTTTCGGAGCCGAATGCCCACTCTTCCGCACCTGGTGACTGCACGACAGCGAGCTTCACGCCTAGCCTGGGCCCATCAACACCGTCCCTGGACTGTTGAGGACTGGAAACGTGTTGCCTGGTCCGACGAGTCTCGTTTCAAATTGTATCGAGTGGATGAACGTGTCCAGATATGGAGACAAGCTCACGAATCCATAGACCTGCATGTCAGCGGGAGACTTTTAATATTAGTAATTTTCGCCTCACAAACATTAATATACGCTCAATAGTAAACGCCTGATGGCCTAAAGTTATCGAACAATTGTAAAGTAAAAGAAATGAACCATCGCATAGCAGCGACAGAATCTATTATTATTTATCTTTGCCGTTCTTGCGCGGTGCCAGTAAATCTCTATGTACATGTATCGATTAAGGGTGTAAAAAAGAATTCTGTTGTTTCAAGACAAATGAGGCTTTGGGCGCCTCACCTTTTTTACTGTTTGTATTCCATGAGAGGCGGACGCGGACTTGCTGCGTTCCGCAACTGTATTTTATATTCTAAGTGAAAGTATTGAGTGAATATGCTAATTGTTATTTTTTTTTCAATCAGAAAACATGTAGTTTCTTGTAACTGATATCGAACAGACAGAGTCAAGAGGACATTTTTGACTGTTATGTATAAAGTATCTAACCACAATGGTCATCTATTGTAATTTAATATAAAAAGGTACGTAGCATTAAAAAAACCTGTGTTAAAGATAAGTGTGCTTATTTTCGTAAATTAACCTTGATGATTCCATCTCCTTATTTACCTGTGTGTTAATTATTTTTGTGTTACTTCATCATCAGAAATACGATCACGCTGATGGGCTGAATGCAGCATGAAGCAGAAGGAACATTATCGTTTTCCTATTATTTCTGAACCAACTCCTTTTTTTTTAATTGTGTAGTGTTGCATTTCTTTTAAAGTCTATAAATCTTCTGGTCCCTTAGTGTTGATCTGGGTATGACTACATCGCGACTATAAAAATGTATAGAAATGATAATGTTTCTTCCGAACGATCTCAAATATATATATATATATCAATATGCTGCTCTTATTCAGGTATTTAATGCTCAACGTATGTTATTATAATAGTCTAATCAATCCCTGATTCTGTTGCCAAGTGGCCCACCAAAATATTCACTTTTTCGACATTAAAAAAAAAAAGTAACAGTTCTTTTTATTTTCGTTCCCCAAGAGCAACGCTACAGACTGTTTAAGCTGGCGCAGGCTTTGTAACTGTATGGGGCGTGTGTAGTTGGGGTGATGTGGGACCCCTGACACGTCTAGATACTTCTCTGGCAGGTGACACGTACGTAAGTGTCCTGCCTGATCACCTGCATCCATTCATATCCACTGTGCATTCCGACGGACTTGGGCAATTAGAGCAGGACAATGCGACACCCCACACGTCCAGAATTGCTACAGAGTGGCTACAGGAACACTCTTCCGAGTTTAAACATTTCCGATGGCCACCAAACTTCCGAGACACGAACATTATTGAGCATATCTGGGATGCCTTGCTATGTGCTGTTCCTAAGAGATCTCAATCCCCTGGTACTCTAACAGATTTATTTACAGTCCTACAGAATCCACAACTTCAGACATCAGTCGAGTCCATGCCAGCCCTGCAGGTTTAATGGTGTCAATTTGTTGCAGCACTATTTCAGACGTTAATCGAGTCCATGACATGTCATGCTGTGGCCCTTCTGCATGCTCGCGGGGGCCCTACACGATGTTAGGCAGGTACAGCAGCCTTTTGGCTCTTCATTGTACAAACTGTGTCGATCTTCCAGAGACCTTCGTTCCCTCCACTAACACAAGTAATTATTCTTCAGTAACAAAAATGTAGGAAGTTGATAGACTTTCAATGGCACCGAACAAAAAGTTAGTGACCCCCAGTAAAAACGTAGCAATACTGTGTGGCACCACATTTCGTCAAGGGATAGATTCCAAGAGTGTCCTCGAGTATAGTAGATCGAACTAGAGACACCCATTGATGTTTGGGAGCCAAAAAGCTGTCAGACTGCGGGAATGATGATTGCACAAACAGCTACAGACGTGTATTCTGGTACAGCTACCGGGTAATGTAGCTTTTGTGGCGGTCTTCGTAGCACGAGCACCGCCACACTTTAAGTAGCGGGCCGACCGGTCCGCTGGAACAGTGAACAAAGAAATGAAAACACAAACACTCGGATTGAATGAAAGTCGGTACTTATCTTTAATACGTAGATACAGAAACACAGTGGTGAACATTGTCTCTACAGCAATCGGTCTGGTTCGAGTCAGGCAGCTAGGTCAGCGTCGGCTGACGACAAATAACAACTCGGCTGCGAAGTACCCACACTGACTAACAAGTACACACTGCGGCGGCTAGTATACAACTCAGCGGCAGAATCCAGAACTGCACTAGCGCTCGCGACGGCAGTGCTTAAGAAGCCAGTCGTGGCGCGCGCAGGCTTGCGGCGATTTCCTTAATCGCTGGCGCTGCTCGTGCGGACGGCGTCCGGACTGATGCTGCCAACCTTTTGGCAGCGGGCTAGGATATAACACTCCTCCCCCCCAAATCGCCGCACCGTCGTTGAATAATGACGTGGCGAGCGTCGACGGCGGGGGAGGGGTCTGGCCGCAGGCGTAGCAGAAGAGACCGGGGCGGAGACTGTTGTCGGCGGCAGTCCCCGGTCCGCACCCCAGCATTGGCTGCGCGGGGCCTCGGGAAACACCGACTGAAAACCGAGGTCAGGGTGCACGCCTGGGACCACGGGCGCAACGTCTGGTACTGGACGCGACGGGGCGTCGGGACCCACGAAGAGAGGCAGCGTCTCCTGACGCTGCGTCGACGGCTGCTTAGTGGGCGCCGGACAAGGCGCTGCGGTGTCATACTCCTTGGGGGTGCCCAAGGAAAACGGCTGCAGGACAGGCGGCACAGCCACCGCTTGGGATGGCGGCCCGGCTGAGGGGTCGACGTCCATCTGCTCCGAAGGCGGTGGCGACTGAAGAGGGACCGCAGGCGCCGGAGCGACCACCTGGGGCGCTCCCGGATGAAGCTGCGCGGGAGGCATCAACGGGACGGGCTGTCGGCGTGGTAGCGGCGACGGCTGCTGCTGCTGCTGCCCTGGTGGCGGCAGCGGAGTCGGAAGGCGCGGCTGGAACCCGCCGCGGACCAAATCTGTGGACAAAGAACGAGCGGCAGAATCCGGGCGGCCAGCGCGGCGCAACTGGTTCTGATGCCTCCTGTGCACCCCAGTAGCACCTTGAACAGTATAAAAACCGTGACCCTGGACACTTATCACGGTGCCTCGTTCCCAACGACGGCGACCGTGATAAACTCTGAAAAAAACGGCGTCGTTGCGCTGAAAACGCGTGCGATGCTCAGAAGCGGCGGGTCGATCCGGGGGGTGCAACAACCGGAGTAGGGTGCGATGACGACGGCCGTGGAGAAGCTCCGCAGGCGAAGGGCCGTCGCGTGGCGTGGTCCGGTACGACGACAGGAACGTGATGAGGGCCTGCTGACGAGAGTGCGTAGCACGAAGGCGGTCCATATGATCCTTGAATGTGCGGACAAAACGTTCCGCTGCACCATTCGATTGAGGGTGGAACGGCGGAGTAAGAACATGGCGAATGCCATTGGCAGAACAAAAACTTTCAAATTCAGCAGAGGTAAATTGTGGACCATTGTCAGACACTAAAACCTCTGGAAGACCCTCAATACAAAAAATGGAAGTCAACGCCTTTATAGTTTGTGCAGACGTTGTAGACTGCATGGGCACAACAAACGGAAAATGACTAAATGCATCTATCACGATGAGCCAACGAGAATTCCAATATGGACCAGCGAAATCAATATGTACTCGCTGCCAGGGACCGGCAGGTCGTGCCCACTCAAAATAGCGTTGAGGCGGAGCAGCTTGGTGTTCGGCACACGTCGAACAATCTGTAGACATCTGCGTAATCTGCTTATCAATGCCGATCCACGTACAATGACGGCGGGCAAGCTGCTTGGTGCGGACCACTCCCCAATGACCTTGATGCAACAAGTCGAGGACCTTGGATTGGAGCACTTGGGGAACCACTACACGAAGCTGGTCATTCTCGGTGCGTAACAGTAAAACTCCGTGCGAAGCAGACAACAGATGACGTTGCGGATAATACCGACGAACCACAGGATCCGATATGTCCTTTGCCTTGGACGGCCAACCACGTTGAACAAAACGTAATAGTAAACTCAGATGAGGATCCGTAGCTGTCTCACGTGCCACCCGACGATAATCAATCGGAAAATCCCGGAGGGATTGATGCTCATCGGCATCAATCTGATGGCAAGAGTCTTCAGAGGAATCGAAGACATCATCCGCAGCAATCGGCAATCTAGAAAGCGCGTCAGCGTTTGCATGCTGAGCTGTGGGGCGATACAGTATCTCATACTGGTATTGTGATAACAAAAGAGCCCAACGTTGTAGTCTCTGTGTAGTCCGCTGAGGAACTGGTTTAGACGGATGAAACAGTGACGTCAGGGGCTTGTGATCTGTTACTAAATAGAACGGTCTACCATAGAGGTAGTGATGGAATTTTGTGACACCGAACACAATAGCCAACGCTTCCTTGTCCAATTGGCTATAATTACACTGAGCTTTGTTTAGCAATTTAGATGCGAACGCAATAGGACGTTCGGTGTTACCGACGCGGTGAGACAACACAGCACCGAGGCCGAAGGAAGAGGCATCACAAGCTAACACTAGAGGCTTGTTTGGGTCGTAATGGACCAGACAACGATCATTCAATAAAGCCTCTTTAAGCTTCTGAAAGGCTGATTGGCAATCAGCTGACCACACAAACGGAACATTCTTACGGCGGAGACGATGCAACGGTGCAGCAATCTGGGAAGCATTAGGTATAAACCTAATATAATATGTCAATTTGCCAAGAACTGCTTGCAATTCATGCAGATTGCGAGGGGCGGGCAAATCACGAATAGCTGCTAAATGTGACTGGGAGGGATGAATGCCTTGAGCATTAATAACATGTCCCAGATACTCCATCTCCGTAAGGAAAAATGAACATTTATCGATGTTGCAACGTAGGCCTGCCTGAGACAACACTGTAAACAAACACTCCAAATTACGTAAATGTTCAGCAGGCGTCCGACCGGACACAACAATATCGTCTAAATAGTGGCAACACGATGGCACATTAGCCAGAAGTTGTGACAAAAAACGCTGAAAAACAGCTGGAGCTGACGCACAACCAAAAGGCAAACGCAGAAAACGGAACAACCCCAACGACGTGTTGATGACAAAATACTGTTGTGATTGCTCGTCGAGGGGCAATTGCAAATATGCTTCACGGAGATCAATTTTGGAAAAGAAACGAGCTTCCCCTAACTTATCCATCAGCTCGTCTGGTCGAGGCAAAGGAAAAGAATCAATGACAGTCTGAGGATTAACTGTCGACTTAAAATCAGCACACAAACGTAACTTGCCAGACGGTTTCTTTATAATAACTAAGGGAGAAGCCCACTGGCTCGCTGAAACGGGTTGAATAACACCGTTGTTTTGCCAACGACGAAGTTCCTCTTCTACAGGTTCCCGGAGGGCGTGAGGCACTGGACGAGCACGAAAAAATCGAGGCTGGGCATTATCTTTTAACGTAATATGAGCTGCAAAGTTCGCAGCACAACCTAGGTCGTCTTTAAATATGTCACTGTATCGTTTACACAAATCGGTTATGCTGTCTTGAGGAACAACCACAGAATTAATTTGCAACACATTGTCGTGGATAGACAGGCCAAACAAGTCAAAACAGTCTAATCCGAAAATGTTTACACTGTCTGTAGCGCGGAGCACTGTGAATGAAACTGTTTTTGTATTGCCACGGAATGTGGCTGGCACGCTACATACACCTAACACAGGAATTTGTTCTCCACTATACGTAGCCAAAGAATGTTTTGCCGCTGAAAGTTTAGGGCGGCCGATAGCCGCATACGTAGCACTATTTATGAGAGTCACAGACGCACCAGTGTCTAATTGAAAATCGAAGGTCTTATCCTGGATGCGTAGCTTCACAAATAGTTTATTACACTGTCGCTGGATCGGTGCAGTGGAGGCGGAAGACACAAAATCAGCGCGTTTAGCGCGCGTTCGCTGCTTACGACAACTCGTGGGTTGGGCGGGTGGAACAACAACTCCCGCTTCACTTGCAGTCTGTAGATCACTTTTAACAGCGTTTGAATTACGCTGGGGTCGCATAGCAGAGGGCTGGGTGGGTGGCTTATTGCGAACAAGCTTAGCACCCACACGAACCGTGGAAGAGTCTGTAAACGCGACCTTCTGGGCGGGCTGGCTTTGAATAACATGAATATCCATGGGCTGGGCAGCACTAGAATTGTTCTTGCGTTTACGCAAACAAACAGTCTGGATGTGTCCTTTCCTTTGACAAAAGTGACAAACCGCGTTTCGTAACGGGCAACGTTCTCGAGGATGAGCGAGAACACACTTAGGGCAAGACTTAACCCTATCATTTTGCACACGCGGCTGACGAATGTTTTTAACATGACGCGGCCGGCTAGTGTTTACAGTCTGACTCTGCCGGTGGGGCCGCGGGCGTGACATAACTTGCTTAGCACAGGCAATTTGAGAAATACATGGCTGATCTAACTCACACTCAGCATAGTCAAAAGTATCTTGGGCTTCAATGATGTTCATCACCGTCTCTAATGACGGGTCAGGCAACTTTAAGATAGCAGCACGAATACGAGAATCTGCAATGTTTTGAGTAATAGCGTCTCGTAACATGACATCACTGTAGGAAGCTCCACACACACAATTAAATCGGCACTGACGGGTGAGGCCCCGTAAATCTGTTAACCACTGTTTATGAGATTGATGTGGCAGTTTCTTTAATCGGAAGAACTTGAATCTGGCTGCTGCCACATGAACTCGCGACTCGAAATACTCAGCAAGCTTGTTAACAACAACGTCATACTCTAAAGCTTCTGGCTTGGATTCCGGAAACAACTTACAAAGTAGTCTATAGACTTCCACGCCTGCAGTGGAAATTAAATAAAGCTGCCGCTCAGTACCTGTGATTTTGTAGACTGTCATGTGCGCCTGCAACTGCGCGAAATATTCTTGCCATTCTTCGCGCGCTGCGTCAAAAGCGCGGAACGGTGGTGCTGCCTGTGCTTGTTCCTTTTGTGATGGTGGATTAGCCGCTTGTTTGGCAATTGCTTCCACCAGACTTTGTATTTGCTGACTCTGTAACAAGATCAACTGTTGTAATTCGGCAGACATAGTGAACACAAATTAAACCAGCCCCCAAAATTTTATCTCTATAATTAGTATAACAAGAAACAAGTTGAACCAGCCCTGCACACGAGTTCGGAAGTCCTCGTCGCCAGTTTTTGTGGCGGTCTTCGTAGCACGAGCACCGCCACACTTTTAGTAGCGGGCCGACCGGTCCGCTGGAACAGTGAACAAAGAAATGAAAACACAAACACTCGGATTGAATGAAAGTCAGTACTTATCTTTAATACGTAGATACAGAAACACAGTGGTGAACATTGTCTCTACAGCAATCGGTCTGGTTCGAGTCAGGCAGCTAGGTCAGCGTCGGCTGACGACAAATAACAACTCGGCTGCGAAGTACCCACACTGACTAACAAGTACACACTGCGGCGGCTAGTATACAACTCAGCGGCAGAATCCAGAACTGCACTAGCGCTCGCGACGGCAGTGCTTAAGAAGCCAGTCGTGGCGCGCGCAGGCTTGCGGCGATTTCCTTAATCGCTGGCGCTGCTCGTGCGGACGGCGTCCGGACTGATGCTGCCAACCTTTTGGCAGCGGGCTAGGATATAACAGTAGCAGACCATTCGAGGTACGACACACTGCCGGAGCGTTCAAGTACCCAGGAATGCACTTGACCTGCCCTGGGAAAACAGGTGTTGTATTCGAATATGCAAGGGTGCACCATGTGCACATCATAAGGTGTAGGAGAATGCGAAGCACTTGGTATCGATAATGTTGAAATAAAGATCACTGTTCGCGTTCGAGGTAATGTAACTGAACGGCCGCAATCCACGCTTCGAGAAACACCCATAAAATTTCACGGAACCACCTCTGGTCTCAACTGTACCGTCCACAGGCAGCAGCTTACACGCCTCATAGAGCCGTCGGTCCAATCAACGGTCTGCATTGTTTGAAAAGAACTCGTCAGAACGTCCTACACTCTCCAGTCATCTAATGTCCAGTTGCGCCGTTGTGTGGCCAATGGATGACGTGTAGCTTTAGGTGCAGCTGTGAGGGACAGACTTCCGCGAAGTGTCCTACTCCAGTTTTCCATTGTGCAGAATTCCCTTCACAATCATGGCTCAAAAACTCACTGAGATGGACAAGCATCCACTAACAGCTGACATTTCTGTCGGATTTGTAGCAATTTTGTGCTGTATTACATGTTTGCGAGATGGAAATCATTCGTTGCAGACATGTTGTAAAATACGCATTGATACGCCAACAGATCAGGCAACTTCATTCACTGTGTGGCAGCGGGCACGTCAAAACACTACAGCTGCTTTCTCTCTGTCACGCCTCCACGCCGACAGATCTTCCGGTGTTCTTTCTACACAACCGAGTGGCACATATCATCGACAGTCGCGTCTGCACACTTTGTATCGCTTCTGTTGTGTGCGCAAATCGGTAGGAGTGGCCGCTATGATACAACGTGTGGTCACACTTCTGAAGAGTCACTAACTAGAAGATGTCTCCAAAAGTGGGCTCGACTTTTTGAAACCATTATACAGTGATGGTCCAAGGTATCACACCCTGCAGTCGTTCACACAGGTGGGACCTCGTCTCTGAGTGATCGATGAAAAGAAATTCTGAATTTCGCGAGTAGCTCTACTACAGCTTTGAATAAGTTCGTATCTCATTACAGACTTCGAATTCTTTTATTTTTTAATCTTTATTGAATTCATTTTGATCGTTATTTTTGTTCAAATAATTCTTTTAAATGAAACTATTTATTTTTCTATTCCTTTCTAACGTCATTTTATTTAGAATGTTCACTCTTTCAATTGCTCTCACTTTTTCTTCCCAGCATTCTTTTTCCACTTGGGATAATTGTGCATGTAAATTTCATTGTTGTTATTTATTGACCCTGACAGCAACGCCACCATGTTGAATAATGCTTCTCGTACAACCACAGGACGTCGTGTTACGACTCAAACTGTGCACAATAGGCTGCATGATGCGCAACTTCACTCCTGATGTCCATGATGAGGTCCATCTTTGCAACCACAACACCATGCAGTGCGGTACAGATGGGGCAAACAACATTCCGAATGGACCACACCAATGAGTGTCGCATATGCCTTCAACCAGACAATCGTCAGAGACGAGTCTGTAGGCAACCCAGTCAGGCTGAACGCCTCAGACACACTGTCCAGCGATTGCAGCGAAGTGGAGGTTCTTTGCTGTTTTGGGGTGACATTGTATGTGGCCGACATACTGCACTGGTGGTCATCAAAGCCGCTGTAAAGGTTGTTTGATAAATGAATGCCATCCTATGACCGATGTTGTTGTAGTCTGCAGTCCTGAGACTGGTTTGATGCAGCTCTCCATGCTACTCTATCCTGTGCAAGCTTCTACATCTCCCAGTACATACTGCAACCTACATCCTTCTGAATCTGCTTAGTGTATTCATATCTTGGTCTCCCTCTACGATTTTTACCCTGCACACTGCCCTCCAATGCTAAATTTGTGATCCCTTGATGCCTCAGAACATGTCCTACCAACCGATCCCTTCTTCTGGTCAAGTCGTGCCACAAACTTCTTTTCTCCCCAATACTATTCAATATTTCCTCATTAGTTATGTGATCTAATCTTCAGCATTCATCTGTAGCACCACATTTCGAAAGCTTCTATTGTCTTCTTGTCCAAACTATTTATCGTCCATGTTTCACTTCCGTACATGGCTACACTCCATACAAATACTTTCAGAAATGACTTCCTGACACTTAAATCTATACTCGATGCTAACAAAGTTCTCTTCTTCAGAAACGCTTTCCTTGCCATTGCCAGTCTATATATTCTCCCTACTTCGACCATCATCAGTTATTTTGCTCCCTAAATAGCAAAACTCCTTTACTACTTTAAGTGTCTCATTTCCTATTCTAATTCCCTCAGCATCACTCGACTTAATTCGACTACATTCCATTATCCTCGTTTTGATTTTGTTGATGTTCATCTTATATCCTCCATTCAAACACTGTCCATTCCGTTCAACTGCTCTTCCAAGTCTTTTGCTGTCTCTGATAGAATTACAATGTCATCGGCTAACCTCAAAGTTTTTATTTCTTCTCCATAGATTTTAATACCTACTCCGAATTTTTCTTTTGTTTCCTTTACTGCTTGCTCAATATACAGATTGAATAACATTGGGGACAGGCTACAACCCTGTCTCACTCCCTTCCCAACCACTGCTTCCCTTTCATACCCCTCGACTCTTATAACTGCCATCTGGTTTCTGTACAAATTGTAAATAGCCTTTTGCTCCCTGTATTTTACCCCTGCCACCTTCAGAATTTGAAAGAGAGTATTCCAGTCAACATTGTCAAAAGCTTTCTCTAGGTCTACAAATGCTAGAAACGTAAGTTTGCCCTTCCTTAATCTAGCTTCTAAGATAAGTCGTAGGGTCAGTACTGCCTCCCATGTTCCAACATTTCTGCGGAATCCAAACTGATCTTCGCCAAGGTCGGCTTCTACCAGTTTTTCCATTCGTCTGTAAAGAATTCGCGTTAGTATTTTGTAACTGTGATTTATTAAACTGATAGTTCGGTAATTTTCACATCTGTCAACACCTGCTTCCTTTGGGATTGGAATTATTATATTCTTCTTGAAGTCTGAGGGTATTTCGCCTGTTTCATACATCTTGCTCACCAGATGGTAGAGTTTTGTCAGGACTGGCTCTCCCAAGGCCGTCAGTAGTTCCAATGGAAAGTTATCTACTCCAGGGGCCTTGTTTCGACTCAGGTCTTTCAGTGCTCTGTCAAACTCTTCACGCAGTATCGTATCTCCCATTTCATCTTCATCTCTTCCATTTCCATAATATTCTCAAGTACATCGCCCTTGTATAAACCCTCTATATACTCCTTCCACCTTTCTGCTTTCCCTTCTTGCTTAGAACTGGGTTTCCATCTGAGCTCTTGATGTTCTCACAAGTGGTTCTCTTATCTCCAAAGGTCTCTTAATTTTCCTGTAGGCAGTATCTATCTTACCCCTAGTGAGGTAAGCCTCTACATCCTTACATTTGTCCTCTAGCCATCCCTGCTTAGCCATTTTGCACTTCCTGCCGATCTCATTTTTGAGACGTTTATATTCCTTTTTGGCTGCTTCATTTACTGCATTTTTATATTTTTCTCCTTTCATCAACTAAATTCAGTATTTCTTCTGTTACCCAAGCATTTCTACTAGCCGTCGTCTCTTTACCTACTTGATCCTCTGCCTACTTCACTACTTCATCCCTCAAAGCTACCCATTCATCTTCTAGTGTATTTCTTTCCCCAATTCCTGTCAATTGTTCCCTTATGCTCTCCCTGAAACTCTATACAACCTCTGGTTCTTTCAGTTTATCCAGGTCCCATCCCCTTAAATTCCCACCTTTTTGCAGTTTCTTCAGTTTTAATCTACAGTTCATAACTAATAGATTGTGGTCAGAGTCCACATCTGACCCTGCAAATGTCTTACAATTTAAAACCTGGTTCCTAACTCTCTGTCTTACCATTATATAATCTATCTGATACCTTTTAGTATCCCCAGAATTCTTCCATGTATACAACCTTCTTTTATGATTCTTGAACCAATGTTAGCTATAATTGAGTTGTGCTCTGTGCAAAATTCTACCAGGGGGGTTCCTCTTTCCCTTCTTACCCCCAGTCCATATTCACCTACTACGTTTCCTTCTCTTCCTTTTCCTAGTATCGAATTCCAGTCACCCATGACAATTAAATTTACTTCTCCCTTCACTTTCTGAATAATTTCTTTTATCTCATCATACATTTCTTCAGTTTCTTCGTCATCTGCAGAGCTTGTTGGCATATAGACATGTACCACTGTCGTAGTCGTGGGCTTCGTGTCTATCTTGGCCACAATAATGCGTTCACTATGTTGTTTGTAGTAGCTTCCCCGAACTCCTATTTTTTTATTCATTATTAAACCTACTCCTGCATTACCCCTATTTGATTTTGTATTTATTCCTCATTGCACTGATGTAAATAATGAAACATGGCAGTTCACCATTGGCACGTGACAACTTCACTACAGTGACCCAACAAGACAGTACGTTCATTCTGATACTGTTCCGAAAACTCTGTGTTACATCTACATCTATGTACATAAGTCAGCAATCCACTGTATGTTGTATTGTGGAGGATACCATGTACCACTACCAGCGATTTCCTTTTATATTCCACTCGCAGCGAGGGAAAAAAAGATTGCTTACGTGCCTCCGCAAGAGCTCTAATTTATCTGGTGTTTGTGATATTTATGCAAAATATATGTTGCTCACTGTAGAATTTTCTGCAGGCAGGTGTAGCTATTTCATGGGAAGTGTGTCGTCTTCCCTTTAGGGATTCCATTTTTGTTTATGAAGCGTCTCAGTAGCAGTCTCACGATGGTCAAATCTACTGGCAACAAATCTAGCAGAATGCTTCTATATTGCTTCAATGTCTTTCTTTAATATTACTTTCTGAGGATGCCAAATACTCTAAGAGTACTCAAGAATAGGGTTGCCTTAGTGTTGTATATGTGGTCTCCTTTTGTAGGTGAGCTACACGTTCCTAAAACTTTTCCAGTAATCTGTAGCTGAAAATCCACCTTCCTTACTGCTGTTTTAATGTGCTGATTACATTGCATATCACTTTGCAATGTTATGTGTAGATATTTAACCGATGTGAATTTGTCAAGCACTGTCACTGTGCTCAAACATTACAGGATTTTTCTTCCTACTTATCTGCATTACTTTACACTTTTTTACGTTTAGACAATACGGCCATTCATCCAGACAAAACAGAAATTCTGTCTAACTCACACTGTATAACTCTACAGTCACACAAGGAGAACATTTCCGCATATACTACGGCTTCATCATACGGTGAGGAGTAAAAATTCTGTAAATTCTTTACTAAACAAAGGCAATTAATAACAAACTCCTTTCTTTATTATGGAAAGAAAGATGTTCCAGCTAGTAAACACAATATCCACCAGCCAAACAGTTTCTTTTTCTCTAAATATTATATGCTCCTGCAGATGTTAATGGCACTGTATCACTTGGAAGTGAGTCTGTACAGCCAAACTAACTTACTGTGTTTCCATCCAGCTTGCATACTCAAAGTGTAACTATGTTCTGACAATTACGTCAAACGCATTTTCATCTTTAGTATGGAATGGAGATGTAGACGAAGAGAATTGTTAGGGACTGTGCAGTGGCCAATAGCCAAGTAGTGCTTTTCGCAACAACACTTCTTTCATAGGTGTGGCCCTGGTGGAGTCGGTGCAGCTTTGCCCTCACCTGTAGTGTGCACAGGATCACGCGGACCCACTGTCCCACCCGGACTTCTAACACTGGTCTTCTTTTCTTTCAGTGTTCAACCCTGAGGTTGGTTTGCAGCAGAGCGCCATTCCTCTCTTCTGTCTGCCTTTGTCTTCATTTCCACGTATGTGTCACATCCAACGTCATTCATGATGTGTTGCATGTGTGATATCCTTGGTCACCCCCGCCGATTGCTTCCCTCAGTAGCTCCTTCTGCTATTGTTCCAATCATTTTGTTGTGTCGTGGGACGTGCCCTACAAGTTTGTCTCTTCTTGTTTAGATGTGCCTCCACAGACATCTGGTTTCCTGTACTCTTCCAAGCACCTCTTCATTTGTTACTTTTTGTCTCTCCAGCTGATCTTCATCGTCCTTCTATAGCACCACATCTCCAGGGCCTCTAGCCGTCTTCTCTTCCATTAGTGGAAGTTTCACACCCTTATAGGGCCACACTCCAAACGAAAGCTTTCATGATACGTTTCCTCATTTTCAGACTGATGTTGTTGCTGGTGAGTAAGTTCCTCCGCCAGTTAAATGCAATTTTGGCCTTTTGTATTCTGGTCGCAATTTCTTTCCAGCTTCTACCATCCCTTGTGATTTTGCTTCCCAGGTAAGTAAATCTCTCTATGACTTCCAGCGCCTCCCTTCCAATTCTCATTCTCAGACGTTCATATTCTGCTCCTGTACTGCATACCATCTCTTTAGTCTTTTTCTTGTTTATTCTCATCCCACACTGATTGCATAGAATTTTTTCCATCGTTCTGAGGACTTCCCATAGACCTTCTTTTGTCTCCGTGACTATAGCAATATCATTTGCATAACGTACCATGTCTATCTTCAGCCCACTAATTTTGATACCCACCTTAGTAGTTTCTCGAACATGGTCTATAGTTTCCTGGATGCAAGCATTGAATATAAGAGGAGAGAGAGCACGTCCTTGTCTCACCCCTTTTCTAATATTTGCTTCTTGTTTCTGGTGACAGTCCCTAATCTCTGCCACCTCATTCTTATAGAAACTGAGTATCACACGGATGTCTTTGTACTTTATTCCACTTTTCCTCAGCACTCTGAACATCTCTTGCCAGATAACGTTAACAAACGCCTTTTCCAGGTCTACAGAGGCAATACAAGTTGGTTTATTTTTCTGTCGCCTTTCGATAACGAGTCTTAGTGCCAGAATCGCCTCTCTTGTTCCCAATCCCCTTCTGAAACCAAACTGATCTTCACTCAGCATATCCTCCATCTTCTCTTCAATTCTCTTCAGTACACATTTCATGAGAATTTTTGATGCATGTGATAGTAGACTTAGAGTTCGGTACTGTTCACATTTTGTAGCTACTGTCTTCTTTGGTATAGTACAACGTAACCATTCAGTACTGGTGGTGGTAAAAGTCTACCTAAGTAGGTAGGTTACCGTCGCTTTGACCTGTCCAACCGCTCCTGCAAGCTACCGTCTGCAGTAAATGGTTTCTTAAATTCGTGTGGACCACGAAATTACTGGCCCCTGCGAGTTATTGCTGGGTATTAATAATTTCTAGCGGAAGGTTTTAATGAACCGGTAAAAACTGGAACGCAACGGATAACGCAATTTTTTTTAACCACTACAGAAGGCACTTATACAGGGCTCAGGCAGTATATAGCTTTTATTTGCTTTCATGACCCACAATTCGACTGTGGTACTGACTTCCACCTATTCTTTATGATGGACGGAGTAAATAATCAGTCGAGGGTAGAGATTAATTGATATTTATGCAATACCGATGGTATTTCAACAACTAGTCGTGTTTCTCTCGATATGTACATCATCAAAATCGGTCTCTAGTTAACATGCTTCAGTTTCACCACGTAATTATGAAATGGGACAGATGAGCGCAGACCTGGCTTCAATGTAATTTTATACAACCGCACAATTACACCTAAACCCTCGGTTATTACATTCAGTTGCTATAGATTACTCAGAACAAGTTCCGCAAAGACAATACAAGCAAAACTAGGTCAGGGTGGAAGAGTATTTCGCAAATTTTTATCAAATCAGTGGGCATTAAAATCCGATACTTTTCCTAGTGGCACGAGTATTTTACTTAACGCACAACATCAGATCGTTATGGGGGTGCACAAGAAACATCACTGCAACGCAGTTCAACCCACATGGCCAAGTTTCAGTAGCCAACACAAACCCAGAAAAATATGGACACACATGATTATCCCTTCTCTATTTTACACTCGCTCACTATCGTATGATTATTCATCGTGTAAAATATATTTTCAGACCGAAACTACAATTTATCAATGCGGCGGTTGCTCCAACCGACCACGTGGCGCGAAAGCAAATGCACAAAGAAAACATATGGAAAATAAATAAAAATCCCCAAAACATCACCATTACTGTAAATGGAAGAGCAGATTAAAATACATTGAATGAGTGAATTTCCGTTAATCACAGAGCAGCAACGTGACCGTGAGCTTAAGGCACATGGTGCATTGCCTGAACAAGGCACTCACGCAAGGTCTACTGAAATTCGAGTAAATTAAGAAAATCAATTCCCTTATGGTGTTCAGTGGTAATCTCGCACCTGATTTCAACATCTGGACTTCATTACAGAGCAGATTTGAGACAATCTAATACCTATGTTAACATTACCAAAACGGGAGCTGCGTCTCCATGTCTGTCCCGCACCACTACCCAGGAACAAGTGCTCCTCCAACCGAATTCGCCTAACAGTTCCGCTCACAAACGTGGTGGGGGTGGCGCGCCAACCTGACAGAGCCAATACGCGCGCCTGCGTGCCATCTGTGCCCTGACCTGCAAACTTGGTCTCTGCTAAACTTGTTCACACTTGGGGGGTTGGTACTACCCTACCCCAGAACGACCATTCATGCAGTGTTTCAATCTGTGCCTAAAGCTTTCTGGTAGTTCTCACATTCACTCACTTACACCGTCCAGGTCGCACAAATGAAAGGAAACTGGGAAACATGGGACACAACACAAAAAAATTCAGTAAATAACACTGTTTAGTCCATTCTCTCCTTTTGGACACCAGCTATTACCTGCAAGAGAAGAAACTCTTGCAAATAATTTCTGCGTGCTAGCAATTTAATAAAACATTGGAACGGTACAACAAGTTCCGTTTCAATAGGAACAATGATACATTTCCGGAAGTCTGTCGGTATCTCTCCTGTGTTATAGATGGACCTAATAAGTTTAAGCAGCATCATTTTCGTGCTGTCACCAACGTTCTTTATTAGTTCTGCAGGGATGTCGTCAATACCCATTGCTTTGTTGTCTCGTAGTTCTTTTAGAGCTCTGTAAAATTCTTCTTGCAGAATGGCTTCTCCCTTGTCACCTTCATTTTCTTGCTCTTCTCTTCCTATTACTTCCTCGGAAAGAGGTGTTCCGGCGTACAGCTCCTCTATGTATTCTTTCCATCTCTTCACTAAGTCTTCACCAAACAGCAATTTCCCCTCTTTATTTTCTATTGTGCCTAAGAGTGTTGTTTTACGTTTGTTAAAAAACTGATTTGCCTTTCTGTAGGCTAAATCAGTTTCTTCCGTTTTGCATATTTTCTTCCACTTCCCTGCACATTTCTGTAGAGTGAAAATTTAATTCCAGAAACGTCCCCCAGGCTGTGGCTAAGCCATGTCTCCGCAATATCCTTTCTTTCAGGAGTGCTAGTTCTGCAAGGTTCGCAGGAGAGCTTCTGTAAAGTTTAGAAGGTAGGAGACGAGGTACACCCAGAAGTAAAGCTGTGAGGACGGATCGTGAGCCGTGCTTGGGCAGCTCAGATGGTAGAGCACTTGCCCGTGAAAGGCAAAGGTCCCGAGTTCGAGTCTCGGTGCGGCACACAGTTTTAATCTGCCAGGAAGTTTCAAATTTTCTTTTGCTTTCCTAGATTCTCTATTAACTAAATTCCTTAGTCTTCTGTATTCAGCTTTTCTTTGTTCATCAGTTGCATTTTTGTATAATCTCCTGATTTCTATAAGCTCAATAATAATACAGGTAGTGCTTCATTAAAAAAAAAGAAACAGAAAAACAGGGGATACTGGTAGTGGTCAAAATCACATATACTTGTCTGCAATTGCAAGTCAAACCCTGATACATGAAATCAGCCCCTTGAGTATGGAGCATCCAAACTGACAACGTACAGACAACTGTTTGGATGTCTACCACCAGTGCTGGTGCTATGGTAATGAACTGCTAACTGGTTTTCATCAGTCATTTTTAGCCTACCATGCAGTCTCATTATCATTCTACATTTTGTTTCACCAGTACTTTAATTAACAGCTAGTTGTCTCATCGTTTCCAGTGCAAGAAACCGCCTGCTCTAATCCAATAGTTTCTGAGTCGCTGAGTTACTTTTCTGTGATGGACATTTCTATTGGTAATTCCGCACCTCTGTGTGATTGGCTGTTAAGAGGCGGTTAACTAGATTATGTGATCAAAAGTATCAAGATACCTGGCTGAAAATGATGTACAAGTTCTTGGCACTATCCACAGTTAATCATGGAATTCAAAATGGTGTTGGCCCACCCTTAGCCTTGATGACAGCTTCCAGTCTCGCAGGCATGCGTTCAATCAGGTTTCTTGCGGAATGCAGCCCATTCTTCACGGAGTTCTGCGCTGAGGAAAGGTAGCGACGTCGGTCGGTGAGGCCTGGAACGACGTCAGCGATCGACAACATCCCAAAGGTGTTGTATAGGATTCAGGTCAGGACTCCGTGTAGGCTAGACCGTTGCACGGATGTTACCGTCGTGAACCACTCCGCCACAGGCCGTGCATTATGAACAGGTGCTCGATGGCGGTGAAAGGTGCAATCTCCATCCCCGAATCGCTCTTCAACAGTGAGAAGCAAAGAGGTGCTTAAGTCATCAGTGCAGGCCTTTGCTGTGAGAGTACCACGCAAAGCAACAAGGGGTGCAAGCCTCCCCTCCCGCCATGAAAAGCCCGATCACACCATAACACCACCGCCTCCGAATTTTACTGTTGGCACTGCACACTCTGACAGATGATGTTCACCGGGCATTCGCCATACCCACTCCCTGCCATCAGATTGCCAGATTACGTACTGTGATTCGTTACTCCACACAACGTTTTTCCACTGATCAATCGTCATATGTTTACGCTCCTCACACCAAGCGAGGCGTCGTTTGGCATTTATCGGCGTGATGTGTGGCTTGTGAGCAGCCGCTCGACCATGAACTCCCAAGTTTTCCCACCACTGACCTAACTGTCATAGTACTTGCAGTGGATCCCGGTGCAGTTTGGAATTCCTGTGTGATTGTCTGCACAGATGTCTGCCTATTACACATCACGACCCTCTTCAACTGTCCGTGGTCTCTGTCAGTCAACAGACGAGGTCGACCTGTACGCTTTTGTCCTGGACGCGTCCCTTTGCGTTCGAAAACATTGGACTTAGGGATGTTTAGGAGAGTGGAAATCTCGCGTGCAGACGTATGACACAAAATGTCTTTTTCCAAAGTTGTTTCACATAGGAAGACTACACTGTAGTTCCTTCTCTAGATTGTCGCACAGATTACAAAATGGTAGATATCGAAATAGACGACAGAGGGATAGAGAAACAATTAAAATCGCTCAAAAGAGGAAAGGCCGCTGGACCTGATGGGATACCAGTTCGATTTTACACAGAGTACGAGAAGGAACTTGCCCCCCTTCTTGCAGCGGTGTACCGTAGGTCTCCAGAAGGGCGTAGCGTTCCAAAGGATTGGAAAAGGGCACAGGTCATCTCCGTTTCAAGAAGGGACGTCGAACATGTGCAGAACTATAGACCTATATCTCTAACGTCGATCAGTTGTAGAATTTTGGAACACGTATTATGTTCGAGTATAATGACTTTTCTGGAGACTAGAAATCTACTCTGTAGGAATCAGCACGGGTTTCGAAAAAGACGGTCGTGTGAAACCCAGTTCGCGCTATTCGTCCACGAGACTCAGAGGGCCATAGACACGGGTTCACAGGTAGATGCCGTGTTTCTTGACTTCCGAAAGGCGTTCGATACAGTTCCCCACAGTCGTTTAATGAACAAAGTAAGAGCATATGGACTATCAGACCAATTGTGTAACTAGATTAAAGACTTCCTAGATAACAGAACGCAGCATGTCGTTCTCAATGGAGAGAAGTCTTCCGAAGTAAGAGTGATTTCAGGTGTGCCGCAGGGGAGTGTCGTAGGACCGTTGCTGTTCACAATATACATAAATGAACTTGTGAATGACATCGGAAGTTCACTGAGGCTTTTTGCAGATGATGCTGTGGTGTATCGAGAGGTTGTAACAATGGAAAATTGTACTGAAATGCAGGAGGATCTGCAGCGAATTGACGCATGGTGCAGGGAATGGCAATTGAATCTCAATGTAGACAAGTGTAATGTGCTGCGAATACATAGAAAGAAAGATCCCTTATCATTTAGCTACAAAATAGCAGGTCAGCAACTGGAAGCAGTTAATTCCATAAATTATCTGGGAGTACGCATTAGGAGTGATTTAAAATGGAATGAACATATAAAGTTGATCGTCGGTAAAGCAGATGCTAGACTGAGATTCATTGGAAGAATCCTAAGGAAATGCAATCCGAAAACAAAGGAAGTAGGTTACAGTACGCTTGTTCGCCCACTGCTAGAATACTGCTCAGCAGTGTGGGATCCGTACCAGATAGGGTTGATAGAAGAGATAGAGAAGATACAACGGAGAGCAGCGCGCTTCGTTACAGGAACATTTAGTAATCGCGAAAGCGTTACGGAGATGATAAACTCCAGTGGAAGACTCTGCAGGAGAGACGCTCAGTAGCTCGGTACGGGCTTTTATTGAAGTTTCGAGAACATACCTTCACCGAAGAGGCAAGCAGTATATTGCTCCCTCCTACGTATATCTCGCGAAGAGACCATGAGGATATAATCAGAGAGATTAGAGCCCACACAGAAGCATACCGACAATCCTTCTTTCCACGAACAATACGAGACTGGAATAGAAGGGAGAACCGATAGAGGTACTCGGGGTACCCTCTGCCACACACCGTCAGGTGGCTTGCGGAGTATGGATGTAGATGTAGATGTGACATCTATGACCTGTCCATATTCGAAGTTCGTGAGTTCCGCTGACATGGAGTAGCTGGCAGTAGGTAGCAGCACACTGCACCTAATATGAGAAACGTATGTTTTTGGGGGTGTCCGGGTACTTTTGGTCACATGGTGCAGCAGCGCTGGCCCGCCGCTGGACCGAGTGACGTCAGCTGGAACGAGCGGCCGCCGCCACGTTTGAAGCTGCCGCTCCCGTCTCTCTGAAAACGTCGAGCGTCCACCGTTGTTTCCTTTCAACATACTGTGCCCGCCCCCACGCCCTGACAATTGTGTTCCCCTCGTCTCTTTTACAACTGTTGCTGTCCACTCTAATCTCATTCAAAAAATGGTTCAAATGGCACTGAGCACTATGGGACTAAACTTCTGAGGTCATCAGTCCCCTAGAATTTAGAACTACTTAAACCTAACTAACCTAAGGACATGACACACATCCATGCCGGAGGCAGGATTCGAACCTGCGACTGTAGCGGTCGCGCGGCTCCAGACTGAAGCGCCTAGAACCGCTCGGCCACCGTCCGGCTCATCTCATTCATCTCTTTTATAACGGAATCCCAGTATGTTGACGCGTGAGCTAGGGCTCTCGTGTTTTCGAACTGTAGTTCACGTCCGTTTTCCAAGTAAAGGTCAGTTATGGTCAACTTGACAAGCTCCTTTTGTTTAATATCTTATGCTCGGTACAACGCTCTGCAACTGTGAACTGTCTTACCCATGTAAATGCTGCCACATTTACAAGGAACGCCGCACATACTGGGCACATGAACAGCTGTGCTGCCTTTAAGGGGATAGGACGTCAAACGGCCCGACTTGTAGCAGGAGAGGCACCACAGGACATTTTATTCAGAAATCACACTCATAGCAGTGGAAGTTCAAAAACATAACAAAATAATTTTCTTTTTACATGTGGAATTTCAACATTTTTCACCCACTATTGGCTGCATTTGTTGCTATAGGTATACTTTTCTTCATAAGTAAGAGAGATTCTACTATGAATTTGGCACAGCATACAAACCACACTTACAGCTGTATGAAGCTCTACAGTTTACTTAATTTATGAAAAAAATGAGTAAGCTGTTACATTTTAAACTTTATGTTTAGATAAAAAATCTAATTTTATTGTCAATTATCTCAGTTTTTACCAGAGTTTTTATAGATTTGGAAAATTCTAGATTTTCATACACCTGTAAGCATGGTTTGTACGCTGCGCCAAATCAACCGAAGAGTCTGTCTTACCTATGAAGAAAAGCCAATAGCAAGTGAAAAAATGATGAAATTTAATTACTTTATTTTTTTCAGCTTGTCCGCAGTAACAAAATTAGCACGACAGTCTTCGTATTACATTCGCATGTTCTGCGCGGGGTCCCTGGAAGCGCTGCCCGCTGTGTGGGGCCCCCGTAGCAGACTGCAGTTGGTACCTGCCGGCCTCGCAGCCGTTGGCAGCACTGACTGCGTGCCACAGCCCAGGCGTCTGTCGCATTTGTAGCGAGTCGTGTACAGTGTGACGTCCCGCCTAGGGATTTCGTGCTGCTGTTTCTGCGCCGAGAATTTCTTCTGCTACACCCACACCCTTAATAAGGTAAGGACGACTGTTTTCATGCGTTCCCGCAGTGTTGAATTATTTTCTTTGTTTTCTTTTGGTTTGTTTTTGCAAAGTCACGGTAGCTGTAAGGTTTCATTTAGGTTCACTATGGAGACTGTTGTTGTTGTTGTTGTGGTCTTCAGTCCCGAGACTGGTTTGATGCAGCTCTCCATGCTACTCTATCCTGTGCAAGCTTCTTCATCTCTATGGAGACTATCGCTTATAAAGCAAACCGCGTTCGTTTATTACGCTCTCAAAATACTAACAAATTTCGTATTACAAATCTTGATATTTTAAAGTCCTACCGACATTCCTATTAATTCTGCTGTTCTACGGACTTTAGGCATGAGTGAAAAGCATAGGCTCGGACGAGAGTTGTACTCGTATTCGCGCCATTTCGTTGAATTTTTTTTCCCGAAATGTAGGTTCGTATTTGTACACATGTGATCCATAAAAGGATTATTCTGCTTGTTAGGAATAACAGAACAGAATGATGGAACACTGCTTGTGCAAGTAGATAAGGTGCTATGGCAACTTTGACTATAGAGGAATTAAACAATTATTTTCCGTCAGGATACTGCGTAGACGTGGGGACAGTCTGATCCTACTCCTAATGGCATGAAATCAAACCAAGCGAGACGCATTTTGACAGTTCCATAGTGGATCATTGAATCAGATATTTCCCGAAGCAGTCGGCTCCACGAAAACTGCCGAATTTAGTACAACTAATCTGTTAGCGTCTTTCCCCCAGTCCTGCATTAGCAATCGTCAGCACGTTAAGTCAGCAAATGTGCTTTAGTACAGAACGCTGTTCCATTTAATTTCGATATCTTCACTTTTCTAGAGTGATGTTTTTGGTGACAAGGTAGTCTGTTGGGTAGTCAGTAAGACAGATAATGTTACCCTCCATTTCGTCTTTGTTCTATACGTGTATGTGCAGAAATGAATGAATTCTTACGTTGACCTAAAATTGATCCTCTTGCTAGAAAAGTTGTCAAAATTCCCGGCGTTAGGGGCTTAGTCTTCACTCCTGTTAATAATCGTGCATCTCCAGGCAGTGACTGTGCCGTACACTTACCAAAAAAGTAGTCCGTTTTCTGATAAGGGCGTATCTGGACGAGTGAAGCAGTGCCCCACGTAAAGGACCAGTACTGAAACAGTTTTGCAGTAAAACCAGCCATCCTCAGAATCCTTTCTGACAAGTGTTTGTCAGTGCTCAGAACGATATCAAAATACAGATCAGTTACAAATCTCACTGCAGAACTCAACTATTATACATATTCTTGATGGAACAGTCCACAGCTGTACTTTCGGTTCATAGCGTGCCCGTTGGACACTACGAACAGGCAGTTCACCTGTGGACTGTTCCATCAAAAAATAAGCTGGGAGAAACTGAAGATTCACATACATGTGCTTGTCAAACCAAACGTGTGCTCCTGAGTAATACTTTATTATGACAAATAAAGAATTATTAAACTGTTGTGGCTTTAAGAAGAGCGCATTGTTACATCTGTAGTTGCCTACAGTATAAAGTGTGTTGCTGTTGCGTAGAGAAAGGAATACACAGTTTATATCAGAGCAGAAGAATGCTGAAGATTAGATGGGTAGATCACATAACTAATGAGGAAGTATTGAATAGGATTGGGGAGAAGAGAAGTTTGTGGCACAACTTGACCAGAAGAAGGGATCGGTTGGTAGGACATGTTCTGAGACATCGAGAGATCACCAATTTAGTATTGGAGGGCAGCGTGGAGAGTAAAAATCGTAGGGGGAGACCAAGAGATGAATACACAAGCAGATTCAGAAGGATGTAGGTTGCAGTAGGTACTGGGAGATGAAGCAGCTTGCACAGGATAGAATACCATGGAGAGCTGCATCAAACCAGTCTCAGGACTGAAGACCACAACAACAACAACATCACAGCAAGCGGATCTCTTGACATTAATACGTTAAGAGTAATTTCATCGTCTTTTGTGGAAGTAAATGAAATATAGCAATGCAGGTCATTGTAGACAAACTTCCACAAAGAAGGGCTGATACGATAGCCACCTCCTCACCTCCCTGAAATATGGGTTGTGTTGACAAATTGGTCTACATACATACATACATACATACATACATACATTGATCCTTGTTGCATAGAGCATTAATACATTTCGTAATGATGTGGGATGTGTCACAGTTTTCTTTATACAAAATAGTAAATATTTTTATAGTTAATACTTCATGACTAAAGATTCATCTATTCAGTAGGAGCTGTCATTCAGGAATACTTTTATTTTCTTTTAAATGTTGTTTAGATATCTGCCGGATTTTTAATGCTATTTGGCAAATGACCAAATATTTTTGTGGCAGCATAATTCACACCTTTTTGTGACAAAGTGAGATTTAATCCAGAGTAGTGAAGATCTTCGTTTCTTCTAGTGTTGTAGCTATGCACTTTGCTGTTATTTTTGAATTGGGGTGAGTCATTGACAAATGTCATAAATGAATATATGTACTGCGAAGGTACTGTGAATATCTCAAGTTCATTACATAAATGTCCACAAGGTCATCTTCGGTGGGCCCCAGCTGTTAGCCTGATGCTATGAATACTTTTCCTCTTAGTCACGAATTGCCCCCAAATACGATACCATGTGTAAGCAGTGAATGAAAATAGGCATAGCAGGCTAATTTAATGATGTTCATCATCAATATTTTGCAATAATCCCAGTAGCATAAGTAGCTCAACCTAATCATTTCAGCAGATCATTGATGTTTCTTCAAATTCAATTTCTCATCAGTGTACACATCCAGAAATTTTGAATACTCTGCCTTAGCAATAGACTTGCTTTCATACCCTATATTTATCAATGGTGTTACGCCATTTACTGCACAGAATTGCATACACTTTTTTCTCAAAATTTAATGAGAGTTCATTTGCAGAGAACCACTTATTAATTTTGTGAAAGATATTATTTACAATTTCCTTGAGTGTGATTACTGTACTTGTATCATTAGCAAAAAGAACTAGCTTTGCATGCATTAATATATACTGAGAACAGTAAGGGACCCAAGACTGAACTCTGTGGGACACCATTCTTGATACCTCTGCTGATTTTTGCAGACAATCTGTAGTGCTAATTTCAGCCTTCTGCATTCTTCCAGTTAAATATGAATTAAACCATTTGTGCACTGTCCCATTCATGCCACAATACTTAAGCTTGTGTAGAAGAAATTCATGATTCACACCATCAAAAGCCTTTGAGAGGTGACAAAATAACCTAATTGGTGATGTTTGGTTATTCAGTGCATTTAATATTTGATCAGTGAAAACATATTTATAGCATTTTCTCTTGAAAAGCCTTTCTGAAAACCAAATTGACGTTTTGTTAGTACTTCATTTTTACAGGTACGTGATGCTACTCCTGAATACATTACTTTTTCAAGACTTTTGAATAAAGCTATCAGAAGTGAGACTGGCTGGTAGTTGTTAGCGTCAGACCTATCCCCATTTTGGAAATACGCAAGCGTCCGATCCCGCCCGTCTGCTTTGACGTCACAAATATGGCGGAAACGACCATAAACCACGATTCCAATATGGGGCATATAAAGTCATTACGTACACATTATGAGGACGAAAATACACACACACACTTTCCACAAAAAGCCTAATGAGACTAACGGGACAAGCGCGGGAAATGGGGTGTTTTTGCGTAGGGGCAAACTAAATATAAACTAATTTAGACACCCACCCCAATACAAAACAACACAAAACTCTCCAAATACCACTAAACACAATATCATCTGGAATCGGACACTTCCCGTGACCTATATAGCTCAACAGCACCTCCCGATCCCATAAATTAGGATCAAACACTTTCCTTGGCCTATATAGCTCGAAAAACATCTTCCGATACCAATACCAACATACGCAGCCACACATTGGGATCGAACACTTCCCTTGACCTGTGCACTCTTAATTTTATCCGTCATATCCATTCCTGAAGAAAAACAACAACCGATTAATTTTACTAAAATTACCACACGATGTACAGCGAACACTAAATTAACTTTCACACAGAATCGTTAATTCACTGAAACGAATTCCACCACAAACACAGCCGACACTCGAACAATTCTGGATAATGATCAAAAGCAAACTGAGCCCATTACACCACGCGAACGAAAACTCTGAACACACCACCAGAGAGCACAACAAACCACAACACGACGACATCTACAAACACGCCACACTCACAAACCAAACTCTGCGCCGTCGTGACGTCACACACGACACCCTTACGTCACGGGTCACGGGTCAAAGCCGACGCGTGGGATCGGACGCTTCTGTCGACCCCTCATTTTTACGCAGTTTTTGAACAACAGCGTATTTCAGTCTATGAGGAAAAATACATATCTGGCTGAGACTCCTACTTATTTGTTGGGAACAAGCTTTCAGTACTCCGTAGCACAGCGAGAGGTCTAGGTTGGTGTGGAGTAAGGTGGTATGGCTGTGAGACGGGTAAGACAATGAACGTGAATGCGAAATAAAGGGTGGGGCTACGGGGTTCGTATGTAGCATGTACTTCATCACAAGAGCAAACCAGATGTAAACAAACGCAAGCGGTATGATTGGTCAGCAGCCGTAGCTATCTTACCACTGGTGGTGCTCCGCTCTCGGAAGTAGGTCCAACTTAAGTGTTCGGTAGCTTATTACTGTGTCAGTGTGGAAGAACCTTTCAGACATTCTGACGTATTAACAGCCATCAACGTCTATCTTAATCGTACTTTACCTACGTAACTTTTATCTTAAATTGTGTACAGTCACAGTGTCTCTGTAACCAGTACTTGTGCTCTGATTGTCTCGCTGTTCATACGTACCGCGAAAATGGACGACACTGCTTCCTGCTTCGTAGTGAAACACGCGCGTGGAACACCGTTAATGGCGAGAAACAAGTAGTTAATGTTCTTCACAAGATTACAGACAAAAATCAGCTTTTAACTTTTTTCGAGTAGGACTATGTATCAGAAATAAGGGAGGTGTTAACTACATGCGTGGCGTGATAGACAGGGTCGTAGACTGACCATCGTGTGTGCCGGCGGGCGGTGGTTCTACGCTCCACGTGGTGCGTAATTTTCTTTGTTTGGTTTGAATACCTAAAGCATTCAAATATGAAACTCATCACATCTACATATACATCTATATGGTTACTCTGCAATTCACGCTCAAGTGCTGGGCAGAGGGTTCATCGAACCATTTTCATACTACTTCTCTACCATTCCACTCTCGAATGGCGCGTGGGAAAAAGGAACACCTATATCTTTCCGTTCGAGCTCTGATTTCTCTTATTTTAATATCATGATCATTTCTTCCTACGTAGTTGGGTGTCGACAAAATATTTACACATTCGGGAGAGAAAGTTGGAGATTGAAATTTCGTAAATAGATCTCTCCTCAATCTAGACTGCCATTGATTCAGTGACTCTCAGCCCAATTCGCGTCTCATACCAGTTACACTCTCACCCCTATTTCGCGATAACACGAAATGAGCTACCGTCCCTTGAACTTTTTCGATGTCCTCCGTCAATCCTACCTGGTAAGGAACCCATACCGCGCAGCAATATTCCAACAGAGGACGGACAAGTGTGATGTAAGCTGTCTCTTTAGTGTCCTGCCAACAAAGCGCAGTCTGTTTCGCCTTCCCCACAATATTATCTATGAGGTCATTCCAATTTAAGTTGCTCGTAATTGTAATTCCTCTGTATTTAGTCGAATTGACAGCCCTAAGATTTGTGCGATTTATCGTATACCCAAAATTACTCGGATTTCTTTTAGTACCCATGTGGATGACCTCGCACTTTTCTTTGCTTAGTGCCAATTGCCACTTTTCTTACCATACAGAAATTCTCTCTAGGTCATTTTGTAGTGGGAATTGATCGACTGATGACTTTACTAGACTGTAAATTACAGCGTCATCTGCAAACAATCCAAGGGGGCTGCTCATATATCTCCTAGATCATGTATGTAAATCAGGAACAATAGAGGGCCTGTGACACTACCTTGCGAACGCCTTATATCACTTCTGTTCTAGTCGATGATTTACCGTCTATCGCCACGAACTGTGACCTCTCTCGGAGAGGAAATCACGAATCCAATCACACAACTGAGACGATACTCCATATGCACGCAATTTGATTAATAGTCGCTTGTGAGGAACGATATCAAAAGCCTTCTGGAAATCTAGGAATATCGAATCGATATGAGATCCCTTGTCGACAGCACTCAATACTTGATGGGAATAAAGAACGATATTTTCTGAAGCCGTGTTGGTTATGTATCAATAAGTCATTTTCATCAGTGAGATTCATAATGTTAATGTGCTCCAAAATCCTCCTGCAAATTGAGGTCATTGATTTGGGTCTGTAATTAAATGGATTACTCCTATTTCCTTTATTGAGTATTGGTGTGACCTGTGCTACTTTCCAGTCTTCAGGAACAGACCCTTCAAGTGAGCGGTTGTATATGATTCATAAGAAAGGCGGTGTTGTCTGCATACTCTGAAAGGAACCTGATTGCTACATCATCTGGAGCTGAAGACTTGCCTTACTAAAGTGATTTGAGTTGTTTCGCAACACAAATCTACTTTTGTCACTCACGCTAACAACTGTTCTGGTTTCGAATTCTGGAATATGTACGTCGTCTTCTTTCGTGAAGGAATTACGGAAAGCTGAGTTTAGTAACTCCGCTTCAGTGGCGCCACCATCGGTAACTTCTCCATCGCTATCGCGCAGTGACGGTGTTTACTGTTTTCTGCCACTGGTTTACTTTACATACGACCAGAATCTCTTTGGGTTTTCTACCATATTTTGAGACAATGTTTCATTGTGGAAACTATTAAAAGCATCTAGCATTGACGTCCGTACTATTTCGAACTTCCGTGAATCTTAGCCAGTCCTCGAGATTTTGCGTTCCTCTGAATTTGGCATGCGTTTTTCGTTGCTTATGCAACAGTGATCTGACGTGTTTTGTGTACCATGGTGGATCAGTCCCGTCTCTGAACTTAGGCGGTATGAATCTATTGCTGTCGATACTGTATCTGTGAAATTGAGCCATATCTCCTCTACACTTACACAATTAGCTTGGGAGGAATGGAGACACTCTTAGGAAAGCATCAAGCGAATTTTCATCTGCTGTTTTAAATAGATATATTTTGCGTTTATTTTTAATGGTTTTGGTTGATACGGTTTTGAGCCATATATGGCAATTAACTCATACGTCACCAATTTTGAGAAAAATGCACATCTTGCAGTTTACAATTACATATCACACGAAAATTTCTCGTTTTTATTGCAAGTATACATTCTTAGTGTTATATGGAACCCAGAATTCAAATGATGGTTCACTCATCAGCATTCAAATGAACAGACAGTAATAAATTTGTCATCTGGATGGAAATATCATTTTTAGCTACGTCATGCAAACGAAGTTGTACGGAGAATTTTCCCGTCATTTAAAGTTAGACGTTAGTAACTTTTCTCATGACTTCAGTTGTGTCGTTTTGTGTTTGGTGGGAAACAGCAGTCGTAGTAGACGCCAGGTTATATTCAGTTAACCGCGAAGCGTAAGTGGTGCATTTCGGAGTCATTATTTATTAAATTGCACACCACGAAACTCTGTGATACATTTTAGGGTACATAGGTATTGGAAAAGTGAAACGCCCTTCGCAATTGTGCAGTCCAGGCATGCAGTACGAGCATTGGACAGCGTCTCCAGTACTTGGAGCTGGAACAACGGTGTTGCTAGCTTGGTCTGCTGTCTTCCTGTGAAGTCAAACAAAGGAAATGGCGGAAGACCAGACTTTATGTGGGCTGTCAAAAATGGTTAAAAAAAGAAACTTATCACACTCTTACTCCGTGAGTTGACGACATTTGCACGTGACTGTTATAATTATTTATGCATGAAAAAAATTGTCATTTGTCATGGCTGCTACTGGATATGAGGTCCTAAATTCCGTATTATGAAACAGCACCGTTTCAACGCAACTGTACATGGAAGATTTTTTAAAACACCACACTTTCTTTCGGATGTTTTATAATCAGACGTCATGTAAGGAAGTATCGGCTGCTAAATCCTTCATTACATTCAGTTTACGGTGCGGGGGCTGATCTTCCAGCGGTTGATTGTGAGGCAGCGGTTGTAAGCGTTGAGTTACAGAGCAGAGGGTGGCTACGGAGGTGACTCGCGTCCTACCATATCACCTTCACGTTTGCAAAGGTTCTGGGACTTCTTTATTAAGTTAATTGCAGTTAGTTCTTAAATATTCGATAATGTGTACATATAGTAGTTCTCTCTCCCTGGAGATGTGCGTAGCAGGTCTGGATTGTCATTGTCAATAATTTTCAAATCTACATATTAAGTGTGAAACTCGCAAATGCGAATAAATATTCACACGTTGATCATATGGCAGAGCAAATTACCGTTCAAAATAAAAAGCATAGAACTGACACATTTGCAACAGAATAAAAAGGTGGCGTAGTCTCAGCTATATATAAAATGTCGCCATATGTGAAGTGTACAAAAGACAATTTACGGGCTAGTTTTTCTAGGCCACTTCTTTCCCAGACAAAAATCTCCCATTAAAGTACCTCTTCAACCACTTACACAAAACGTTACAGATAGTGACGTGTTTTCGAGAGATGCTAGCTGTGTTGTTTCGAAACGGCTTTACTTACTGGACACAAGGTAAGTGAGCTGATGGTTTACCTCACTTGTTAGAATGGCTGGCCCCCCCCTTTTTTTCTGACTACGGACCAACTCCACACATCAGTTTTCAGATGATTTAAAAATTTCATTTTCTTGAAAAACTTGAATGAGCAGAATATTGGAATCTGTGCAGGCTGGCTTAAGATTCTTTTTGCTTGTAAATCAGTTATTGGTCTCACTGTTGGTGTTGATGAAGGCGTATTAGCAAATGCAGTTGGCACAACTTTTTCAGTAAGTTTCGGAGCTAATTCTTGCCAACATTATAATCTCTCCCTTATCCACAGCCCGGTCCACATGAATGCAAAACTTATGACGTCAAAATAACGTTACGTTTGCAGAAACTCCTGTGAACTGTAGGTTGCCCGTAACACTGCTGCAAAATCACACTCTACAGAAGACGAAATACACTACTGGCCACTAAAATTGCTACACCAAGAAGAAATGCAGATGATAAACGGTTATTCATTGGACAAATATATTATACTAGAACTGACATGTGATTACCTTTTCACGCAATTTGGGTGCATAGATTCTGAGAAATCAGTACCCAGAACAACCACCTGTGGCCGTAATAACGGCCTTGATACGCCTGGGCATTGAGTCAAACAGAGCTTGGATGGCGTGTACAGGTACAGCTGCCCATGCAGCTTCAACACGATACCACAGTTCATCAAGAGTAGTGACTGGCGTATTGTGACGAGCCAGTTGCTCGGCCACCGTTGACCAGACGTTTTCAATTGGTGACAGATCTGGAGAATGTGCTGGCCAGTGCAGCAGTCGAACATCTTCTGTATGCAGAAAGGCCCGTACAGGACCTGCAACATGCGGTCGTGCAGTATCATGCTGAAATGTAGGGTTTCACAGGGATCGAATGAAGGGTAGAGCCACGGGTCATAACACATCTGAAATGTAACGTCCACTGTTCAAAGTGCCGTCAATGCGAACACGGGGTGACAGACGTGTAACCGATGGCACCCCATACCATCACGCCGGGTGATGCGACAGTATGGCTGTGACGAATACACGCTTCCAATGTGCGTTCACCGCTATGTCGCCAAACACGGATGCTGTAAACAGAACCTGGATTCATCCGAAAAAATGTTCTGCCATTTGTGCATCCAGGTTCGTCGTCGAGTACACCATCGCAGGCGCTCCTGTCTGTGATGCAGCATCAGGGGTAACAGCAGCCATTGTCTTCGAGCTGATAGTCCGTGCTGCTGCAAACGTCGTCGAACTGTTCCTGCAGACGGTTGTTGTCTTGCAAACGTCCCCATCTGTTGACTCAGGGATCGAGACGTGGCTGCACGATCCGTTACAGCCATGCGGATAATATGCCTGTCATCTCGACTGCTAGTGATACGAGGCCGTTGGGATCCAGCACGGCGGCCGTATTACCTTCCTGAACCCACCGATTCCATTTTCTGCTAACAGTCATTGGATCTCGACCAACGCGAGCAGCAATGTCGCGATAGGATAAACCGCAATCGTGATAGGCTACAATCCGACCTTTATCAAAGTCGGAAACGTGATGGTACGCATTTCTCCTCCTTACACGAGGCATCACAACGACGTTTCACCAGGCAACGCCGGTCAACTGCTTTTTATGTATGAGAAATCGGTTGGAAGCTTCCCTCATGTCAGCACGTTGCAGGTGTCGCCACCGGCGCCAACCTTGTGTGAATGCTCTGAAAAGCTAATTGTTTGCATATCACATCATCTTCCTGTTGGTTAAATTTCGCATCTGTAGCACGTCATCTTCGTGGTGTAGCAATTTTAATGGCCAGTAGTGTATTAATAATAATAGTAACCTCAGAGTTTTTCAGATGATCCAGTTATCTGTAATGTATTGTCTGCAAGAAGCTGCATAAATATTCAGTCAGATCTTGATAAGAATTCAAAGCGGTGGAAAAACGGCAACTTGATTTAAATGTTCATAAATGTAAGACTGTGCCTCCACAAAACGAAAAAAATGGTATGGTATGAAATGGAATGACGACATACGCTTAGTTGTGGGTAAAGCTGGTGACAGACTTCCGTTTACTGGAATAATACTCGGGGAGATAAGTCAGCCTACAAAGGACTTTGCTTACAAACAACTCGTACCACCGGTTCTAGAATGTTGCTCAAGTATGTGGGACCCGCACCAAATAAGACTAACAAGGGATACTGAACGTATACAGAGAAGGGCAGCACGAATTGTCATGGATTTGTTTGACCCGTGGGAGTGTAACAGAAGTACGCGAGGAACTGAACTTCCAGACTCTTTAAAGACAGACTCAAACTATCCCGAGAAAGTCTATTAACAAAGTTTCAAGAACCGCCTTTAGATGGTGATGCTAGGAATATACTTACAACCCTCTACGTACCGCTCAGATAGGGATAGCGAGGATAAGATTACAATAAGTACTAAGCTTACAAAGGCATTCATTCTTCCCGCGCTCCATACGTGAATGGAACAGGAAGAAACCCTCATAACTGGTACTGTGGGACGTACTCTCTGCCACGGTCTTTTGCAGAGCATATAGATGTAGATGCAGATGCAAATGTAGAAGATGCTGTTTAGCATCGTATTATCACAGAGTCTTCCGTAGTTTTGGGCAATTCTCGTTCTCATTTTCTTTTCTTTTTTCATCGCAGTGCATCTTAATTTTCGTTTCATCACAGACGCAGGAATTCTGCTCTCAATTTCTTCTGCACTTTCTCGAGTCAGCCTATTCATCCACAGTGGTTCCTACTTGTACTTCGGTCGATTCCAAGTTGAGCTCCCATTTTCTCTTTCAAAATTACCTAATGTTTCTCATTTCAGTTCGCAAATACTGTGGATTCCTATAAAATGTTAGATTCCAGTTTAAGTGGACTGCCTGTAGGTATTTGTTATGATTTCCTAAGGCTTCTGTGCATGTACTGTATCTGCACCATCGAGCGTTTCCTTACCTGTACTTTCCAGTTCCAAATTTCCTGCTGTTTGTTCGCTCCCAAGTGTCTCGATAATATCCGTACTTCGCTTACATACAGGGTGGCGCACGAATTGTTTTACCATTTTGTTTTTGAATATAAACTGTGTCAATACAGTCTGAAAAGAACATATACTACAATGAGGAACCGTCCATGGAGATTTGTTCTGAGCACATGGTCAATATGTCCGCCATTGGGGAGCCAATTTTGTCCGTGATTGAAGCGAGCTGGAAACCTGAGTGAAATGGTCCGCATGTCGAAATGCTCGTGTAAAAACTCCAATAGTCCAGACCTCAATCCATGTGACTTTCTTCTTTGGGGGTTCCTAAAGGAAAAAATTTCCCCGAAACGTCCACAAGATTTAATGGAGCTCAGAAGACTTATTCAACAAGCTTGCAGTGAAATTACGGACGACATGTGCCGTAGGGTAATCACTAACTTCAGTATTCGTTTGAAGGAAGGTCGGAAACGAAATGGTGGCCATTTTGAGTATGCGCTGAGTTAGAACAAATCTCCATGGGCGGCTCTTCATTGTAGTATATGTTCCTGTCAGATCGTATTGACAGTAAAGTTCATATTTCAAAAACAAAATGGTAACACATTTCTTGCGCCACCCTGTATGTTGCCAGTGAACATGGGCATTTGTTTTAGTAGATTAAAGAATTCCCTATGATCACAGTCAGTCACATCCCCCATGCTCCTGTGCTAGCCTCCTGGCAACCAGCCTTTCCCGCTCACTCTTTTCTGTTCTCCTTCTATCCCACTTAATCGGTTTCCTACCTCTCAAAGTGCCGCGAGGTTTGAGGCGCCGTGTCACGGATTGCGCGGCCCCTCCCGCCGGAGGTTCGAGTCCTCCCACGGGCATGCGTGTGTGATGTTGTTAGCATAAGTTAGTTTACATTAGTTGAAGTAGTGTGTAAGTCTAGAGACCGATGACCTTAGTAGTTTCGTCTCTTACGATTCACACACACACACACACACACACACACACACCACTTCAAATTTCGCAGTAACTTCTACAGCGATATCGTCCTTGATTTTGATTGCTAAGTTCTGAACGTTTCTTCCGTATCATCATCAATTTCTGAGCTCAGTGATTCTACTGTAGTCGTTAAGGTGCCATATTCGGCAACTAAATCTCAGTTTAGCTCCTCCTTTGACGCCAGCAATTCTGCAGTCTGCCTTTAACTCTTCGCTATGTGCTTATTCTTTTTATCAGCGTGGCCAAATTGGCCACTCATGTTCTGCTCAGAGCTACATGCACTGCTGCCCTCTGTTCACTTATCGTTGCTTCAGCCTCGCCCGCACTCACGCTTAGTAAGTTGTGCACTCGACCCCAAACACTGCTAGCTGTGAGTGGAACAGGCTGTGCACGTCCTAAATCTAAACATCTCCGCTGCACCACTGAAGTCTGGCTCACTCATTTGCCTCGCATCGGAGGAACCTACTGTTTCATTTTGCACATTTTCGTCGCTAAAAGTGGGGAGAATCCATCTCCCACACGTCTCTGTACCTTCGAAGTCTATTTTCTAGGCATTTCGTCTACTCACCACCTTTTTTCTTTTCTCCTCGTACTGCTTTTGGAGCGACTACACTTTCGAATAACGCAAATGAAAATCTTATACAGAAAAAACACTATCTGAAACATTCACTTAAATAACATGCTAAATTTTTACTAAGTTCATCACACTGGCTAAACAAGGGATTCATCACAAGAAACCTAATAGAATGAAAATGAGCTTCACACGCAATTCCCAGCTCAAAATCGTCACACGAGCATTAATTACATTTAAAAAAAACTCCCCAATGAAAAGGATTACGACGAAAAGCTCCCAAAGTACCATAAACACACTTCACACAAAATTCAAAACAGACATCAAAGACGACACTGTTTCATAAATCACCCACAATGAAGAAATTGTGAGAGATCTGTAGAAAATAAAATTTACGTGTTAGTACACCCTAACAATGTCACAGCATCAACATGAGATCCCTGGGGTGACCGAAATCCTGTGCAAAAGGGTCTCGCCATTATGAAGGCTACCTGTTCTCCGCAAAATTCAGATTTAATGGCAAAGTCGGTGTTCCGAATGAAACCTGTTCCTGACTTCAAATACCAACAGCCACCAGGCAAACAGAGGTTATTTTCGTTTCATTGAGCACGCACCAGACACACAAACTTAGTTTGTGGCTGAAATTCGTTCAAGTACTGGAAAAATAGCCGAGAAAACCACCACCTGTCAGGCTGTTGTATGAGCTAAGGAATGAAATATCCTCGTACTGGATACACAAGACAACATATTACAATTTTATTGATTGATCGCTATTACGGGAGGATAAGAACTGAATGCAGCCCCCAAATGCGGAACCCAATCTGCCAAATATGGGGTAGGATTTACTTGATACAGACACTGACCATATCCATAGATTATATAGTTTTGAAGAATGCTTGCTTATTCTGTTTTTAAGTACACTGTGACAGAGAGCAACTACCTTCGACAGTCAACTTCTGAGGACAAAGGCCCGTTGCAAGAATTCACTATAAACCCAATAATTAGACAGTACAATTACCGAATAAGAGCACCTCTACTCTGTACTTGACAAAGAATTTTATGTTCGGTTTTGGCCTCTAATATGAGACACAAAACACCTGTGGGGAAGGAAGTGGATCTAGCACCACACATTCCACACTCCAAAGGGAGCTCACAGTTGAAAATAATCTTTCCACAACATTATTTATGTCTGGTACAGCAGGAGCAAAACTCACAAGTGAGTCTATATTTTTACATGAAGTACATGTACTTTTAAGTGTATGGAATATATCACACAGTTTCTTATGTTTCCAAATTAGCTTTTTCCAATTCCTCAAGTTTCTGGGATACAATGTTGTTCACGCATCCTATCTCGTCTGAAACGTTGCACATCAGTCTACTGTCTTAAGAATTATCAGAAAATTTAAAAGTTAAGCCCAAGAAACAGTATTTTTTGTGTTATCCAATGAAATTATTTCAGTGGTTGAAGTGGAGAACTCTACTTTTCCAAACAAGTCAGAAAAGTGCCTTAGAATTCGTAAAAGGCTCGTATTTTGACTAAGTACCTTCCTTTCCCAAGTTACTTGAAATGGTATTGATTATTTCTTGAAGCAAGCGGAAACCGTGGTTATTTCCAACTTTTGGATTGAATTTAAAAACATTTTCAATGGGCATTGTGTGAAATGAAGCCAAAGAAGTGACTGTGGGTTCTCGAAAATTTGTTTCAGCAACGTGGGACACCTATTCTGAGATAGAAAACAAGATTTCAAAGGTTCATACGTATCAATAACTTTTGTAACTCCTGGCAACAATGACAACCATCTAGTTTTAATACTACCTAGAACTTTGCCGTACCCAGTATCAACGAAATCACAGAATGATTTCAGTTGGTCCACACGTTGAGGGTAATTGTGTGTCGTCCTCAGTGTAACTTATTTTAAGTTAAAGTAGTACGTGAGCCCAGGCACCGATGATCTCAGCATTGATATCCCTGTAACGTTCTTTAACGAAAACTTGTCACACTCGTCCGTCGTTTCTGGAGTAGCAAATGATCGACACAAATCGCGAAGCTCGCGCGTAAGTCACTGGCACTCAGCACGATGACGGAAGATGTTGTGTTCACACCTCTCCTCATCCCGTGACCAAAATGCAGCGTCTTTGTTCCATCTTTGCGTTGACCAAAAGCGGTACTGGGAAATCGGTTGACGAAATCCGGTTTTTTGGGGCGCCAGGCGAAGGGTGTGTCTGTTGCCAGCTGTATAGCGCGGTTCGAGATAACTGACTGTGGCGTGGATGGGACGCAGGCGGTCCGGCAATGCCGACACGGACGTAGACGCCCTGCTGCAGCCGTTCCCTCGCCTGCCGCGCGAGCTGGCAACGCCGCCCCGTGACGTCAGCGCTGAGGGGGGGGGGGGGGCAGCCGGCTGTCTGTGCGGTCCAGTTGTGACGCAGCAGCCTGGAGGGAAGCAGCGTGCCACGTTGTCCTGCCTGCCCAGACAGAGCTCGTGTATCTTGTGTCAGCGCGGGAATACCTCAGAAAGGTTGTTGTTGTTGTGGTCTTCAGTCCTGAGACTGGTTTGATGCAGCTCTCCATGCTACTCTATCCTGTGCAAGCTTTTTCATCTCCCAGTACCTACTGCAACCTACATCCTTCTGAATCTGCTTAGCGTATTCATCTCTTGGTCTCCCTCTACGATTTTTACCCTCCACGCTGCCCTCCAATACTAAATTGGTGATCCCTTGATGCCTCAGAACATGTCCTACCAACCGATCCCTTCTTCTGGTCAAGTTGTGCCACAAACTTCTCTTCTCCCCAATCCTATTCAATACTTCCTCATTAGTTATGTGATCTACCCATCTAATCTTCAGCATTCTTCTGTAGCACCACATTTCGAAAGCTTCTATTCTCTTCTTGTCCAAACTATTTATCGTCCATGTTTCACTTCCATACATGGCTACACTCCATACGAATACTTTCAGAAATGACTTCCTGACACTTAAATCTATACTGGATGTTAACAAATTTCTCTTCTTCAGAAACGCTTTCCTTGCCATTGCCAGCCTACATTTTATATCCTCTCTACTTCGACCATCATCAGTTATTTTGCTCCCCAAATAGCAAAACTCCTTTACTACTTTAAGTGCCTCATTTCCTAATCTAATTCCCTCAGCATCACCCGACTTAATTAGACTACATTCCATTATCCTTGTTTTGCTTTTGTTGATGTTCATCTTATATCCTCCTTTCAAGACGCTGTCCATTCCATTCAACTGCTCTTCCAAGTCCTTTGCTGTCTCTGACAGAATTACAATGTCATCGGCAAACCTCAAAGTTTTTATTTCTTCTCCATGAATTTTAATACCTACTCCGAATTTTTCTTTTGTTTCCTTTACTGCTTGCTCAATATACAGATTGAACAACATCGGGGAGAGGCTACAACCCTGTCTTACTCCCTTCCCAACCACTGCTTCCCTTTCATGTCCCTCGACTCTTATAACTGCCATCTGGTTTCTGTACAAATTGTAAATAGCCTTTCGCTCCCTGTATTTTACCCCTGCCACCTTTAGAATTTGAAAGAGAGTATTCCAGTCAACATTGTCAAAAGCTTTCTCTAAGTCTACAAATGCTAGAAACGTAGGTTTGCCTTTCCTTAATCTTTCTTCTAAGATAAGTCGTAAGGTCAGTATTGCCTCACGTGTTCCAGTGTTTCTACGGAATCCAAACTGATCTTCCCCGAGGTTGGCTTCTACTAGTTTTTCCATTCGTCTGTAAAGAATTCGTGTTAGTATTTTGCAGCTGTGACTTATTAAACTGATAGTTCGGTAATTTTCACATCTGTCAACACCTGCTTTCTTTGGGATTGGAATTATTATATTCTTCTTGAAGTCTGAGGGTATTTCGCCTGTTTCATACATCTTGCTCACCAGATGGTAGAGTTTTGTCAGGACTGTCTCCCCCACGACCGTCAGTAGTTCCAATGGAATATTGTCTACTCCGGGGGCCTTGTTTCGACTCAGGTCTTTCAGTGCTCTGTCAAACTCTTCACGCAGTATCATATCTCCCATTTCATCTTCATCTACATCCTCTTCCATTTCCATAATATTGTCCACAAGTACATCGCCCTTGTATAGACCATCTATATACTCCTTCCACCTTTCTGCTTTCCCTTCTTTGCTTAGAACTGGGTTTCCATCTGAGCTCTTGATATTCATACAAGTCGTTCTCTTATCTCCAAAGGTCTCTTTAATTTTCCTATAGGCGGTATCTATCTTACCCCTAGTGAGATAGGCCTCTACATCCTTACATTTGTCCTCTAGCCATCCCTGCTTAGCCATTTTGCACTTCCTGTCGATCTCATTTTTGAGACGTTTGTATTCCTTTTCGCCTGTTTCACTTACTGCATTTTTATATTTTCTCCTTTCATCAAGTAAATTCAATATTTCTTCTGTTACCCAAGGATTTCTACTAGCCCTCGTCTTTTTACCTACTTGATCCTCTGCTGCCTTCACTACTTCATCCCTCAAAGCTACCCATTCTTCTTCTACTGTATTTATTTCCCCCATCCCTGTCAATTGCTCCCTTATGCTCTCCCTGAATCTCTGTACAACCTCTGGTTCTTTTAGTTTATCCAGGTCCCATCTCCTTAAATTCCCACCTTTTTGCAGTTTCTTCAGTTTTAATCTACAGGTCATAACCAATAGATTGTGGTCAGAGTCCACATCTGCCCCTGGAAATGTCTTACAATTTAAAACCTGGTTCCTAAATCTCTGTCTTACCATTATATAATCTATCTGATACCTTTTAGTATCTCCAGGGTTCTTGCATGTATACAACCTTCTTTCATGATTCTTAAACCAAGTGTTAGTTATGATTATGTTGTGCTCTGTGCAAAATTCGACCAGGCGGCTTCCTCTTTCATTTCTGTCCCCCAATCCATATTCACCTACTATGTTTCCTTCTCTCCCATTTCCTACACTCGAATTCCAGTCACCCATGACTATTAAATTTTCGTCTCCCTTCACAATCTGAATAATTTCTTTTATTTCATCATACATTTCTTCAATTTCTTCGTCATCTGCAGAGCTAGTTGGTATATAAACTTGTACTACTGTAGTAGGCGTGGGCTTCGTATCTATCTTGGCCACAATAATGCGTTCACTATGCTGTTTGTAGTAGCTTACCCGCATTCCTATTTTCCTATTCATTATTAAACCTACTCCTGCATTACCCCTATTTGATTTTGTGTTTATAACCCTGTAGTCACCTGACCAGAAGTCTTGTTCCTCCTGCCACCGAACTTCACTAATTCCCACTATATCTAACTTCAACCTATCCATTTCCCTTTTTAAATTTTCTAACCTACCTGCCCGATTAAGGGATCTGACATTCCACGCTCCGATCCGTAGAACGCCAGTTTTCTTTTTCCTGATAACGACATCCTCTTGAGTAGTCCCCGCCCGGAGATCCGAATGGGGGACTATTTTACCTCCGGAATATTTTACCCAAGAGGACGCCATCATCATGTAATCATACAGTAAAGCTGCATGCCCTCGGGAAAAATTACGGCTGTAGTTTCCCCTTGCTTTCAGCCGTTCGCAGTACCAGCACAGCAAGGCCGTTTTGGTTATTGTTACAAGGCCAGATCAGTCAATCATCCAGACTGTTGCCCTTGCAACTACTGAAAAGGCTGCTGCCCCTCTTCAGGAACCACACGTTTATCTGGCCTCTCAATAGATACCCCTCCGTTGTGGTTGCACCTACGGTACGGCTATCTGTATCGCTGAGGCACGCAAGCCTCCCCACCAACGGCAAGGTCCATGGTTCATGGGGGGGGGCTCAGAAAGGTAAGGCAGGAATTTATGGGAGCGGCGGATGTTCTGCACGCTTTTGTGTGGTTTTTGTCGCGTAACTCACTTACTGCTCTTGTCTAATACTTTGTCTTACTTTGAAAAATTACGACCGCTACGAACAAAGGGGGTGGCTAACAGTGTGTTAAATTACCGTCTTGAGTGTTCAGTGATTTATTGGTCGTTACTTGTGGCCTTGCTCCAGTCTATGAAAACTTGAGCGAGAATAACGTGGAACGAATGGAAAATAACGCCACATTCAGTCGGCTAGTGTTTCGATGTGCCAGTGTAGATTTCCACGGAATTCACGTAGAACAGGCATTTAAAATGAAAACCTCGCGTTCTTGATTATGTTCGTAGGACGCAAGTTTACGAAAACCATCAAACGCAGAACTTTGCAGTAAGCGAGTTTTAGTGCGACAAGGCGTGTAGCGGCTTGCAGGCGTGGGAGAAATTTATTTTTTAATGTTTCGCGTAATGTGGCCGAATTCAGACATCTAAAATGTTGTCAAGATGTACTCATTCAGAGGTATAATCTTAAATTGCGGTTGTCACACAGTAAGAGAAGTACCGCAGTTGGAAACATTGCGCGTCGCGAGGTAACGTGACTAAGGGCGCTGAAATACGCGGGCGTTATTCAGCCAGTATTTCAGAATGAGGGCAGTTACCGACTTCCAAGAAACTGCACGGAAGACTACGGGAACTGGAGAGATTTTTCCGCTACCTCCCCCCCCTGCCCCCCCCCCCCCTCCCCGGCCACGTTGTCGCTGTTCATGGAGTCAACTTAGACATCAGACGTATCGTTGTAGTTTATCGGTACCTACCTATTCGCGACGCAGTTTGCAGACAGTATCACCACACCCCGTAGGGTATCTGCAACAATTACGTCGTCGTACGGCCCACACATCAGCAGACATGACGTGTCAAAAATTTAGACGCGCGATAAACGGGCTTTTCTTTAAAAAGGAGCGCAAATTAAGCAGACTGTGTTTACCCAGTATTTCAGAATGAGCACTTGCTTTCGAACACACGTTAAGAACAATTTCAAACCGTTTCTAAACTTTATCTCGCTTACATGCTTAACGTCAGATGTTACACACGTAAACTCGTCTGCAAAGTAATCAGACGTAGGAAGCTGTCTCGTGCGCGGGCGTAGCGGATCCTGAAATCCGTTCGCGAATCACAACTCGTGGCGTGACGCCGACACGCTTGTGGCGATGAGACGCAGCAGTCGCGTTCATTTCAGTATTTTCACAATGTTCTGGAGTTAAGGTTATGGTCGACGAGCAATCTGTAGCTTTCCCCAACACGCTCATTACACACGGGCGACCATTTGCGTAGTAGTTGGCGAATTCTTGAGAATTTATCGTAATGTTTGTGCTTCACGAAATAAACATTTTGTATTTTTTATCGCCCTGTCACGTCTCTTCGTTTGTGATTTGTTGATGAAATTTTTTTTTAGCACTCTACAACGCTGCATCGCTTTGTTGGGCTGTTCTCGTGTTACTATTTGTCTGATGAGAGAGCCCGGTGTGTCGACAAAGGAACGCGTCAGCGACCTGTGAGGCGCGCCGTGTTCTGTGCGGCCTGCGCTTCAGTCGTATATTATGTGAGGGAGGAGTGAATGTCGGTGATTCTGACGCCGTCACTTACCAGCTTCTTTATTTGACGTTGAAATGACACGATTAAAGTGCAGTGTAGATTTCTACGTGCAGCCTGTAACGGCGGCAGAATCTAGATTTAATTTGTGCCATTTCCAGTGCAACAATTGCGAGAGTCGAGGTAGATTTGTTGTTAGTTTCCGTCAGAGGCTGAATCACGTCAAAATTATAACATTTGTGGGGGCATTTGCTACTTATGTTTGACAGAAACCTACAGTAAACATTATTTCGTTTAGCCAGATACTGTTACAGAAGCCTTACCCGTTATTGATGGTAAGTCACAGTTTCGGAATCGTCGGTGGCCACTGATGTCGCATTTACAGACACTTCGGCATGACAAAGTACTGAAGACGACCCGTCTTGAAGAGTTCAAAAATGCCATGTCAGACTGCACATCGTCGTAAAACGCAAATTTGAATACCAAAACCATAAAATTGACAATTTTCTTGGCAAACTCAACACGACGACTGTTGAGTGTGCTCCCCTCATCCACTGCCAGCAAAGAACGCGTGACGTCACGGAAAAGTGACTGTCGTCACACGTGACGGACAGGATGATTTGATAAAAGTTGCACGAATTTTATGTATAATAAGTAACCCGGAATCGGTGCTGTAAATGCCCTTCACTTTCGTGACGTGGAACTATGTGTGGTGGTTTTCGTATTTATACTCGCCTATCACAAAATATACAACGCAATTGATGCACGCCGTATTAAAGAGCTGTTCAAAACGTATCGTGTGTAGCGAGATAAGATTTTCTGAATTGTAGAAAACTGTGGCATTCACGGATGAACAGTAGCGGCAGCCAAAACAGTTTCCTGAGGAGGCCTCCACTTAATCGCGATTGTGTGGAATCAGCTCTTTAGCTCGCACACAGATATCCAATAATAAGGGAGTGAGGTCACTCGTGACTTGGGAATGTGCACAGTGTTTCCGGGTGCTTTCAGTTCATTAGGTGTTCTGTCCACCAGTAAAATGTGTGATAGCTGCATAAAATTTCACACTGCGGTGTCTCACAGGATACTTGGGCTGGCAGTAAACGAGACTCAACGTGGAGACGGTGGCGAGCTGTCGCCCTGACACGTGGCTGAGGGTAGCCTGCGTGCAGGAGTAACCGTGCTGTACCGGTGTGCGGACATTCGCCACGATTTTAGCTGCTCCGAAGGGTTGGGTCCCTTGTCTCCCCCTCCCCCTCCTCCTCCTCACCCGCCGCGTAGTAAAGCTACTTACTGAGCCTTTCCGCTGATTTACTAAAAATAGGACCAGAATCTCTTTGGATTTTCCGCCACATTTCTAGAGAGACTTTCGTTGTGGAAACTATTGAGAGACTTTCGCTGTGGAAACTATTGAGAGACTTTCGCTGTGGAAACTATTGAGAGACTTTCGTTGTGGAAACTATTGAGAGACTTTCGTTGTGGAAACTATTGAGAGACTTTCGTTGTGGAAACTATTGAGAGACTTTCGTTGTGGAAACTATTGAGAGACTTTCGTTGTGGAAACTATTGAGAGACTTTCGTTGTGGAAACTATTGAGAGACTTTCGTTGTGGAAACTATTGAGAGACTTTCGTTGTGGAAACTATTAAATGTATCTCGCATTGAAATTCGCACCAAATTTCAGGCCTCAGTAAATCTTCGCCAATCTCGGAGATTTTGCGTTCTTGCCTTTTTCGGTGCTCCGGCGGCAGCTTTCTGTCGTTATGTGTACCATGGGGTATCAGTTCCGTCTCTTATTAATTTATTTGGTACGAATTTCTAGAGTGCTGTTGATAACATTTCTTTGAACTTTAAGCCTCATATGGTCTTCACTTACATAGTTTGGAAGGATTGGGGATTGTCTCTTAGAAAGAAGTCAACCGAATTTTTAGCAGCTTCTATAAATAGATATATTTCGCGTTTAGTTTTGGTGAATTTCTTTGTTACGGAATTGAGCCTCGCTACGACTGTGTGTTCACTAATCCCCGTATCCGTCGTGATGCTCAGGATTATTTGTGGCTAAGAGGTCAAGTGTGTTTTCGTAACCATTTGCAATGTGAATGGTCTCGTGAACTAATTGTTCAAAATAATTTAAAGAGACTATTTAGAACAATTACAGAAGTTGTTTTGTATAGGGTCTGAAAATGAACTTTTGACGACATATGGAAGGTAGATTGAAGTCGCTACCAACTATAATTGTATGAGTAGCGTACCTATTTGTGATGAGGCTCAAGTTGTCTTTGAACTGTCCAGCAACTGTTCCATATGAGACCGGGGGTCGGCAAAAGGAGCCAGTTATTACTTTATTCAGGTAGTCGAATGTAACCGCTGCCCACACTGTCACAGGAACTACCTGCTTCAATGTCGCTTGTCAGTTGGAACAGGCATTACATTATTTTTCCTTACGCTGTGCTTCTTGTTTCTGTTGTAGTGCAGATCATTACAATTACGGTTTTTCCCTCCAAAACCTAGGATGTTTTGTCTCTGACTGTAAATACCAGAGCTAAAGAATGTAGAACAACGTACGTTACAAGCATAGCATTCTGTATTACCACAGTTCCTTATCTCTAACATTTTAAAAATGTACGTAGACTTTAGATGACATGTCAGTCATAGAAGTTCTTATCTCTATTTAGTAGCGTATTTTCAGTCATGTTTTGAACATTGTCCCGCTACATTTTATTAACTAATGTTTCGCCGCAAGAGAGATCGGATTTTAGAGAGTAAATTAATATGGGGTATGTCGTTCTTCTTTTCAAACGTTCACATACCCATTTCTTCTTTCCTTATAGTCTTTTGCGCATGCAGTTTCAGTAATTAAAGCAGGCACAAATGCAGCTATCAAAAAGAAATAATTAGCGTACATTCGCACTCTTTTACATCTTTCCGTTCTTGTTGTTCCCTTGGCGATGGACTGTTTCTATCTCACTATCTCACTTAATCGTCGGTATTGCTTTCGTTTCCCAAAAGTTATAAATGTTTCGATTTCGGAGAAGCTCTGTATTTCCCCAAGATGTCGATGAAGGAGGTCCCTTATGTACTGGTTGTATTGAGTAAGATGTGGAGACAGCGGTTCGAAAGCGGACAGAAGTAGTACGAGGAAGGGCGTCCCTAACCTGAGAGATCGCTCGTCAAGCTAGTCAAGTGTTGCATATGTCCAGCGTGGCAAATGTCCGTCATTCGCTGTACCACTGGCTGCTTGTAGTCTCAAGTTGAGCCACTCGCAGAGCTCCATCGTGGGCTGTGACTGCTGTATGGCGGCGAAACTTGGTATGCTAATGCGCCCTTGCGGAACCGATTTACACTGGAAAGAAATGTTCCCATATCTAATGCATTGGGAACGGAATGTGGACAGGAAGGGACAGACAAGTGAGAAAGGCAGAATGTCGATATTGCTAACCGCCACTTGCAGAACTTGTTCAGTGTGAGCACCGGAGACTCCCGCGAGGTGTTGCACAGCGACAGATTCGCACCTGGTATTGGAATTGATTTCCTCCGGCGCCAACTGGTTTCGCGTTAACGCATTAGCATGTCTACAGTGTTTCGCTGCCTTAGCATACTCACAGACCACAGTGGACTTGGGTCAGTAGCTGCATTTTACTTATGAGCACCCGGTACTTGAGTGTCTCAGATGAAGAAAAAAGAAACGGTTCGCGAAAATTTCGTTGTCGCCTTGGTGGTCCATTTGGTGATACGCCATTCAGTAGTTAATGAGTTAAAAAAATCTGCAGTTTTCTCAGACTTCCGTCGTGTGTTTCACTTTTCTCGAAGCATCAAGGCTCTGCAAGTACCCGTATTTCCAGTACAGGCGGCTGCCTAAACTGGAGCAGCTCGCAGCTGCTGATGGCGGCCGTCGACATTGACCCGTGGCGTGATGGTGTGCTGCGTGACGTCACACACACTCACGGATACAGCAGAACGCGTGGCTGCTGTATTATTTTCTGTAAAGTGAGTTGTGGTGGAAAAGTGATCCGTTGCTTGGCCAGAGTTCTGGTACAGGTTGTCAGGTTACAGTATGGTTGTCACTCGGCGGAGCCAAAGAAATGGAATGCTACAGTAACAATTTTTGTGTGGCACGTATTTCGCGCATGTTAGCTTTCGAAGAGTGTCCTATGTCCGTTTTGGTGACGCACAGTTGGAATCGGCAGGTTCAGTGCTGGGCGCCGCTTGCCCCTGGTGTGGGGGCAGGCCGGCCAGCCGACACGTGAGCGCGGCAGACAGCGGCAGCCACCACTCTCCTCCGGACGGGCGCAGACCGCGCTCTCTGCCGTCCACCGTTTTTTTTTGTCTGTTTTTTTTTTTACTGCGTCTCACTGTTACGTTCCTGTGTCTCGCGCCCTTTCAAATTTTCGCAAGCCCATTGGCCGAGTGGTCTAAACAGAAACAAAATGGCTCTGAAGATCATCGTGCATACATACCTGTGGCGCGAGTTCTCGGTAACATCCAGTATGGCTTCTACTTTGTGTAGTCAGTGATGGAGTGGCCTTCTGCTAATATTTCAAGTTCATTTGAGACAGCCACAGCGCAATGAGACCCTATTTTAATCGCTAGATTTTCGAAAATAAACATTAAGAGAAACGGGGCTGTAGCAGAATTATAAACATTATGACTTAAATATAGGAGCCAACCGCAGTTAAGACACACACAGTTTAATTACACAAACCCGTGACCAGTTTCAGATTTTCAAAAATCCATTGTTAAGTGCTTTTGCAAGCTGATCAGTACTTGCGTTAACCGCCATTTAAATGAATATTCGTTTCTGTGCAAAATACCAAATCTGCGCGATCGGTTTTTCTGTGGAGATGCGAACCACTTCGGAGCTTTGTTTTCGGAGACCACACTGCTAGATGGAAGGCAACAGTGACCTCGACTACGGATTCACTGTGCTTTCAATGGAAAATGAAACGTGGTATTTAATCCGTAACTTTCAACCTTTTTCAACCATCTCACTCAAGAAAAAGATAATCGCCCCATCAGAATTGTATTCAAATTTTATGACTTCTCGTATTGTTCTTCTGAAGATCTCATCGTTTCACAAAATAAGGAATACTTGGCAAAGAGTAATTTCAGATCAGTTCATGCTTCAAGTTGTCATTCTGTTACCAGCAATCCGAACTAAAAGCTGCAAAAGTTTGAGACTTTTTCTTCTGACTGAAAGGATAGTTGCTGATCCGTTTTGGTCTGAGGTGCACTGACGAACCCACCATTGGCCTTCATCAAAAAGTCTCTCCGCAAACAAAATTTAAATGTCTGGAATGATCGTCTTTTAATCCATTTCTAAAGCATTATAACATTTGAAAACACTGACAGGTTACTGAAACATTGATTGTAGAACACGGAGCACCAAAATCGTGATTTGGATGTGCAATGCTACTCCATGATTTAGTTGTTAAGCACAACTAGCTCTTTATTCACACGAGGTAATGAGCGTTCTCGGCAGAGGATCTCAAATTGATTCCATATTTATAAATGTCGAGAAGGCTCTTGACCGCGGTCAAGCGATAGCTTCTCACTTGTGCGACTGGATTCGTGGTTTCCTCTCAGAAAGGTCGCAGTTCGTATTGACAGAAAGTCATACAGTAATACAGAAGGAACCTCCATCTTGCTCCGAGCAAGTGTTCAAGGCCCTCTGCTGTTACTGATCTACGTAAATGTTTTAGGAGACAATCCGAGCAACCATTTTAGATAGTATACAAACGGTGCTGTCATTTACCGTCTGGTAAGGTCAGCAGAACATTGAAACCAAGTGCAGAATGATTTGGAGACGATAACTTGTTAGTGAAAAGTGGCAACTGCTCCTAGGTAATGAAAAGTGTGAGGCCAAATAGAGAACCGACTGAAATTACCATTACGAACAACTTAAATTGGAAAGAACACAAAGAAAATGTTGTGGCGAAGCCGAACCGAAGACTGTGTTTATTCGCAGAACAGTTAGGTGCAACAGGTCTGCTAAAGGGACTGCCTGAGCTACGCTTGTCCCCTGCCTCGCTGCGAGTGTTTGCTGTGCGGTGATGGACGCTGACCAGGTGCGACTGATTTAGGACATCGAGAGTGTCCAAAGAAGGGCAGCTCGTTTACTTATTCCCATCCCAACTCGCGTATCATATCCGTGACACTTTCTCCCACATTTGGCAACGGTTGTTAATGAGAAAAGTAAACAGTTGATAGGTGACACAACACATTGCTCAGTGAGCTGAGAATAATGCGCGCGACAGGAATACGGCAGGTGGCCGCGTGTGCTTTGTGAGAGGAAGAGAGGAGGGATCACGTCGTTCGAAAGACATCGCCATGTAATTAGAGCTGCCTTCATTGGCAATACAGTTCAACAAGTTAAATACATCAAATCACCACAGACTTTGACGATACTCGTACTTTCGAAATAATACCGACCACTACTTCATTTGTGTAAACTGTTGTATAATTAGTTTATTAATGCTGTGTGTGTGTGTGTGTGTGTGTGTGTGTGTGTGTGTGAGAGAGAGAGAGAGAGAGAGAGAGAGAGAGATTGCAGAAGCTTAAATGGTCATGAGTAAGCTATCGTTAAAAGAAATATGTCCTATGTCATAGTCCCGCTTTCCTGTTTGACGATGACAATTACCTTTTATTTGTTTTTCCTAGTTCCTACGCTTGGAATTGTCGTAATGCATGCGATCTGATGCGTAGGATTTGGGTCTAAGAATGTAGTCGCTGTCATGTTCACGCCAGGTACACTCAGCTGTGTAATGTCCCTGAGCTGTCGAAGTCATTCCTAAAGCTGAAGACAGCGTCGTGTTTTATTTCGAGGCTCGTCTAAATGCGCTCGGACCTGCAGCCACAGAACATTGCGTATCCAGTGACATACGTACTGTTCTGTGAAGTGAGTAAGCTTTATTTTGCAGTTGTTGCCGGTAGTAATACCTTGAATTCAGTATAAAGAGCGGCAAAGTAGAGACTGGTATTACAATTAAATAGCCGCCCAGAACAAGGTTGTAACAGACAAAACTAATTTCCTTTTTCAGGAAGAAGGAAACATTCTGTTGCACACAGGTTTATACTGCGAAAGACAAAGTTACAATGAAACAAGTGTACTGACCTCGTTATTTGACTAACAAGCACTTGTAAGGGTCACATGTAGATTAAAAAACAAGTACTTGAAAAACAATCTTGCTCTACATACCTCATCTGGTGATTTTGCCACTATTAACACCCCTTCTTTGATACTTCTATACACTACGGGCCATTAAAATTGCTACACCACGAAGATGACGTGCTACAGACGCGAAATTTAATAGACAAAAAGAAGATGCTGTAATATGCAAGTGATAAGCTTTCCAGAGCATTCACACAAGGTTGGCGCCGGTGGCGACACCTACAACGTGCTGACATGAGGAAAGTTTCCAACCGATATCTCATACACAAACAGCAGTTGACCGGCGTTGCCTGCTGAAACGTTGTTGTGATGCCTCGTGTAAGGAGGAGAAATGCGTACCATCACGTTTCCGACGTTGATAAAGGTCGGATTGTAGTTTATCACGATTGCGGTTTATCGTATCGCAACATTGCTGCTCGCTTTCGTCGAGATCCAATGACTTTTATCAGAATATGGAATCGGTGGGTTCAGGAGGGCAATACGGAACGCCGTGCTCGATCTCAACGGCCTCGTATCACTAGCAGTCGAGATGACAGGCATCTTATCCGCACGGCTGTAACGGGTCGTGCAGCCACGTCTCGATCCCTGAGTCAACAGATGGGGACGTTTGCAAGACAACAACCATCTGCACGAACAGTTCGACGACGTTTGCAGCAGCACGAACTATCAGCTCGAAGACCATGGCTGCGGTTACCCTTTACAGACAGGAGCGCCTCGAGGACGAACCTGGATGGACGAATGGCAAAACGTCATTTTTTCGGATGAATCCAGGTTCTGTTTACAGCATCACGATGGTCGCATCCATGTTTGGCGACATCGCGGTGAACGCACATTGGAAGCGTGTATTGGTCATCGCCGTACTGTCGTATCACCCGGCGTGATGGTTTGGGGTGGCATTTGTTACACGTCTCGGTCACCTCTTGTTCGCACTGCCGGCACTTTGTACAGTGGACGTTACATTTCAGATGTGTTATGACCCGTGGCTCTTCCCTTCATTCGATCCATGTGAAACCCTACATTTCAGCAGGATACTGCACGACCCCATGTTCCAGGTTGTAACACCTCCGTTTATTTCGACCCGACCCGACCTGATCTGATCGAATAGCAGCCCAATAATTATTATTAATGTGACCGTGTACCTAATGGGGCTGGCAATCGGAATTGGCTGCTACGGAAGTTGTTACTTTCCAGTTCGTCCTTCTCAATGCTGTAATAATGAAATGTCACTAATCACTTTCGTAATAATACTTCACCTTCCCGATATTATTCTAGTACAAAGGGGTTAAACCACGGCGATGGCAACTCCCTTTGTCGTTAAAGCCTTGCATTACAACAACTGGCCTCCACACCTCTCTACCCGCAACATGGGACTCGCTCAACTCCACACTCGCTCTCGCAACACGACACAATCGATTGTTCGCCCTATCGACCTGTGCCGAGTGCAAATTCATAGTAAGGGCCTACGGACCCCTTACTAGGTTCTGTACAGGCCTTTCTGGATACAGAAAATGTTCACTGCTGCCCTGGCCAGCACATTATCCAGATCTGTCACCAGTTGAAAACGTCTGGTCATTGGTGGCCGAGCAACTGGCCTGTTACAATACCTACCCTCGATGAACTGTGGTATTGAAGCTGCATGGGCAGCTGTACCTGTACACACCATCCAAGCTCTGTTTGACTCAATGCCCAGGCGTATCAAGGCCCTTATTACGGCCACAGGCGGTTGTTCTGGGTACTGATTCCTCAGGATCTATGCACTCAAATTGCGTGAAAACATAAGCACATGTCAGTTCTAGTATAATATATTTGTCCAATCAATACCCGTTTATCATCTGCATTTCTTCTTTGTGTAGCAATTTTAATGGCCAGTAGTGTATTGTTTTCCAGCAGCCGTGAGTCGTTTACGCTTCACGTAACGCCACCCACTCACACGTTGTTTACACTGTTTGCCTCTTCCTCCATGTTGAACTTCAGCTGTCAGGTCGTGCCAGCCGTAGGTGCTCGTATTTCGTTTCTTGCCAAACTGCAACATGACTGCTAGGAAATGTCAGTAGAACACGAAAAGAAAATATTTCCGGAGTCGGCTTCCACATCAGGCTATTAAATCACATGTTGACATAAAGTTCAAAACAAGAAATGGGTCTGCAGTCCTTTATCACGTACGGACCGATGGAAATATGTTTGCCAAACTACAACATGGCGGACGATGCAAAGCACATGAATCGGCAGACACGCTACAGTTCCATACTCAAGAGACCAGACCTCTACAGTCATGTTGTATAGAGGTGACCGGTTTTTGAGCACTGACTGTAATAAGTGTACCGGTACTTGTTGTGTCCGCCATCTTGTGTATTGATACACGCTCGTTCTGTGCAACGCAAACTTGGCAATCTGACGCCAACAAAAGAGTTGGTAGACAGTTCCAGTATCACTACCTTGCGCCAATTACTGTTAGCAACCTTTTTCCATGCAAAACCCAACTTCTGTAAAAATGAGGGTTGCAACCTTGTTCTGGGCGACTATTCTATGTGATCAGTTTAATCTCAGAACGAACGAGTTTTCTCGTTGTTTCGGTGATACCACAATGCAGCGACATGCAGCTTTGACCTTTATACAGGTCATGTAGGTAGGATAGATTGAAGTTGCTATTAAGTGGCAGAACAGAAACGAGAGAGAATTACGGGTTCCCTCAGAAATGGTTTTTTACGAAACAGATGTTGTTGTACGTTAAGAAGTCGAACTATGACAGTGTTGACGATGAAATAGGTAACATAGTTTGGAGTACGTGCTGACTGAGTAAAATACCCTCGTATTTCTGGTCCTGCCCTAGAATGCAGCCGATGTAATACTGCAGTAATTACCAACGGAGAGGGGACCCTGTCGGTTTCGGATAGTACCACAGCGGGCATTAGTGCCAACTAAAATACTGATCTCGACAAGATTTCTCTTGATATTATCTTTTCACTCCTGTTACGCTCGCGAATGGCGCGTGGGTAGGGTGATCCTCGGTAAGGCATCTTTATTGGCCGCAGTTTCTCGATTTTTCTCGTCGTCGTCGTCATTTCGCTGCAAGCCTGGAAGCTTCGAGGAGACGCGCTGGCTCTGCGGAACAGCGGTTTGTGGGCAGGAAGCGGGCGTCCGCGCAGTGCAGACAACTGCGGGTCGCCAGTCCAGGGTCAGCGTGTGACGTCACGCGGCGAGGCTGGTGGAAAGGGGGGGGGGAGAGAGCAGCGAGACTGACGTCACGTCGCAGCGAAGAACGGCTTGGGTGAACAAAGTACCCACCACCACATTCCGCAAAGTCGTCTCAGGTTTGGATCTGTATGTGGTTACTTAGTTTTACTGCATGCTCCATCACGATATTAATTTTGTGGTGCTTATGTTTAGATTTGGTTGATACTCGAGACCTGTTGGAAAAGAGCACTGTAACGTATTATGGTTATGCACATGAGGGTATACAGGTACATTCATGGCGGTGCATTTTGTGTGGTTCATATCGTTTGAAAGATGTTTCACGCTGATACGGAAAACACTGGGGCGTAAAATGTGTACGCCACAGGAAGTTTTCAGGCAGAAGAACGTTTCCTTCAGCTTGTATAAATCATACAGAAGTGTACATGTTGGCATAATTTGACAGCAGTAATTGTATAAATTTTTCGTTCCGGTTTAGATACAGTAAAAGTTGATTGTCGATTGGCGCGGACACACACACACACACACACACACACACACACACATTAGAGTGGTCCTACAAGGGTTTAGTTTCTACCGACTGAGCTGCGGAGCCATGGAAACGGACTGAGGTGGCGGCGTTTCGGTGTTGGCAGGGGGATTTGCACCCGGGCTTGCTCGGCCGGTAGGAGAAAGCCGTCCCGTTTCACGAGACTCGGCCGATCTGCTCGGCGGTGGAGATGAGCTAAAGTTATGGGTGCGGCGCAAACACCCAGACCCCGAGAGAAGGAAATTAGCGACTCTGTCGGGAATCGAACCTGGGACGGTAACCACAGACTGCGGACACTGCTGCAGAGACCGTGAACACGAGTCGCTGTAGGGCGCGCTGTGTCGCGTGCTGTGTGGGGCTGTCCTGGCCTCCTCCCTGCTAGACGGCGTCAGGTCAGATCAGGGGAGCAACTCGGAATCTGCAGGAGGTGCGGACCTTACACTGTACGCGTCGTCTAGGAAGGTATTGCCCGAAATTTCAACCCTAAAGGGGGTGAAACGAGGATGAAGAATGTTTCGAAAAATGTCGCTATTAAGGCAGTGTTGAGGGTAGAAATGCGAAAAGTGGAATCTAGTTTCTCTGTCAGAAAGTAATAAAATACGTGTTTCAGTGTTGCTGAAAATGCAGCCCCGAAGAGTCCAATAGCGCATGAAAATCTTTTAGCAAATATTTCGGTACATTAAAAAGTTGTAAAGCTAAATTTATGAAAACTGCTATTTTGCTCCCCTGTTAGATGTAAAGAAATATTTGTTAGAGGATGAAAATTGGTGTGGAAATATCTACACAACGCAAAAGGTGTGATTTAGAAAAACTCGGCACTCCAGCTTCCAGAATAGCTTTTTGGTCAGAAATACATTGTGAAAAGACCATGCTTACATGGCCTTAATTCTCGTGAAAAGCTAAGATGGTGTTTCAGTTGGTGAAGAACATGAAAATTCTATTAAATAAGAGCAAACAAGTTTCTCCAGGCCACACAGTCCGCGCGATCGAAGCGGCGGTCGCTCGGCCAGTTGTTTCTGGACTGCAGCCGCGGACCGATCATCGGAGTGCAGTCGGGCGAGAACGGAGCCAGAAGCACCGATCCTGGCTCAGGTATCAGAACATGATTACTGCCGCGATACAAAGTCAGTCAGAAATCCAGGGGAACAGCTCGTACTGAACACAGGCGTGTAGAAGTCAACCTTTTACAAAACGGTGCTACTGTAATAAGTGCTACTGATTTTAGAAATGAAAGTGTTCAGAAATACTAGTTTTCTGTTACAGTAAGGGATCACAAATTTAGCATTGGAGGGCAGCGTGGAGGGTAAAAATCGTAGAGGGAGACCAAGAGATGACTCAACTGAATTACGATCTGGCTGATTGTATTGACAGCGGCATTCGACTGTTTGCCGGTGATTCTGTAGTGTACAGGAAAGTGGTATCACACGAAAGTTGTGAACAAATCAATGAAGATTTACAGTAAATAAACGTGCGGTGTAATCAACGGCAGTTATCTCTCAATATCAGTAAGTGTAACTTACTGCGTATAACAAAGCGAAAATCCCCATTAATATAACAGTGCAAGATAAATGACCAATCTTTGGATGCTGTAACATCCGTCAAGCACCTGGGTGTGACTACTCGAAATGATCTCAAATGCATCAGATTACACAAGTAACAGGTAAGGCGAACTCTAGATTGCGGTTTATTGGTAGACTCCTAAAGCGATGCAGTCCTTCACAAAGGAAATCGCTTACAATACTTTAGTTAGTCCAGTCTAGTATTTTTGGTCTGTATGGGAGCCTTACCAGTTGGGTCTTACTGAAGAGACAGAGAAGGTCCAAAGAAGAGTGGCAAGATTCGTGACTGGTACGTTTAGCCATCCCGAGAGCGTTACAAATCCTATAGAAAGTTTGAAGTGCAACACACTTGCAGATATGACGACGCGCTAAACGGAAGGGGCTGCTCACTAAATCCCAAAATCAGATGTTCGCCGAGGATGTAGAGCATATATTATTACCACCAACTTTCAAACCGAGCAATGATCACGACTCGAAGGTACGGGAAATTAGAGCTCGCACTGAGGCGTTCAGACAGTCGTTTGGTGTGCGGACATTTGCCACGCCGGCCATTTGCCGCGATTTTACGTGTTGCACAGGGTTGGGTCCCTTGTCTCCCCCTCCCCCTCCTCATCCGCCGCCGACCCGCAGTAAAGGCACTTACTGACCCTTCCGCTGGTTTTCTTAAGCCAGCCGGTGTGGCCGAGCGGTTCTAGGCTCTTCACTCTGGAACCGCGCGACCGCTACGGTCGCAGGTTCGAGTCCTGCCTCGGGAATGGATGTGTGTGATGTCCTTAGGCTAGTTAGGGGACTGATAACCTCAGATGTTAAGTCCCATAGTGCTCAGAGCCATTTGAACCATTTTTTTCTTTAGGACCAGAATCTCTTCGGATTTTTCGCCACATTTCTAGACAGTTTCGTTGAGGAAACTATTAAATGCATCTCGCATTGAAATCCGCGCCAAATTTCGAGCCACAGTAAAACTTCGCCAGTCTTGGACATTTTGCGCTCGTCTGAATTATACGTGTCTTTTCGGTGCTCCTGCAGCAGCTTTTTCGTGTTGTGTGTACCCTGGGGGGATCAGTTCCCTCCTCTGTTATTAATTTCTTATGAATCTCTTGAATGCTGTTCATACTATTTCTTTGAACTCAAGCCACATATGTTTTTCACTTACATAGTTTGGAAGGATTGGAGACTGTCTCTTAGAAAGACGTCAACGGAATTTTTAGTTGATTTTATAAATATATATATTTCTCGTTTAGTTTTGCTGAATTTCTTTGTTACGGAATTGAGCCTCGCTACGACTGTGTGTTCACTAATCCCTGTATCCGTCGTGATGCTCAGGATTATTTGTGGCTAAGAGGTCAAGTGTGTTTTCGTAACCATTTACAATTTGAGGCGCGAACTTATTGTTCAAAATAATTTTATAAAAAGCATTTAGAACAATTATGGAAGTTGATTTCTTTCTACAGAAGGGTCTGAAAATATATTTTTGTCAACATACGGAAAGTAGATTGAAGTCACTGCGAACTATAATTGTAGGAGTAGGGTACCTATTTGAGTCTTTGAAATGTTCAACAACTGTTTCATCTGAGACCGGGGGACGGTGAAATGAGTCAGTTATTAATTTATTCCGGTTGCCGAATATAACCTCTGTCCATACTAAGTCACAGGAACTATCTGCTTCAATGTCGCTTGTGAGCTGGAACGCACATTACATTATTTTTCCTTAAGTTGTGCTTCTTGTTTATGTTGTAGTGGAGATCATTAAAATTACTGCTTCTCCCTCCAAAACCTAGGATGCTTTCTCTTTGACCCTGTAAATACCAGAGCTAAACAATGTAGGACAACAACATACGTTACAAGCATACCATTCTGTATTACTAAATTTCCTTATTTCTAACATTTTAAAATTGTACGTCAACTTTAGATGACGTGTCAATCACAGACGTTCTTATTTCTGCTTATGAACGTACTTTGTCATGTTTTGAACATTGTCCCACTACACTTCATTAACTAATATTTCGCCGAAAGGGATATCGGATTTTAGAGAGTAAATTAATATGTAGTATGTCGTTCTTCTTTTCAAACATTCACATATCCATTTCTTCTTTCCTTATTGTCTTTTGGGCATCCAGCTGTAGTAATTAAAGTAGGCACAAATGCAGCGATCGAAAAGAAATGATTAGCGTACATTCGCATTCTCTTTACAGCGTTCCTTTCTTGTTGCTCCCATGGCGATGGACTGTTTCTACCGCGATCAGTAAGCGTGAAAAGGAAGCTACCGTACAGACAGAGGATCTATATTTATACTAGGCAGAACTAATTACATACTGACATAATCGCCGGAATTGCTTTCGTTTCCCAAAAGATATAAATATGTCGATTTCGGAAAAGAAGCTCTGTATTCCGCCAAGATGTCGAAGGAGGTCCCTTAAATACTGGTTGTATTGAGTAAGATGGGGAGACGGCGGTTTGAAAGCGGACAGAAGTAGTACGAGGAAGGGCGTCCCTAACCTGAGGGATCGCTACCTGGCCGATGGGCAAGCGTGGCAAATGTCCGGCATTCCAGTCGTTTTTCCCTCGTGCTATCCGCGAGTGGAACAGAGGACTCATCTGGTCTAGTTATTGCTTAAGTCACTCCCTCCGTTTATTCCTATATACAGGGTGGCCCATTTTAATCCATAATGTGGAATAACTCGGGCTGCTGTTGTTGTTGTTGTTGTTGTTGTAGTAGTAGTCTTCAGTCCTGAGACTGGTTTGATGCAGCTCTCCATGCTACCCGATCTTGTGCAAGCTTCATTATTTCGCAGTACCTACTGCAGCCTACATCCTTCTGAATCTGCTTAGTGTATTCATCTCTTGGTCTCCCTCTACGATTTTTACCCTCCACGCTGCCCTCCAGTACTAAACCGGTGATCCTATGATTCTTCACAACATGTCCTACCAACCGATCGCTCCTTCTAGTCAAGTTGTGCCACAAACTCCTCTTCTCCCGAATTAGATTCAACACCTCATTAGTTATGTGATATACCCATCTAATCTTCAGCATTCTTCTGTAGCACCACATTTCGAAAGCTTCTATTCTCTTCTTGTCTAAATTATTTATCGTCCATCTTTCACTTCCATACATGGCCACACTCCATACAAATACTTTCGGAAACGACTTCCTGACACTTAAATCTATACTCGATGTTAACATATTTCTCTTCAGAAACGCTTTCCTTGCCATTGCTAGTCTACATTTTATATCCTCTATACTTCGAACATCATCAGTTATTTTGCTCCCCAAATAGCAAAACTCCATTCCATTATCCTTGTTTCGCTTTTGTTGATGTTCATCTTATACCCTCCTTTCAAGACACTGTGCATTCCGTTCAACTGCTCTTCGAAGTCCTTTGCTGTCTCTGACAGAATTACAATGTCATCGACAAACCTTAATGTTTTTACTTTTTCTCCATGGATTTCAATGCCTACTCCGAATTTTTCTTTTGTTTCCTTAAAGTAAAAATTTGCAACTTGGACTGGTTTTTTATGCTACTGCTGAATAGTAGTTGTTGCCCTAAGGTACTGCAGCATGCTGCAAGTTGGCAAAAGAAAATGTTTGTAAGATGCAGTAGCTGCTGTTAATTTTTCCAGAGGAAATCTGTTTCTCACATGTAGAACACTCAAGCTTGCCATACTTCAGACATTTGGTGGGTGATTAGATAAATGTTATAGATACCTCTTGACTAGCATTTTCCACTCAAGTGATTACTCATTTGACAGCTCTTCACTCATAAGGCATCTGACTTTGAGACACGAGCAGTTTTTAAGCAGTTAGGTTTAAGTAGTTCTAAGTTCTAGGGGACTAATGACCTCAGAAGTTGAGTCCCATAGTGCTCATAGCCATTTGAACCATTTTTTTTGCACGTCGTACTCATTGGAAAGCTTGTAAACAACTTTAATGATGGACGAAATGAGACCACTTCCTCACGGATTTCCTGGGAAACGACACACAGACAGCTAAATACCTGTTGCAATTTGTGGAACATTCGGTAATGAAGACCTTAAAGGTCATGCCTCTTCTAGGGCACCATCACGGCACTCCTATTGAGAGACTCTATGAAGAAAAACCTGTGTGGGTGGACAGCAAACAGAAAACCGGTGCAGAAGACACAAATGACAAGCAGCCACATCCACGCATTCGCCCTCTGTCTGAAGACCTGCTGCAGACCACTGCACGGTGTGTGGTCGAACCACTGTCCTCCCGAATGTGAGTCCAGAGTGTCTCACCGCCGCGCCCTGCATATCCAGTCCACTACTTGAATTTCACACACGTTTCTCTGTCGGTTACATGGCGCCGACACGCACGAAGATTGTGTCTCCAAAATATGCTGAAGGTCTGTTTCTTAGACGAGGAACATGTCGATGCTCGAAGACTGTATGGAAATGTAAACGGCTTTACAGCTTTTACCACTTCGTTTATTGACATGCTGCAGCACTTGGATGTAGGAAAATACGGTAACAATACCTGTAAACAACAGTAAAAACTCGTTCATTATGCGATTACAACGCCTGTGTCAAGAGTTTTGAGCCTGTAACATTGAGTGCATAAAAAACGACAAAGCTATATAAAACGGAAACAAGTGTCCAACTAACTAATGAGGGATGGGGAAGGAAGACTCGGGTTGGTCGGGTGGCTTCCAGAAGCCTGCAGTGCACGTGTTGGCCTGCGACCCTGCGCTGACCTCCGGCGCTACGCTCTGTACAGCACTGCCTCGGCGTCTCCATCCACGTCGAGCTGGCGTGACAGAAGCCTTGGGACGAATTCTTAGGCGCTCTGCTAGCACCGTAACAATCCGGCAGACCTCTTACGCTGGGGTAATGGAGATGCTAAGTCGGCACGTTTCGAAAAAAGTGGACGCCGTGCTCGTGAAACTCCCTTGTCTGAATTTCGGAAACCAGTTTACACTGTAGGGTGTGGAACTATTTCACTGACTCCGTCGTTTGCCCCCTCATACGACCAGGAGAGTCAAGAGTGATGTCGGAGCTGTGATAGAGCTTACTTTGGTTTAGCCATGACGTATCTGTCATCTAATAAGTCCGAACGTTCTGTGGGGCAAAGATGCTATACAAACACGTCCACGCCAAAACGAGATACAAATATATATTTGTGCGAAAGTTCCACAACACACGTTCTGGAAATGGAAGCAACGAGTTTCATTTCTAAACTGCTCAACCTGGAAATACCTTGGTACACCATAGCTCGCAACAATCGGATAAAATGGCGACAGGATTTATGATTGTATTATGCAGCATTCTTTACCACGGAGGTGGACGCAGCATCTTTTTCTTCAGAAATAAGACGCAGATATCAATCTGTTAAAAGGAGATTTAAACATACCAATGAATTTAGACTGTTACAGTGGTTCAAAACGGTTCAAATGGCTCTGAGCACTATGGGACTTAACATTGGAGGTCATCAGTCCAATAGAACCTAGAAATACTTAAACCTAACTAACCTAAGGACATCACACACATCGATGCCCGAGGCTGGATTCTAACCTTCGACCGTATCAGGCGCGCGGTTCCGGATTGAAGCGACTAGAACCGCTTGGCCACCATGGCAGGTCAAGTTTAATTGTGCCTACCCTGAGAAATTCACCGACGAAACTGATTTCTGCATTACATGTGCATTGCTTCTGATGAGGTGTCACGGATCTGAGGAACCTGAGATAAGGAGGAAGAAAATTTTTCTCAGAGGTGCCATGAGCTTGGATTTAAATATGTCGTGTAACTTTAGGGCTGAAAGAAGTTTGTTGCTTTCCCAATTTTTTTGCTGAGACATAAATAAACCATCTTTTGACTGAGAACGATAACATTTGTAGAAGGTGAAAGCAGTCTATCATAGCACTACACTGGTAGTTACAAACCTTAGGTGATCACGAAGCAGTACGGACCCTTGTCATTTTAAGGAAACTGGTGACGTTGCAATTGGTTTAGGGTGGACAACACTCACCAGCTGTTGTTTCATTTCATACAGGTCTGCATGCGCCTCGTACAAGTGTTGAGGGTGCAGTGTGAGGGCTGCTCAGTGGCACTGTGTTTCAGGACCACCCACCATGTCGGCAGTTACGGAGGTTCAGAACACCACAACCGAGGCCCTGGCCGCCCTGCTAGACGGGGGTGAAGGCGCCCTGGTGACGCTGGTGGCGGGCGAGACGAGGGTGGCGGCTCACAGGGCCGTGTTGGCAGCCGCGAGCCCCGTGTTCGCAGCGATGTTCGCGCACGACATGCTGGAGGCCAGCTGCGGCCAGGTGAGCATCGACGACGTGGAGGGCCCGGTGCTCAGGCTCCTGGTGGCCTACGCGTATACCCTGCAGGCCCCCCAGCTGCCCGACACGGCCCCCCAGCTGCTCTCAGCAGCCGACAAGTACGGCTTGTCGGCCCTGAAGGCTGCCTGCGAGCGGCAGCTGATCGCGCAGTTGGCCGTGGAGACCGCAGCGGCGACGGCCGTCAGGGCAGTGAGGCACTCGTGCCCGGACGCCACGAGGGCTGCCGTCTCCTTCATAAAGGACCACCTGCAGGTGATGGCCACGCGGGGCTTTGCGGACGCTGTGCTTGAGTACCCGCAAGAAGTCATTGAAGTCTGCAGTATGCTCGGTGAGCCACCAGCAGAAGCCAGGTAAGCATGATTCCCTTTTTGGCAGTGCTAGTGTGAATTTGACGTCGCCCTTGCTTTGTTCGCCCTTGCTTTGTTCGCCCTTGCTTTGTTCGCCCTTGCTTTGTCCGCCCTTGCTTTGTCCGCCCTTGCTTTGTCCGCCCTTGCTTTGTCCGCCCTTGCTTTGTCCGCCCTTGCTTTGTCCGCCCTTGCTTTGTCCGCCCTTGCTTTGTCCGCCCTTGCTTTGTCCGCCCTTGCTTTGTCCGCCCTTGCTTTGTCCGCCCTTGCTTTGTCCGCCCTTGCTTTGTCCGCCCTTGCTTTGTCCGCCCTTGCTTTGTCCGCCCTTGCTTTGTCCGCCCTTGCTTTGTCCGCCCTTGCTTTGTCCGCTGCCTACATAGCATAACACCTTAATGTCACCTACTTACTGATCGTCGGTCACGATGCTAAGTCTCTCGCTGGTTTCACTTCTTCTGCTTCTTATCAATTTCGCCTATCTCTGATTTACTCTGATTCCATATTCTGTACTAATTAGACTGTTCATTCCATTCAGCAAACCCTTTAATTGTTCTTCACTGTCACTGAGGGAACCAGTCATCAGCAAATCTTATGTCATTTCACCCCGAATTTTAATTCGACTCTACAATCTTTCCATTATTTCCGTCATCGCTTCTTCGATGTATAGATTGAACAGTAGGGGCGAAGGATTACATCCCTGTCTGACACCCTTTTTAATCCGAATACTTCATTCTTGGTCTTCCACTCTTATTTTACCTTCTTGCCTCTTGTACATATTGCAAATTACTCGTCTTTTCCTATAGCTTACATGTATTTTTGTCAGAATTTCTAACATCTTGCACCACTTGATATTGCCGAACACTTTCTCCAGGACCACAAATCCTATGAACGTCACGGAACTTCAATTTTCTTTTCCATTCTCCTGTGTATTATCCTTGTCAGAAACGTGGATGCTTCAGCTGTTAAGCTGATTGTGCGATAATTCTCACGCTTCTCTGCTCTTGCAGTCTCCCAAATCGTGATTATATTTCTCTCTGTCAGATTGTATATTGCCAGACTCATACATTCTATACATCAGTGAGAATAGACCTTTTGCCACCTCCCCCAGTGATTTTAGAACTTCTGATTGAATGTTGTCTATACCTTATGCCTTCTTTGATTTTAAATTTTCCAAAGCGCTTTTAAAATCTGATTCTAATCACCAATATTTTCCATACTGACTCCTGCTTGTTCTTCTGTCACGCCATCGGACAAGTTGTTCCAATCAGAGAGGCCTTCAGTGTACTCTTTCCAACTATCCGATCTCGCCTCTGTATTTAACACTCGAATTCCCATTGTGCTCTTAATGTTACCACGCTTGCCTCTAATTGCGTGGAACATTGCTTTGACTTTTCTATATGCTGTGTCAGTCGTCCCAAGAAAAATTTCTTCTTTGATTTTTTCACATTTTTCGTGCAGCCAATTCAACTTAGCTTCTGTGCACTTCCTATTCATTTCATCCTTAAGTGACATATTTCTCTATTACTGAATTTTCCTGAATATTTTTGAACTTCTTTCTTTCTTTGATTGATCAACTGAAGGATTTCTTATGTTTTCCATTGTTTCTTCGCAGTTAGCTTCTTTGTACCTACGTTTTTCTTTCCAGCTTCTGTTACTGTCGTTGTTAAAGATATCCATTCCTCTTCAACTGAACTACCTATTGAGCTGCTTATTATTGCAGTATCTGTAGCCTCAGAGAACATAAATCTCATCTCTTCTTTCCTTAGTACTACTGTATTCCACTGCTTTGTACATCGATTGCTCCTGACGAGTCTCATAAAATTCAGCCTACTCTTCATCACTGCTAAATTGTTATGACTCTATATCTACTCCTGGGTATGCTTTACAGTCCAGTATCTGATTTCAAAATGTTTGCCTGACAATAATATAGTGTGACTTTAAACCTCCCATATTTCGGTCATTTTCCAAGTATACCCCTTCGTCTAGTGATTCTTGAATATACTATACCAGCTATTACTAGGATAAATTTACTGTAGAGCTTAACTAGCCTTTCTTCTCTCCTATTCCTATTATCAAGTACATATTCTCGTGTAACCCTTTCTTCTACTCCTTCCCCTACGATCGCGTTTCAGTCCCTCCATGACTATTACATAGTACTGAATTACCTGTTCAATATCCTCACTTTTTCTCTTTCACCTTCAACTTGCGACGTCATCATGTATACCTGAACTATGCGTGTTGTTGGTTTGCTTTTGATTCTCAAGAGAACATATCTATACTCACTTTCTGTCCTGCCTTTCTATTGATACTGAATCCTACTGCTGTTGCTACTACCCTATTCTCATGTGACCAGAAATCCGTTTCTTATTTTCTGGCTTCCCAACCACATTCGAACTCCTCACTTTCCAGCTGCCGAATCATAGAATGTTATCCTTTCGTTGGTTACTCAACCTTTTTCTCGTGGTCACCTCCCTCTTGGGCCTCCTCGCCTGGAGGTTTGAATGGGGGACTAGTCTTTTGCTAATGCAGAGACCGTTATGGCTCTTATTGAATCACATGCCACATGTCATGTTGATGCACGTTCTGTATCTTTATGCAGTGGTTTACATTGCCTTCTGTATCCTCACGTTGTTGATCATTGCCAATTCTTCCTCATTTAGGAGCAGTTTCCGTCCTCAAGGGAAAGAGAGTGCCCTGGACCTCTGTCGGCCCCTCCGCCCTCTTCGGAAAGGCTGTTGGCTGAAAGAGGGTGACACCTGATGCTGGAAGTCTTCAGACACCAATGCTGATTATTCGTATTCAAAATTAAAGTGATGGTGAGGTTCAAACCTGGGACTGAAGACTTTCCTGATCACTAAAAAGGACGCTACCCCTAAGTGACTGGCCCCAAAGAGTAGGGTATGACTCCCTGAGATGAGATGTCCAGTAAAGCAGGAGCTATGAGCACTGGGGCTACTCATGCACACTGGGGGCAAACAAGAAGAGAATGCTCCAGGCAGCACAATATCATTGTCACACTCAATGCTGTGTCTTACAATCACATTTCCTTCTAGTCTCTGTTCAGCTATCACCCTGAATATTTTCCGTGCATTCCCTTTCACTAAACAGACAGGAAATCTCTGCCCCCCCCCCCTTTCTTGTTTGAAGTTCCCTGGGGTGTTACCAGAGGTCGTCCAGGGAATCCTATCAGGTTTCCTGCTACTGGGATACAGCAGATTATATTCGCTGTCCACCTACAGGTGTACGACATATCTTTCACAATGTCAGTATTGATGTGACGTTTTCATCCAGCTATCATTTGTTGCCTCTGTCTCTCGGATACATATGCTCCATACAAGTCTCTATTGTTTCCTTTTCAATTAAAAAAAATCCATATTCAATAAACTACAGGTTACTTCACAAGTTGTAAACATTGTCCATCAGATAAAATTGCATACACTGCGTAATCCATTTTTTCTTTTAATGGTGGACTCTACTGCAAACTGCTCAACACGAAAACCGTTGTTTAAGAAACACATCACCACTGCTGTCTTTTCAATGAATCGAATTGTGGAGACATTACATGCATATATATACACTCCTGGAAATGGAAATAAGAACACATTGACACCGGTGTGTCAGACCCACCATACTTGCTCCGGACACTGCGAGAGGGCTGTACAAGCAATGATCACACGCACGGCACAGCGGACACACCAGGAACCGCAATGTTGGCCGTCGAATGGCGCTAGCTGCGCAGCATTTGTGCACCGCCGCCGTCAGTGTCAGCCAGTTTGCCGTGCCATACGGAGCTCCATCGCAGTCTTTAACACTGGTAGCATGCCACGACAGCGTGGACGTGAACCGTATGTGCAGTTGACGGACTTTGAGCGAGGGCGTATAGTGGGCATGCGGGAGGCCGGGTGGACGTACCGCCGAATTGCTCAACACGTGGGGCGTGAGGTCTCCACAGTACATCGATGTTGTCGCCAGTGGTCGGCGGAAGGTGCACGTGCCCGTCGACCTGGGACCGGACCGCAGCGACGCACGGATGCACGCCAAGACCGTAGGATCCTACGCAGTGCCGTAGGGGACCACACTGCCACTTCCCAGCAAATTAGGGACACTGTTGCTCCTGGGATATCGGCGAGGACCATTCGCAACCGTCTCCATGAAGCTGGGCTACGGTCCCGCACACCGTTAGGCCGTCTTCCGCTCACGCCCCAACATCGTGCAGCCCGCCTCCAGTGGTGTTGCGACAGGCGTGAATGGAGGGACGAATGGAGACGTGTCGTCTTCAGCGATGAGAGTCGCTTCTGCCTTGGTGCCAATGATGGTCGTATGCGTGTTTGGCGCCGTGCAGGTGAGCGCCACAATCAGGACTGTATACGACGGAGGCATACAGGGCCAACACCCGGCATCATGGTGTGGGGAGCGATCTCCTACACTGGCCGTACACCACTGGTGATCGTCAAGGGGACACTGAATAGTGCACGGTACATCCAAACCGTCATCGAATCCATCGTTTTACCATTCCTAGACCAGCAAGGGAACTTGCTGTTCCAACAGGACAATGCACGTCCGCATGTATCCCGTGCCACCCAACGTGCTCTAGAAGGTGTAAGTCAACTACCCTGGCCAGCAAGATCTCCGGATCTGTCCCCCATTGAGCATGTTTGGGACTGGATGAAGCGTCGTCTCACGCGGTCTGCACGTCCAGCACGAACGCTGGTCCAACTGAGGCGCCAGGTGGAAATGGCATGGCAAGCCGTTCCACAGGACTACATCCAGCATCTCTACGATCGTCTCCATGGGAGAATAGCAGCCTGAATTGCTGCGAAAGGTGGATATACACTGTACTAGTGCCGACATTGTGCATGCTCTGTTGCCTGTGTCTATGTGCCTGTGGTTCTGTCAGTGTGATCATGTGATGTATCTGACCCCAGGAATGTGTCAATAAAGTTTCCCCTTCCTGGGCCAATGAATTCACGGTGTTCTTATTTCAATTTCCAGGAGTGTAGTTCTATTTGCTTTACTCAAATGCAAATTTTGAATATACTCTTCATAACTTTTATAGCATAGCTCTTGTAATTCTTGTCCATCTTCTTCTTTCCCTTGGGCTTCACATCAAACAGTCCTTGCATATCCATGACCATATAGTTTCAACAGTAAGTTGATACCCCAACTTACCAGTTTTTCTCTATCGCTGGATCTCTGCCTCTCTCTCTGCCTCTCTCTCTCTCTCTCTCTGCCTCTCTCTCTCTCTCTCTCTCTCTCTCTCTCTCTGCCTGTCTCTCTCTCTCTCTCTCTCTCTCTCTCTCTCTCTCTGCCTCTCTCTCTGCCTCTCTCTCTCTCTCTCTCTCTCTCTCTCTCTCTCTCTGCATCTCTCTCTGCATCTCTCTCTGCCTCTCTCTCTCTCTGCCTCTCTCTCTCTCTGCCTCTCTCTCTCTCTCTCTGCATCTCTCTCTGCCTCTCTCTCTCTCTCTCTCTCTCTCTCTCTCTCTGCCTCTCTCTCTCTCTGCCTCTCTCTCTCTCTGCCTCTCTCTGCCTCTCTCTCTCTCTCTGCCTCTCTCTCTCTCTCTGCCTCTCTCTCTCTCTCTGCCTCTCTCTCTCTCTCTGCCTCTCTCTCTCTCTCTCTCTGCCTCTCTCTCTCTCTCTGCCTCTCTCTCTCTCTCTGCCTCTCTCTCTCTCTCTGCCTCTCTCTCTCTCTCTGCCTCTCTCTCTCTCTCTGCCTCTCTCTCTCTCTCTGCCTCTCTCTCTCTCTCTGCCTCTCTCTCTCTGCCTCTCTCTCTCTCTCTCTCTCTGCCTCTCTCTCTCTCTCTCTCTCTGCCTCTCTCTCTCTCTCTCTCTCTGCCTCTCTCTCTCTCTCTCTCTCTCTGCCTCTCTCTCTCTCTCTGCCTCTCTCTCTCTCTCTGCCTCTCTCTCTCTCTGCTTCCAGTGATATAATTCAGCATCCATACATCCCTCCAGTGATATAATTCAGCATGCATACATCAATTTTCAAATTACCGCACAACCAAAAGTAGCAGCCAGTTGACTTTAACTGCTTCTAAATTCTGTCTGATAGTTGTTCTGTCAGGGCAGCAAAATTGTTGGTCCTTATGTTTGGGATTTGGTTTGTGCTTCATTTTGAACAATTTGTTGTTTTGCATCTTAAGCTACGCCAGTGGGGAATATAGCAGAAGTAGTGCAGAAAAAGACCAGTTAATTGGGGGCACAGTCACGTTAAGTGACGGGCTGGTGTTGTTGGCACTGTGTGTTCTGTTGCCCCGGTGGACAGTCCCTCAGCTGTACCGCCTGCAGTGAGCCCCTGTGTGAACACGCCCACCCACACAGTGTTTCTCTGTGCAGCTCGCCGACCGCCACAGGGGGCGGGTCCTCCCCCAACTCTGACCGTCAACCCCACAGCGGCCACAGCCGGACTCCTGCTGCAGCTGCGCCTCCCACGTCTGCCCGACACACCCCTCCACCTGATGACGCAGCCGTCTCTCGCTTCCGGTGAGTTGTGTTGCCACACGTGCCCAAGTCTTACCCTAACAGTACTGCTTATTTTGGTATTAACCAGCCGATATAGTAAATAAAATAAAATACAGATTCCTTCAGTTTTTGGATAGAGGTTACAGTTGCCATTAAACATTACTCCTTTCTCACTTTTTTGGCTATGATATTTTGAAGATTGAGCACAGAAGATTTCTCGTTCTCTGTATTTGCCGTGAGAATTACGTTCAGAGTCACTCAACTGTAGTTACGTAGGAAGTGTCCCATACAAATCATACCCATTTCCAAAGATTCTTTATATATTGATGTGTTGAATCTAGATTTTGTTTTTAGTGATGACTGTGTGTCTTACAAATTGATTCTGAAGTAAATGGGTGTGGAAACGGGATTTTTCACACAATTCCACTCAACAAAACCTATGTGAATGGTTGTAGATATAAGTTATTGAAGACACTCGGGAAGAAATGGCGAAAGAAAGGTAAACAGAAATACAAGTAAGAATGACAAAGTTAATATTTAGTACAGTAATGAGGATACAGCTTGTTTTGGACATGTCTTAAAATGTAATTCGAATTTTCCTTAAATGGTTCCCTGGTCAGTTACATCTGTAGTGACTATTGGAAATCTGTGCCACACTGTAACAGGAACCCAGATTAGCTGCTTATTGCAGGCAGTCTCCTTGAGCAGTAGGCTGCCTGAGCACACCTCATCGACACTTGCACTAGAGTTTATCCACTTTTGGGAAGAGTAGCAAGAGGGAAATTGAATCGGTGGATGTTACCCTACTTCAGAGGATGTACATCAGAATCTCTGGTGGTAGTGTTAGCAAATCATGGGTAAAAAACATCATCCACAATGGTAATTCCATCTACGCCAGCAAACGCACCCAGCTGGTCTAATGGTTGAGGTATCTGCTCTCGAGAAGGGAGAAATGCAGTGGGTGTGGCTGAGTGGAGATGCGTACAGCACTGTATGGCTCGTCACTCGCAAACAAACTCCTGTATTCGATGGAGGTCACCAGGTGTGATGAGTAGTGGATTTGATTCACTGAGGAGAAGTTTTGCATAATTCCATGGTATAGTTAACTATTATTTTTAGAAAAGGGCAACCGACGTGGGCAAAGATAGTTGGTCCTACTGAAAATATACTGCCATCTCAAAGTGAACTGACATGTTTGCAAGATGACTCAATAGCTGGTGGATTTCAAAATAAAGTATGGAACAATTTATGCTTCAGTAACACACACACACACACACACACACACACACACACACACACACACACACACCTGGGACCAACAGCAGTGAGACTCTTCGACATGCCTTTTGAAATTAACCAGAGCAGAATGCAATAAGCTATTGTATAATACAGAAATTTTCTCCCCTATACAAAGGGAAACGTGGGAGCCAAACAAGTAATTTAATGTGGATAATGTGGCAGGAGTCTTTTGAATGGACTCGACTTATTCCCTTTTAATAGTTTCCACAATGAAACATTGTCTCAAAATGTGGTAGAAAGCCCAAAGACATGCTGGTCGTATGTAAAGTACACCAGTGGCAGAAAACAGTCAACACCGTCACTGTGTGATAGCAATGGAAATGTTCCCGATGGTGGTGCCACTGCAGCGGAGTTACTAAATACAGTTTTCCTTAATTCCTTCACGAAAAAAGACAAAGTAACTATTCAAGAATTCGAAACCAGAACAGCTGTTAGTATGAGTGACATAAAAGTACATATTTTAGGTGTTGTGAAGCAACTCAAATCACTTAAGAAAGGCAAGTCTTCTGGTCCAGATGGAATACGAATCAGGTTCCTTTCAGAGTATGCAGACACAATAGTGCCTTTCTTAGCAATCATATACAACCGTTCACTTGACAAAAGGTCTGTTCCTAAAGAATGGAAAGTAGCACAGGTCACACCAATACCCAAGAAAGGAAATAGGAGTAACCTATTGAATTACAGACGCATATTACTGACATCAATTTGCAATAGGATTTTGGAGAATATACTGTACTCTAACATTATGAGTCATCTTCAAGAAAATGACTTACTGATACATAACCAACACAGATTCAGGAACTATTGTTCTTGTGCAACACAGCTAGCTCTTTATTCCCATGAAATAATGAGTGCTGTCGACAAGGGGTCTCAGACCGATTCCATATTCCTAAATTTCCAGAAGGCTTGTGAGGAATGGTATCAAAAGAGACTGTTACAGGGTGTATACGCCTCGGGACATCTGGGAAAGACTCGGGAATTTTTTCATCCGGAAGAAAACTGGGAAAAACCTGGGAATTTTTTAGAAATCTGGGAGTTTTTCATTGCTTTTGTTTTCAGTTAATGTTTTGTCATTTTTACTGTTAACCGATACTCTAATAAAGGGTATTACTGTATCCCGCTACTGCAGAATAATACTGCATCTACAAAATATGAACGAGAGAATGAAACTTAAATGGCAAAGGAAATGCGTTATATATATATATATATATATATATATATATATAATAAAACACAGTGCTCATACAAGCGTCTGCCAACAGCAAAATGTGTGAAAGGCTGTAGGAAGACAATGCAATGCTTCCTAACAACAAATTACCTCCGATGAGCGTTAAGTCACAACTGTTTACATCAGATTCATTTAAGCAGTTACGAGCGGAATCACGTGCATGCACAGTTGAGTCGCGTCTGAGTAGTACCTTCTCCCACTTCTGGAAACAGAAATGTCGCTGTTGGTTCTGCACGCAGCAAACCGGAGTATCTGAACCGGGCGGCAATTTCGGTGGCGGGGGGGATTCGTATTCTTAAGGAAAAATAACCTTGTTTCACAAAGCGGCTAGGGTGGCGCCACCATCTAACCGTCCAGTATTGCCCTGGTACGAAATATCATAGATCTGGGGCTGATGCGCAGAGCTTACAGTGGTTTGGGGGGGGGGGGGAGAGCTCCACGTGATGTGTGTTTACATTTAGTGATTTTGCTGTTTCCTCTTCGTTTACTGTTCTCACGCGAATGGAAAAAAATGATTTCTGTCGTTGGGAACTACCAAGTGAATTAAAATACATTCACATAATTACGGAAGGCTAAAATATGTTACTAATTCCAGATTTTAATATAATATCCACCTTTCTGACTGTCAAGCATTAATCGCCTTGCATAACAACAAAGTTATTTTTGTCACTTTGCTAATGAAATTCGGCTTTTATTTATCTTTTCCACTGAGTCAGCCAGTTTGTTTGAAACGATGTGTTTAATTCCACACTATCGGCTAGATTAAACTGTTCGCTCCATTTCAAGTGCAAGTTTTCATTTTTTAGCACGTATGGCATTACGCCATAATAAAGAACCAAACATGTGACAATACATTGCTGGTACTCCAAGAAAATTTACACCCCGAAAAGCACACTGAAAAGCTTAATATCAGATCGAAGCCTACTTCGTTGGGAATCTGGACATACGCATGTGCACTTCAACACAAATTATTCATTTCAGTATGGTTCAAGAAATTCCGGGTCTCTTGTAGTATCCTCTGATCCCTTGTTCCTTTTATGACACAATGTAAGATGTTTTAATGTTTTACTCATAAGAACATACGGGCTTCCTACGTCGTCATAGCTGCGCAAGCGCGGGGACGCCTCTTACCTGAAGCTCTCTGGCAGCTGCTGGAACAAATCTATTCTGACAGATTGAGGGGAAATATTACGAATTGTGGTTTGAAAAGCATTACCTTCAAAGTAAATTTCCTTTTACGCAAGATGAACTGTTGTTCTTGTGGTCTTCAGTCCTGAGACTGGTTTGATACAGCTCTCCATGCTACTCTATCCTGTGCAAGCTCCTTCATCTCCCAGTACCTACTGCAGCCTACATCCTTCTGAACTGCTTACTGTATTCATCTCTCGGTCCCCCTCTACGATGAACTATGTGCAAAAATTTAGGACGAATTTCTTAAATCGCAGAGCGTTTGGCTCTAATTTAAAGACCAACTCTTTGATGACAAGCCATTTAGAAAAATTTCGAACCCAGAACATCAGAGATTTATGTCGGTGTTAAACATTTTACTGGCACATTGTGTGATGTATCTTAAAGTGCAAACGCGCAAGAAAGATCGACATTATATGTGAAAGCTTAGCTTCTCTTGTAGCTTATTAATCTTCGTGACAAATATTATATTTGAAAGCTTTGCTTTTCCTGTACCAACACTATGTAATTAGTTTAAACCATTAACTTGTCCAGTTTGTGTTTTTGCCCTAATTGAGTGATGTTGCTATTCGCTGACTATATCACGTGTCCTATGTTCTGAATACCCGCTGTCATCAGCTGGCGAGATCACGTGACATTAGCTGTGACTGCTTACAAAAGCACATAACAATGTTCATTTCAATGCTTCGGAACGTAACATGCAGTGTTTTGTGAAACGTGTTTTTTTTCGCCCTGTGTTCCCTTTTCTGAAGTACCAGGAAATTCTAATGTGCTGTATAAAACCATAACCATTCAAATGATTGATAAATTTTACAGTTCCGAGGGAAAGTATACTCTCACTTAACACAGAAAAAGTGTATTTTCACCTGGGAGAAAGTCTTTTTCACCCGGAGGAGTGTGTATTTTTAATCAGAAGATCTGGGAAAAATCCGGGAATTTTTTTCCTTCTGTGTGTAGACACCCTGCATTAATCAAATTGGGTGCGTGTGAAGTATCGCCTCAGTTGTGTGAATGGATTCGTGATTTCCTCTCACAGAGGTCACAGCTCAGATAGACGGCAAAACATTGAGTAGAACTGAAGTGATGTCAGGCGTTCCGCCAGGTAGTGTCAAAGGCCCTCTACTGTTCCTGATTTAAATAAATGATCTATGAGATAATCTGAGCAGCCCTCTTCGATTGTTTGCAGATGACACTGTAATTTACAGTCTACTAAAATCATCGGATGATCAATTCCAATTACAAAATGAACTAGAGAGACTTCTGTGTGGTGCGACAAGTGGCAATTGGCACTAAGCAAAGAAAAGTGCAACGTCATCCACACGGGTACTAAAAGAAATCCGATACATTTTGGGCATACGATGAATCGCACAAATCTAATGGCTGTCAATTCGACTAAATACCTAGGAATTAAAATTACGAGCAACTTAAATTGGAATGACCACACAGATAATATTGTAGCGAAGGTGAAACAAAGACTGCACTTTGTTTGCAGAGCACTTACAAAAGGCCACAACGGCATTTTATTAAATTTCGATACATCGGAAACTACATTTTAAAAATCTGAACAGTCATAAACAAGTTCTATAATCCCGCAATCGAAGTCTGTTAATTCCCGTTGTGCGGCCATCAAGACGTCTGAAACCCTTTGCCAGGAGTCACCTCAGTACAGGTGACAGGGGCGCCAACACGCTGCCCTTTTATACCTTGCATACGCGATACTGCTGCCATCTGTATCTGTATCGCTATCCCATGACCTTCTGTCAGCTCAGCCTGTCTCTACCTGGAAGCACCAGGGTGGTTCTACAGCGCAAAAGACCTGCTGTCAGTTAGAAATTAGAAACTGCTCGAAATTGTATGTAGACGGAATAGATTTTAAATAAGCTAAACATTTATTCAAAACAACTGATGCCTTGTCATCCACAAACTAAATACTTTCCTTGGTGAAGTGTGGTTTCACATTTTAATGAACAATACGGTCAAATTCCACACCATCGACTGCTAGACACATTTGGAATAGCTGTTTGAGAGAGAGAGAGAGAGAGAGAGAGAGAGAGAGATGAACTGGACAAGCTACATTGGATGATACGTCGTTGTGTGGTCTGGCGCGCATCATCTGTCACACCTGGGGTTGATGTCAGACTCTATCTTTCAATGCTCCCCGTAGAAAGAAATCCATTTGAGTCAGATCAGGGTACCTGGCTGGCCTTTGTACTGCAGCATTCCATCCCATACAACGGCTGGGGAAACTTTCCATTCATTGGTCACTTTGGAGCAGGGGAGGGTCTGGGCAGCGGCCGTGTTCGATCCACATACACTGTCGCTTGTCCACGGAACTACCTCTAGAAGGACAGGCTGGATGTTAGTTACAATATGTGCAGATGTATTTCCATTTAATCACCCCGTGGATAAAGTGAGGTCCCACAATGCAATTTCGTATCGTGCCAATTGATACATTTATAATAAGAGCCTGGTACTTCTGATGATTTTCAGAATCGTCTGCCATGCACTGCAGCGCAGAAAGACAATATTTTAAGTCACGTTCGAAACCACGTTCTCAGGAGTTCCCTGTGGAGTGTCAGATGGTAAGGGTGGCATCAATGTAAATGCGAGGTGGGAGTGACACTCGTCTGCTGAGCCCTCATTCCTCGGCTGTACGTCTGGTGCCACTGTGCCAACTCACAGGCGTCGCAGCCAGAGCAGCTTCCTCCAGTGCCCTGTCGGTTGCAGCCTTCGCCCTGTCCTCTGTGTGACGTCGAAGCTGCCTCTTCGCACTGCTGACCTAATAATGTGTCCAAGGGTCCGGCGCGATGGACGACGACGGAAAGGACAGACATTCCAGTTTCTTCAGAATTTGACATTCGCCATATAAAAGTAGTAGTCTAACTTTGCCTCATTAGTGTACACGTCTGCATGCAACGTAAATTGTACCAGAAATGACCTGCATATAGACGACACAGTTGCTTGGTAGTTCTGCAGTGCAGACAAGTAAACAGTGGAGGGGTCTGGTACAGTGGCGTAGCCTAGCCTGGCCGTGTTTTGTTTACAGCGGAGTACCGTGTGTCTGAAACCTCGTGAGCGAGCGAGCTAGAGTGTGCCCGTCCTGCCTACCCGGCCACGTCACGAGGTGCTTCTACGCGGTGTTCCGAAACAGGGGGGGGGGGGGGCACTCAGGCGAAAACGCTTGCTATTGGGTGGAGCGCCGTGACGTCACGACGAGGACCCTGGCTTGGAGCAGCCGTATGCGTACACGGCAAATGCGCCGCATCACAGACTCGGTGCCATGTTACTCGTTCATTTTACTTTTGCTTTCGTTCCATACGCATCTGTACAAGTGAAAACAAGGGGCACGACAGGTTTTGTACACATTAACAGTAAATAAATGATAAGTTGAAAAATAACTCAAATAACTCGCTCGTTTGATGAAGAAGCAGATATGAATGTAGTCTGTTTCTACTGCCGTTTATCAGACAACGATGCAATCCATAACTGCTTCGTCCTTGCGGCACATTTCTTCATTGCTTCCAACTTTGCTTCTTGATTGAGATGCCTAATCCTTACAAATATTCTCGTTTTTATGTAAGGAGTAATAACTGCTTCATGAACCTCAGGAAACTTTTGTTTTGTAATAGACCAGAGACTTTACGACATTTTTTTGTTTACACAGTCCATTTCCGTGAAAAGCAGCAAATTCTTCTTCAAACAGCAACACTGTTGTTTTCCCATGCTGGCGTTGGAGTGTAAAGACCACCACGAGATGTAATTGATATCCAGTCCGCAGCATGATCTCCTTCACTTTTTGCTCCTCGAAAGCCTAGTGATTTATCAGTGTTGTGGCACTTAAATGCAATATAGCCTGCAATGTATTTTACCGCATCTGGAAGAACATTTGAGGTTACAGAGTCGTCCCCCATTGTTACTAGATGTCACTAAATTTTCTTCCACATCCACAGTTTCTGGGATTTCTCATAGTGGCGCTTCGTCAGCAACATACACACAGAGCTCACTGGTAATGAAACTTAGGGATGCAGGATCCGAGTCGACGCCACACTGGGAAGACTCCGTGTTTAATTCTTTAGTAACTGGCGTGTTCCCAGAGAGAGAGAGAGAGATATCACTTGCATTACCCGTCAGTATAAGGATACGTATCCTGTTCCTTCAAAAGGTGTAGGATTGTTATGAAGTATACCTAATCCTTGTACCCTAGAAAAAAAGCTTCCCAGACAATCTTGATTCAGCCTACAAGTTAATATATAGCTAACATTCATACTTTTAAGACTTCCAAAAAGACCAAAGGGAGATTTTATTGAAGCTATAAAACCTTTTTGGAAAGGCAACATTCTTTGTCACCAACGCGCATTGCTGGACAGATACCTAAGAATCTGTTCAAAGTATTTTCTCCAATTGAGAGATAGATTCCAAACCCACTACGGAGGGATCAGCATTCATATTTTGGAACTCTAGAGTTCAAAACATCAAAGACGTCGTTAACGAGTTCAATAAAATTGCTTTCAACGTCTTTATCAAGGACATACTTCAAAGCCTGAGCTGTTTGTCGTGAAAATAGTCGCGCTGCCATCTGTACATTCTGCCTTGCTTGTCGAGTTACGTTTAAGTGCGCTTCAGTAATGTGGTGTCCCATACATTCATGGTGTCGTCTGCTTGATTTGTGAAATAAGTTCTCTGTGTATCGACACAGTTCCTTCCAAACTTTTATATTTTTTCCGCCCATGTCACACGTCACAGCAACAACACCGATTCCTGATTCCTCAACTGCCTTAATGATGCTCTGAAGCAAATTACTGGTCATCACAGTGTCGAAATCATAGTAAACTGGTGGTTTCCACTGCTTACACAACCCACGTATCGTGCAAACTTGCACATTGGAATGTTGTCAGACTACTACGTCTTCAGATGAATCGTAATATATCTGGCCATCAACATTGATTCCGTGAAAAGTCAGAACAGCTTGTCTCTCTCTCTCTCGAGTAGTAAAAGTGTGTGACTTGGCTTTCAATAAACACAGGATATCTTCAAGAATACTCGGTCTGCTTTCAAATTCCTTCGTCCATTTGTGAAGGGTTGCCCTGCACGGCAAAGGAATTATTTTGCTTTCGCAAATAAGTGTATGCTTTAGGTGACAGTGCTCTTAAAGTTCATGCATGGGCCATGTCCTCTGAATTCCACTTTACTCTTTTATTTTTGTTTAATAGGCATCTTATTTGCGCCGGTGTAAAACAATTTGACAATACACTATTTACACTTTTGTGGAATTTGACTTTTTCTTTCGTATCAGATGACTCTTCTGCCCGCTTCAGCTAAAGAACACGTCAGATCGTTCGTTAAGTTCAATCTCGGCCCTCAGTTCCTTAATTTCCAAATCCTTATTCACTACTCCAGTGGGTTCATGAACGCAATCTGTACATGTGGTTCGGTCGACTTTTTTTTCTGTTCTTTTTTTTTTTTTTTTTTCGGTGACACAGTTTCTAAAGCCGTCAAACCTCGCTTTTGCAAACTTCTTGCTCCACAGCGTTGTCCACGACTTCCAGATGCCTAAGAAATGAATTTGATTTTAATTTTATTATTCCTAAAATTATTTACCGAGTAGGCCTACTATTCCTAAAATTTTTGACCAAGTACTATGCAACTGCATTAATTTTTCACTAAAAATCAGATCAATTGACAAAAGCGATTAAATATCAGTGGCATAAGCGGCTACAATAGCCTAGTTTGATAAAATGTAAAAATACAGTGTAAGAGGAAATACAGGTATACGAACCCATAACCTCGAACATGGGAGTCAGAATCCACACCACTACGCTGCAAAGTCAACTGGTCAGCATCAGCTATTGTTACACAAGTAAATGTAAACAAATTACGCGAAATATGCTGATTTTGTCATTTGAACTATATACTAGCTTTAAAATAGTTAACATATCGAGAATACTTAAAAAAAAATGGCTATTTCTTAGACAAATGTAGCTATTATATCCAGGAGGAAAAGCAAATACACTTGAGCAACATTATTTATTTCCTGTACAATATAGCGAGTCATTCACTCCTGTAAAGCAATATAGTAATGCGTCAAAAAGCGTTGCATTTATGTGAATTCGTTTGTATTGTGGTAATTTTTCAGTTTCAATTAATGTAAGTGTTATGTATGTGCAGACGTCTTACCCTTTCTTGTCCACGCCAGTTCGGAATGTTTATGCAGGGGATTGCTGCTGGTGATAACTTCTTGCATGAAGGTAACCCTAGAAGCTCATTTCTCAAATCCCGTTCATAATCTTCTGGCCGGTAATGAGCTGACCACACACGTGCAGGTTTCACATTCACTTTGTCCTTGCATTTGCATCGAACCATCCGTTCACGTCGCAAGTGCTCATCCTTGGGAAAAACGTGATACGTAACGTCCGTCGTCGTTCGAGCACTATTGATGCAATGTGGCCACGGCACACTTACAGCGAGCCTTGCTTATGGCTGTCTCAAAACTGTATGCACGGTGCTGCAGCCTCCTCTCCGTGACGTCAAGGCACGCGAGGGCGTCTGCGAGTTTTTTTACTCGCTGGGGGCCGGAATGGCCTGCCTGCTTTTCCTATACGCCTCGGTTCCGAAATGCCGTGCCGGCGTTTCCGCGGCGCGCGCCTTAAATCGGTGGCGACGCACTGTGCAGGCCCATCCGGGCGGCGTTCATTTTTAGGTGAAAGAGTTGGCACCACTGCGAGACAGCAGACGATAGCCCTCTTTCGGAACACAACACTGTGGAGTAAATTACATCAACACAGGAACAGAAATCAAAAGCCAGGGTTGCTACATCTATTACAAATATACGTCAGAACCGAATGGCTGTTCATCTGAGGGCATTTTCATCTAAAATTCCCTCCCAAATGGATGGATATATTCCAAAGCGATTATAAACGAAATGTGGTGTAATTATACCGGACAACTGAAGACTTGCTGTTCCATTGTGTTTCCTCTAAGAGGTAAAAGTTCCCCTTGATTCGGTGGATTGAAACTCAACCATTCTTGTCATACGGGAAACTCGTCATTTCACGCGTTTTATTACTCAGATTCCTACTTCCTTTTTGTCGTTGTGTGTACAACGTTCTGCGTATCGGTTATTTAGTGTTTTGTCAGGTGTTAGAAAGGTTACTGGTATTTTAAGAGTATCGGCGATTATTTGTTTACTGTAAAAACGGATTACTGCATTAGTATTAAAATTTGCTATGAGAACAGATTAAAATGCATTGTGCTTTTAGAAATATTATATACTACTTTTGGTGAGTATACCAAGAGTGAAATAGGTGTTGACGGCTGGTATAAAAGTTTCGAAGAAGATGAGGATGATGAGAAGGTCATAATAGAAGACGAACTGAGAGTTAAACCAAACGATGCGTAAACCAACACTCAATCGTCTCGGTGACAGATGGCCAAGACCACTGAAATGTGAATGTTACGTTTCTGACAGTAATCTTTGGTTTTGACAGTACAGTGCACCAAGACTCCTCGTCCCAAGATGAAACGGCCAGTGGGCAGATCTTCTCACCAGCTCAACCCCGATGGTTTGAAGCAACGTGGAAAGGTGTCCGGTTTTGTGGCAGCAACAGTTCACCGTTTCTGCACTGCGATAACGCACCTGCTCACAGTTCATTGTGTGCTTGGGCACGTTTGGCTAGAAACAATACTGTAGTGATGTGCTTCGCCCCACGTGACATTTTGTTCCCAAAAATAAAGTCAAACCTTAAAGAGATGTCTTTTACATAAGAGATGAGATTCAAATTGCACATCTGAGAGAACTAAACACTACTGTAAGGATTGTTCCAGAATAGTTCTAAGCATTGGAAGAACCACTGGAATAAATGTATAATATGTAATAGGAAATATTTTGGTGAAGACGGTATTGGTGTAGACTAATAAATAAACCAAGTATTGGATTCAACATTCACCGCTGTTGCTTGCACTATCATATTGTCCATTTTGGTGCCAATGTCATGACCCTGTCATCGTCTTCTAAGAGGGATGTCGTTGGTTCACCATCCAAGTTCCGTCGACATAAAAGAGTTGTGTTAATTTCCTGACTTGTCTCAAGTATTTGCATCGCCAGTCAGTAATGACTTCTCTCTAGAGAGACCTTTCCTTTGCTTAGAGGTCTGTTGCAAGTAAATCGCAGTGTCTTACGCTAAACAGCTTTCTTAAAAGGAAAATAATTTTTTTTGTTTTTACGGCAACAACTAATTTGTGTAATGTCAGCACTCTTTTTAGCCATACAAAAGTCCCTATGGTTGATCGAATTACCGATTTTGAGAAGCTGCTTGCAATGATGGATTTATACTCCAAATTTCGTAGTGCACTTTCTTGGTGGTTCTGGCAAACCGCGTGGTTTAACTTCGGTCGCCTTTTGATGCGTCCAATAGCGGCAAGGCTGACTTTTATGTAAACTACAATCCTTTTCTTTGAGACGGGCAGCATTACCCCCAGTTCTTTGTGTTGCGTCTCTTTAATACAATCCGTGATTGCAATAGAGGTGACTGAGCCATTTTTACCCCAAAGATCGGAATTCTTTGCATTGTGCAGATTTTCCTGTGATGTGGTGTGCTTATCCATCACCTACATGTCTACAGAGTTTTTCACACGGTGGATTACTGTCGACTGTTGAAAGGGATAGAAACGTATGGAATAGGTTCCCATGTATGTGAGTGGACCTCAGCTCTTACGTGACAGAACCCAGTATGTTGTCCTCAGTGGCGAGTGTTCGCCAGAGGCAGGAGTTCTCCAGAAAAGGGTGGTGGGGCCGCTGTTACTGTCTGTATACATAAATGATCTGGTGGACAGGTATCTGCAGCTGTTTGCTGATTGTCCCCTAGTGTACAGTAAGATGTCGTCATTGAGTGTAGGACGACACAAGGCGAGTTGGACAAAATTTCTAGTTCGTGTGACGAATGGCAGCCAGCTGTAAATGTGGAGAAACGTAAGTTGATGCAGGTGAGTAGGAAAAACAGACACGTAGTGTTGAGGTACAGCAGTAGAGGTGTTCCGCTAGACACAGAGGCGTCGTTTAAATGTCTGAGTGAAATGCAACGAGGTTGAGAGGCCTGTGGTAGGGAAGGCGGGACGTCGACTTTAGTTTGCTGGGAGAATTTTAGGAAAGTGTGGTTGGCCTGTAGATGAGGCTGCACGTAGGCCGCTGGTACGACCTATTCTCGAGTACTGCTCGAGTGTTTTGTATCGGCAACAGGTAGAATTAAAGGACGACAGCTAAAGGACTGAGAGATGAGCTGCTAGATTTGCTACCGGCAGTTTCGAGTGACTCAGAGGTATTGTGCGGAAGCTTCAGGAACTGAAATCGGAATCACTGGAGGGGAGGCGACGTTCTTTTCGAGGAACTCTGTTGAGAAAATTTAGAGAACCGTCTTTCGAGGCTGACTGCAGAACAGTTCTAGTTCTGGCAATGTACACTTGAGACAAGGCGTGTGAAGATAGCGTGAGAGGCACTGTTGCTCGTACAGAGTCATACAGGCAGTCGTTTCTCCCTCGCTCTACTAGGGAGCGGAACGGAAAAAGCAGATGACTGCAGTCAGTTGAGAACTTTTTATGTGTACCAGTTACTACTATTGTTTCATAGTGTTGCTGCTCCACCCACATTGATTGTTTTGTACTAAATGCAGCAGTTTTATTACCTCTGTAGTTTCTAGTTAGTATTTCACTTGTCTTTGGAGCTTCTTACTGGCTCTCTCGCTTGGGATTAGCCTTTAACTTGCATCAGCTGTGGGGAGAGGTTCCAGCGACATTGGTTAAAGTTCAGCAATGCCAGATCTATACAATAATTTGATATTTGTAAGTGAACATGCAATAATCAATTAACACTGTGTGTTTCTATTTCTTACAAACACCTGATTCCTTTCTGGCATGATCTAAATTTATGCACAGCATCAGATATAAGAAAAATTGTACACTTTTGTTACGGTTAGTGACAGTGTAACTTTGTACTACTACTACTGAAACAGAAATTTTACTCGAAAGCAGTGTAGTTGGTGTACATTTTGAGTTTACTAAGACCTTTTTAAGTATAAATGTAAAGTTTTACGCTTTCTGTAGTGGTGTGTAACTTATTTTGTGTGCAGAATTTTCAGAAAATGAAAAAAGTTGCACAAAGTTAACATGACTGAGTACAGTAGTTGTGCAGGATACCCTCTGCCACACACCATATGGTGGGTTGCAAAGTGGGTAAGTAGATGGAAATGAATGTTGCAGTGGATGTATCTCTTGTTGCATGCATGATTATATGAGCACATGGGACGATTATTATGCAGCAGGTAGTGTGTGTGTGTGTGTGTGTGTGTGTGTGTGTGTGTGTGTGTGTGTGTGTGTGTGTGTCAGGGAGAGCCGACCTGGTGCCCTTGTTGTATTTGAAATAAGTCGACCGACTTGTACGAAGCAGTGACTTTTATATTTTTTGTCAGTACGTCAGGAAATTTCCATGTTACTGGTCTGAATCACTTAACTGTCTGGTGAGGAAGTAGTATTTCAGTGCTTACAGATGCGTTTAGTTTCTATTGTTTTTTTCCTAAGTGACTGAAGGAATTGGTACCCAGAGAAGGTAGTTTTGGGGTGTGTTTGAATGTAGATGAAGATTGGGTAGCAACTGCATGCCGAGGTGAAAGGAGGCGGATCTGTGGAGTGAACTATGAGGGAATGAACCCAAATGAATTTGTTCGGAGATCGAGTGCACCTATTTTTAATGGGAGATGGCTGAAGTTTTTGATTATGGGCTAGTGCTGTGGATCTGTCTGTAATACGCTGGCTAACCCGTATCGCAGAAGCGAGATTTCTAGATTTGTGACTTGTCGCTCGGAAGAAGTGTATTCAGAATTGTTTGCAGTTTTGTGGCTGTTACAGTTTCTTTCATTTGGTGTGTGTGTCTCGATAGTAGAGAGTGTGTGTGTCGATGTTTTGTGCACGAGCCTTTCTGAGGAGGAGCGAGGCAGGAGGCTGATAGAGGCGGCTGTGGAGGGGGCGGTGGAGGAGGTGCGGGCGTTGCTGGCGGCTGGGGCGGACGTGCGGGAGAGGGACGGGGTCGGGTGGACCGCCCTGCACTGGGCTGCACGGAGGGGCGACGCGGCTGTGGTGCGGCTGCTGCTCTCTGCGGCGTCCGACCCCAGCGCCAGGACTCGGGGGGGGGGGGGGGGGCAGACGCCGCTGCACTTGGCAGCATACTATGGCCACGCAGAAGCGGCGGCTGCGTTGCTGCAGGCCGGAGCCGACAGGGGGGTGACGAGTAATAGTGGGAGGACCCCCCTGCACCTCGCCACGCTGTGCAACCGGCAGCAGCTCGTCGAGATGCTAACAGAGCATTAATACGTGCCACTAGAGGAAATGACATCATGTACTTCAGTCTACATCATATTAAAATAAAAAATTGAAAAAAAAAGACCGCTTTCTCTATTCATTTCTACCTTTAGCAGTCCACACAATTTCTGCTGTAACACCACAACTACTGCAACAACAGGAGATATCTGTAAACCAACGTGACAAACCTTCCTTTTGAGAATTCACTATGTGAAACATTTCACAAGCAATTTCTGCAAAAGCTCAGCAACAATTGCAAAATACTCCATCATTTATAAACTCCACTTCTCTCTCCCTCTCTGTCTTGTGTTTCCCGTCCCATATACAGTATTGAAACAGCTTACAAGAATACAGCCGACGTCTCTCACAACCGCCTGTATTTCGAAATGTAAACACCCAATCTCTTCCAAGACACAAATGCGAGAATACCGGTTGTTGTGCGTTAATGTTAGTTCTTTGCACCAGTCTCCTACATTACCTAATTACTGCAAACCATTTGCTAGCAGTGTCTATGGTGCTGCATCACATCACTGCGAACTGCACCATTCTCATATTACTGCCATATAAGCTGTTCAGTTAGAATGTATCTTCACTTGCGACCTCACACTGAATTCACTTATGTGCGTGCACTGCACAAGTACTTTTCGTGTTTAACTGTAATGTCACATTGGTAGCAGTGCTCACACCACATCACGCTCACACCATCTGCAGCTGTCTTGCCAGCTCACCTTCAAATAAAGAGAATTGAAGAACCACCTAAAATCATTAGACTCCCAAACACCTCCCTTGCTGCTCTTACAGAACAAACTACCATCTCTCAAGGAATTATACTCAATCGCGTGAGACATGCAGCCATCACTGGAATTATTCGGCAGTTTCCCAAAGTACACTTTTGCGTCTCTGTACACGCTTTCGAAGCAGACCACACTTCGAACATTCATTCCCCCGTCTGCTGTGATACAATTAGACTCGGCATCCCCATGCGTGCATGTGTGACCAAAGTGGCAGACTGCATTCTGAACAAGAGCTTCTGTGGCCCTCATGTGGCGGCGTTACAGACGGAAGGTCCTTAACATTATCTACGAGGAAGCAGCGACGGCAGAAGAAAGTATTGACTTGGTGAGTGACCTCCACGGCATTGATGAATACTTCAGGCTCTGCCAGTTGATCCTCAACATAAATAAATGTAATACACTCTGCATACACAGGAAAAGAAATCCACTACTGCACAACTACACTGCTGATCACAAATTGCTCGAAACAGTAAGTCACCTACCGTAAAATATCTAGCAGTAACTATCCAGAGCGACACTACGTGGAATGACCAAAAATACCAACTGGTAACAAACTGCGGCAGATCTTTCCTCAGCGATTCCACAATCATATGTTTTGGGCTCCTAAATCCAAATGTCGTGCTTCCTGCCCTGTAGTATGTAGGCTTAACAACGAAAGCCTCAAAATTTTCAGTCTTTTCTCAGATTTTCATTTATTTCACAAAGACTACGTGTTTCTCAAAGTTGACAACCCAACACAAAATTAAATTGGACAAACTCTTCTACAACATACAACATGCAGCAAGCAGCAGTGATTTTCTGACAACGAGTGGTGACCGCGCTAGAGCGTCCTAAAAAAACGGTGACTCCCCAAAATTCGGATCGCGCCTAACGCCATTCACCTGCTGCACTCTGCTATTACGGAACTTTGGAACGGTAGGGCACGCGTCAGCAGACGGAAAACAGCCCAGAACTCCATCTGTGTTCTTCGCATCGTCAAACACAATAGCACTCACGGCAGACATCCGCTGTCGAAACGGACGTCATATATTTTGAAACGTTCGCATTTATTTAAACTAGTGCCTCTAAGTGTGTGGTTGATATCTGAGAAATGGCTAAAATTTATTTTGATAACGAAATACGTAAATCTCAGTCCGGTGCGACAGAAAATTGTAAAAATTAAATTTCGTACGGAAGTATGCGAAGCACATGCTACACGATGCGAAATCCACGCTAGCCGGTACATCAAACAATTCGCCTGCGAGAGAGGAGGTCGTTTTCAATGTAATTTATGCATACCATTTATCTGCAAAACAGATAAGTCAATTTAAAATATTGGTCCTGAATATTGTAAATCTTTATCTTCAGACTTGTAAACAATAACTGCACCAGATCTGCTGTCGTGTCTATTGTGCAAATGAAGATAAAATGTAACGCATCCCGCTTTGTGTCAAAACTGCTCCAAAATTCACAAGATAACGCCTTTCTGAAATAATTGACCGATTCGGAAAGCCTGAAATGATAATTTCTCAGATACATTCTGGTGTGTGGCGGAGGATAGTTTGAGTACCACAGCTGTTCCGGCCTTTTCCTGTTGCAGTCGCGATGCTAGAAATATCTTTGAACTACTCGTCTATTGAGAGCTCTGAATGGAAAGTAAGAAACCCGGAGAACATCTGGCGTGCACTTCCTGGTTATTCATAGTTTCAGATGGAACCTTTAACCTGCCACCTCTGCAGTGGGAGACTCGGGTAGCCGGGGCTGGTGGCAGGGCCAGAGAACCATAACAAACTGATCCAAGTGCTTTACTCGAAAACCACCTCGGGCCATTAATCTGAGAAACGCGTCGTGAAGACAGCATCTTAGGCTTGCAAGTGACAAATAGAGCCGAACTTTTCGAATCTGTTAGGGTAGAACGGGGAATCAGTTATGACAAGAGCGTTACAGTGTCACTGAATACGACCGTAAAGAGAAATAGAAAATAAGTTGGGAATATTATTGTGCTTAGCAAGAGCGACGAGAAACAGGCTTCAGCTTTCCTTTCCTCTGCAGCACCAACAGCGCGGGTGTCAGTGGAAGGAATTGAAGAGAATTGTGAAATGCGCTTCAGACAGGCGTGTACCGAGCAAATGCGTTTCAAGCCCGGTTTCGCAGCGACGAGTTTACGGCACTTGTTTTCGTTTAAGTACGCGTCTGCGCACGCCAGATCACGAGACAACAAAGAAATTTCCGAGATCCGAATTTCATCGATGAAAATGACGCCAAAGAAACAGTTGTTTCTGGAAAGAGCACCATATCTGTAAGATATTGCATTACTCTCTACGTAACGAAAGCCTGTGTAAACATTCGGTCTTGTCTCTTGGGCGAAAACGCTTACAACACTGTTATTCACGTGGAAAACAGCAACAGGTGGCGTCATTCGCGCTTCAGAATTCCCGTCGTCAGACTGCCCGCGCATGTACTAACACTAAACATTATTTCGATAACAACGTCTGTTACAATTAGTGCGCTAGATGATTTAATACAAGATGTCACGTGTGATGTATTATTTTTGCAGCAAGTCTCAACGGCAGCTGTAGGGACATCAGCTGGCTCTCAAGCTGTCATTACTATCGATGCAGAAATAAACAGCGCAACGGCAGTTCTTTTAAGGGGTGGGTTTACACCTGAAAACGTCTAATTTTATCCCAGCAGACGTCCAATTGCATGTTCTGTCGCTGAGATATTCCGCTTAAATATTTACGCGCCATCCAGGACTGACGTTACACATGTACGATCGGACTATTTTTTAATCAGAATGTCCCATGTCTTTTGGTAAATGTGTGTATGCGAAGCACACACTACACGATGCGAATTAAAGGCTAGTCAGTACATCGAACAATTCGCCTGCGAGAGAGCTGGCCGATTTCAGTGTAATTTGTATATGTCATTTGTCGGCAAAACAAATGACTCTGATTAAAATGTTGGCCCTGAATATTGTTCATCTTCATGTTTAGACTTCGTTTACCTGTTTAAAACATCTAAAATGATATATTGTCACAGATACATTGTGACAATCACTGTACCTTACAGTTGGCCTAGCTGTGCGAAGGGAACGCTCCTCCGTTCTGGAACCAGTTACTGTTAAGAGAGTGACGGAACTGTCAAAAACGTACGGTACAGGTCCAGCGCGACAGCCGTCTGGAGGCTTAAACGGTGCCAGCATCACAGAACCAGCAGACGGATTCGATACTCCCGCGCATGCGCAGAAGTACGCCTTCTGCTTCTCGCTCGGGTGGTCAGCGGCCAAGTGCAGAGTTTCGTAATGCAGATTTTGCGTCTTTTTCAGTGAGTAACTCTTCACGAACACAGTAACTAGAGGATGTAGAAAAAGAGCCGGGAGGACGCATTGTCAAAGGCGTTGCGAATGTGGTCACCTCTCTAAACCTCTGCACTCCCTCCACATCAGACAAGAGAGCTCCAAGGGAAAGGTTTTTCAGCGATCGAGTCCCGTATTTTCTGAGACAGGCAAAATGCGACTTCGTCAGCGCAGGACATTTTAATTGTATTTTAAGGGAGACAGACTCAGAAGGCGCGACACCCTCCTGTGGCGCCCTGCAAAATCTGACTGCAGGTCTGGACACGGGAGCCGCAGCTGAGCTGCGGGCCGCCACACGCACTCACTGCACGCACGCCTCGCCAGTGTCGGCTTCGAGGCCTGACAGACTCCACACCACAGCGGGCTGTGAGTAACTGTGCAGGGTTACGACGCAGCCCCTGTCAGCTTCTCCGACCACTACCCTGTAATTGTTACTGCAAAATGTCTACACAGTCCCAAAATAATTCGCAGAGGATACTGGAAATTAAATTGTAACCTCCTCCACATAACATGGGTGAATATACATTTCATTGCTCGGTACAAATCGTGGGTTAACCGCAAACGTTTCTTCCGTAACGCGAGTGGCGGCTGAATCTTGCAAAATCCGGTGTTCGGAAATTATTTACAAATGTCGCCTACAGGATTGAAGTAAAGCGTGAATTTCATTTTGAATTATTTGATACTTCTAAGAATAATTAGTAATTGGCACTACATAATTCAAAACAATAAGATAATTCGTTCACATGACATAACAGACTGTAAATAATACAAGACATGTTGGCAAATCCTACATATGACTTACTTATCTACAGAATTTTCATTTGCGGAATAGTAAACAGTTATGTATAAAATGCTACACAGGCAACCATGTCCTCCAGATAAACTCATGTGTGTTAACTGGAGAAACACTAGCCACGATGGCTGGAAAGGATCAAGTAGCGGCGAAGCGTTCGACTGCAGGCGACAACCTTATTGGGCGACATTTCATAAGAAAAATTCCTCCAACTCAGAGCAAAGCGAGGCCGTGGAGATGGTGTAAAGCGTGTGGTGACAAAGTTAAAAAAGAAACAGGAGAGTGGAAAAGGGAAGAATAAATACACTGTTGTTCAGTGTGTGATGTTGCGCTGTGCAAGGCTCAATGCTTTGAATCGTTTCACACTCTTAACAATACCAGCACTTGCAAAGTAGGTTAGAAATCAGATTAATAATGTTTCCCACGCACCATATGTTCGCTTTATCGGGCAACATCAAAGTTATTGACTGTGGATGGTATCGTCAGAATGGAAATAATGAGGTCACTGTAAAAAGGGTCATTAATTTGGCACTTACCGTGAATGGATTCCCACGCAGATTTCGTCCAAGTCGTTATTGCTCATCTTGTTGATTCTAGGGTGATTCCACTTTGACTTCTAGAAGGTCCAGATCTGTATTTTAGCAATATTTGAAGACCTAACAAATGCATTTTTGCGGAAATTCTTAATGATCAAACAATCCCAGATCAGAACAATGTTATGGTAGAAGTAATTTTTGACTTGGTGTGCACGATCCACATTTTTATTAAACTTCTTGTAAATTCACATATACGTCTTCTTAATTGTCAAATCAAGAAAACAGTTTTGTATCAATCTTCGTATACTTCATTTCCACTTTAACGAAATACAAGACTTGACTGTTTTTTTATAAACCGAAATAACAACTTCTGCCAAAGTGAAAGAAAGACTGCTCTGTGCGCATTCGCGCCAAAATGGTTACAATTAAGTCAAAGATTATGGCAGTCTCACAGAAAAGAATACACACAAGAACCATATCACTGTCATATATCGATACATCGGAGTAGCTATACATTAATAAAACAAAATGTGAATATTGCCACAAAAATATGTCTGTTACTTGGCAGAAAAATAGTACGACATTACTGGTATCGACAACTGGAATTGGAGTGCCGTAATGGTCAGTTAAATAAAGAACCATTACAACACGAAAGCCATTTACGTATACAAATTATTTATAAAAAATTGTAATTTAGTTGTGTATTGCGATATTTTTTAATAAATGCGTTTCAGTTTGTTTTCATAAAACATAAACAAGTGCAATATTCATTCTACCTATAATAAACCCTACTGTAAAAGCTTTATTTTCTTTGTTTCAGCTACAAACTTGCGATAACAGTGTAAATTTAAGTGGAGTTGGTAACTATAATGTGTTACTTCGTTTTAAAGTTTGATGTTCAGGGGTGAAACGGAAAAGTGCAACGACTTATCTGTAACCGTTCGTGGACTGTGATTTTTTTCGAAAACGACAGAAAACTCCAGTCTGGCGTGCTAGTGTGTCATACTGAGTCCCAGACTTCAAGGTGTTGACTTGTTGTTCCGGTGAGAGGCAACAAGGCCAGGCTCACTCGATGACGGGGCCAGCGTGTGTGGGCGGTGGTGTTGTGACGTCACCACGGTGTGTCAGCAAGAGGCGCCTGCCGCGTCCTGCAGTTGATGGCAGACTGAGGCAGAGAAACTGCACGGACACTCACTGAGGTCTTGGTGACGCGACACAAAACAACAAAGTTTTTCTTTTCCATTATCGTCACAATTATTGTAACATTTTCAATATGTGGAACGTTATATTGAAAGTCTAAAGCAGATGTAATCACTTACCAAATGAAAGAAGGAGGTACTGATTTCTGTACGTTTCATAGCGTGCTTTTGGGCAGGGCATCTCCACTTCGCAAATAAAACAGTTGTTGACAGAGGAAATGGTGGCAGCCGAAAGACGTTCATGACATGCTGGAAAAGAACAGTGCCATTACTACAATTCATGTGGGACTCTGTAGAAAACATTTGAGGCAGCAGAATGTAATGTTTAAAACGTTAACCAGATGTTATTTGTTATAAAATGGAAGTAAGAAGTACTCATGATCCCTACTTCTCAAAAAGAGTGTTCGAGTAGGGCATCTTCCATTTGCAGATAAAATGCAGTCATCGGCAGAGTAGACTGAAAGGCGTCCGTTAAATGCTGATAAAGAATAGGAGAATACGCCCCTGTTACCACATTCCAAATAGGAAGCTGTAGATAATAGCCTTTGACGTTGCAGAGACTAATATTAAAAAATGTTAACCACATGTAATTACTTACCCAGTGCTAGAAGGAAGTACTAATTTCTCTTCTTTTAAAAGCCTCCTGTCGAGCAGGGCAGGGCATCTTTCCATGGCAAAAAATAAATAAAAAATGCAGTCGATATCAGAATAAATGGCGGCAGCGACGTGGCGCTCATTAACCTGCTGGTAAGGAACAGGAGACAGCATTTGAGGCAGCAGGGTCCCATATGAACAGTGTCTAACCAGGTCTGTTTACCTACCAAGCGGAAGAAGGGAGGAGCAGCTGCGTCGCTGGAGGGTGTCCACGTGTTTGTCGTCGCTGCCGGGGAGAGAGAGGGGCGCTGGAGTTCCAGCGTCAGGGGGGTAGTTGTGAGTTGAGACGCCGAGCAGGGGGCTCTGGGCAGTGCAGGCGTGAAGTTAAGAGCGCCTGCGTTTAAGTAAAGTGCTTTGTGTTTGAATGCTGTGAAACAGAGGAGAGAGATACGATTAACGGTTCAGAATGAAATGAGGTGTAAGGATCTCAGAAAAGAGTATGAAGAGGAATGAAGGTAACATTTTTTTATTTAGTGGCACTGCAGTCGCGCTAGTTATATTAGTTTCATTGTTGAATTAGACAGCCATATCAAGGAAATTGAGATTTTTGATTAAAGATTGTTTAATTTTCACTGTGAGGGTTTTTTCATGTCTGTCAATTATTTCACTGACGTTTGTGAGAGTAAGATTTTGGTATCGGTGTCTTCCTTGGACAATATTAATGTTGTAATATGAACTGCATACGGGTAATAATATATCAGATAATGTAAAAACATTTTGCTAAAGGCATATTTCACCACATCCTCGGTCCAAGCCACTTTCATTCAAAGCAGTGTCTCACTCAGTGGTGTGTGTAAAACAGTTTGCTCGCTGTCTGGAGCATTGCACTGGGCCCTCAGCAACTGGAGTCAGAAATTTGCGACTGGAGCGCAGAGAGCAGCCAAGCACTGCGTTTCCAAGCAATTACATTACGAGGTGAGATGTTTCAATTTCAGGATCTGTTTGCTACGAAAATTATCAACGGACAGGGAACACGTCACGAACAGCATTACTTGCAGACCATTAACACACGGGGACCACTTTGCTTTTATTAAAGAGATTAATAGTAAAGTTCAGGATTTAATCATTTTACACTTTTTACGGTATCAGTACAGTAAGACAACATATCATCACGTCGGAAGACATAAGAGTCACGTTATTGCAGGAAAAAGGACAGCCACAAAAGAATGTGCATCATGCGATTAGAAGCACACCAACTGACTTACATAATTTCACCGCACTGACCGAATACGGATCTCCAGTTACATCGATTAGTGATGCAGCGGGCAATAAACACAATGCGAATAATTCTTGCTCTACAATCCCATTACAAAGGACTAAAGTTAGAGGAGCAGTGTCAGGAAAAACAATAGATGTAAAAACCACTCACACACACTTAAAATTTGCTGTTCACAGCCACACAATTTATGCAGAATTTTGGATCGTCCAACTTTTAAAAACTGACGCTAAGCTGCGTATGGGTTTTTTAACAGAACATGATGCCATTTCGGACTATGAAGATGCATTACACTTTCAGCAGAGCATTTCAATACACGAATAGGAAATTAACAGTTTAGAGCTTTTTTCATACACAAAAAATAACCAATTTCAGATAGTACACATCATTTGAACTGACACGTATTTTGCCACAGTCAATGCAGACGAAGAATTAAATTTCGACGTTTCGCAGACAGTCACAGCCAAGGGAGACAGTTGTGAAGCAGCAACAGACGAACCAAACAACACACTCCATTGGACAGATTTTTCAGATCACCATTAATTCTGTACCTACTTATAGAACTTCGCTCTCGCTACATTTAATTTTGAAGGATAAAAATCAGCCAGACAAAGTAAAAGAACTTGTTTCTTTCCCCAAGTCACAGCGTCTACGTCATCGTAAACTGACAGACACTGCAACAGTTAATACAAAATAGTCATCTGAGAAGAGGAAAACCCTACATCAGAAGCTAAGTCACATTAGAAAATTCGAAGTTGGACAAAAAGTTTTAGTTCAAACACGCCCATTGTCTTAGTAAAGCAAAGAACAGGTGTCAGAAATTTGCATTGCCTTATAACGGACCATTTCGGAATCGACGAAACCCACTTCGGATGGTAGGACATCTTGAAACACTCAGAACGAAAGCTTCGACAGGTCTTCATCACATCACCAATACAAAACCGTTCACTGTGCAATTGTTTGATTTTGTACTCCTCATGAAGACAAAACCATACCGATATACTACACTTTGTTTCCTTATAACGCCAACCGTTTGTACGTAGTAGTTCAATTTTTTTCTACAAATTTTCTTTCATTGATATGTATGTGTACATGACAATAACATTTTTATCTCATACAGCACAAGCCATTTCGGATGTTTATTTTCACTGTGTCATGATTGTTACAGAGTATATACCATTCCGTGTTCTAACATAACTGACCCCGATCTTTACAATACACCATTATAAAAGCTGCTACGGTCGCAGGTTCGAATCCTGCCTCGGGCATGGGTGTGTGTGATGTCCTTAGGTTAGTTAGGTTTAAGTAGTTCTAAGTTCTAGGGGACTTATGACCTAAGATGTTGAGTCCCATAGTGCTCAGAGCCATTTGAACCCTTATAAAAGCAAAAGTTACGTAAAAGAAGACAGTAACGACTCCTTCGCCAAAGACAAACGCATCACAAAAGATAAAAGCAACGTGTGAAACAATAACATAGAATTCCGCCCCAGCTAATACATTTTCTCTTACAGGTTAAGGTACAGAAGTAAGCAATAACGGATTCCAGATAGTACGGATAAAACAGGTAGAGTATGAATATTTGCACAGGTTCGACACGTACTGTCAACTATCGGAGAAGATATTTAATTTCTTCGTCTTCCACTGGGATACTCTAATCCTGAGCTATAACCAGGGTTTCTTCATTGACTGTAAGAATTTTACTCTGTGTCGTACGTGAAGACTTAAGGATTAATTATAGATGGAGCATATGCAGCAATGACTTACGGATTTTTACAACAAAGATATGGCGAGACAACAGGAAGTGAGGATAGCGAACTTTTCATTATTATTATGCAGACGTTTATGATTTATAATACAAAGTGTGGCACACTGATGTTTGGGAGTGTTAGGTATTACGTGATGATTTAACCTTTGGAGCATGTTTTGTTGATTGTGTTTTGGTGTGTTTCTCTGATGAATAGAATTTCTAATGAAACTCCCCAGTAGATAAAAACTGTGTACCTGACCGAGACTCGAACTCGGGACCTTTGCCTTTGGCAGGAGAGCTTTTGTGAAGTTTGGAAGGTAGGAGACGAGGCACTGGCAGAAATGAAGCTGTGAGGACGGGGCGTGAGTCGTGCTTGGGTAGCTCAGTTGGTAGAGCACTTGCACGCGAAAAGCAAAGGTCCCGAGTTGGAGTCTCAGTCAGGTACACAGTTTTACTCTGCCAGGAAGTTTGATATCGGCGCACACACCGCTGAAGAGTGAAACTCTCATTCTGGAACTTCTAATGGTTTGCGATAAGGTGTTACAAAGCGGTAAGACAAAACTATGAATTTACTTAAAGATAAACACTTTCTCTCAAACATATGCCTTTTTTTCTTTGGGAATAACAACCTGAAGGTTTGAAGACGCCTATTACGATTTACTTGCTTTGATGAAATTTGTGACTTTGCTTCCACTAATCGATTTTCTTCTCATTCACAGAATAATATCTTTTATCATTCTTTTTCGCCCACATTTAATCGACTTCATCGGAAAGAGATCATTTCTTAATTATTTTCATTCTGCACGTTGACTTTAGTTGTTCATAGATATTAAGTACTCTTCTTGATAACACTTAAATTTTGCATTTGGGGTAATTATAAGTAACTGGCACGTGCATAGGTTAAGGTTTTGTGGACACATTTTCGTTTGCTTTATCTTTTTTTTTGTGACTGACAGACAGCAGAGAAATGCAAAATATTGTTCGCATTCCATTCCTTTCCTTTAGCCTGTATACTTATGCGCATTTACTCGAGTACATAAAAACACACACTCTGCAGAAATCACTATTGTACTCTTGCATAACAACACAATGTTTACCTATTGATATTTTGATAATGCATTATACATGTAATGATTACTGTATTTTAATGTTTCTTTTCTAGCACAGTAAAACAAATTTCGATTATGATTTTTCAGTTTGACGTGTTACTACCGACACATCTGTGTAAATTGTAATGTCGATATTCGTGAGACATGTTTGTTAGTCTTTGTCATTTAATCCGAGAATCTACCATACGTAGTTTTAGATAAAGTCTTAGCTTTACTTTCTTTCACTGTATTGTAACAGAATATACGTACTTTGTGAAAGCAGCACATTCATGGACTCGACTATAGTTATTCTCTGGACTGTGAGAAAGTTGGAGGCATTATTAACGTTTTCCACACCACGACATGCCGCATCGATTATCGTGATTTTACGTGACTTCACAGACATTTTGTTAAAAGTGACATGGAGGTACCTTTTGTGAGCGGTCTGGCTCTGAGTTGCCACTGGGTTTGCCACTGACACGTACTGACTGTGCGCTAAGTCTGCTCTCAGCCGCCCCCCACACAATCACGGTACGACGCTTTCACCTGGTGAGGCGTCACAACGTCACGAGTGCTGGAAGACCCTTCAACATGTGCTGCATAGCGTGCTGGGTACTCTCAGGCCAACAGCTGCGTGTGTGAAAACCACGAAAAGACGTTGCTTCGATACACACTTGCTGCGACTAAAAGACGATGTAATCACAGCCAGTCTCACGAGATTTTGTGCAGAATAACGATAAAAAATAAACTCATGAATGTACTTTTTTTGCCTCAATTGATGACTTTATAGCACAATACTAGAGTGGACCATTTTCTTAACTTGTGCACAATTCTTTCAAACGAAATGTAACGTATTGAGTACACCTGAGCACCAATGTAAACAACATTTGTAACTCGACTTGGCGTTCACCTGAGCACAAAATGGACGAAGCTTTCTGCAAAATAATTTATGAGCGACTAGGCGCCAGTACTTACAAAACAATTACATTACGAGGTGAGATATTTCCGTTCCAGGATTTGTTTGCTACGAAAATCGTCAACGGACGGGGAGCATTTCACGAACAGCATTTTTTCCAGAGCATTAACACACGGCGACTACTTTGTTTTTATTAAACAGATTAATACTAAACTTCCGGATTTAATCAATTTGCACACTTTTACCACATGAACACAGTAACAGAACATATTATCACGTTGGAAGACATAAGAGACACGTTATTGCAGGGAAAAAACAGCCACAAGAGGTGTATCATGGAATTATAAAGACATCAATTGACTCACATAATTTCACCGCGGTAATTGACTATGGATTTCGAGTTACATTGACTACTTATGCCGCATGTAATAAACGCAGTCCCAATAATTCTTGCCCTACAGTCCCACTAGAAAAGACTAAAGATAGAGGAGCAGTTTCAGGAAAAGGAGTAGATGTAAACCTAAAGACACACACCTATAGTCTGCTGTTCAACTCGACATATTTTATGCAGAAGTGCCGCAACACGGCGTGGTATGGACTTGCCTAATATCTGAAGTAGTGCTGGAGGGAACTGACACCATGAATCCTGCAGGGCTGTCCGTAAATCCGTAAGAGTACGAGGGGCTGGAGATCTCCTCTGAACAGTATGCTGCAAGTTTGACAGCCGGCGGAAGTGTTTAAAATCAGAAGAGTGTTCCTGGAGCCACTCTGTAGCATCTCTGGACATGCGGAATGTCGCATCGTCCTGCTGGAATTGCCCAAGTCTGTTGTTGTGCACAACGGACGTGAATGGACGCAGGTGATCAGACAGTATGGTTACGTACTTGTCACCTGTCAGGATCGTATCTAGACGTGTCACGGGTCCCGTATCACTCCAGCTACACCATTACAGCGCCTCCACCAGCTTGAACAGTCCCCTGCTGAAATGCATGGTCCACAGATTCATGAGGTTTTATCCACACCCGTATGCGTCCATCCACTCGGTACAATGTGGAAGGAGATTCGTCCGACCAGGCAACGTGTTTCCAATCATCAACAGTCCAGTGATGGTGTTGACGGTCGTAAAGCTTTGTGTCGTGCAGTCATCAAGGGTAGACGAGTGGGCCTTCGCATCCGAAACCCCTTTTCGATGATTTTTCGATGAGTGGTTGGCATGCCGACACTTGTCGATGGCCCAGCACTGCAATCTGCAGAAATTTGCGGAAGGGTTGCGCTTCTGTCACGTCGAACGATTCTCTTCAGTCGTTGATGCTCCTGCTCTTGCAGGATGTTTTTTAGACCGCAGCGACGTCGGAGATTTGATGTTTTCCTGTATCCTGATATTGTAGGTACACCACTGAAATGGTCGTCCTGGAAAATCCCCACTTCATCGCTACCTCGGAGTTGCTGTGTCCCATCGCTGGTGCGCCGACTATAACACCGCGTTCAGACTCACTTAAATGTTGATAAGCTGCCATCGTAGCAGCAGTAACCCATCTGGGTAGATGTACTACATTTCGTATAGGAATTTGTAGATATCATTTTTATCAAATTAAAGAAAGAAAGACACATCCCTACATCTCAAAGGCATCTTTCGAGCAGGGCATGTTCTGTTTGCAGATGAAAGGCAGTCGACTGCAGAGTTAATGGTGGCAGGCAGGCGGTACTCGTCATGCTGCTGATGAACAACAGGAGAATAAGCGTATTACTACATGACGTGTATGAATCTGTAATGAGTGTGTGAGATGACGGAAATTAATTTGTAAAAAGTTAATCAGATATAATTACTTACCAAGTAACAGAAAGTGGTTTTCAGTTGTCCACATGTTAAAGACAACGTAGGTGTAGTTTATCTTCTCTTCGCAGAACAGTAGTAGCGAGGTCTCTAGAGTTGTGGTACCCGTTGTGGATGTCCTGCAATGCAAGTCGGTGGGTGAACACACGGCATGGGTTCTGGAGCATCTGAGTGCAGACCTAAGTGAACGAGACACGATGAGTGTGTCCTGCAGGGGGACCGGAGGTAGAAATTAAATTTTGACTTTTGGCTCGTAAGTAAAAATTCGAAAGAAAATGTTTGACATAAATTGAGACGAAGTGCTGATGACGTTCGGTCGTATTACCGTATATCGAATCACTCCCGTCTCCGTTAAGTATTCACTTTCCCCTGAAAGTGTTCCAGCGCTTGCTCTGAACAAGCTACATCCCGTGAATATGTGCAAAAGTAGCGCACTGAACTTCCATAAAAACACAGAGTTGTTTTAAAAGCTTCACGGTTTTAAGGCCATTGCCATTCAGCTGCACGCGCAGTACAACTGATCGAGGAGAAAGTGTGTCTCTGACTCTAAATTAAGTGGTTTATAGGTCGCTGCTCTGTTTCACTAGGGCAAGAATCTTTTCTCTAGCATTATAGATGCACAAAATATTTTAAGTACTATTCCACGGGAACGGTGGCTATGGAACGATCCTTCAATACTCTACGAACAGCAAAGAATTGGTTCAGAACCGAATCGAGACAGAGGAGGGAGACTGGCTGCGTTGTTCCTGCTGAGCGAACACCGAAACTGCGTGAAAGAATACGGCCGGCCGCTGTGGCCGTGCGGTTCTAGCCGCTTCAGTCTGGAACTGCGGGACCGCTACGGTCGCAGGTTCGAATCCTGCCTCGGGCATGGATGTGTGTGATGTCCTTAGGTTAGTTAGGTTTCAGTAGCTCTAAGTTCTAGGGGACTGATGACCTCAGATGTTAAGTCCCATAGTGAGCAGAGCCATTTGAACCATTTGAAAGAATACGGCGAGACTTTAAAACAGGACGTATCAGAAAAATCTGATTCCGATCCAAGAATGTACTTTATTGTATTGTTACGTGAATGCATTCTTATACTTAAAATGTTTATTGAAAGCAGTTTGTCACCAGTTTTCTGTTTTCTCTATCGAGAAATGATGCCTGGTTTGCCTACTCCCAGATCTTTGCGAATAGCATGACTGCCCCCTCCCGCCACAATTGCTCTAGTTTACGTCGTGGGTACGCCCTTCGATTTCGCGTTCATGGGGAGAAATCGAGAGGATAAGGAGTCGTATACATAAAAAGACATCTTTCTCCGGAGAAGATTATCAGAGCAAAACAATATTCTCTCAGAAAGTTTTCAGTTTCTCATGAATGAAAAATCGCAAGCGTATTCTGTGGCGAGAGAGTTTCCTTCCCACTGCCTCCCCACCTCCCTGAGAAGGTTACATGTCTGTGTCGTCTGCCGTGTCACGCACAGAACGCACGCGTAACGCCAGACTTCATGCTGCTCGCTCAAACAGGCTAACCGTTCAGTGTACAAAGATGGAACTGGCGTCAGTGTGTTCTGCAAAGAGTTGCACTACGTTTAGATTTCACTTTTATGTGCGGCAACAAATAGTTAAGACGATTAAAGACAATTTGAAAAACGCATTTTCTGCGATCGTATTGAGTATACGACTCGTACGAACCTTTTCTGTTACTGAAGTTAGGGGAACACATTATGTGAATGAAATCTTAAAATTACATCATTTTTCATCGACTCCAAACCGGAACTATGGCCGGGTTTTCTAAGAAGAGATAATTTTGTTCAAATACGACACAGAATGGCGTGCTCGCGTGTCAAGGACGCAAGCGATCGCCCGTGGGGTTCGTTACGAGAAACCGATCGCTAGCTTTGTAATCAACCAGCTGTTAATTTTTCTGATTCGTCTATATTTCGAAATTAACGAAGTGTAAGATTTACGGTGTGAGAAGACATGAATATCCGGAAACGTCAGCGGCACATGTGTTGTGTGTATACCAAAGTCTTCTCGTACATCAGTGTGAAAACTTGAGTCTACTAAATAGCAACAAAAACATTTTAATTTTCACTTCTTTTGAAAGGTCGCTCATCTCTTCTTTCATGATTTTTTGGAAGGAAATTTGCCATGCAAATACTGTTTTTATTGTAAGGCTCGTAGAAGTTTCTACGGTTTCTCTCTTCTGTATTTCTTCGGGTACCTATACCGTCTTGCCTTACAGGCAATATAAACTTTGCCTTTACTACCAAAAAGTCTGTAAAAGCTAACGTCAACAGAACTTACTCAGCTCGATGTTATGCTACAGAGCACACTTCAAGAAACGGAGAATGTTCTCGGTTCGTGATTCGGTCCTCCAGTTTTATTCATACGAAATCGGAGGATGATGTTTGCTTTTACCGACTCCCCCCACTCATTTACTCAAGCTGAGAAATTTCTCGGCTGAAGCATATTCTCCGACTCGCTTTATTCGTGCGAACCTGGGAATGTTCTCCACAATTTCGAGTATAAAGTACATTCTCCGTTTTATTCATATGACCGAAGGTCGCGATTCTGTAAGTTGCACGAAACCATGATGACGCACACTTTGAGAGGTAATTCGACTCAGAAAGTTTTCGCTCTGGACGGCGGCAAGTACTGGGCGTCCAGCAGGCTGTTTCAGAAACTGTTACATTATTCAATCTGAAGCTGCAAATCGAAATGTACAATTCTGTCCCAAACACAGCAATACTACTTGTGACGAACGTTTACCCCACAGGAGGCAATGTACTGTTTTTCTACGACGTTAATACCTCATACCTGTCAATTTCTGCGGGTTTTCGGCAGAATCGGGTCGGGCCAAAGAGTTATTTAGGTCCTTTCCAATTAATGGGGTCCAACACTGGATTGTCAATCGCCAGAAACGTTGTATTAGATAGTGTTTCCGTGTTCATTTCTGTTTCCTTTCTCTTTAATCTTCCCTCCTCCCACTTTGGGATTCCGAGATGAACCCCTTTTCCTCTCCCGTTTTCCTCATCAGCGACGTCCCTGCAACAGTGCCGCCCTCACTCCAGCCTGGAGAACTGAAGTCGGCGTCTGAACGAGATCTCTGTCACGGCTGGAGTTTAGCGTGGAATACGACTGAGTAAGTGCTGCCAAGCTTAGCCCGAATTATGCACAACTTTTCTCCTGTTTTTTTTTTTAATTTACGATTTCCCAAGACCATTTGAAATTTAATTTTCAAGGTTACTGCGACCCCATGTGGTGATTAAAGTACTTTAAAGAGAAAGCGTGTAATCCATTTGGAGTTGTGGATGATAACAAATCGAACACCACATTGCATTCCAGCATTGCTGATGGGGGGCGCCACGAACTTGTAAGTCATTTTCCGCCAGGTGTCCCGATACTTTTGACCACACAGTGTATGTGAAGGCATCCTCAAGATCTAAAATGGATGTTCCAGCATCAAGAAAGTGCTTAATGGCCTAAGTCAACGACAGACAGGTAGCAAATATGGTTTCCAGTCATTAAACAGTCGAGCCACAGAATGAACATCAGTACAGTAGTTACATGTGTAATGAATCTGATCTGAAATTATACTATGGAAGATACTGGTTGACATGGCCAAAGATGAATAACATATCTATGTTGGACAATCCAAGTCCACAGGAAGATCATAGGCACATAAAATCAAACATCTTTGGAAGAACTATGTTATCTGTGAATACATTTATAAATACATCTGTGGAAGGGGAGTGTTATCTGTGAGCACAAGGTGTAAAAAGTATGTTTGTAGCACAAAAATATGACATCATGCCGAAAGAAATACCCACGTCTTTACTGGTTTAAATGAGAAAAATGTCCATGTTTCATACATACCATGGTACAGAAAATTGCGAAAGTTGCCATAAAAATAGTTTGCGTTGTAAGCGATATGTGGCAGATCTATGTGCCTATGGCCTGAATGCCAAAGTTGACAGCGACATGAATCAACATACCGGCAGCTCAAATTCGCGCAGTGTCTATAATTCAGTTCTAGGGAGATGAGAAGCCAAGGTAACGTGGGAGTACTGCACTGGTGTTAAGGATGCGAATTACATTGGCACAAGGATGATAAGGACGCCTCATTTAATGATAAACAGAAAAAAAACAGTGAACATATTCTAGTGCCCGATTCCACCCTCCGCTTTGACCATAGAGTGAGGATTCACACGCACAGAATTTATTTTCTGTTGTCGACACACATTGCCACAGTGGTTGTGTATCCTTGGGTTGGCATAGGTTTGTGCGTAAAACGTCCTATAAATTTTGAATGTCGCCAAATTGTTAGTTCAGATAGATTCTAATCGTATGTGCTGTGTATTAGGGACAGGCGTTTTGCAGACACCATAACAACTTGCATTTGATACCTGGAATAAATTGTTCTCTCAGCTTTGACGAGCAAAATGAGCAGACATCACGTCTCAGCACCGCCACGTCAGCGTGTATTCACTCTGTCTGTCACGTCATGTAACGTCAATTCGCTTAGTCCGTGTCAGAGTATAGTATTTCAATTGAGGAACTAAGGTTATTAATGGCCAAAGCAAACCTCATAACTTGTGTTCTTGATCAGTCTTGTTTGCTGAAGTGCTGAGGCGTGAAGCAACACCTCAAAACATCGACATTTCTATGTTATGGGTGAGTGGGCGTCTCTTCTGTTATTGCCAAACATAGATTATTTTTCGTTTTCAGATATCTCACATTGCTTGTGTGAGAACATCCAGTGCAAAAAACCTCCAAGTCGGCATCGAACATTTACAATTTGCCACGAAATCAAAGCACAATAAGAAAATGAACAGTAAGAAGATGCAAAAGCACAATATCCACTACTATACAACGAGTTAACTTACGCTGATAGCAGATGATGATACCGTCGACACTTCATTCCCTGGAAACCGTGACCTGCCGTGACGTGACGTGACGTGACGGTCTGTTGACGACTTGTCTGAATGCCGCCATTTGAAATGTATTGTGGGATGTTTACACACGACGAGACTTGACGGCATCCCGAGATCATGCGACAGTTTCAGCTTAGTGTTGACAACATGCACATCACGCAATGCTCACACCAGAGATTTTTCTACTCTATGGCTTTGATCGACGTCATATCTGACTCACAGATGCTACTTAGAGGCGACATCTAAAGGCAATGAGGTTCAATCCTAAACCAAAGAATGTATCACATAAAAGACAGATAATATACATACAAACAATAAAATTCGACTGCAGCTCATGCGATTAATTACATAGCTATAAGCTATATTGCAAATAAATTGAGGTAACAAAAAAGAAAGTAACAACATAAAAAAACATACATGCATGAAACAAATTATCACAGTTCACGCGTGCAAGTAAAAGGACCATGCATGTCCTTTAAAGTCCACTACAATATCACTCGTAGTAAACTCATAATTTACATCTACATGGACAGTTTGCAAATCACACTTGCGTGCTTGGCAAAGCGTTCATCGAACCATTTTTCACAATAATCCTCTATTATTCCAGTCTGAAACAGAATGCGGAAGAAACGAACAGATGTATCTTTCCGAGCGAGACCTGATTTCCTTATTTTATGATGATGATCGTTTCTCCCTGTGGATGTCGGCGAAAAAAGAAATGCTTTTGCATTCGGAGGAGAAAGTTAGTAATCGAAATTTCGTGGTGAGGTTCTGCCGCAACGAAACATGCCTTTGTTTTAAATATGGCTACCCCAAATTCTGTATCATGTCAGTGACACTCTCTCCCCTATTTCTCGATAGTACAAAATGTGCTGCTTTTCCCTGAACATCCTCCATGAAGTCCGTTAATTCTAACTGGTAATGATCCCACACTGCACAGCAGTATTCTAGAAGAGGACGGACAACCGTAGTGTAGGCAGTCTCTCTAGTAGATCTGTTGCATCTTCAGCCAATAAAATGCAGTCTTTGGTTCTCCTCCCCCACAATATTTCCTATGCGTTCTTTCCAATTTATGTTGTTCCTAACGGTGATTCCTAGGTATTTAGTTCAATTTCCGGCCTTTAGATTTGACAGATTTATCGTCTTTAGCACTCATGTGGATGACCTCACACTTTTCATTATTTAGGATCAATTGCCAATTACTACGAACTGTGGCCTCTGTGACAGGAAATCACGAATCAAGTCACTGGCCAGCCTGTGACGATATTCCATAACCACGCAATTTGACTACAAGCCGCTTGTGAGGTACAGTGTCAGATGTCTTCTGGAACTCTACAAAGACGAAATCAATCGGAAAACACTTGTCAATACCATTCAATACTTCGTGTGAATAAAAGCTAGTTGTGTCGACTGTGTGTTAATAGACCCTTCTCTTCGAGATAATTCATAATGTTCGAACACAATATATGTTCCAAAATCCTGCTGCAAATAGACGTTGGTAATACGGCCCTGTAAACTGATGGATCACTCCTATTGCGTTTCTTAAGTCTTGGTGTGACCTGTACAAGTTTCCAGTCTTTGGGTTACGAATCTTTCGTCAGGGAGTTTCAACACTCAGTTTCGCTACGACAATCCTGTGTTCACTGATCTCAGTATATGTTTTGGTACTCGTTATGGGAAAGTGGGTGTTTCTGGCAGGGACAATTTAAAATCAAACACAACAATGGCAAAATGACATAATTAGTAACATATGGGAAACGGATAGATACAGACTTCAGACAGAACAACGCAAGGGAATTCTAAAAAGTTTTCAAAGCAGAAATAACAGGGTACAAGCAGTTGTACTTCAAAGATTCAAAAGGCAAACTGACTACCAACAACAAACACAACTCTGTATTACTAGCAAAATGCTTCAACAACCTTCTAAACTGCGATGAACCAACACAAAGACAATCTTTCAGACAGCCTCAAAAGGAAATCCCGCCTTGAGAGCCATATAACTGCATTACACTCAACAATACAGTGGCCAGCCGAAAAACAACAGGGCGCCAGGAGAAGACGGGGTATTGGCTGAGATGTGAAAACTAGGAGGGAGCGGGCAGCTGAAACCTTTTACGAGGTTACGAAATACTGCTGGGAGAAAGGAGGAGTACCGGACCACTGGAAGCAAGCCACAATCCATCCGCTACGTAAGAAGGGAGACAGGACAGGCACACACATATGTTGTTCAAATGTGTGTGAAATCTTATGGGACTTAACTGCTAAGGTCATCAGTCCCGAAGCTTGCACACTACTTAACCTAAATTATCCTAAGGACAAACACACACACCCGTGCCCGAGGGAGGACTCGAACCTCCGCCGCGACCAGCCGCACAGTCCATGACTGTAGCGCCTGAGACCGCTCGGCTAATCCCGCGCGGCACCCACATCTACCGAGCTCCCTACTGAGTAAGACAGAAGACCAAGCAGAACGCACAACTGGCGAGTACCAAGCGGGGTTGAGGAAAAATAGTTTTTCCCCGGTGCAAATTCTTAACTTGAAAACAATTATCAGGATCAGAACAACGAAGAACCTCAACACAGTCGTTACATTCACTGATTTCAAAAAAACTTACAGTTCTGTAAATAGACAGAGTACCCTTAACACTGGAAGAAGCAGGTGCTGACAAAATCAGCAGACAGTCAGTCAAACAGACACTTACAGACACAACTTCATAAGTTAAATTTCTAAGGAAATTTCTGAAGCCTTCAGAAGTAGCACAGGAGTTCGGCAGGGCGACGGCGTCTCACAGATCCTCTTCAGTATGATCTCAGACAATGTCACGAGAGAGAGGAATGAAGAACTACAAGAGAAAAACATCGACCGAGTCCATCCAGTAGAAAGGGCAAGAACTGACGTGGAATGTCATTGCTATGGTTTCTAAGGATAAAACAGATGCAAAGATAATGATAGGAACACTGTACAAAATTGCATCTCCAACCTGACTGCAAATACCGAAAACGAAAACAGAATGCATTGAACATAAACACAATAGAGAAAAATATATACAAACACAAGATGGAAACGTCCAAAGAGTTGATAAGTTTAAGTATCGAAGAGAATGGATACAATCAAATGGGTTAGATAGCACTACAAGCAAAGAAAGATCGAAGAAAATTGAATTAGCAAACAAACTCACCCAAAACCGATCTAATAAAAAATCAGTATCATTCCAGGCAAAAATTTAACACCACGCAACAGTAACTACACCGGATGCACCATGCAGATCTAAATGCCTAACACCGAGTACAAGAGGTGAAGGAGAAGAACTGGAAATGCAGAAAGACTTCAGGGCCACAAAAGAACTAAACTAATAAATAGCTTGACGAAGAGGATAAATGAAGAGCTAAAGGGAAATATAGGAACAATCGTAGACTCAATAAGAAAGAGGAGATGAACGTTTTACGGTCGTTGTACGAATGACTACTGGCTATTGGATAAAAATTTTAATCTCGTATTTCCAAATTAAAAAACATCACGAGGTGGCTGGAACAGCCAAGAAAGGATATGACAAAACCGGACGTCACAGAAGACACCAGACAAGACAGGGAAAATTTCAGGCTACAGGTCAGTAGTGCAAAATTTCTTGTCCGACAACAAAACACAACCTAGGAGGCTGATGTCAAATGAACAGAGCCAGGCCGTCAGCCAATGCATAAAGAGATTCTGGGAAGAAGGAAAACAACTACCATTGTCTTAGGTTCTAAGCTATCTATAGTTGATCAAATTCAATTATAAAAAAAGAAAACTTAAAGAGGTCATAAGCAGGAAATAAGGAGAAATAAACACAGAATTCCAAAAAGAAGCACTGCAGAGGTAAGGAAATTTCACAAAAACTGACAAATGTTCGAACCGGGCACGAGAATTGAGTTAGATATTTCAGTTCAACATATCGAGTCCAAGTTTCATTATTTTCAGCGTTTTTGCAATTGGTTGGTGCTGTTCTGTGTCACTGTATTTCTGTTGTTACTGTCGCATTCTGTAGTACTCCGACAAATAAGAAATTCTGGAATCCATAACTAAACTTGATCTAGACGACTCAAGTACAAAGACAAAAACCAAAAAAAAAAAAAATCCTAAAATGTAATAACAGTAGATACTTAATGAAATGTCAGCAAAAATAACGCACCGTGCAGTAGAGAACTACAATTTACCTGCATAGGCCTATCTGTCCTCTTATAGTCTCCTGCCTACCCTCACCCTCACAAATCGTGCAGTTTGCGGAAAAATACAGCCAAATATTCGTGGGAATCAAGATTATAAATATGCGAGCTAACCGTTCCATTCGCACCAATTATGCTGTTCTTTTGATTCCTGCCCGACCTCGCATTCGGAAATCATATCTTATTGGGAAATAAATAGCTAAATATTTTATGAGAACCAAGTATGAAAAATACGATTGCTGCTTCATTCACTGGCATCAGTTTAAGGTGCGCGCTTAGGTTGCGGTGCTGCCTAACCATACTCTCGGAAATTGCTTACGTCAGGCACTGAGACAACCGCAGATAACATTTAATGAAGGGACACTTTCATCTTTCGCATCGTAGACCGCTGATGTCACGACGTCGCTAGTCAAAGTTGACGGGTGGGATAGGACACTAGAATTAAACCAAAGTAGTACTTAATGCCCGAAATTCGTATCTAGGCTGGTGGAAAATCTTGTAAAAATAAATTATGCCTTACGATAGGTCCATGGAGGACGCGTGTTTCAAGAAACCATGGCGGTGTGCTAACGTTGTCGAACATTATCCAAAAGATCGAACGAAGAAAGCACTTGGCATGGTAGCTTTGTAGGAATATTTATAATCTGCAGACGCCCGATCTTCCTGTAATTAAAAGATATATAAAATTAATCTTTCTCCTACAGAGACTGCCTTAGATAGATTCGTACGAATAATCCGCTCGACTGATTTGTAAAATTATATTATTCTTAATATAAGTGCTGTGTCTAAGATCTCCATATTTATGAAACATGCACGAGTGTAGAATTAATGTTACGCATGCGCAGGAAGGTGCAGTCATTTCGGTGGCCGTGCTTTGGCAGACATCAGACGCTGGTCGGTGACTCGGTACAGACCGCTGCCGCTGCTCCGCGCTGTTGCCGCATTTCTCTGTTTCTTGAGAGACTGCTGGCAACGGGGACAGCAACAGCCGCCTTGCTCGCCTTTAGACTCGACTCAAACCGTTGCTGGGATACGGCGTGGGCCGATGACAAGAGCCGTGTATTGTTGACAACTGCGTCACGTCTTCATTTGTCTTGTTTACTCTAAGAGGGTACAGTTGATTGAACAATCGTTTTTTAAAGGGCCTTAGTCCAAATTTTGACAAAATGAGTTAAGAGCGGTAACGGATCCTACACACATAGAATTTTTTTTTTTTTGTATGAGAAGAGCTTTATTGTCGATACCTCAAATGTGTTACTGCGACTCGTTACAGCGGCATCATTTATGAAAGGGCTTTACTCCTGGAACAGCGCCCTTTCAATGGTGATCATACTAGCATGCCGTCTACCGAATACTTAATGCACTATATCTTTACGTTTCTCTTTCCGTAGTTGAACCGTTGCTATTTCTGAAGAAGCGTTGTGAAACGTAAAACGACTCAAAGTATTGTGTTGGAGAGTAGTGACAGTACCAAGAAAGAAATAAAGAAAGAAACAAAAACGTATTGTTGGAAAACGTGAGCAGAACGCTATAAGAACAGCCACAGCAGTTATGAGTACAGGAACCCTTTCAGCCATGTTCCTTTATACATTTTGAACACAGTAGTTACAATCAGATGTGGCTTATAAACACACACATTCACGTCCGATTCCAAAGTTGAGGAATTTTTGAAGGCTGTCACCCTGTTTCCTGTATCTTTTTGTTTTTGTACTCTACGTTAATTCATCATTACTTGGGCACGAATCAGGGTTGCACAGTCTCCTCAGACACGTAGACAGCGGTTGCACAGAATGTATTGTTACAGTAAGTAGAGCAATGCATGGCCCATGGGAGTCGACTACTTAAGTCGCATACGTGACGGCGCAGCAATAAATGCGCCGTGAGTGGCAGCGTTAGGCAAAGTGAGACGCGTACAGCGCGTGTCACGTGACACGACACGACACTACAGCGCGACACGCACGAGTGGCGCGGCTGTCCAGAGCGTACTGCGACGCGTACGCCACACCTCGCACGCGCCGGCTGGCGACGCTCTGCGCTGACAGAACCGAAGCGCGCGCAACCTGTTATCTAAAAATGGTTCAAATGGCTCTGAGCTCTATGCGACTTAACATCTACGGTCATCAGTCCCCTAGAACTTAGAACTACTTAAACCTAACTAACCTAAGGACATCACACAACACCCAGCCATCACGAGGCAGAGAAAATCCTTGACCCCGCCGGGAATCGAACCCGGGAATCCGGGCGTGGGAAGCGAGAACGCTACCGCACGACCACGAGATGCGGGCCAACCTGTTATCTTCCTCAAACGATTTTACAGAAACTATTCACTGAAAATATTTGATTTTTGCCTTACTTGTATCGTTATGTATCAGCTTCGTGGCGAAGTGCCCATCATCTCGCTAATGACCATTCTTATTGAGATTTACACAATTTTAGTAAGACACTACGCAAAACTCAAAAAGTTTGCAACGAAAATTAGGGGTCGCTGTGATTTTGCGTTTGGTACGTATTATACCATATGTTGCTGCGTATGAAATTTAGCTAACATGCTGAATTTTTCTTTCCACTTGGTAGGGGGTCCCTATATGCCTCCGATCTCGAGACAATGAATCCCATGTAGAGCGCTCACTTCCGATCTCACGCCCGCGAGAATGAAATACTCGCAACATCTCTCATATTTCCTAAACAGCTCTCGACATCGAAACGAAAGTTTGGCGAATGACAGCACACAAGGAGGAGAGTGTTTTGCCAACTCTTAAGCACGCGGAACTTTCTTATCTATGCCGATATATCAGTACTTATACTTCCCTTTCTATTTATTTCACTCCAGTGACTGTAATTTTTTAAGAGTTATTGACAGCTAGCGACACAAGAGCTTCCTAGTATGAAAATAAACATGAAATTTCTTCTTGTATGTTACTGCAAACCGACACTATGAGGTTTTCGTAAGCTATTGTTGCTCTGTGATTGCCAATTACTTGATTAATGAGGCACTCCGTTTTGGAATTCTGTCGCAATAACTGCTGTGAGATGAGTTTGGCAAATTACACTGTGACAAAGGACGTACAATTAAACCAGTCACCAAGAGAAATGTGGCCGTTACTCACAAACGGTAATGCTTCTTCGAATGAGAAAAGGTTTACAATTAACACATAAATAGATTGCCAATTCTTTTGGAATTTTGGTGGAATTCCAGTAACCATCGTATTTTTAACACTGAGCCACTGGAATGGAAACTTACCAAAGGATTTTATTCCTTCTCTTCATCGGAGTAGTATTAAGATAATGGCGAGCGTTCCTTCAGGTGGAATGATAGGCACATGCCAGATACTGGTTACTTACGTACGGCTTACCAAGCTGAACTTGAAACACCCACAAAGAATAAGAACAAACAATGGAGATGAAAAGAGACGACACAGGACAAGAAAGACACAGAGACCAGAAAAAAGGAATTACACTACTGGCCATTAAAATTGCTACACCACGAAGATGACGTGCTACAGACGCGAAATTTAACCGACAGGAAGAAGATGCTGTGATATGCAAATGATTAGCTTTTCAGAGCATTCACACAAGGTTGGTGCCGGTGGCGACACCTACAACGAGCTGACATGAGGAAAGTTTCCAACCGATTTCTCATAAACAAACAGCAGTTGACCGGCGTTGCCTGGTGAAACGTTGTTGTGCCTCATGTAAGGAGGACTTTGATAAAGGTCGGATTGCAGCCTATCGAGATTGCACTTTATCGTATCGCGACATTGCTGCTCGCGTTGGTCGAGATCCAATGACTGTTGGCACAATATGGAATCGGTGGGTTCAGGATGGTAATAGGGAACGCCGTGCAGGATCCCAACGGCCTCGTATCACTAGCAGTCGAGATGACAGGCATCTTATCCGCATGGCTGTAACGGATCGTGCAGCCACGCCTCGATCCCTAAGTCAACAGATGGGGACGTTTGCAAGACAACAACCATCTGCACGAACACTTCGACGACGTTTGCAGCAGCCCGGACTATCAGCTCGGAGACCGTGGCTGCGGTTACCCTTGACGCTGCATCACAGTGCCGGTGTTCTCGACGACGAACTTGGGTGCACGAATGGCAAAACGTCATTTTTTCGGATGAATCCAGGTTCTGTTTACAGCATGGTCACATCGTGTTTGGCGACATCGCGGTGAACGCACATTGGAAGCGTGTATTCGTCATCGCCATACTGGCGTATCACCTGGCGTAATGGTATGGGGTGCCATTGGTTACACGTCTCAGTCACCTCTTTTTCGCATTGACGGCACTTTGAACAGTGAACGTTACATTTCAGACACGAGCGGTGGCTCTACCCTTCATTCGACCCCTGCGAAATCCTACTTTTCAGCAGGATAATGCACGACCGCATGTTGGAGGTCCTGTACAGGCCTTTCTGGATACAGAAAATGTTCGACTGCTGCCCTGGCCAGCACATTCTCCAGATCTCTCACCAACTGAAAACATCTGGTCAATGGTGGCCGAGCAACTGGTTCGTCACAATATTCCAGTCACTACTCTCGATGAACTGTGGTATCGTGTTGAAGCTGCATGGGCAGCTGTACCTGTACACGCCATCCAAACACTGTTTGACTCAATGCCCAGGCATACCAGGGCCGCTTATTACGGCCGGAGGTGGTTGTTCTGGGTACTGGTTTCACAGGATCTATGCAACCAAATTGCGTGAAAATGTAATCACCTGTCAGTTGTACTATAATATATTTGTCCAATGAATAGCCGTTTATCATCTGCATTTCTTCTTGGTGTAGCAATTCTAATAGCCAGTAGTGTAAAACCACACCGAGTGTAACATTGGACGGAAAGAAAAAGCCAACCACCAAGTAACGCACTAAAAAAACCCAGTCTAAAACCGTAGGCCAAAGGCCAGACTCCACACAGAAAAAGGGGCAAACGCTTAGATCGAGCGATAAAAAAACCCTGCACGAATAAAACTCAAAACTAAATCTGCCATTGCAACATCGTCCGATAAAAGTGCAGGAAGCGCACCCGGCAGAGCACACGTCAGCCCGAGCGGAGTTAAAAGCGGGCAGTCCGACAAGATGTGGACCACCGCCGAAGCTGACCCGCAGAGACATAAAGGCGGATCCTCGCGGCTCAGTAAATAGCTGTGCGTCCTCCTGGTGTGGCCCATGCACAGCCGGCAGAGGACAGCAGAGACCTCACTAGAGACCCGCGAGGAGAAGCACCACGCACCGGTAGCCTCCTCGGTGGCCGGAAGTTTGTTGGGTGAAGGAAGGGCGCGCCATTCTTCACCCCAGCTGCGAAGTACCCTCTGCCGCAAAACTGACCCGAGGTCACTCTCCGAAAGGCCGACCTCCGAGGCCGGTGCACCGACAGACCGTTTGGCGGGCGCGCCGACACGTCCGTTTCCCGGGATGCCGACAGGACCCGGGGTCCACACAGAGACCACACAGTGGCAGCAATGGACAAGAGTATGGAGGGTCTCCTGGATAGCCGTCACCAGTTGGTAACGGCGTCGTTCTCGCCTTAAAGGCACTCTCGACTAACATCAACTAGTCGTGTCCAGTCTCAAAGGTAACTAAGGCTCACGACCGTTACAGCGCGTATTTAGAGCAAACCTGATTTGCTGTCTCGTAGTGGCGCAGCTATCGCCACTCCCATGCGACTGGCAAGAAATTGGAACATACATCATTTTTCAGATGTATGAGACAGGCGAAATACCCTCAGCCTTCAAGAAGAATGTAATAATTCCAGTCCCAAAGAAAGCAGGTGTTGACAGATGTGAAAATTACCGAACTATCAGTACAGCATCCAGATGGCAGTTATAAGAGTTGAGGGAAATGAAAGGGAAGCAGTCGTCGGGAAGGGAGTGAGACAGGGTTGAAGCCTGTCCCCGATTTTATTTAGTGTATTGAGCAAGCAGTAAAGGAAACAAAAGAAAAATTTGGAGTAGGAATTAAAATCCATGGACAAGAAATAAAACTTTGAGGTTCGCCAATGACATTGTAATTATGTCAGAGACAGCAAAGGACCTGGAAGAGCAGTTGAACAGAATGGACAGTGTCTTGAAAGGAGGATATAAGATGAACATCAACTAAAGCAAAACGAGGATAATGGAATGTAGTTGAATTAAGTCGGGTGATGCTGAGGGTATTAGATTAGGAAATGAGACACTTAAAGTAGTAAAGAAGTTTTGGTATTTGGGGAGCAAAATAACTGATGATGGTCGAAGTAGAGAGGAAATAAAATGTAGACTGGCAATGGCAAGGAAAGCGTTTCTGAAGAAGAGAAATTTGTTAACATCGAGTATAGATTTAAGTATCAGGAAGTCGTTTCTGGAAGTATTTGTATGGAGTGTAGCCAGGTATGGAAGTGAAACGTGGACGATAAATAGTTTGGACGAGAAGAGAATAGAAGCTTTCGAGATGTGGTGCTACAGAAGAATGCTGAAGATTAGGTGGGTATATCACATAACTAATGACGAGGTATTGAATAGAATTGTGGAGAAGAGGAGTTTGTGGCACAACTTGATTAGAAGAAGGGATCAGTTGGTAGGACATATTCTGAGGCATCAAGGGATCACCAATTTAGTATTGGAGGGCAGCGTGGAGGGTAAAAATCGTAGAGCGAGAGCAAGAGATGAATACACTAAACAGATTCAGAAGGATGTAGGTTGCAGCTGGGAGATGAAGAAGCTTGCACAGGATAGAGTAGCATAGAGAGCTGCATCAAACCAGTCTCTGGACTGAAGACCACAACAACAACCATTTTTGAGATGTAGTGCGATATTTTTCCGTCAGTGTATTTAGTGAGTTGAAGTTTTTGATATCGTAACCGTGTAATTTCGATCACGTATTCATTGATTACGCAGATATTAAGTAAAGCGCAGTTGCTGCACAGAAAAGAAAAAGATGGTCTATGACATTATTTGATGTGGGTGTGATAAACACAGAAACTCTGTTGCAATATTATTACTGAATAATATTAGTGGATTAAATTGATAAATACGTCTCACTTTCGTCTGAAATGCTGTCGTTTAAGGTTCACTAGTCCCAGTCATAAATTTTCCCTTTCTCAGTAGAACGACGATCATAGTTGGTGATGCTGACGTTACTCGTATTAAATGATCCTGACAGACTGCCCAAAATCTGCGTGAATTCTGGCACTCAGACTTCTGCGTTGCGTTAGTCGAGGAGAAAACAAGTATATGATGTTTGTGCACGAATTCAGCAATTTTGGGACTTGGAATGCACGCATATACGCTATGTCATCAAAAATATACGGACATACCCAAAACATACGTTTTTCATATTAGGTGCATTGTGCTGCCACCTACTTCCAGGTACTCCATGTCAGCGACCTCAGTAGTCATTAGACATCGTGAGAGACCAGAAAGGGGTGCTCCGTGGAACTCACTGACTTTGAACGTGGTCAGGTGATTGGGTGTCTTTTGTGTCGTACGTCTGTATGCGAGATCACCACACTCCTAAACATCCCTAGGTCCACTGTTTCCGATGTGATAGTGAAGTGGAAATGCGAAGGCACACGTACAGCATAAAAGCGTACAGGCCGACCTCATCTGTTGACTGACAGACACTGCCGACAGTCGAACAGTGTCATAATGTGTAATAGGCAGCCATCTATTCAGACCATCACACAGGAATTCCAAACTCCATCAGGATCCACTGCAAGCGCTATGGCAGTTAGGTGGGAGGTGAGAAAACTTGGATTTCATGGTCGACCAGCTGCTTGTAAGCCACACTTCATGCCGGTAAATACTAAACAAAGCCTCGCTTGGTGTAAGGAGTGTCAACACTGATGGATGAAACAGTGGAAAAACTTTGTGTGGAGTGTCGGTACACAATGTGGCGATCTGATGGCAGGGTGTGGGTATGGAGAATGCCCGGTGAATGACATCTGCCAGCGTGTTTAGTGCCAACAGTAAAATTCGGAGGCAGTGGTGTTGTGGTGTGTCGTGTTTTTCACGGAGGGGGCTTACACGCCTTGTTATTACGCGTGGCACTATCAGAGCACAGGCCTACATTGATGTTTTAAGCACCTTCTTGCTTCCCACTGTTCAAGAGAAATTTGGGGATGGTGACTGTAGCTTTCAACGCAATCGAACATCTGTTCATAATGCACGCCATGTGGCGGAGTGGTTACAGGACAATAACGTCCCTGTAATGGACTGGCCTGCGTAGAGTCCTGACCTGAATCCTACAGAACACCTTTGGGATGTTTTGGAACGCCGACTTCGTGTCAGGTCTTTCCAAATGACATCGATACCTCTCCTCAGTACAGCACTCCGTGAAGAATGGGCTGCCATTCCCCAAGAAACCTTCCAGCACCTGATTGAACGTGTGCCTGCGAGAGTGGAAGCTGTCATCACGGCTAAGGGTGGGCCAACACCCTACTGAATTCCAGCATTACTGATGGAGGGTGCCACGTACTTGTAAGTCATTTTCAGCCAGGTGCCCGGATACTTTTGATCACATAGTGTACATGGTGTAGAGACTTTCGCCCCATGGGTACTTGTAGCACAAAGACAAAATAGGGCGGGTATTTCGTGATGACCTACACGAGACAGACGTTAGATAATCAAACGAAGTTCACTCACCGAATGCGTCGCACACCCGCCTCCTCCAAAGTGGTTGGAGGCCATCGAGCATCGGGTCCTCACTCTCTGGAACAGCCGCCACAACCCTGTTTCAAACAATTCTCCCTCGCACAGCAAACTAGATTTACAGTTGTAGATGTTTACACAATGGCGTAAGTTCTGTGACTGTACTTCCAAGAGGACGTATTCCTAACTGAAAGATACCTGCTTCTTTCGCCGCCTAATTCTTTACTGTGATCTCGATTTTCTTTCCTGGTTTCCATAGGCCCCTGCTGCGTTTGCTGTAAATACGGGAGCTCGTAAGGTTTCTGATAACCTGTAGTTTAGAATTATCAAGAAGAAACTCTTCTACGTTCATCAGGTCACGTAAAGAAGATTTCGCTGCGACTGTGACCAGCAATTACTGTAGAGGGACGCTTTGCATTGTGCAGTTAACAATGAGCGTATAGGCGCGCTCTGCACTTCTTGCCGAGATACGAACTCTGCTGTACCTGTATTGAAAGATTCCATCTGACCAACACAACTCCGTGAAGAGGGGGCTGTGACTGTTTGTGTGGTGGGGAGGGGACTTTGGGCAGGGGGGCGTGCGCAAAATTCCCATCTTGAGAGACACACACACACGTCCGCGCGTGCACATGAGAGCGTGTAGGTGTGCGCATGCGCGAGTTTGCGCGCTCAAATACACTGTCAAAAATGAACTCATGAAACTTGTACGCAACCTGCTAACAAATAATTTACATTATTGCACATAGTGCCAAGACTGACTAAACGCATTCTAGAGAAAACGCTTCACGGAACTATAGCACCAGCTGAGTGGTACTAAACGTACAAGGCAGTCATTGCCATCAACAGAATGTTTGTAAGATTTGAAAAAAAAGTGGTTCAAATGGCTCTGAGCACTTTGCGACTTAAATTCTGAGGTCATCAGTCTCCTAGAACTTAGAACTACTTAAACCTAACTAACCTAAGGACATCACACACATCCATGCCCGAAGCAGGATTCGAACCTGCGACAGTAGTGGTCGCTCGGCTCCAGACTGTAGCGCCTAGAACCGCACGACCACTCCGGCCGGCTGTAAGTTTTGAACATTAACTCGACAGGCAGTAGATCATGAACATAAAACTGACCAGTAACTTACTACGGAGCAGCGACACTAAAGACACACGCAGCTAGTTTTTTACTATTCCAAGCCACTGACAACCAAAAGAAACACCATTTCAGTTATCGTAGCGATTTTGCTTATGGGTGATCATGAAGGAAATGACTGTCCCAGAAGCTGCAGAACACGAGAAACTGCGTGCAGTTAGACCATGTATGTTTTTCATATATGTTGACATGTGTAATAAAGACGCAAAAACCTTAACATCCTAGAAGAACACCAACATCACACATTTTCGCAACTACCTATGAGCACGATCGCTATTGATTACGCGTCAGCCACGTCTTGTGCTACAAAAGTAGAGTATCTCTTACCTTTTCGCCGAGAGAATTTTCTGGTGGACGCTGGAAACCGAAAATAAAAGCTTCTGTTACACAACTCTGTTATAGAATTCTGCAAGCTTCGAATTCGCCTCGTATGTAACTCTCGAGGGCAGCGCAACAAGACAACTGTCGCAAACCGACAGCTGCTCATATAAATACGCCATTCAGAGAGCAATTATTCGTCGCGGGAAAACGCTCAGAGAGTAAATAATACGTGGCGGGAAAAACAATCTCGCAGCGAATATTACTGAAAGATGCGCATCAGTCGTACAGAATTTTGACATGAGCTAAAAATAAAATATATTAACGGAAGTAATGTATAGTTTTGTAAATAGCACCGCCGATTGCACTAGCCCTCTGTCAACCTGTATGTTTACAGAAATAATCCTCCAAATTTTTCCAGCCATTGATATGACGCTATTTATACACATCAAAAAATGTTTTGCATCACCTCGGTTCCGAGAGTTCCGGAACCTGTACAGAAAACTGGAATACAGATCAACATAAACACCATTTCCGCCCTTTTTATTGCTCATGAAAACCACACATTGCATGTTGTACCACCATACAGCGAGACCTTCAGAGGTGGTGGTCCAGATTGCTGTACACACCGGTACCCAGTAACACGTGCTCTTGCGCTGATGCATGCCTGTATCCGTTGTGGCAAACTATCCACATGTTCATCAAGCCACTGCCGGTCCAGATTGTCCCACTCCTCAACGGTGATTCGGCGTCCACAGACAGCCCTTTTCAATGTACCCCAGGCATGTTCGACAGAGTTCATATGTGGAGAACATGCTGGCCACTCTAGTCAAATGATGTAGTTATCCTGAAGGGAGTTATCCACAAGATGTGCGCGATGGGGGCGCGAACTGTCGTCCATGAAGACGAATGCCTCGCCAATACGCTGCCGATATGGTTCCACTATCGGTCGGAGGATGGCATTCACGTATCGTACAGCCGTTACGGCGCCTTCCGTGACCACCAGTGGCGTACGTCGGCCCCATATAATGCCACCCCAAAACATCAGGGAACCTCCACCTTGCTGCACTCGCTGAACAGTGTGTCTAATTCCTTCAGCCTGACCGGGTTGCCTCCAAACACGTCTCCGACAATAGTGTGGTTGAAGGCATATGCGACACGCATCAGTGCAGAGAACGTGATACCAAACCTGAGCGGTCCCTTCGCCATGTTGTTGGGCCCATCTCTACCGCACTGCACGGTGTCGCGGTTGCAAAGATGGATCTCGCCATGGACATCGCGAGTGAAGTTGCGCATCGTACAGCCTATTGCGCACAGTTTGAGTGGTAACACGACGTCCTGTGGCTGCAGGAAAAGCATTGTTCAACATGGTGGCGTTGCTGTCAGGGTTCCTCCGAGCCATAATCCGTAGGTAGCGGTCACCCACTGCAGTAGTAGCTCTTGGCCGGAGTGAGCGAGGCCTGTCATCGACAGTTCCTGTCTCTCTGTATCTCCTCCACGTCCGAACAACATCGCTTTGGTTCATTCCGAGACGCCTGGACACTTCCCTTGTTGGGAGCGCTTCCTAGCACAAAGTAACAATGCGGACGCGATCGAACCGCGGTATTGACCGTCTAGGCATGGTTGAACTACAGACAACACGAGCCGTGTACCTTCTTCTTGATGGAATGTCTGGAACTGATCGGCTGTCGGCCCCCCGACGTCTAATAGGCATGGTTGTTTACACCTTTGGGCGGGTTTAGTTAAAAGGACTGTGTCTGTGATACAATATCCACAGTCAACGTCTATCTTCAGGAGTTCTGGGGATCGGGGCATGAGTTAGCAAAAACACATATTTTGCATGAAGAGGTTTGACTTGTCGTGAGCACTTCGTTCCGGCAGTTTTGAGGAAAATTAACTAATGACAATCATCGCAGCACAGCATAAAATTCGTTGTAAGACATATAAGTTGACAGAGGTAATTAATCCTGCCACCTTATACCACTAACAGATTAATATACTGATCCTGTGAAGATATAGGACACAGGCCAGGAGAAAGGAGAGTAAACAAATTAAATTTGAATACCATCATAGTTGATATGTTACGGTTTCCAACCGGAGACATTCCAAAGCATGTTTAACCGATTTATTTTTCATAATGCGGGGCCACAGTCATAATATATTTCCTTCAAGTCAGTACCGCCATTAGACTGTCGTATATTGGCAAAATGGTATAGTCAGTGATGAAACAAAGCAGTAGGCTTTACCAGAAATATCGACCCTTAGACAATGTGTCTAATAGTGTATTTTAAATACGAGAGTATGCCATCTTAGGCACTGTATAACACTTAAAACACTTGATAATGGCACTTTGAAGCCGAAATTTATCTTGTAAGTGTAAATGTAACACCAGATTAACAACAGTCTAATATCGGTACTGACTTTAAAGAAAGGTTTAACAGATTTCAGCTCCTGTTTTACTACAAGCAATGACGACTATGGCGTTTGGCACATGGCGCACAGTACGACCTGAATGCGAAATGAATCACCTATCAGCAGCTGGAATTTGAGCGAACGCTACCACTTCATTACAAAGGAGACGAGAAGTCAAGGAAATGTGGGAGCACTAAACTATTATTAAGAATGCGAACTGCACTATCACAAAGGCGATAAAGCACCTCCACCTTAGTTAACGACACTTGAAGGGACCATACCGTGGTTCAGGTCGAAAAAAGTCGATTTTCGGTTTTCATCATATTTCGATGGATTTAGGTTTCATTTAAAAAATCTGAAAAGGATTGTGCTGAAAAAAATTTTTTTCGAGCATTTTCCTACCACGTGTGTTCATGTGCCACGCCCACTTTTCTGTCACCCACTTTTCTGCATATATTTTAGATCTTTATATCCCATACATTGCACGTTAGGATCTTTTTTTTACTTCCGAGTGTGTTGGCCATCCTTGGAATGCAACAGTCGGTGTTCTTTTGTTTCTGCTATTTCTAAACAACACATTTTCAAAAACGCGGTTAGTTTTGTTCAAGTGTGATTGCGAGTAGTTGTTATAGAAAACTTGCAGGTATACTATGGGCAGGCAATTAGGAGAAATAAAGAAAATCTGTAGGCAATGAAGAGAGATATTAGGACCACATTCTTCCGTAAGTCCTCTACTGATGATAGGCCATGTCATGGATTGTGTACATCAGGAGAAAATTCGTGGTGCAAATACAATAGGGCTCAGGCAACTGGAGAATCTTATTCTCACCAGCATTCTCTTCCTGTTGCTATTATTACAGCAATTAAACCTATTTTCAGAGACTTGGCTCATCCTGACCTTCTAACGAAATGTCTGCAGGGGCAGACACAGAACCCAAATGAATGTTTCAACAGCATAACTTGGAACCGCCTTCCTAAAACTGTATCTGTAGGCATGCATACAATGAAACTAGGAGTTCATGATGCTGTTATTACATTCAGTTGTGGTAATATTGGAAAGTGTTGAGTACTGAAAAAGCTGGGAATTAGTCCTGGTGAAAATATGATCACTGGGCTGCAACATTGTGATAAAATGAGGATACCCGATGCAGACAGGTCTGCATCTAACATGGCCAAGAAAGTTAGACAGACATCCAGCAAGGTGAAAAAGAAGATGGAAGACCTGCTAGAGGCCAAAGAAGGGCCATCATATGCAGCAGGACAGTTTTAATTAACTGTAAATAACAAATTTCAAAAGTTTTTTCTTTAAAGTCAATTTTCCGCAAACTAAAATTTTCAGTACATATGCCCCTTATATCTGAAACTGTCATAGATAAATGAATGAAATTTTCAGAGACTCTACATAACATAAAAAGCCACCTCTGGTACTACATTCATTAATATTTCCCCATTAGAAAGTTAACAAAAATATTTTCTGCTGAAAAAACTTAATATTTTTTGTTAATAAATTTAAAAAGTATATCTTGAAGACTATAAAATGGATAAAGTAGATTTTAGTACAGTTGAGTCTATTAGCATCATGTAACATACAGTAAAAATATTAACGTCTTGCATCAAATAATTTATTTCAGAAATGAGTCAAAAACTTGCCTAAATTAACATGGGTTAGATAGGCAGGGTGTGGTCCCTTTGAACAGAAAAACATTTTCGAAAGGCATTTCGTTCCATGAACTAGACAGCTATGATTGAAATGGCAAATAAGCGTTCTGTCGAAAATAGAGGATAAATTCTCGCTTCCGTTTCCAACTGTCGGCTTCCACTAATGACGTCATACCTAAGTCAAGGTCGCTACTTACAACGTTAACTGCCCACCGCACACCCGTCATATTTAGTGGTAAGATGGCCCGGTGGATAGGATAGCCCGTCAAAAACTGAACACAGACCAAGCATGAAAACAGGAAGACGCTGTACTAGACTGTGGAGAAAAAAGCAAAATAGGTACAGTGAACGGTTGAAGAACAAGAAGTGCAATATAGGGCAGCCTGAAACATTAGCGGCGCCGTGCGAAATCATCATGGTGTGTGACTGTATGGTGCGAAAATTGGCAATTGACCCTGAATAATGAAAAGTGTGACGTCATCCACATGAGTGCTAAAGGAAAACCGTTAAACTTCGGTTACACGATAGATCAGTCGAATCCAAGAGCCGTAAATTCAACAAAATACCTAACAATTACAATTACAAAGAAGGAATACACACAAAATGTTGTGGGGAAGGCTAACCAAAGACTGCGTTTTATTGGCAGGACACAAAATGTAACAGATCTACTAAAGAGACTGCCTACACTACGCTTGTCCGCCGTCTTTCAGAATAGTGTTGACCGGTGTGGGATCCTTACCAGAGAGAATTGACGGAGTAAAGGTAAGTCCTAAAAGAACTAGGGTCTCACGCCTCCTGAAAATGACGTAATAAAGGAACGTGGAGTCAATAATTAGAGCGACACCAACTTGAAAATTCTAAAAGAATGCATATCGGGAGTGTGCAATGGTTTGTTATACGATGCCAGTCTCTGGACTGTAGACCACAACAACATCTGTTTTGGTGTTGCTTTCGGTACTACTATTGTTGGTGTAGCTGTGTACTGTCCATTCTTTGAGTATTGCCATGTATGGTATCACTCCATTTGTTTATTCCACGTTCTATTATTATTCATGAATTTTATTGGCTGTTAATTATTTCGTCAAGGGTTTAACTTTTTCGTATCGCTTGCTATGATCTTGGAAGCACGAAAAACATTACTAACGTCGGAATCAACAACTACACTTAACCTAGTGTATATCAGACAATAAATAAGTAAATAATCCTAGAAGAAATAACACTTTTGAAAAACCACGAAAAATAACGAACCGAGGGATGGAGAACTACAATTGACCTGTGTAACTGTCGTCTTTGGTTGCTGCCACACCTCACCCTCGGCAATCGTGGCACATTCGGAAGAAAACGGCCAAATATTTGTGAGAAGCAAGATTATAGATGCAGCTGAGGGTCGCCCCACACGCAGCAATTTCAGCTACACTCTTTAAGTTCCTGTCCAACCCCGCCTTCGGAAATCATGCCGTATTAGGAAAAAATAGCCATATATATTTACGAGAATACGATTATAAATACGATTGCTACTTGACTGACACGCAGCAACTTAAGCTGTGCACTTAGGTTCTCGACTAACCGCAACCTGGAAAATTGAGATATGTTTATAATAAACAGCGTAGTTTACGTCAGACACCAAGACAACCACAGATAAAATTTAATAACAAGCCACTTGAACATCGTAAACTCATGGCGTCCTTCACTCGGGATGTAATTGGTCAAAGCTGATAGGTAGAAACGGACGCTAGATTTGTTTCAACATAGAATTTAATGCCTGGAATTCATTTAAAATAAGTTAGGAAGTGTTTAAAATACGTTGCTTCTTACGATATCGCCATGGAAAATGTGTGTTTCACGGCAGCACGGTGATGTACTGAACATGTCACGTTGTCTACGCGAGCGAAGACAGCAAGCACTTCGGATGGGCGTCTTCGTGCCACCATGTACAATTTGTAGTAATTCCGAGCTTACTCTGATTACAAGATTTGTGAAGTTAACGGTTCTCCAACACAAACTGCTTTAGACGAACCGTAATAAACAGTCCGGACGCCTGTTTTGCAAAACTAAATTACCTCGAATATAACTGCTGTGTCGAAGACCGTATTCACCCAACATACGTGATCTGAGAATTAATGTTATGCGTTCTCAGAATGGTGCAACGATTTAACGCCTGTGTTTTGGCTGTCAAGGATTGGCGGAAAACAGATGCTCGTTCAAGACTTACCAGAGACGGCTATTGGCGTTGCCCGTGCCGCTACAGCATTTCACGGTTTTTTAAGGTTTTGCTGAACGCGGACAGAACCATTCGTGATGCTCGCCATTCGACTCGTCTCAGACTGTTGCTAAGACACGACACGGGACGTCGAAGAGGCTCCTGTATTGTTGAAGACTGCATCACGTCGCGATTGCTGTTGTTTACTCTAAGAGGGTATGAGTACAATTATCGCCATATAATTACGGGAGGCGTATATGGGCAGTGGTGTCCGGGGCAACTTCGCCGAAAACAACGCCCGCACAGCCTTACTTCCTGCCCCGTCTAACACTTTCCGAACATCACAGAGGCTCTCCTGCGAAACATGCAAGACCGGGAGTCCTGAAAGAAAGGATATTGCGGAGACACGGCACGGCTCCAGGCTGAAGCCAAGCAACGCCTCCGCAAGTTTCTTTCTTCCAGGAGCGCCGGCCTTGCACGTTTCGCAGGAGAGCCTCTGTGGAGTTTGGAAGGCAGGAGCCGAGGTACTGGCGGAAGTACGGCTGTGAGGGCGGGGCGCGAGTCCTACTTGGGTAGCTCAGCTGGTAGACCACTCGCCCGAAAATGGCAAAGGTGCCGGGTTCGACTCTCGGTCTGGCACACAGTTTTAATCTGCCAGGAATTTCACATCAACACTCGCTCTTCTCAGAGTGAAAATTGCATTCTTGCAAGTAGTTTATTTATTTTTTTATTTTACACGTCTAGTTCATTAGGACCAAATTTACGAGGAAATGTCCGTGGTCATGGAACGAGACAGTACATGAAATTAACGTCAGAAACGTTGACAACAGATAACATCTACACGATGATGTGCAAAAACTAGCATAATCAACAATATAACACACGAGTTTTCTTTCTTTTATCCAGGAACTCCCTGACACACTAGAAGGAGTGAGCTGTTTTCTTCGTGGCAGCTTACCGAAAATGGATGCACCGGAGTACAGCAGTAAATGAGGTGCGGGCCAAGTGCAGACTGGGTCCCTGCCTGGCATTAACCGAGCGGAAAGCTGCTGCTCCTCGGCAGTTGGCTCATGTTGTTAACAGCGAACGGAACTGAAGAAAATGCCTGTTGAGAGGCCAGTGTCAGAATCCCAGGGGTCTACAAGGGGTTCGCGATCGTGTACCACGTTTTGCTCGAGCTTCCCATTTCTGAGCCAAAAATACCCTTTGAGAACAGGAAGAGTTACCCCAGAGAAAGTAATATTACATGCCATAAATGAATGAAAATGAACAAAGTAGACTAATTTCCACGTTCGACTACCACTTATTGCAGATACTGTACTAATAGTAAATAAAGCAACATCATGTTTTTGAACACGGGCTACCATGACCGCTTAGTTCTTAGGAATTTGGAGTGTTCAGATTCACTTATTTGCCCACGCTGTGTAATCAGAACGACAGTTTTGATTGAACTGTGTGATAGAAAGTGTAAAATTTGAGTCTTATTGTGATTTAGCATCAGTTTTGTTTCTACAAGCTATGAACTTAGTGTGGCGAAATAAATAAAAAAACATTTGCTTTTATTGTGGTTTTTAACTTTATAATTTTAGAAAGGCTTTTCTACGGATTGTATTGACCGGCTTGAATGCGGACAAATACAGTGCTGCGTGAAATATGCCTGTAATATAATTTACCATTTCGATTAATTACATTTTGAGTTCTACGTCAGTGTTGATTTAATCAGAGTTCTCACCTTAGACGTAGAATTAGTCCTTCTGCCACAATATTAATTCATCAGTCGCCATCGAAGTTCTTCTATTTGTTGACCGTGTGTATCTTCCTAAGTCGGCATCGGTTCACTTCGCGAAGACGGTGGAACCCAAGGAATACAATGCTACGTTGCTTTAAATAATTTTCGTAACACTTCGATATTTCTCACTATTTTTATTCACAAGACAATAAGACTTGCTCTGCTCGTCGCACAAACCATAATTACTAACTACATGGCTGCCTTTCCGCACAGTCCAAAAATCACGTCCATCCTCCACGAGGCAACAATCGAGAGTGTCCCTTAGCTCCTTCTTGGAGTATGAAACAAAAGAGAATCCAATGTGAACTTTACAAAGATTATAAACTACATGCCTCTCAATTTAATCTTTGGCGCAGCTTTTAAGATATTGTATGTCTCTGCATAGGAATGTGTCATTACAACTGCCCCCCTACTGTATACTGTCACTAGAAAATTTTATTTGATTGACAGGATACAGTAGTCGACCTTGCAATTGATAGGTTTGGGGGTCTTTTATTTACAACCTTCATTTTCATTGTCTCATTTTCATGGCACTGTGAATTCTTTGGTATTGCTGAGTGTGTGTCAGTTTTTGGTATACTTATGCTAATATTTACAAACCTTAATCCTAATATACAAAGTTCTGGTTAACACTGAGAAATCAACATCATGTGGTAAAGTTTGTACAATAAAATATACAATGAACACAACGTTATTTACAAATGTTTCCTTCCTCATCAGAGGTGAAAATTAAGTCCTTGTATTGCTTTCTGTATGTATTCTAGGGCGGCGAGCTATGTTCGCTAGCCCGTGTTGAATATGGGCGGGTGATACTCGCGCCTGATTGTTTGGTCGTCCGTTAGCGGGCGACGTTGGTTGAATGCGCGCGCCAGTGCACTGAATATACACCGACGTACGGGTACCGTCGAGACTTCCGAACCTCAGTATGCGTGTGCTTTTTGTAGTTCCTTCCAGTACTTAGACTGGATACGACGAGGTACATTGGGTTATGTGCCCCGAAGAACACGCCACACTATGTGCGAGGCGGAGGACGATCCCGTCGATGCAGCACCAGGTAAGAAGCGTACCATGTCAAACTTGTTTGGCATTGTCCTTTCCTATTGTGACGCCATGGGTCGTTTGACGATACTAGCTTCAATTTTTCGATGTCCCATGTTTAGGCTCGCTGACATTTGCAACGTAGCACTACTTTGCACAATTTTAATTTCTACACACTACACTTTAACCGCGAGTATTGCGATCGAAACTTCCTTTTTCACTACACTTTTTTCTTCGCATTAACCCCTTTTACCTATTGTACTGAGATTCATTCCCCTCAATACTTCTGGTCAATGTACATAAATATTCACAAATTTGTAAGTCACGGGACTTGGTATGAAATACAAAGTACATCACATACAATGGAATAACATAAAACACATACAATACATTGGTTACATTAATTACAGGAAAAAACTATCGACGAAAATTGAAAAATAATTTTTGACCACTCATAGTGGCTTCTTCGTCTTGGATTTTACTGACACACACACCTTTTTCCATTAATCAGTTAGAAGGAACAAGTCCTTTGTTTTCCTTCTTGAACTCGAGTGTAAGTTAAGATTTACCTCCGTTACGTATTCTTCATACGCAACGACATGCTTCAGCATGCAGAGAATACACCTGTAGCCGCTCCACTGAAGCTTGGGAAGGGAATTTTCTACCTTCTACTTAGGGTAATGGCAACGACTACGTGTATGCTACGGTTTTTACCTATAAAATCTGAAAATGCACGAAATAATCATTTATATGCAGAGTAACCCTAATATGTACAGTGTTTTGTACTTAAGCACGTTCTGGTGTGCTAGTAAATCATTACCTCTAATAAAATTTCCTACATTAACATAGACATATAAATATAAAATTTTTAAGTTCAGGGTGTAACTACTATTAATATGTGCAGTGTTTCATAATAGCGGCACGCCCTTGTGTGCGTGTATCATCTTCAATTAAAGTACGCTTGTAGGCGTCTTGTGTTATCATGGGAGAAAAAATACAGACATTTTAATGCATCGGTTGTCATGAAAATCTATGTACACGAATAATCAGACTTGCATAGCTTCAGTGCAGCATGAAATTCTGTATGATGGTTTTGTTCATAATTCATTTTATAGACGATTCCTTTGCTTACAGGTCGTCGATCACACTACTTACCTGTTTCTCGTATAGCGGCGATATCATTTTCATTCTTTGTGACTGTAAATCGTGATATGTATGAAAGATATAATTTTAACTTGATTTATCATTTCATGTTTCAAGTGTGTAAAGTAATCCAGACCTTCCTTCTGCATACATGAGTGAAGCATCGCTAATGTTGCACTTTGTATCAGGTTTTTCGCATTTTCTCGTAAACTCGTAGAGTCTTACGGTTTTAATTAAGTTGTTTCTTGACGTTAGGTATACCTGTTTATACGAGGTTGTCTTAGAGTTTAATTTTCCTTATACACTTCTACGTTGTTTAAGTTCCGTATATGTACAGAGCTTCTTTCGCCTTTCACACATTCATACATACGTTTATACACACAAAAAATATCTACCACTTAATATACACATTGCTGGTGGGGCCCTTTTTCGGTACCCTGCACCATTCCCTCAATATTCCAAAATAATTCAGGGTGTGCTGAGCATCGTCCCTTATACTAATGATACTTACAACTAAATATTTCTTCTTACATACATAACAGCCTTACGGTCCATTAATGCGCAATCATTCCATATTTTCCTCCTTGACACTTTAGCTTTCGTACATGTAACCTCGTGTATAGCTTATATATTCTACAAAGTTGTTTGCTGAGTGCTTCAGGTGTTTCCTAACGTTAATGTGTGTGTCTCTCTCTCTACAAATCCTAGGTATTTGTTTTGAGAGCGATTCAGTTCATTACTCACGCTGCATAGATCTGTTTATTATTTTCCTATTTTAAGGCTTGTGTCATTCTTTTCCTTAGTCACAAAAATTCACACGTTTACCTTGTTGTTCATTCTGAAAATCGCTAGCTACTGTGTAATGTAAATGTATGCGCTATCTCTTTGCTTTCCTCTTTGCTGCTTTCTCCCTATATGTAATGGTGTGTTGTTCTCGTGTACATAGCCTTTCTTCCGGTTATCTATCTGCATTATTTATTTATTTTTTTTTTCTATTTTCTTTCTCCTTCCGTACAAGCTAAGATTTTTTTTTCAGTATAATATAATATTACAATACCGTCCATGACCAGTATGTACTTGTATGTTCACTTTTATTACGTAGTACCAGCTTATAATTAAATTTTCTAAGCTACTATTTACAAGACTTGTGTACCCTTTTCTTTCTTGTTTTTGAATGGCTCTCGTCACTGTGTCTCATATTAAGCGTGGTCTCAAAACTTTTAAACGTTCTGCGCATGCGCGCTTGTGTACCATGACAGGACTGCAGGCGCGGAGAAAACTCTGCATTGTTGGTGAACATTATTCGTGATAGCCGCCATCGTGTAAGATGAGTCACGTGTCGTCTGGACTCGACCGCGCATGCGCCTTCGCGCTTTGTATACACTCAGCTGATCGGACAGGGAAGGGGGAAGATTTCTCCCCGGCTCGCTGCCTACAGTGCGGCCAATGACCTCGTCTTGACATGCAGCTATCGCGTGCTCATCAGCTGAACGTTGAATTGCAACTTCGACGCGTGGCTTGTTGCTCGTCTCAAGCGAACAAACCCTGGCCTTCGCGTTAATTTGTCTTCGTTCCTCTCTCTTAAATAACTGAGTTAGACTACAAAAGTACCGTATGGTTTATTTTATAGTATTAAAGGCTCACAGTCACATGTTTCATTAGGTGTGGTTAACTATGCGTTTTTTAGCTGGCATATGCCCCCAGTTGATTACTAGTTTCGATGTTTAACTGAAATTTCAGTTATGTTTTCTAGTTTAATGCATGTTTTTCACTAACTGACAGTCCTTTGTTTTCGGGTTCGCAAGTTTCTTAGGTTAATGACAGCAATTTTACTATATGATCCAAGGTTGTATAATTTCAATTTTGTTAAAATAATATATAACCTTTAATGAAAAAATTCCTTGATATCCTTGTGGGGGTATAACCCTTTCATCTTGCCCGTTCGTGTGTTACCTAACAGATAACATACTGGGTGAGGTTTGTCTATTATAATGAAAGGGCCATCATACAACAACTGCCACGTAATACTTTTTGACTTGTTACCTACAGCTGTCAAGATTTTACAATTTTCCGTTGGCAACACTGGTACTTTTAATGCTTTCGAAACTTCTTTAAATAAACTGTTAGAAATAATATTCGTAGATGCGCCTGTATCTAAAATTACGTTGGTAATTATAGTTCCTATCTTTGCTGTTATTACAGCCTGCACGAGGTCACTTACCTTGTCTGGTGCTTTCATCTCTTCTTCACATAGATCATCTTCTACGGTCGCATCCTGATCATATCTTAAAAATAATTGTCTAAGATGTAATGTGTGCTTGTTTGTGCCCCCTGTTGTCAAATCGGTCGGCCGGTGGGGGCTCATTACGACCGATTGTTGTTTACCGGGGGAGACAACGGCGTTGCTTCAGTACTGTCCGTTACATCTACAAAGTGTACTGAGTGGTTATTCTGTCGCCAATTAGTTTCCGGACCGCTGCGTGCAACATTTTCTTGCGACCGGCCGTCGCTATTCCTCCTTGGTCTGTCATTCCTATTACTGTAACTATTGTAATTTTCATTTGTGCGCCGCCTTTCATCACGCGGACCTGACCAATCATTCACGTGATTTCTATCATTTCCATACCGGCGTGGACCGTAATCTGTACTATACCTTCGGTCTTCACGTCTCTGTGGCACCGAATTCCTCCGATTCCCGTAATTCCAGGTTACATTATTTGGCCTTGTCGCATACGGATGCCAACTGTGTGTGTTTTGTCCACTGCCATTAAAATGATATCCGTTACCGTTGTTTTGATTGGTTCCGGAATATTCATTCCGATTACTTGTGCTCGGCTCTTCTTCGTATATTAGATCAATTGAGTCAAGCACGGAAAGAAAGTATTCAAGGTCGTTTTCCGGTATGGTTACCAATTTTTCGCGTAAATTCGCGGGTAGTCTGTTTTTCAGAATTTTGAGAACGTCTACGTGCGGTATGGGATTGTTCCAATAGCGCGTCTTATTCAAGTACTTTTCGAAATACTTTCTCAACCCGCCGTTTTTTAGGTTGAACGGTTGTGGGTTGAATACCTCACGTCGCAGTCTTTCTTGGACCCCAGCAGACCAATATTTCTCCAAGAAAGCCCGTTCAAATTGTTCGTAGGTGACGCACTGTTCAGCCATGTCTGTGGCCCACAAAAGTGCGTCGCCTTGTGTGAAGCCTACTACATATCTAATCTTCTGTGCCTCAGTCCAGTTTCTTGGTAAGACATTTTTAAATGCTCTTACGAATACGACTGGATGAGTTTTTCTGGATTCTGTGGAGAAAACTGGAAACTGTCTATGTTTCAACAGGCTCTCATCGACTAGAATCGTCGAGATGCAAGGCGACGCGCCTACTGCCTGTTGCAGCACCGCGTTTGGCGAATAGCCATTGTTTGCCTGCGCCGGTGCGTGCACATACGCCGGACTGGGCGCGTGATGTTCTGCGTTATTGACATCGTAATCTGGCACGGGCGAATAAGTGTCGCGCTGCCTGCTGCTTGACGTAGGCAAGTCATTTGAAACATTCAGTCTACCAGCAATTTCCTTGCGTATTCTGTCCTCGGCTACTTTGATTTCATTACCTAATTTTTCAAAAAGTTCTGTTTCCTGGTCAGTTATTGATTCATTTACATTACCGTTTTCTAAAGTTTCATTTATTTTGATAATGTCCGCGTTGATACGTCGAGTCTCCTGTTTCAGAAAACGGACTTCTTCGTTAACTTTATTAACTTGGTCAGGTATTTCTTCACATGCGGACTGTACTCTTGTTAAATTTAATTGAATAACCTGTACGTTTTCATGTATTTCTTTTTGTACGGTTTGTGTTTGATTGTGTGTTTCTACTATTTCTGACAGTTCCTGTTCCTGTTTGTTTGTAAGATCTGACAATTTCTTTTCTAAGTCATTTGCCAATACATTGTATACACTATCGACGGTTTTGATGACTTTGTCTTCGATCTTTTGATCGATTTCATTGGTGAGTTTATTTAAGCGTTGATCAAAATGTTTGTGCATATTTTCAAATTGCGTGTTTACACTTGAAAACTGCTGTTGGAACCCAATTTCCATGTTTGACAATTTTGTGTTTGTCATGTTGTGGCTAATTTCTAGATTCGCCAGTTTTGTGTTCGTTGTGTTGTGGCTGATCTTTAAATCAGATAATTGCTCGCTCACGTTTGACATCAGACTATATAATGCCTCAAGCGTAACTGACGAAGCTTGTGTGTTTGTATTTATGCCATTATTTGTAGCCATTGTTTCTCTACCACGATCTGATTGAATCGAAACCGGGCTAGGTTCACTGATTTCACGCGAAATATTTTCATCTGATCTGGTAATCGATGCTTCATCGACTGTGCACAAGGTTTCATTTGCAAGTGGTTCATTATTGTTAATCCCTGTGGAGTGCAATTGAATCGTATTTACTTCTACATTATGTTGTGCTGAAAAACTAATTGCGTCATCATTTACGTCACTATTGTCAGAATCGGTGACGTGTCCATGAACATTTGTCAAATTAAAGTTCTCCGATTCCATTGTGGAGATATTATTTTTATCTGTACTTTACTGTTAATCTAAATCTTTAAATTCTCTCGCAGTTGAATTAATAAAAATATCTCGCGATTGTTATTTGTTGCGCGTCGGAAATTTACAAGATGGCGCACTACGTCTTCTAATTCTGCGATTGTTGAACATAAAAAAGTAATTATCAAAGTGTAATTGTGTGTTGCCACAAACACTACCAAGATTTTAATATGGAAAGGAAAAGGTTCTGCTTTAAGTGGAGCTAAGCCAAGGTGCAGCCACTGCATGCGTTTGCGCTTTCCTACCTTAATTCCGGCTGAGCTGCGTCACTCACGATTACGTTAGTTTTGTAAATCCTTGTCCTTGTTCCTTCTGGTTATTGTGCCATCCGTTTATACAGTTAATATTGTTTCACCTTATTCGTCATTTTCCATGTGCGTCATGTAACAGAGAAACAGTAATTAGTACAAGTACATTTGTAGCACAACAATGAAGTACTTACTCTTTGTTCCACCAGCACTGTCCCTGTCAGCGGTCGCCAGTGTGGCGAAATAAATAAAAAAACATTTGATTTTATTGTGTTTTTTAACTTAAGAATTTTTGAAAGGGTTTTTTACGGAGTGTATTGACCGGCTTGAATGCGGACAAATACAGTACTGCGTGAAATATGCCTGTAATATAATTTACCATTTCGATTAATTACATTTTGAGTTCTACGTCAGTGTTGATTTAATCAGAGTTCTCACCTTAGACGTAGAATTAGTCCTTCTGCCACAATATTAATTCATCAGTCGCCATCGAAGTTCTTCTATTTGTTGACCGTGTGTATCTTCCTAAGTCGGCATCGGTTCACTTCACGAAGACGGTGGAACCCAAGGAATACAATGCTACGTTGCTTTAAATAATTTTCGTAACACTTCGATACTTCTCACTATTTTTTTATTCACAAGACAATAAGACTTGCTCTGCTCGTCGCACAAACCATAATTACTAACTACATGGCTGCCTTTCCGCACAGTCCAAAAATCACGTCCATCCTCCACGAGGCAACAATCGAGAGTGTCCCTTAGCTCCTTCTTGGAGTATGAAACAAAAGAGAATCCAATGTGAACTTTACAAAGATTATAAACTACATGCCTCTCAATTTAATCTTTGGCGCAGCTTTTAAGATATTGTATGTCTCTGCATAGGAATGTGTCATTACACATGACCGCTTAGTTCTTAGGAATTTGGAGTGTTCAGATTCACTTATTATTTGCCCACGCTGTGTAATCAGAACGACAGTTTTGATTGAACTGTGTGATAGAAAGTGTAAAATTTGAGTCTTATTGTGATTTAGCATCAGTTTTGTTTCTACAAGCTATGAACTTAATTCTTGAACTGCACCATTTGATACGTTGCCTATGTTGCACTCAACATTCTTCCCTATGAAGTTAGTGTCATCAGTAAACAGAAATATCTCATAATCACCTGTGATATGCACATACATCATTCACATGTATAAGAAACAGGAACGGTCCCAGCACCGACCTCTCAGCCCCCCCCCCCTCCGCCCCCGCTTTACATAACCGTCTCCCAGTCAGAGTCCATGTTATGCCCGTTCTTATTACTGTCGACACATCATCTTTCGCTGTATGTTCTTAAGATATGAGTGGAACCAGTTGTGTGTTACTCATCTTATTCCATAATGGCCCAACTTCTGTAATAACATTTTGTGACCAACACAATCAATCACCTTAGTTAAATCAAAGAACATCCCTGGTGTTCGCGAATTTTTGTTTATTGCGTTAAGTGAGTCACAGAGAAAAAAAAATACAGCATTTTTAGTTGTTAAAGCACTTCTAAAATGAAGCTGATCGCTTGACAGCAAATTATGTGAACTAAAATGATCAATTAAGCTTATATGTACAGTCTTTCCGACAACTTCAACAAACATCGATGTCATAGAAAAAGGTCTCAAATTGACGATATTATCCCATTCTCCTTTTTTATAAAGTGGTCTCACTTCTGAGTACTTAAATCGTTCAGGAAACTGACCATTACTAAAGGAAAAATTACTAGTATAACATACGCATCACAGTGCTTTAGTATTCCGGTACGTAACACGTCATGTCTACGAGAGCCCTTAGTCTGCACCGATCTAAGTATTGACTCAGTCCCCCCTCTGTCAGTATAACTGAAGCGTGTTTCAGAAAGCAGTCTCGAAAAGCCTAAGTTTTATTTAATGCACCTTCTATATTGCTCATATGGTTTTAATTTTGTCCAGAGAATTCGGTATTGTATTTGCGTATCACGCTTTTTGCCTCCATAATAACACTTTAAAGCAGTTTACAGTCCTGTCTGTAATGGGCTACTGCAACTCGATTGTGGCTGTTTCTAACATTATAAATTCCCACTAGTCAGCCACCTAGATTGCCTGTTAGTGCTAGTATCCTGTTTTCAGTGTTCTAATGGAAAGCGACTTCCAAACGCCATGAGAAATGTGATAAGGAAAGCGTTTATTGGTCAGTCGTCTATGTTACCAGCAGTGTAAACGTCCTGCCACTCTTGTGTTTTAATGAGGTTCGAAAAAACGTCTGTTGGCGCTGGGTTAACTTTCCTAAATAGTTTGCAATTATATTTAACATTTGTGTACGCACAGATTCTTTTACCATTAACATTTGTGTGTCATGTTTTGAAGGCAATTCAGCCTTTCACAAACAGAATGCCTGTCTAGCAATGAAGAAGGAACCAGAATGTTGTCCTTGGTTGTGCTACCGTTCCCCTGCACTCTTGTTACAAAGAATATAATCTGCATTAGATAATGTGAATTTAGGATATCTTTCAGCATTCTTTTTATTGCACAGTCACTTGTAAAATTAATATTAAAATCACCAAGTAAACTACAAGGTGTACAACGTTTGTTTCCGCCGTCTTTTTCCACAACATTTGAGGCTTTCATGAAACAAATTGGTCACGCATGTATCATTCAAAGTATTTTCCATCGCTGGCCACTACTTTCTCCCACTTTCGGGCAGTGTACGAATCCCACGTCGAAAAAAATTGTTCATCTTTTGAAGCGATCCACGAACCGATCCAGTTTGTGACTTCTTCATGAGACCGGAAGTGTTGGTCAGCCAGGCCATGCGCCATTGATCTAAACAGGTGATAGTCAGGGGGAGCAATGCGTGGAGAATACGGCGGCTGGGGTAGGACTTCCCATTTTAACGTTTCCAAGTACGTTTTTACCTCTTTTGCAACGTGGGGTCGAGCGTTGTCCTGCTGCAAAATCACCTTATCGCGCCTCTCGCTGTACTTCGGCCGTTTGTCTTTTAATGCTCTGCTCAAACACATTGATTGCGTTCGACATCGAGCACCTGTCATTGTCTCACTTGGTTTTGAAACCTCACAGTACACGGCGCCGAGCTGGTCCCACCAGATGCAGGGCGTGATCTTGGAGCCGTGAATATTCGGTTTGGCCGTCGTCGTGGAAGTGTGGCCGGGATATCCCCGTGATTGTTTGCGTTTAGGGTTAACGTAATGAACTCATTTTTCGTACCCGGTCACAATGCGATGCAGAAATCCCTTCCGTTTTTGCCTCTCAAGTAACCGTTCACCAACACACAAACGCCTTTCAACGTCTCTCGGTTTCAGCTCATACGGGACTCAAGTTCCTTCTTTCTGAATCGTGCCCATTGCTTTGAGACGTTTTGAAATGGCTGGCTGTGTCACTCCCACTAATTGTGCCAGTTCTTCTTGAGTCTGACGCGAGTCTTCACTCAGCAACGCCTCCAATTCTGCATCTTCGAAAACATTCTCTCTTCCACCACTATGCCGGTCTACGACGTTACAATCGCCGTTCTTGAGGCGTTGAAACCACTCGCGGCCCGTTCTTTCACTAACAGCGTCCTTACCACACGTACTTGAGAGCATTCGATGAGACTGAGCCGCTGTTTCCTTCATATTGAAACAAAAGAGTAACACCTCCCGCAAATGACGAGGATTAGGCTCGTAAACTGACATTTTAATCAAGAACAACTTTATGATGCAGACACAAATCGACTAATGTTGACCGAGTTCCAAGCTAACTGCCTGACGTATTCGATCTGTTTCTTCCGACCGCTACTTACCGTTGTCGCCACCTATCGGCAAACGGCGGAAGCTAGGTTGTACACCTCGTATGTTAACTGAACGAGCTACTACAGCTCAACCATTGCAGTTGTACAACCAACGACAATAATGCGTAATTCTCCCTTACGCCCTTTCTTGAAACACAATGTTCTTATTATTTACATTCTCCACAACGTGTTTCGGGGAACGGTTCTTATTTTCAGTTGCTTTTTCTCTGTGATACGCCAGTGATTCGTGATGTTTCGCATGTGTGAAGTGCTCCATTGTTCTGTTGTCTTTCCTGTAACGTATAAAAAAAAGTGCATTTTTTAATTGGTCTTTATATTCAGATCGTTCATTAATTAAAAATTTCATGTGCTTTTATGCATTACAGTAAAGACAACAAATCACTTAGCACATCACACATGTAAATCATCACAAATAAATGGCATAGCGCACAGAAAACACACTTTAAAATGGGACTGATTTCCCGAAACGCAAAGTGCAAAAAATTAGTAAAAAGAAAATCCGCAGGCTTTCGCCAACCATTTATAATGCATCAAGTCAAATTTTGCAGGTGTCTAGGGCATGGGAATTCGAAGCGTTCTCTACATTTTAAATTTCTTCTCGGCCGATTTACAGTTGCTGGCATTATTAGCCACACATGCACGATCATTTGGCAGATGTTAAAAGAGGAATACGTGAAACAACTCACCACAGAAGAGTGGAAGAATATTAGCGACCAACATGAGAAGACAGCAAACTTCCGTCACTGTATGGGATCCATAGACGGACAACACGTCCCAATCGTTAAACCGTGGAGATCAGGCAGCGGTTATTACAATTGCAAGAAGTACTTTTCTGTTGTACTGACGGCCATAACAGACAGCAATTATTGTTTCAGATTCATAAACGCTGGGTCATTTGGTCATCAAGCAGACTCTAACATTTTCAAAGCTACTGCATTAGCTAAAAAAATTTAGAATCAAACTTTGAATTTGCCAGCTGCTTCACCACTTCTCAGTCATCGTTGTGGCCGAAAATACGTCACGTGTTTGTAGCTGATGAGGTTTAACAACTTAATGAGACCATATCCCACAAAAAACCTGACTAATAAACAAAAAGTCTTCAGTTAGAGGATGTCACGGTGACGTCGCTATGTAGGACGTGCATTTGGCACTTTAGTTAATAAATGGAGAATTTTTCGTCGTCCAACCGAAGTTAATGTGAATGTGGCAGATACTGTCATTCAAGCATGTTGCGCACTTCACAAACATGATGGCTACAGTTTCGGTGAGACACTGACGTGCAGTATGGAAAGTATTCCTGCACATGAGACAAAAGGGAATAATAATGGGAAAAGTATCAGAGATCGTTTTGCTGATTACTTCTGTATCATGGCTTCGATCTGTACCGCTGCAAGATCGTTGCGGTAACATCCTCGAACAAACACGTAGTTTTATTAGTGTTGCAATTCACTTGTTGGCATTTCATTCATGAATTTGTACACTGTTTATAGATACTAAAAAAGCATTTTACTGTTAGTACTTGCCAAGATCTGATTTCTGCTTGTCATCTAGAGCATCCCCCTTTCTGCCAAATCGGCTGCAGTAACTGCTCGCCACGACTCTCTCTTGTTGTCTTTGTTTTTATACTCTTCGTCCCGCGTGTCGCACAGACACGATGATGATGTTTGTTTTTGGGGGGAAGGGGGGGGGGGGCGCTCAACTGCACGGCCATCAGCGTCCGTACACATTCCCAATCTGTACACAGTCCAGTCTATCCACTTTCACGAATGATGATGGAATGATGAGGAGAACACAAACACCCAGTCCCTGGGCAGAGAAAATCACCAACCCGACCTGGAATCGAACCCGGGGGCCTGCGATCCAGAGGTAGCAACGTCAGCTACTAGACCACGAGCTGCGGGCGTCGTACAGGCGGTGTCGTAGGGTTTCCTACCGTGGGGTTTCCTAGGAGCAGTTTCGCTCTAAACCTGTCAGAGGCCCTGGCCGGCAAAACAAACTGAGGCTCCCCTTGCTTTCCCCTCCCACCCTCCTCACCACACATGAGTTCTCCGAGAGTTTCAAACGCAAACGGAAGGAAGTCCCACATTGCTTATCATCTTCATTTTGTGTCGTGATAATTTACAATGTATAACGTTATTTTACGGAACACTGAAAGTGACTGCTCTCGTAATCTCGTTGCTATTATTTAATAGCTATGTTACCCCTTATACGACAGAATTCATTACATGATTTCTGTTGTTCGAATCTATTATTTATGTTTCGCAACTAAGTCGGCATAGAGGGAGCGGGGCGTATAAAAATGAATCCCTATTTCCCAAACCAAGAGGAAGGTCACTGTCTACATAAAACTTCGTTCAGTGCATGGTGGAGGGTACTTTACTTACGGATTTCAACAAAAACCACAGTGTTGCTCCGATCTTGATGAAATTTTGTACATTTGATCTTCAAAACAAGGGGAACCTCACCGTCTACGTGAAATTTCATACGGTGTATGGTGGTTGGAGGATACCTTACAACATAATTACACACCGTTTGACTGATCAGCTTGGGAGTTGGCTCATGTAAGTATGTTTTCGTGGGGAAGGCATTTATAAAAGCCAACGTATGCTGGATGGCGGAGGGTTGGCCTACCTTTAAATAAATTCAACATCGTTTCGTCAATCAGCATGAAAGTTGGCAGATATGCGTATTTTTTCATAGACAGGGTAAGAGGAGATGGCATGACAGGCGGAGGAGGAGATATACGGAGTGAGGAGAACGTGATGGGGGCAGGGAGGGGGGAGGAGGTGCATCCAGAGAAGTGAAAGAAGCAGATTAAAAGAGAGAGGGAGCAGCAGGTAAACAGAGAAAGGGGGAAGGTGGTGAATGACTAATGGAACACTGTAATAAATGCATAAATTAGGGGTGTTATTGTGAATTCGATGTGCTATTAGAAAAAGCGGAAGAGGAGGTGGACAGAGACGGGAAGATGGATGGAAAAGGAGAGGAGGATGGAGAGGAAGAGGATGTGTTGTGAGAGAGGGGGCAGATGGAGGAGATGGAAAGGGAGACGGACGGGCGGAAGGAAGAGGTGGATAGAGAGACGAGGCAGGACTAAGTGGACAAGAGAGATGAGGGAAGAGGGGATGAACTGACATGAAACTGGGATGAATAAATATCTGGGCAACGCCGGGTTTCTGTTAGTGATTAGATAAAGATTTACGCGACAATGGGCGTGTTCATCTGAAAGAAATTACAGAATATTTTCCTATGGTTCGATGAGGCGTTTAAAGTCTCGATAACTAGAGTGTTGTTCTTGATGTCTACATACGATAAAATTCGTTGCTTAATACAGATGACTCCACCAAAGTTCATCTAGTTGGAATTTCATCTTTATAAAATGAACTACATAATAATCAGCTGAAAAATGCTCCTGTTGGAGCACAATAAAGGCAAATATGTTCGTGTTTAAAAGACTCTGGCAGAGAAGTGGGCAACCAGCTGTCTGAGTCCTCATTCCGCCTTCCTCACCAAAAATTCTGTAAGCTTCGCAGGACGAGTGACCATGTTATGTAAGAAATTTACCAAGTAAAATTTCAGTTTTGTTGAGTCAAAAATTCAATAAGTAGCAGATTTTGAATTAGAACTTCAGAAATACCGTTAAAAGCGTACTTTTGTGAATGAAATCCACCAAATACAAATAATTAGTTTTGTATGACATATATGACGAAACTCCAGAATCGGCAAGTTAACTTTGCGAAATTATTGACGCTGGTAAAATGTGTGCTTTATTTACACATACCGTTTTGAAACAATAATAATTTTAAGGCCCACAGCAAGCTCCATAATTTTTCACACAGAACATCACGGTAAATTTTTTATCATCCAACTTCTCGAGTCTCTAGACCCCCTCCGTGGTGACGCTCGTATTTCCGACTACAAATAAATATCGTAACAGTGAACTTTCCGACTGACATGAAAATAAGGACATCCCTTCACATTTTATCCAGGCTTAGGACTGGCTATGCACGTAGTACATGGGCATGTTTAAATGTTTTTTTCATTTTATTTCTTCTTGTTTTTGTTGTTATTGTTGTTCAGAATTACAGTAGCAAATTAAAGACCTTTTTTTCTTATCAATCGTAATTTCTTATTCAATTTTTTGTAAAAAGGTTAGAGATTTTAAACGCCTTTTTAAATCTCCAGAGTCTTCATATGTTTTCATAATGTCTTTTAATCTTTTGTCAAGATCTATGTACCTTTTCTTTCTTTTTTGAAGAGGTAGGCCAATGGAATCTTTTTTCATTTCAAAAATAGCATTCACTGCCTCCTCCTTCAGCTTTTGAATCAGAAAGTATACATTTGGATGTTTCTGATTTATTGAGGAGTTCAGTTTTCTATGCCAACCTTTGACGGCATTCGTCGTTTTGTGTCGTTGGTTATAAACATTCCACATTTCAATAGATATATTAGGATTTTCCATCCACTGATCAACCATATAGTCTGCAAATGCTGTGATCTTCTCTCCACTGGGCATTTGTTCCACTATTAAAATCCATGCTTCATCGACAGTGTTAAGTGGAAGATGTGCCATTGCAGCACACATGCCACAAAACAACCGGACTTTCTCCCTATCCCAGTAGTCTTCCGTTGATCCCAGTTCCTGTATATTTTTCCGCAGACACTGGTTAAAGTGAAAATTACAACCGGAAAGTTGTGTTTCAGGGAACACTAAATTCATTGCTTTAATTGTAGCCATTACAAAATCTAGCACTGCAGTTTTTGGTGACCACCCAGGCATCTTAGATTTCAATCCAGAAAAAAGTCTTTCGTATAAATTTTGACTTTTGTCAGGCAGCAAAGCAAATAAAACACGAAATATCTTAGTTGCCTCTTCTGTACTTCCGATGTCGACATGGATTGTGAACAATTGTTTGAACTGTTTCGAACAGCTGTCAAATGTCCCATCCATAAGCACACTTCCATTGTCACAAAGGATTTTCTCTGCTTCTTCACAAGCAAATACCAAAAGTCTCTTGCCTGGAACACAGCCATCATCAATGTTCAAAAAACTATTACCTTCCGTTAATTTCAAAAGGCCTTCGCTAAAGTGAATTTCCGAACTAGAGCCAGGGTTCTGGGTTGTCCCAATAGCTCTTCTTCTCGCCTTACACAATTGAGTCTTGGAGCTGTCATAATTCGGAATATTTGCACACGAATTCTAACCCTTTATCTTTCAAATCTTGAAATTCCTGCTTAAAAATTTGGGCTACAGGCACTGTCTTTTCTTCACGAATTCTTTTTCTGCAATTATGTAGTCTTTTCTTTATCTCCACATCTGTTTTGTCAGGTGGACAAGAATGTTGCTGTTGAGCAACGATTTCACCATTTGCAATTTTTAAACGACCTTTTGCACCTACTCCGTTCATAATTGACGCACATCCAGTTCGTATATTCCTCACTTTTCCTATGAATACGGTAGCGATGACTATCCTTGATAAGACGCGGCCTGCCTTTAGTTGTTGTTATCACTTCCATCGTGTACGCTGCGTAGAACAGAAGTCGTAGAGGAAAACGCACGGAATGAAAGCTATCGACGGCGACACTGTCTGAGAAACGGTGACAACCCCTGCACTGGGGGTGAGCGACTGGGGTAGACAAGCAGTGGGGGAGGCTCAGTTCGCAAACACCTCGTTACGGAACCGGTTGCTCGGGACAGCTTCGCTACCTGCTGCACCCTTGTGGGAAACCCCACGGTAGGAAACCCCACGTAGCCACGCAGACACAGGGCCAGCTGTCAGCTCTGTGTACGGAACTACGCTGAACGCCGACTCCTGGTGCGTCAGATGGGTCATAAGTATACTGTTACAGGCGTATGTACGTTTCCACTTTTTAAGAAATAACTACAGTTGTGTCACGCAGTTTCCCATTGAAACCCTCCATAACGCTACTCACTTATCAGTGCCGAAATAGAGATGCCATTCATACTTCATCGTGATAAACAGTCTGTTCACGGAAAAACGAATTCTCTAATCAATAATGGCAAACAAAAAGAACTGGAAATACCTAAAAAAACCAAATTCAGATTTTAGCAATTCAAGAAACAAAGGTTCCTGGAAGAAAATGTAGTAGAATCTTGTAACTACAAAATCTTCAAAGGCAAACCAGCAATTAAAATTACGAATCCGATGCCATTATGGTGTACAGCTTTCTGTGTTCATAAAAACGTAATTAGAATAGTTACAGAATTTAGATCCACCTCAGACACACAATCTTTCCTGTCAGTTAGATGCAAAAACAAGATATAGAATAAATGAAAACAACGAGAAAAATCCACAAGAAACAGAGGAATTCTGCTGTCTTTTAGAAACTGAAATATCTAAAATTCCAAAGATGAACATCGTATTACTATTACCCGACATCAGTACACAAATACGCAGAGGAAAGAAATTTAGAAATGTACTAGGACACTGCCCGGCTCATAGAATAACAGACACAAATGTTATGAGGCTAATCAGCTCGTGTTAAAGGTCTCATCAGAAGCTAACACCAGCCTTATTTAGGAAACTCCCAAGAAAAGGTGAAACGTGGATATCTCCTAATCCAATGTTAGGACGATTTCAATTAGGTCATGTGGCTATTTCGCAAAAAAGTGCAATGGAAACTGTGAATGTGAAAACAGTGCCGAATAGTGAATCTGATTGTGATCAGTATCTCTCCAAAATCAGGCAAACTCCTACCGAATTAAGAACATAGAAAGTCACAAAGATTAATAATATATAATACAGACAGGCTTACTATAACGAAAGAATCAATTAAAAACTGTTGTTGTTGTTGTACTTGTTGTTTTGTTCTTCAGTCCAGAGACTAGTTTGATGCAGCTCTCCATGCTACCCTATCCCATGCAAAGTTCTTCATCTCCCAGTACCTACTGCAGCCTACATCCTTCTGAATCTGCTTAGTGTATTCATCTCTTGGCCTTCCTCTACGATTTCACCCTCCACGTTGCCCTCCAATACAAAATTGATGATTCCTTGATGCCTCAGATCATGTCCAACTAATCCCTTCTTCTTGTCAAGTTGCGCCACAAATTCCTCTTCTACCCAATTCTATTCAGTACCTCCTCACTAGTTATGTGATCTACTCATCTAATCTTCAGCATTCTTCTGTAGCACCACATTTCGAAAGCTTCTATTCTCTTCTTCTCTAAACTAATTATCGTCCATGTTTCACTTCCATACATGGCTAGACTCCATCCAAATACTTTCAGAAACGACTTCCTGACACTTAAATCTATACTCGATGTTAACAAATTTCTCTTCTTCAGAAACGCTTTCCTTGCCATTGCTAGTATACATTTTATATCCTCTGTATTTCGACCATCATCAGTTATTTTGCTCCCCAAATAGCAAAACTCATTTACAACTTTGTCCCATTCCCTAATCTAATTCCCTCAACAATCCCTGATTTAATTCTACTACATTCCCTTATCCTCGCTTTGCTTTTGTTAATGTTCATCTTATATCCTCCTTTCAAGACACTGTCCATTTCGTTCAACTGCTTTTCCAGGTCCTTTTCTCTAAGTCTACATATGCTAGAAACATAGGTTCGCCTTTCCTTAATCTAAGGTAAGTCGTAGGGTCAGTATAGCCTCACGTGTTCCAACACTTCTACGGAATCCAAACTGATCTTCCCCAAGGTCGGCTTCTACCAGTTTTTCCATTCGTCTGTAAAGAACTCGTGTTAGTATTTTGCTCCTGTGACTTATTAAACTAATACTTCGATAATTTTCATACATTCACCAGCTACCTTCTTTGGAATTATTATATTCTTCTTGAAGCCTGAGGGTATTTCGTACATCCTGCTCACCAGATGTAGAGTTTTGTCAGGGCTGGCTCTCCCAAGGCTATCAGTAGTTCTAATGGAATGTTTTCTACTCCTGGGGCCTTGTTTCAACTCAGATCTTTCAGTGCTCTATCGAACTCATCACGCACTATCATATCTCCCATTTCATCTTCATCCACGTGCTCTCCCATTTCCATAATATTGCCTCCAGTACATCGCCCTTGTATAGACCCTCTACATACTCTTTCCACCTTTCTGCTTTCCCATCTTTGCTTGGAACTGATTTTCCATCTGAGCTCTTGATATTCATACAAGTGGTTTCCTTTTCTTCAAAGGTCTCTTCCTGTAGGCAGTATCTATCTTACCCCTAGTGATATATGCCTCTACATCCTTACAGTTGTCCTATAGCCATCCTTGCTTAGGAAATTTGAACTTCCTGTCGATCTCATTTTTGAGACCTTTGTATTCCTTTTTGCCTGCTTCATTTATTGCATTTTTATATTTTCTTCTGTTATCAATTAAATTCAATGTATCTTCTGTTACCCAAGGATTTCTACTAGCCCTCGTCCTTTTACCTACTTCATCCTCTGCTGCCTGCACAATTTCAGCTTTCAAAGCTACCCATTCTTCTTCTACTGTATTTCTTTCCTCCATTCTTGTCAATCGTTCCCTAAAGCTCTCCCTGAAACTCTCTACAACTTCTGGTTCTTTCAGTTTATCCAGGTCCCCTCTCCTTAAATTCCTACCTTTTTGCAGTTTCTTCAATTTTAATCTACAGCTCTTAATCAATAAATTGTGGTTAGAGTCCACATCTGCCCCTGGAAATGTATTACAATTTAAAACCTGGTTCCTAAATCTTTGTCTTACCATTATATAATGTATCTAAAACCTTCCCGTTTCTCCAGGCCTCTACCATGTATACAACCTTCTTTCATGATTCTTGAACCGAAGTTATGCTCTGTGCAAAATTCCTCTTTCATTCCTTACCCCATTCCATATTCACCTACTACTTTTCCTTCTCTTCCTGTTACTATTACTCAATTCCAGTCCCCCATGACTGTTAAATTTTCGTTTCATTTCAATATCTGAACGATTTCCTTTATGTCATCATACATTTCTTCAACCTCATATAAACCTGTACTACTGTAGTAGGCAAAGGGCCTCATATCTGTCTTGGCTACAATAATGTGTTCAATATGCTGTTCATAGTAGCTTACTCGGACTCATACTTTTTATTCATTATTAAACCTACTCCTGCATTACCCCTACTTAATTTTGTACTTATAATCTTGTATTCACTTGACCCAAAGTCTTGTTCCTCCTGCCACCGAACTTCACTAATGCCCGCTATATCTAACTTTAACCTATCCATTTCCCTTTTTAAATTTTCTAACCTACCAGCCCGATTAAGGAATCTGACATTCCACACCCTGATCGGCAGAACGCCAGTTTTCTTTCTTCTGATAAAGGCGTCCTCTTTTGTAGGCCGGATGGGGGACTTTTTTACCTCCAGAATATTTTACCCAAGAGGACCGCATCACCATTTAACCATACAGTAATGCTGCATGCCCTTGTGAAAAATTACGGCTGTAGTTTCCCTTTGGTTTCAGCTGTTCGCAGTACCAGCACAGCAAGGCCGTTTCGGTTAGTGTTACAAGGCCAGATGAGTTAATCATCGAGACTGTTACCCTTGCAACTACTGAAAAGGCTGCTGCCCGTCTTCAGGAACCACACGTTGTCCGACCTCTCAGCAGATACCCCTCAGTTGTGGTTGCACCTACGGTACACCTGTCTGTATCACTGAGGCACGCAAGCCTCCCCACCAACGGCAGCAGCAAGCTCCATGGTTCATGGGGGGCGCTCCAGATTACTTAATTCAAAAGATATTGTAGGTATGTTCTAGGATTTCAAAAAGGCTTTTGATTCTCTTGACAGAGAAGCTATAGATAAAATAATTCGAGAATTCGGCGTTAAGTCTAAACTGGCAAACCTAATCCGTGAAACAAAGATACAGTGTGCAAGGTAACATTTATGGGAGAAATTTCACAGCCTTTCAAAATAAAAAACAGGCGTACTCCAAGGTGGCGGCCTGTCACCAATTCTTTTTAATAGTGTGTTAGGGAAAACAGTAACAATTTGGAACGAAAAACTTATTGAACTCAACACATCACCTATAAGGTTAGAAAGAGGAAGCAAATAGATCGATATCAACTGTCTAGCATTTGCAGATGATTTTGTTATACTTTCCGAAAAAGTGGCGCCTACTATAACACAAGTCTCTTGGAAGAAATAGCCAGCAGAACCGGCTTAAGAATTTCGGGAGAAAACACAAATTTTGTAACAGACGTCAAAGATGCTCCAAAATTTCTCAAAACAGATATTGGCCAAATAGAGAAGGTAAGAAAATTCAAATAGCTAGGGGAGATGATGCAACAAAATGCTTTGGAAAATTCTGCACTAGAGGAAAGCTTGCATAACATGGGGAAAGCGTATGGTATCGTCAAAGACATCTGCAATACAAAGCGTCTATCGAAAAATGCAAAAGTAAGGTTTTACAGCACAGTAGTGAAGCCAGAATGCCTACATGCAAGCGAATACCGGGCATTAAACTACAATTTAGATAAATTAGAAGTACCAGAAAGGCGAATTACAAGGAAAATATTAGGACCACAAAACACAGCAGAAAGTTGGAAATTATGAAGTAATGCAGAAGTATACCATAGAATATATTTCAAACGTAATGAGAAAAAGAAGACTCATGATTTTTGGACATCTGTTTCGAATGAAAGACAGTAGATTAACTAATAAGATTTTCAGAAGCACACAACAAGCTGGGTCAACGAAGTGAAACAGGATTTAGAATGCAACAATATGAAATTGGAAATTATAAACAACAGAGAAGCCTGTAGGGTGAAAGCATTGAAAATGGAAGGATCCTAAGGTAAGGTAGCTGAAAAGACTGGTTCAAAAGGATCTGAAGACAGAACGAAGAAACGTAGCGCACAGATGAAGGCATACCTGAAAAAAAAAAAGAGAACGAAGAACGAATAGCTGAAATTGGAATGTGATCGCCGGATGACCTATTAGCAATAATAATAATAATAATAATAAAAGAACCTGACCCGTCTTTCGCAGGAGACTCCTGAATGCTTCTTAAAGGCAAAACGCCTGCTGTTGAAAAATATGTCTACAGATACTACGTGAAATTGTAATCAGTCGAAAGACACTTAAAATAAACATTTTATTCACTATGAGTGACGACATGCCACCAACAAAATAAATATGTTTCTTAACGAAACGTAGTTTTATACCTTACTTAACTACGTGCTCGAATTGTTTACCGTCGACTGCAGACTTGCGACAGCCGTTCGAGAGAAAGATGAACAGATAAAAGTAGACTGGATGTTACGTCGTAGCGTCCTGTGGGGATGCGACGGCGCACACAGCCCGGTGTGACTGGGGCTCCGTGACAGGCTGCACCTCCCAGCGCTGCCCTCAGAGATGAGCAGTCGAGAGCGGCAGGCGACTGCAGTGCAGCACTGCTTCCTATCGGATGACCGAGCTGGGCAGCCGTCTTGTCGGAACCACGTACGCTGACTCTTATCCGGCGGTCCGTCTTCCAGGAGAAGAGACGGAGTGTTCGTAGGGAAGGGTGCCTATTCAACAGCCCTGCGATGACGTGAGAACTCACGGTGGAGTTCCCTATGGCGCCGCAGCACGCGTTTACGCTCCACGGTCGTCGGTGTTGAATGCGTGGCGGGGCCAGCGTGGACTTTGAGCTGGCCAGCAGTGCACGTTACGTAAATCTACATTACGGCCGTTCGTGAGCGTCGCTTCCTCGGTAAAGGGGTAACACGTTGGAGAATCGCAGTGTCGCGTCCCTGGGGCCGCGGAGCAAAGCGGCAGAATTCTGTACGACGTTCGAAATCACGTCCTCCGGGCGGCTGACGCAGTGGCAGACGACGAGGGTGGGATCTGTGTCGATGCGAGGTGCGGACGACACTCGCCTGGCCGACCCCGCGTTCCCCGGCACGACGCACCGCGGGCTGAACGACCGCCGCAGCCGGGACGGCTCCCTCGTGAGCTGCGCCGGCCGCAGCCCTCGTCGCCGCCCCCCGCCTGGCGCCGGGACTGCCCGCTCGCGCTGCTGGCCTCGTAACTCGTGCGAGTGCCTCACGCGACGGGCAGCGTCGATCGGGATGGCCGTCCCTGCCGTCTCGACAGCATTTCTTCGGCATTCGCCGTACAGAAGCGGCAAGTCCAACTTCTCCTCATCAGCGTGCGAGGAGCCTTACAGCGGAAATGACCTGCCGACAGAAGACACAGTTCCTGATGGTCCCGCAATGCAGACGAGTAAACAGTCGACATGCTTACACAAACAAGTAGCCTACCATGAGCGTGTTTAAACGCGATAGCCGACTCCGGCCGACTTGCCTTTCAGTCTTAGAACATTTCTTGGATTATTTTGCGAAAAGTTTCAACTCCAAAATCAAATAGTTCAAATGGCTCTGAGTACCATGCGACTTAACTACTGAGCTCATCAGTCGCCTAGAACCTAGAACTAATTAAACCTAACTAACCTAAGGACATGACACACATCCATGCCCGAGGCAGGATTCGAACCTGCGACCGTAGCCGTCGCTCGGCTCCAGACTGTAGCGCCTAGAACCGCGCGGCCACTCCGGCCGGCTCAACTCCAAAATCAACAATCTCCATATCCCTGTACTCGTCTGTTCAAGCGCATTCGGACGCCGTTAAAAAAAAGTATATCACCGTATTTTAAAAAAATCACACTCGCTTCAATATCTCGATGTATTCTTAACATTCTCTGTGACTCACCAGAATACGTACCCGCAAACCACTGGCCATCGTCAGGAGTACAGGTTCCACAAATGTATGCCCTGTTATACCAAATGTAAGCAAACCCGAACTCACATACGGGCCGCACTGGGTGGCCGCGCGGTCTGGGACGCCTTGTCACGGTCCATGCGGCTCCCCCCTTCGGAGGTTCGAACCCTCCCTCGGACATGGCAGCGTGTATTTTCAGCAGTGCAACTTAGTTTAAGTTAGATTAAGTAGTCTGTAGTCTTAGGGAGCGATCAGCTCTCCAATGTGGTCCCATAAGACCTTACCAAAAAATTCCAAAGAAACATTTTCTCACATACTGTCGTCTGTTTATTGTCACGGCTATCATACAAAGTGCTCAAAACGTTGATAACGAGCATCCCTATAAAATGATTTTCGAGAAATAATACTGCACGTTGAGTTACATCAGGAGTTACCCGCATCTCAGGCCCGTGTTGTAACGCATTTCGTGCCTTTGGCAGTGATCGCTGTTTCCTAATAGAATGCTTGTTTTAATTTTTCCCACAAATGAAAACATAGTAGTGTTAAGTTTGGCGAGTGAGCAGACCGATTCGCGTTTTCTGAACTACCGTTCCAGTGCTTTCCAAGTGTTGTCTCCAGAGGCTCCGCCGCCAGAAGTGAGAAAGCGGGAGTCACGATGATGAAACATTGGCTGCCTTATCTCCCCCAGTAGCTGCGGCGGCAGCACATCTGAGGAACTCGAGATGCCCGGGTGTCTTTAGATTCCCGTCAGTAGACCGCAGACCACGATGCGGGTCTCGAAAAACACGCACTGAATGACGATATACCGATGGCGTTGTTTTTATCCACTTCTTCGACTCGTATTGATTTTTCAGCTGACGATTACAGCGTGTTGCGAAGATTGACTTGCCCACGGTGTGTAAACGATTGGTCTTCCTTAAGGTACGTTCTCCTTGTTGCGACTGTTGCCATTACCGTTCAACAATGATCGTGGAACGATAATCGTAGAACGCTGTTGCTCTGAACTGTACTGTGTTCGTTCCACCGTCTGCCGACACGGTCATTAAACGGCGATCGTCCGTCTCGAATAGTTCCTACGGTCGCTCGCGATTTCTGTTGTGGAAGGCCACATGCCTCACGGCTCCGTTTGATCTTTTACCGGATTCCTGATACAGTATACTTGTGAAATTGTCGTACGCGCACATCTCCACTCCATCGCTACCTCGGAGACGCAAGTAGGCCGACTTTAACACGACGTTCAAACTCACTTACATCTTCATAAACTGCCATTCTAGCAGTAGTAACCTATTTAACAAGTGCGCCAGACACCTGTTGTCTCAGACTCACGCGCCAAAGTCACTAGTATAGGCATGCGTATTCAAATACAGAGATATGTAAACAGGCAGAATACGGCGCTGCGGTCGGTAACGCTTATACAAGTGACAAGTGTCTGGTGCATGTATTAAATCGGGTACTGCTGCCACAATTGCAGATTATCAATATTTAAGTGAGTTTGTACGTGGTGTTACAGTCGCCGCAAGAGCGATGGGACACAGCATCTCCGTGGTAGTGATGAAGTGCGGATTTTCCCGTGCGACCATCGCGCGTGTACTGTGAATATGAGGACTCCGGTAAAACGTCAGATCTGCGACATCGCTGCGGCCGGAAAAAGATCATGCACGAACGGGACCGACGTCAACTGAAGAGAATCGTTCAACGTGACAGACGTCCGACTCTTCCGCAAATTGCTGCAGATTTCAATGCTGGGCCAGCAGCAAGAGTCAGCGTGCGAATCATTCAGCGAAACGTCATCGATATGGGCTTCCGGAGCCGAAGGCCCTTGGACTGTTTATGGCTGGAAGCATGTTGCCTGGTCGGACGAGTCTCGTTTCAAATTGTATCGAGCAGATGGACGTGTATCGCTGAAACAACCGGTTTTCGGCTGTATAAATTTTTTCCACGCCAGTTTAACCTGAATGTGAAAACCGCTCAAACTAACCTGTTTGTGAAGTAACCGATTGTCGGTTTATCGTTCCTATTACGTCCTGTAATAAACGTAGAAATCGAACAAACATTGAAAAATTTTTCTCTCTTCGTTTCGAGATACATAGAATCAAAATAATTAAATAAGCAAACAAAAGAAAACACCGAGCGTCAACCGTTCGCTGCTTTTCTCGAAAAGTGATGGGTGGTTGAATTCCAAAAGACATCAGTATTCGCCTAACGATTCAAAGTTTTAGAAACTCCGCTCAAAAATCGAGGATCGCGCGAGGGTTACAACCAGATGAAGGCGTGTTATGAAGTCACTGGGAAAAGATCAGCTACCTTGTGTTTTTACTGAATTCTGTGAATGAATTGTTAAGTTTCTAATTTATTACTCTTTTATGGCAGACAAATATTTAATCTCTTAAAGCATGTGAAGCATTGCAGGTCAGTGCTGTGTCACTTCGGAAAACATTTTACCAGTAGAATGGAAAAACGAGTCCAAGTTGCAAATTTTTACTTTTTATTCATTCGATGACTAGTTTCGGGACGAGACTCATTTTTAAATCACCATAACATAGTCGAAAATGGCATTTCCGAAGAAGTAAAAAAATGTGCAATGAACATTTACAGTGCGTACAGATAAGTTATCTGTATGCACTGATCATTGCATATTTTTGGCGTTTTCTGAAATACCATTTTCGGATGTGTTATGATGATTTGAAAATGGTAATGATGATTCATCTAATGAATGAAGGGTAAAAATTTGCAACTCGGACTGGTTTTTCTGGTTCTACTGAGTAACGGAAGTTGCTGACCAGAGCTGCTCCAGCACGCTGGAAGTCGGACAGTATTTTACGTCACCTCGAAAGCATGTTTCCAGAGCGGCGCTGGCGCCACCGGCAGTGCGAGGCACCGTCGCGCAGGCCGTGCGGGGGCGGGCCCCCGCTACGCACCGCACGCACCCGCGCCCCTTGTGAGGCGGCGCCCGCCGTGGCTCCAGTGTCGGTGGTCTCCGCCGACGACCGACGTCGGCTGGAGGCGGCCGGCCGATCTTTTCAAATCGGTACGCTGCTTCGTGCGCCGTTACACTACGGCACCTCTTCTTCACAGACTTCGGACGACAATCGGTGAAGTTCAGATGAGTTAGTTTTCTTCGGTCAAACAGACTGATGTTCTCACGCACTAAATATGGAGCTTCAGAAACTGATAAGAGTGAGTTTGTGGCATCCTGAGGATCAAAATATATCGGGATATAATCCGGAATATATCGACTGCAATCGCAGATTTATTCGAAACCTCAAATAGGCAAAATCTTTATTGGAAATTTTAGGCATACATCATAGCCCCCCCCCCCCTCCCCCCCCTCATGAACCATGGACCTTGCCGTTGGTGGGGAGGCTTGCGTGCCTCAGCGATACAGATAGCCATACCGTAGGTACAACCACAACGGGGGGGTATCTGTTGAGAGGCCAGACAAACGTGTGGTTCCTGAAGAGGGGCAGCAGCCTTTTCAGTAGTTGCAGGGGCAACCGTCTGGAGGATTGACTGATCTGGCCTTGTAAGAATAACCAAAACGGCCTTGCTGTGCTGGTACTGCGAACGGCTGAAAGCAAGGGGAAACTAGGGCCGTAATTTTTCCCGATGGCATGCAGCTTTACTGTATGATTAAATGATGGACTTAGAGAAAGCTTTTGACAATGTTAACTGGAATACTCTCTTTCAAATTCTGAAGGTGGCAGGGGTAAAATACAGGGAGCGAAAGGCTATTTACAATTTGTACAAAAACCAGATGGCAGTTATAAGAGTCGAGGGACATGAAAGGCAAGCAGTGGTTGGGAAGGGAGTAAGACAGGGTTGTAGCCTCTCCCCGATGTTATTCAATCTGTATATTGAGCAAGCAGTAAAGGAAACAAAAGAAAAATTCGGAGTAGGTATTAAAATCCATGGAGAAGAAATAAAAACTTTGAGGTTCGCCGATGACATAGTAATTCTGTCAGAGACAGCAAAGGACTTGGAAGAGCAGTTGTATGGAATGGACAGTGTCTTGAAGGGAGGATATAAGACGAACATCAACAAAAGCAAAACGAGGATAATGGAATGTAGTCGAATTAAGTCGGGTGATGCTGAGGGAATTAGATTAGGAAATGAGACACTTAAAGTAGTAAAGGAGTTTTGCTATTTGGGGAGCAAAATAACTGACGATGGTGGAAGTAGAGAGGGTATAAAATGTAGACTGGCAATGGCAAGGAAAGCGTTTCTGAAGAAGAGATATTTGTTAACATCGAGTATAGATTTAAGTGTCAGGAAGTCGTTCCTGAAAGTATTTGTATGGAGTGTAGCCACGTATGGAAGTGAAACATGGACGATAAATAGTTTGGACGAGAAGAGAATAGAAGCTTTCGAAATGTGGTGCTACAGAAGAATGCTGAAGATCAGGTGGGTAGATCACATAACTAATGAGGAAGTATTGAACAGGATTGGGGAGAAGAGAAGTTTGTGGCACAACTTGACCAGAAGAAGGGATCGGTTGGTAGGACATGTTCTGAGGCATCAAGGGATCACCAATTAAGCAATGGAGGGCAGCGTGGAGGGTAAAAGTCGTAGAGGGAGACCAAGAGATGAATATACTAAGCAGATTCAGAAGGATGTAGGTTGCAGTAGGTACTGGGAGATGAAGCAGCTTGCACAGGATAGAGTAGCATGGAGAGCTGCATCAAACCAGTCTCAGGACTGAAGACCACAACAACAACACATGATAGCCTGAAAAAATAATTTATTCGAGTCAAAAGGGTGGCGTATCTTATGTACTTATAGCTACTGTACTGGGTCTATTTTGGGGCAGGCTGTCGTTAGTTGCGCACAACTTATCATTACTCCTTACTGGCGTTTTAGCCAGTAGGACAGTGATTGTGTTGATATGAAGTGGTTTGTAAAGGTGGTCCACAGTATGTAATTACAGTTGTAAGTGCTGCAGGTTATCACAGTGTCCTACGCTACACCTTATGTTTGTGTCTTACTCGTGTGGTCAGTGACACTCATTGACGCACCTCTGCACAACTTTAAACAAACACAGCGAACGAGAGTGTTTACAACTTGCTTTTATCTCGAGTATTAACGGAACGTATCTCTCCCGTCATTTTCGGGCGCTGATAACCTCGCTGTTGTGCGCCCTAAAACACCAATCATCATCCTCATCCCGTCATTACATATATTCGCTACGGTCGCAGGTTGGAATCCTGCCTCGGGCATGGATGTGTGTGATGTCCTTAGGTTAGTTAGCTTTAAGTAGTTCTAAGTTCTAGGGGGCTGATGACGTCAGCAATTAAGTCCCATAGTGCTCAGAGCCATTTTTTTGTATGGTACTCGACACGTTCTTCACGAGACAGGAAAGCTCATTCCACGCATTTGGCTTCTATTTAATAGCAGAAGCGACTATGCAGCACTCGTATCCAATGAGAGGGGCGTCTTTAGAATCTAACCTACTTGATACGTAGTATAGTTTCTAACCTAACCTAACCTCCTTTGGCCCAGTCAAAAAATGACGGAGGAGATCGGGCCCAGCGTGCGCTCGCTGTCGGCTGACTCTGTCGGGCGACGTCTGGCGACGGCGTCTGACGGCCGTTGTCGGCGCCACTGCGATGGCAGCCGTACGGCCGGCGACGTCGCTGTCTCAGCAGTTCCGTGCCGGTTCTTACGCCGTGTGTTTGTTCCTCGTTTCTGTCGGCGTTGTTAGTAAAATAGCACTGATCTCGTTTCCCATTTCGTATAATAAAGCAATATTTCGAACTGATATTACGGTTTTTTACTCTGTATTCAGTAAAAAATTTAAAAAAGCGCCTGTTACAACGGAGACCGAAGAAATACCGGAAAATACCGGTTATTCGGAACTAAAATACCGGTATCGGCTTTAACCGGTCGGTTTTTCCCATTCCTGCCAGGCACTACTGTGCCACCACCTTTCTATTCACAAAGCTGCGTAGCTAAAGTCATCGCTAATCACCCAGGGCTCCGGAATGTCACATTTCGAAACATTTCAGTCCGAGCTTCCTTTATTCTCAGGATAGAGTTAACGATAGTCTGTGCGAACTCCCAGGTGTTGATTATTTAGGGTAACGGAGATGAGCGTTTATGTTAAGGCTGTGGACAGAGAGATTTCGCGTAAACGACAACATGACAAACGACGCGAAATCGGCGGTTTTTACGAAAAATGGCGAAATTTGTCATTTTCCTCGTTCGAGCGCAAAATCTTATAAATCGGATGCCAGTAGTTTAGAGACTTTGTAAAGTGGTAGTTACTTAATGTCGACGTTAGAGCTGGATTTTTGTCCTGAAGGCTGAGATGCTGACGCCGGCCGCCCTTCGAGGCGACCCTTTCGCGGAGGAGGTCGCGATCGGCGGGCAGCACAGGCGCTGCCAGGGCGGCCACGCCCCACTCCAGGGTGGGCCGCACGTGTGATCCGTGAACCAGGCTCGGACCGGCTGCACTCCCTCTGTATCCTACCAACAAATCGACGCCCACCACCCTCTCCACTCACTGCACAGCCTGCGTGCTCATTCCATTCCGTGTCCCTACAACGTGTGACACGCAGCCATTTGTTAACGATTCCAGCTGTGACTCATCGATCATACAGCCACAGGATACTACGATTTTTTCGTTTTGTGAAGTACACAATACTACATTTCCGAACATTTAAAGCGAGTTACCGATCTTTGTACACCTCGTAATCTTTTAAAAACCTGACTGAGTATTTTATGCATCTTTTGTCAAACACTACTTCCATACAGAGAATTGCATCATCTGCAAAATGTTTGAGGTTACTATTAATACTGTCTGCATGGTCATTAATGGGACATCACGAACACGAACAGCTACGATCTCAACACAGTTCCCTAAGGCAAGAAGTTACTTCTACATCCGCCGATGAATCTCCGATGCGTGACAACTTTCTTCGTCTTCCCTACCAAAAAATGCTCGATCCAGTCACAAATTTCGCTCGATAGAACAGGTTTAATGACCAAGTGCTTATAGCACATTAATTTCATGAATAGCTTCTCCTGGAAAAAAATACATCATTCATTATCATCTGCAAAAAGACAGTTCATCATACAAATATTCATAGTATAGAGTTCCTTATTTCTAGTATATTTCATCACTAAAACTAAGACGTGTAGTTCTGTCTGACAGCCTGCATCAATGGCCTCGTATGCTGAAAGAAAAAATTAGTTAAGACCGCTATCATACGATGTGTTTAGTATATTCTTGTTAATGCTTGTTAATTCTGATCCATTTACTCTTCGTGACGAGGTATTGCATCTTCTTTCGTTCATTCCGAAGGTGAAATTCCCATTTCATAGTAATCCACTGTGGTCTGTTTAATTTATTTCTTTTACACGTTATTTCTTTCTGAAGATGATAAACAATGATTAATGTCTTGCATTTAAGTCATATACCCATTAAATAAAAACTGGTTTCTAGTGATATAATTAAGCATACAGCATAGCATGACAGAAAACGTAATATGTCAAAAATATAGACAGTGTGAAGGTGCAAAAATGGACACAGAGTATCACAATGTAGCAGCAAAAGAAAATGTAAAATCGTCACGATGTTGAGATATCATAAGGCAAAATGTCAAAATCAACTGGTGTTTGTTATATCTTAAACATTTCATAGTGCATACAGACAAAACAGGAAAACAATCATACATACATGGAGAATGGAAAATGTGCACGGTCTGATGTGTAACGACAAGAAAAGCGACCTGTTAACCTTACCTTGCCGGGCACTTGCCAAGAAAAAATACGATAATCATCAGTAAGTAGTCACATAAATATAATTGCATAAGTGGTCATAAAATGTGTAAGTTTATCTGGAAAATGTGCATGGTCTGAGGTGTAACGACAAGAAAAGCGACCTGCTAACCTTACCTTGCCGGGCACTTGCCAAAAAAAATACGATAATCATCAGTAAGTAGTCACATAAATATAATTGCATAAGTGGTCATAAAATGTGTAAGTTTATCTGGAAAATGTGCATGGTCTGAGGTGTAACGACAAGAAAAGCGACCTGCTAACCTTACCTTGCCGGGCACTTGCCAAAAAAAATACGATAATCATCAGTAAGTAGTCACATAAATATAATTGCATAAGTGGTCATAAAATGTGTAAGTTTATCTGGAAAATGTGCATGGTCTGAGGTGTAACGACAAGAAAAGCGACCTGCTAACCTTACCTTGCCGGGCACTTGCCAAAAAAAATACGATAATCATCAGTAAGTAGTCACATAAATATAATTGCATAAGTGGTCATAAAATGTGTAAGTTTATCTGGAAAATGTGCATGGTCTGAGGTGTAACGACAAGAAAAGCGACCTGCTAACCTTACCTTGCCGGGCACTTGCCAAAAAAAATACGATTATCATCAGTAAGTGTTCATGTAAATATAATTGCATAAGTGGTTATATAAAAATCAGGAAATGGCTTTACAGTGTGATAAATCATAAAGTATGTTCATTTAATAAAGTTTTTCATATTGGAGACATGGTGTATGCCTTTACTTTTTCTGGTTCTCAGAGTTTCGACGTGTACTACATTGGGGTGAGGAATGCTGCGAATTCGATATGGACCTGCATATAGAAGCTCAAATTTACTACATCTACCAGCTTTACTGTATGATTAAATGATGATGGCGTCCTCTTTGGTAAAATATTCCGGAGGTAAAATAGTCCCCCATTCGGATCTCCAGGCGGGGACTACTCAAGAGGACGTCGTTATCAGGAGAAAGAAAACTGGCGTTCTACGGATCGGAGCGTGGAATGTCAGATCCCTTAATCGGGCAGGTAGGTTAGAAAATTTAAAAAGGGAAATGGATAGGTTAAAGTTAGATATAGTGGGAACTAGTGAAGTTCGGTGGCAGGAGGAACAAGACTTTTGGTCAGGTGATTACAGGGTTATAAATACAAAATCAAATAGGGGTAATGCAGGAGTAGGTTTAATAATGAATAAAAAAATAGGAGTGCGGGTAAGCTACTACAAACAGCATAGTGAACGCATTATTGTGGCCAAGATAGACACAAAGCCCATGCCTACTACAGTAGTAAAAGTTTATATGCCAACTAGCTCTGCAGATGATGAAGAAATTGATGAAATGTATGACGAGATAAAAGAAATTATTCAGGTAGTGAAGGGAGACCAAAAATTAAATAGCCATGGGTGACTGGAATTCGTCAGTAGGAAAAGGGAGAGAAGGAAACATAGTAGGTGAATATGGATTGAGGGGAAGAAATGAAAGAGGAAGCCGCCTTGTAGAATTTTGCACAGAGCATAACTTAATCATAGCTGACACTTGGTTCAAGAATCATAAAAGAAGGTTGTATTCCTGGAAGAATCCTGGAGATACTAAAAGGTATCAGATAGATTATATAATGGTAAGACAGAGATTTAGGAACCAGGTTTTAAATTGTAAGACATTTCCAGGGGCAGATGTGGATTCTGACCACAATCTATTGGTTATGAACTGCAGATTGAAACTGAAGAAACTGCAAAAAGGTGGGAATTTAAGTAGATGGGACCTGGATAAACTGAAAGAACCAGAGGTTGTAGAGAGTTTGAGGGAGAGCATAAGGGAACAATTGACAGGAATGCGGGAAAGAAATACAGTAGAAGAAGAATGGGTAGCTCTGAGGGATGAAGTAGTGAAGGCAGCAAACGATCAAGTAGGTAAAAAGACGAGGGCTAATAGAAATCCTTGGGTAACAGAAGAAATATTGAATTTAATTGATGAAAGGAGAAAATATAAAAATGCAGTAAATGAAGCAGGCAAGAAGGAATGCAAACGTCTCAAAAATGAGATCGACAGGAAGTGCAAAATGGCTAAGCAGGGATGGCTAGAGGACAAATGTAAGGATGTAGAGGCTTGTCTCACTAGGGGTAAGATAGATACTGCCTACAGGAAAATTAAAGAGACTTTTGGAGAGAAGAGAACCACTTGTATGAATATCAAGAACTCAGATGGCAACCCAGTTCTAAGCAAAGAAGCGAAGGCAGAAAGGTGGAAGGAGTATATAGAGGGTTTATACAAGGGCGATGTACTTGAAGACAATATTATGGAAATGGAAGAGGATGTAGATGAAGACGAAATGGGAGATAAGATACTGTGTGAAGAGTTTGACAGAGCACTGAAAGACCTGAGTCGAAACAAGGCCCCGGGAATAGACAATATTCCATTAGAACTACTGATGGCCTTGGGAGAGCCAGTCATGACAGAACTCTACCATCTGGTGAGCAAGATGTATGAGACAGGCGAAATACCCTCAGACTTCAAGAAGAATATAATAATTCCAATCCCAAAGAAAGCAGGTATTGACAGATGTGAAAATTACCGAACTATCACTTTAATAAGTCACAGCTGCAAAATACTAACGCGAGTTTTTTACAGACGAATGGAAAAACTGGTAGTATCGGACCTCGGGGAAGATCAGTTTGGATTCCGTAGAAATGTTGGAAAACGTGAGGCAATACTAACCTTACGATTTATCTTAGAAGAAAGATTAAGAAAAGGCAAACCTACGTTTCTAGCATTTGTAGACTTAGAGAAAGCTTTTGACAATGTTAACTGGAATACTCTCTTTCAAATTCTGAAGGTGGCAGGGGTAAAATACAGGGAGCGAAAGGCTATTTACAATTTGTACAGAAACCAGATGGCAGTTATAAGAGTCGAGGGGCATGAAATGGAAGCAGTGGTTGGGAAAGGAATGAGACAGGGTTGTAGCCTGTCCCCGATGTTATTCAATCTGTATATTGAGCAAGCAGTAAAGGAAACAAAAGAAAAATTCGGAGTAGGTACTAAAATTCATGGAGAAGAAGTAAAGACTTTGAGGTTCGCCGATGATATTGTAATTCTGTCAGAGACAGCAAAGGACTTGGAAGAGCAGTTGAACGGAATGAACAGTGTCTTGAAAGGAGGATATAAGATCAACATCAACAAAAGCAAAACAAGGATAATGGAATGTAGTCAAATTAAATCGGGTGATGCTGAGGGAATTAGATTAGGAAATGTGACACTTAAAGTAGTAAAGGAGTTTTGCTATTTAGGGAGTAAAATAACTGATGATGGTCGAGGATATAAAATGTAGACTGGCAATGGCAAGGAAATCGTTTCTGAAGAAGAGAAATTTGTTAACATCGAGTGTAGATTTAAGTGTCAGGAAGTCGTTTCTGAAAGTATTTGTATGGACTGTAGTCATGTATGGAAGTGAAACGTGGACGATAAATAGTTTAGACAAGAATAGAATGGAAGCTTTCGAAATGTGGTGCTACCGAAGAATGCTGAAGATAAGGTGGGTAGATCACGTAACTAATGAGGAGGTATTGAATAGGATTGGGGAGAAGAGAAGTTTGTGGCACAACGTGACTAGAAGAAGGGTTTGGTTGGTAGGACATGTTTTGAGGCATCAAGGGATCACAAATTTAGCAGTAAAGGGCAGCGTGCAGGGTAAAAATCGTAGAGGGAGACCAAGAGATGAATACAATAAGCAGATTCAGAAGGATGTAGGTTGCAGTAGGTACTGGGAGATGAAGAAGCTTTCACAGGATAGAGTAGCATGGAGAGCTGCATCAAACCAGTCTCAGGACTGAAGACCACAACAACAACACCCTTTTCCTCTGTTAGATAAATAATGTGTGCGTACTAATATCTTCTATCCAATGCGAAAGTCATGGCGTGTACAAACCTGTTTTTGCTGTCTTCTCCGGCGCTCTGCGGCACGTTTGATGTTGTTCAGCGCAATGTCAATTATTTCATGCTGTCGTAGTCGACGAGATGTAGGAAAGGTTACTAATTCTTTAATTTTGTTAGGTGGTTCAACATTTTTCAGTATAACACTCGGAGATAGCATAGTAGATTCATTTGGTATGGAATTAATTACATCTTGGAATGAGAGTATGTGTGTGTCCCAATCAATATGTCTTTTATGGCAGTATATTCTACATAGTTTACCAATTTCTTTCATTAGTCGTTCACAAGGGTTCGAAGAAGCATGGTACCTGGATATATAGATCGGAGAAATGTTTCTAGCTCGTAACATACGTGTCCATATAGCAGATCGAAACTGTGGTACATTGTCGGAAATTATTTTCAACACATGCCCTATATGGAATAGAAAATGTTTTACAAATGCTTTCGAAACAGTTTTAGCGGTAGCTTTGCGTAACGGAGTGAAGGTAACAAATTTTGAAGTGAGTTCAACAGCGACAAAGATGTAGCAAAAACCTCTATTAGTTCTGGGAATCGGACCAAAAATGTCTACAGCGGCCATGTGTCTCAATTTAACAGGTACAATGGGATGTAATGGAGGAATATGTGAAGTCGTATCTGGCTTAGCTTTCTGGCAGATTTTACATGACGCTAAAACTCGTCGAATACGTTTCTCCATGTTGGTAAAATAACAGTTCTGTCTCAGTATAAGAAAACATTTTCTGGCTCCGTAATGTGCGTAACTTAAATGAGTATACCAGATTAATTTGTTAATAAGCTCGCCAGGAATGCATGATAACCAATTGTTGCTGTCAGGGTGAGAGCGGCGAAACAGAATGTTATTGCGTACAGTGTAATGGTTTCTAATGGTAACATTATTCCTATCTTGCCTAAGGTGTTTAATTTCTTTCCATACGTTGTCTTTACTCTGCTCTTGTGCTATGTCTTGTAATGACGACGAATTGAAATTTTCTAATGCAACTTGTTGAATGTACATGACGCTGAAATTTGCTTTGCAGAAGTTGGTTGCGATGTCTTGCTGATTGTTGCTGAGAGAACGGGATAGTGCGGCTGCTACAATATTTTGTGTACCGGGAATGTGAACAATTGTAAAATTAAATTCCTATAAACAAAGTTTCCATCTGCTTAATCTGTCGTGTGTAAATTTAGCGGAAAGTAAAAACTGTATAGCTCTATGATCTGTGTAAACGGTCGTATGTCTTCCATAAAGAAAATGTCGAAATCTCGTAAATGCCCATACAACACATAATGTTCTGTAACAGAATAATTGCGTTCAGCAGGTGACAGAATGCGACTCGTAAAGGCTATGTTTTTAATTACTGTAGTGCCATCTTCTTCAATTTCCTGAAAAATATGTACGCCTAAAGCGGTGTTAGAACTGTCTGTCGCAATAGAAAAATTTCTAGTAAGATCTGGATGTGATAAAAGTGGTGCATTCAACAAAGCTTGTTTCAGGATCACAAATTCAGAATGTGCTTGGCTATCCCAGGACCAAATAGTGTTTTTGCCTGTCAATTGACATAATCTAAGGGTGTCTAAAGCAGAGTAATGAATAAATTTACGAAAAAAGTTAATTAAACCCAAAAAGCTGCGTAGTTGTTTCTTCGTCGTAAAGCTTGAAGTCTTTCCGGGTCAGGCGTAATGCCCTCTGCTGAAATTACATGTCCAAGAAATTTTATAGAAGTTTAGCCAAAGTGCGATTTACTGAGATTAACTGTGAATCCTTGTGCACGAAAAGTTCGTAACAGTTGTTCAAGAATCAGATTGTGTTCAGACCAGTTAGCTTCTGCGATAAGAATGTCATCTACGTACGTTGTGATTCTGTATTTAAGCTCTGTCGGAAGTATTGTATTCAAACCGCGAATAAATGCTGCTGAAGAAATAGTTAAACCGAACGGTAATTTACAAAATTGATAACAGTCACCAAAATAGAGAAAAACCGTGTACTTTCTGCAGTCCGGATGGAGTTGAATTTGCCGAAATCCCGATTTCAAATCTAATGTGGAATAAACAGCAGTACCTTGAAATTTCTGTAGAAGTTCTTCTAGTGTCTGTGGGCGATCTGTTTCATTAATAATAATGTCGTTGATGTGACGCGAATCAAGTACGAGGCGAAGTGAACCATCCTTTTTCTTAACAATATGGAGCGGGTTTATGTACGGACTAACTGCCGGTTCAATAATTCCTTGGTCAAGCATAGCTTGCAATTCTTTCTTAACTTGTTCTCTGTGAATATACGGAATGGGATAATGCTTGGCTTTAAATGTGTCGTGCTGTTTAACTTGAAATTCATACATAAAACCGGACATAGTACCAGGAACGTTGTCAAAAACTGGAGCTTGCTGTAAAAGAATTTTGCGTAGTTGCGTGCGTTCGTCGTCTGTATTTGCACTGCTCTGTTTAACTTTATCAGAAATCATCTGTATAACGTCATAGTCGGCTTCGTCTGGAGTATTATAGTTGTGTACGTACGTATGTCTTAACAATGTCGAATGACAGTCTAAGTTACGTGATGCGGAAATGACCTCTGTACGATTAATTGTTTGTTCTTCTGCAGATAAAGAGTGCTGAAATTCTAAAGCCAGTTGTCCATTTTCATCCTTTAACATTAAATACGAGTTTTGAAAATCAATAATTGCATCGTGTTGCACCAGAAAATTCGTACCTAAAATAACGTCTGTCGTCAATAAGTGAACAATCCAAAAATTTGAGTGAAATGTATGACCTGCAATACAAAATGATAAATGTGCCTGTAATTTTACATCTACTCCTTTACAAGATACTGCTCCTTTTACTTTAGTTTTGCCTAATGGTAGCGTAGGATAGCTATTCTCTTTGTTACACTCGTTGAAAGTTTCCTCATTTATGACTGACATAGGAGATCCAGAATCGATTACTGCTGAAAATTTGGATGATCTAATTTTTACTTCGATGACAGGATGTGAAATGGTTTTTTGAATAACTGTTTTTTCCTGCAAAAGAGTGTCTCGGATGTCGTCAAAAGTAGTAACATTTTCGTGAACAAGATTCTGCGTGTCAAAAGTATTGCTTGTGTTGCTGGAAGATGCAACCTGTACTGTATCTAGTCAAATTCTATCTGACGTGCTATTATTTTCGGGATGATTTTGTGGCATTTCAACTATTTGTACTGTTCTGTTATTTCTTCCTGACGTATTACGTTCGGGATGATATCTACTGTCTGGTTCATTCATAATAATTTGTTGCTGTGGATGATTCTGCTGCTGATAAGACCGACTGTTATTAAACGTACGCTGAAAATTGTGCTCGATACTTTTACGCCTGTCATGATAGTCATTTCTATACAGTGCATTGCGATAGGAGTTTAAATGGTGTGTTTTCTGTACGTAGTTATTTCCTTGTTGCTGTGCGTTACTATTTGTTGGAGCTGAGGCTATACGTGCCGGCGGCGAAACATTAAAGCTTGGTTGACCTTGTACATTACATTGTTGGTTAGGTATGCTAACAGGCTGGTTTTGTTGCTGTTGTTGGGAAAAACCTCTATTGTTACCAAAATGTGTTTGCGACTGCTGAAAATTTTGTACATACTGATGATTAAATTTTTGTCCAGTATTAAAGTTCTCGTCGTTGTCATTTCTGGAGCGTCTAATGAAAACTGTCACTTTCGGTATAACTTGTCGTATCAGGTTTTCTTTACTCATTCTTAATCATAGATAGATCGATAGTTGAAGAGCTGTTTTAATAGATATAAAGGATAGTAGAAGAGAAGGCAGCAGTGCAGAAAACTAAAGATGAAATAGCACTACTACAGCTCGGGGCCGTGTGCATGCTACGGCACATATTCATTAAAGCGTAATGAATCCCCTGAGGTCTATTACGCGCTACAAATAAATTTTAGTTTCTGCGTTACAGGCAATGCCGGTGAAAATTCATAAGCAAATTGTCGTATCCAGTCCAAAGCTAGTTTCTGCGTTACAGGCCAAGCTGGTGAAAGTACAAAAATAATTCGACGTATCCAGTTCAAGGCGTGTACCTGTGCTCTGTCATTTTCAAATACCTTAGATTTTTTTACGGATAAAAATTGCTTATAATCAACGTTATCGTCTCTGAATTTGTGAACAGGTTCAGGTCTGTGTGAGAATCTGTTTGACTGTGTCATCTCGTATTCTAAGTCACGTAGTCTCTGTAAATTACCTAAGTTACACTGGCTGTGTGAGTGTGACAAATGTTCGGAATGTGCCGTATGCTGTCATGTGTTAAAGGCTGAAACATTTTTCATTTCTATCACTTTAAAACGTTCGTCAATTTGGCTGTTCTGTTGTTCAAATTTCTTATCGACTTTCGTATCCAGAGCGCGTGAAACTTCTGCTGACACCAATTTAAACTCGTCGCGTAGCTGTGTTGCGTTTTCTGAACATAGTTCCGTGACTGCATTAATTTCATCTCTAAGTGATTCAGTTGTGGCTGCATGTGTATTACTTAATTCTTGTGCAACAGATCTAATTTCTTCACTACTGTCACTAGCACAAGCCTTAATTTCCTCACGTAATTGTTCTTTAGTATCGTGACATTGCACGGTAACGGCTGTAATCTGTTCACTAAGTTGGTTGTTCTGTCCATTAAGGTTGTCGTGTTTTTCGTTCGACTGTTTGAAACTTTCATTAAATTGTTTGCACGATTCATTAAATTGTTTAAAATGGTTGTCGTGTTTTTCATTCAACTGTTTGGAATTGTTGTCTCGTTATTCATTAAGTTGTTTGAAATTGTTGTTTAGTTTTTCATTCCACTGTTTGAGAGTTTCATTAAGTTGTTTGAAATGTTTTTTTTTTTGTTTTTCACTCCACTGTTTGACATCTTCATTCAATTGTAGCAATAATTTTTACGAAAAATCGCGATATTTGTCATTTTCCTCGTTCCACCGTTTCTTATAAATCGGATGCCAGTAGTTTAGAGACTTTGTAAAGTGGTAGTTACTTAATGTCGACGTTAGAGCTGGATTTTTGTCCTGAAGACTGAGATGCTGACGCCGGCCGCCCTTCGAGGCGACCCTTTCGCGGAGGAGGTCGCGATCGGCGGGCAGCACAGGCGCTGCCAGGGCGGCCACGCCCCACTCCAGGGTGGGCCGCACGTGTGGTTCGTGAACCGGGCTCGGACCGGCTGCACTCCCTCTGTATCCTACCAACAAATCGACGCCCACCACCCTCTCCACTCACTGCACAGCCTGCGTGCTCATTCCATTCCGTGTCCCTACAACGTGTGACACGCAGCCATTTGTAAACGATTCCAGCTGTGACTCATCGATCATACAGCCACAGGATACTACGATTTTTTCGTTTTGTGAAGTACACAATACTACATTTCCGAACATTTAAAGCGAGTTACCGATCTTTGTACACCTCGTAATCTTTTAAAAACCTGACTGAGTATTTTATGCATCTTTTGTCAAACACTACTTCCATACAGAGAATTGCATCATCTGCAAAATGTTTGAGGTTACTATTAATACTGTCTGCATGGTCATTAATGGGACATCACGAACACGAACAGCTACGATCTCAACACAGTTCCCTAAGGCAAGAAGTTACTTCTACATCCGCCGATGAATCTCCGATGCGTGACAACTTTCTTCGTCTTCCCTACCAAAAAATGCTCGATCCAGTCACAAATTTCGCTCGATACACCGTACAATTGTACTTTTGATAATAAGAGTAGATGTGGTACTAATTCAAATGACTTTCGGAAATCGAGAAGTACTGGGTCTGCCTGACTGCCTCCACTCGTGGCTTTTAGTATGCCGTGAGAGAAATAAGTGAATTGGGTTTGACGAGACTGATATTTCCGAAATGCGTGCTACTTGACATAGAGGACCTCATTCTGTTCGAGGCACCTCACTATGTTTTAACTCAGATTATCTGCTAAAATTGCACAACAAATCGATGTGGAGGATAGTTGGCGGCAGTTTTATGAATCGCTTCTGCTGCCCACCTGACCTGCGCTCTCTTCCGACAACTGGGGACGGTTTTCTGTTTGAGACATTATGATTAACAGATTACACCTTATAAAAGAAAAGATTATGAAATGCGTCGATGCATGGCAGACGTGACAGAAAAGTCGCGTGGCGGCGCGTCGCTTTGCTTCTTTCAGCCAGCCGCGGTTTGCCACACATCAGGCCGTCACCAGAAACGTCATTTGACAGGACAGTGACAATAATACCGCATGAATACTACAATGTGGGAACATGAAGCTTACATCGTCCTCGGAAGAGCTTCGACTTTTTATTTTACTGCGTATTGTGCGCAGAATGCTGTTTTTCTTCTTAACCTTATCCTGCGTAAACTACGGCTGGGAAAGATGCGACACGTCTACTATTTTGGTAACTGCCAGTGCTATTTTACTTTCTTGCTTGATCGTAGCTTGCACGGGTTGTGGTGACTCACGATACACTCATATATAAATTCTAACAAAAGTATTTCACTAAGCATGTGCGGCAAAACACCAGCACACAAATCAGCCACGTTTCGAATTTTCCATCAATCAAAATTTCGCTCAAACACGTAAAACACGTCCCGTGTCAAACAAAACCCTACACGTTCAAATATTTGGCACACAGAGTAAAATTTGGTGCCACTATTTGATTGTGTAGCGGGCCTTTAGGTGTTTGTAAGGATGAATTGCGTATCTGATAGTCTCAGCATTTATACGTACGCCATACGAAAATGTGCAGCGTAACTCACGGGCAGAATTAGAGATTTCCCCAAAGTGTACAGATTTGGCCACGATTTGCTGTGTAAAAGTTTCGGGAAATATAACTTTAGTAGATTATCCGTGTTGCAAGTTAAACGCTTTTAAGATGGGTTCATTATTACGGGGAAAGTAATTTTTAATTATGAAACTAGCAAACTTTCAAAACTATGGAGAGAAGCACTACCGCAGAAGAGGTGAAGGGAAGGCCAGAAGAGATAGAAGGGGGGGGGGGGGGGGGACAGGGTGTGGGCAAAATCCCCGGGCATCAGGCGTCATGAGAGGCACCACGTGTCTCTCAAGGCTTCGGCGGCCCTAGAATACAAAGCTGGCAAATATGAGGTTGCCTTTGTAAAATAATTTCTTCATCCTGCACCTGCATAACCAATCCGGCTCTTTCTTGTCACTTTTACCATTCTTACAGGTGAATTGCACGCAATTCTATTTCTTGCTTGATCTTGAAAGCACGACTTTTTCTTTAGACACTGTACATTGAAACCGCATTACTTGTGATGGAATCTGAAGTGTGCTTCCTTTAAATGCTGTCGGAAAAACTGCCAAAGCATGTGCGTAACAAATGTACACAGCAACAGCTGTAGAATGTCGCTATGATCTGTTACGATTGCCAGCAAGATTAAAATCTAACGTAATCTGATTGCATCACAAGGTGATTTTACACGAAATATGCAGAAAATATTTTCATTCGAGAGTGGACACAAAATAAAATACAGTAAAATTTGATCAATGCAGAACGTGTAGAAGTCGGAAATCTGCCCAAACCGTAGAAGTATTTCAGTTCCGACACATTCAATACACTTTAACAAGCTAACTTTTTTTTTTAAATATATACAGCGGAACTTGTCTAAAACGGATCGCAAATTCTACGACTTTATTAAGAATTTACTGTGTAATGCCGAAAGTTAATTTTGACACAAAGACAATATATGCCTGACTATCTGCTGAGCGGCGCAAAACGAGGAAAGAGTATATGTGCTGCGGGCGTGGACATCAGACTGCACAGCTCTGTGCAACAACGAACAGGTTAGCGAGTAGTGTCGGCGCATCAAAGGAAATGGTTCGTTCGTGAGCGCTCGGTTTGGCGGGGTCTCTGGTTTTCCATTATTATTGATGAATAGGGGGGTGGAGGGGGGGGGGGGGCGCACGCTGGAACACTGTAGCTCAACTGTGGACGCTGCTGCAGTCGGTGCAGTGAGGGAGACGAGTGTTGCTCCGATGACGCACTAACAGCGTTATGTTCTGTCCGTTTCATTTGACTAGTAGCGCCTTAAGTGATAAAATGATTCGAAGGAAAAGTACAAGTCGCAAACACTTTCACTTAATGAAAACATTAAGATAATCGAGGCGAGTGAGAAAGACCAACTCTCAATACGCGAAATAATGCTGCGTTTCAAATGCGGTAAAAAACAAATTTACGGTGCTTTAAGAAGCAAGAAGAAGATACTGGATGAATGGATGATTGGGATGGGGCAAATGAAAAAAAAGGCGAAGAAGACGGGAGATGAAGAAACTAACGGAATAATGTGGGAATGGTTCGTAAGTGCGTGGGAAAATAACTTACCTTTTTCTGGACCCACGTTGCATAGTGAGCCAAAGAGCTTGGAAACACCGGGTTGAGGCATTCACGGGAAGGTTGTACAGTTTCAGAGCTAGGCACAACATCGTGTGGAATGAAGTGTGTGGGGAAGCTAAGGATGTGCAGCAAAGTGTAGCAACAGAACGGAAGACAATATTGTGCGACCTAACTGCGGATTATGATCCGAAAGACGTGTTCAGAGCCGATAAAACGGGTCTGTTTCGTCGCGCACTGTCTTCAGAATCTCTAGCAATTCGAGGTGAAAATACTCTTTCCACAACAGCAGTTGTGACTGGTGCAGCAAGAGCAAAACTCACAAGCGTCTCTCTATTTTTACATGAAGTACCTGTACTTTTAAGGGGATGGAATACATCACACTATCTCTTAGCTGTTTCCAAATTAGCTGCTTCCCATTCCTCAAGTTTCTGCGACACAATGTTGTTCACACATCCGATCTGAAATGTTGCACATCAGTCTACTGTCTTCAGAATTATCAGAAAATTTAAAAATTCAGCCCAAGAAACAGAATTTTTTAGCGTTGTACAATGAAATGCTTCCAGAGGTTGAAGTGGAGAACTCCATTTTTCCAAATAAGTCAGTTGAGTGTCTTAAAATAAATTGATAACAGGCTCGTATTTTGACTGAGTAAAAATACTTCCTTTCCCAAGTTAAATAAAAATGAAAAAATTATTGAAGTTTGAAATTTACCAAACTTCCTGTTAATGGTTTTTTTCTTTAAGCACGCTGAAATCGTGGTTATTTGCAACTTTTGGATTGAATTTAAAAACATTTTGAATTGACATTGTGTGAAATGAAGCCAAATAAGTGACTGTGGGTTTTCGAAAAATTGTTTCAGCAACGTAGGACACCTACCCTGAGATAGAAAATGAGATTTCCAAGGTTCATACATATCAGCTCCTCTTAAAAACTCCTCTGAACAATGTCAACAATCTAGTTTTAATACTACCTATAACTTTTTTGTATTCAGTATCAACGAAGTCACAGAACGATTTCAGTTCACCCATGTCACAATACTGAAGAAAGTAATTCACTGTTGTTTCTGTGTCAGTGGGAAGAACTTATTTCTGCACTTGATCTCCAGTTTATACCCCATGGACTGCACAACGGGTGCCTTCCATGCTCACCTCGAGAACACTGTTCAGTTAGGGACAGACAATGTTTACTCCACTCATCTTGTGGCACCAAAGGTGGTATCACAATTACCTGCCAAAACGTGACAATCGTGTCAACTATATTTTTAATTTTTAAAATATGCAGGTTATATCCCAGCTAATAATCCTGCTGTTTCTCCACCGGTGCTCGGAAGACAAATTACTTTGCACTGCACACCTTTCACAGTAATAACTTTAAGCTTTCGTGATTTCGTGCATCAACGATGACAGACACACACTTAGCATTTTTAAAACGTTCACTAAAATCGACTCCTACTTTGTCTCAGAACATTCAAATTTCTTCTCAAACTGCCCTCTGACGAGAACAGTGGTGCTGTCCATTGAACGGAAAGAACAATTGTGCTTTGTGGTATGGAAGCCAAACAGGACTTCTTCCGCAGCGATAGGTTTCTGGTCCTCTATTTGTAGTATGTGACATAAATTTCAGTTTGATACGTCAAACTGTCCCACAGAAAAAGACTCTACAAAGAACGAAATGAAAAACGACTAACGGATGAAAGAAAAACCAAAGTAATTACAGATTAAAAACTCTCTGTTACTTTCCTTTAATGGCACCGTGAAGCATTGTTTCTTTCCAAGTCTCATGTCTTCATTGTTATAGGTCAACACAAAGAACGCTACTTCTCTTGGCTGTGCGTCATTTCGACTGTCAAAACGTGTCACATAAGTGGCCGTAAGTTTTCCTTGGCTTCACTTTCAAGCACACAACTTTTCCACCGCTAACATTTTCAATTTGATACGCCAAAGTCTTCCTCTGTTTGTAGTTTTCCGTACTTAAAAAGAAAGTTATGCTGCCAGAAATTCTCGCAGAAACGGCGATCAGTCGCTTCTTTTGATTTATGTGTTGCGTTTTGTCGACACGTCCCCCATGTTCAATGAAAAATACTGAGCGACCCAGCGTACATTGTACCTTCGTATAGTCGTGGTTTACTACGACAGGGAACTCTCCTTTCATGGGTTTAGAGGAAGAACACTTTCTTCTCCTCGTATTAATGGGCACGAGTTTCCCTCACATGCAGCAAACAGACAATGGAGGGCGCTAAAGCGAGCCTGCCGAACCCCGTGTTGCAACTGACGGCTACTTCTAACTGTTGTCCCTGACAGTCTGAGGACATAGTGTCAGTTGCATCTGCGCGCCTCCCCCCGTCGGAGGTTCGAGTCCTGCCACGGGCATGGGTGTGTGTGTCGTCCCTGGCGTAACTTAGTGTAAGGTGGATTAAGTAGTGTGTAAGCTTAGGGACCGATGAGCTCAGCAGTTTGGTCCGATAGCAACTTAACGCCACCACCTCGGTTGCGTCTACTACAAATTTGTCATACAACAGTGAATAGCTAACCCGTAACTATGAATACAATTGAACATTGATAGCACTTTAACGTTCTTTAACGACAACTTGTTACATCCGTCCTTCACTTCCGGCGTAGCAAATGATCGAGACGAATCGCGACGGAAAATCATCTGTTCACACCCGTCCTCAATCCGTGAACAAAATACAGCGTCTTCTTTCATCTTTGCGTTCACAGGAAGCGGTATTTGGTAATCGGTTTACAAAATCCGGTTTTGGGAGCCCCATGTAGGAGGGGAGAGGGTGTGTGTTACCAGCTGTATAGCGCGGGACGAGATGAACGGCCTGTGGCGTGGATTGGACGCAGGCTGCCCGGCAGTGCCGACACCGACGTCGACGCCTCGCCCGCCCTGCCGCAGCCGAGCTGGCAACGCCGCCCCGTGACGTCAGAGCTGGGTGGGGGCAGCCGCGCGCCCCGGCTGTCGGTGCGGCCCAGTTCACAGTTGACTAGTGATGGGCTAAACTGCGATTTTCCGATATCAGTGATTTCTGTGAATGCTACTTTTGAGTATCTGTGATTCTTAACTGTGATTTGTCGCAGTTAAGAGTCGCAGTTAAGGAACATAGGTCGTGTATCCCTCCGCCACTGCTATTTCTGCGATTTCTGCTACTTCCGCGATTTCTGCGATTTCTGTGACTTCTGCTACTTCTGCGATTTCTGCGATTTCTGTGACTTCTGCTACTTCTGTGATTCCTGCGATTTCTGCGACTTACCACCGTATGAGAAAGTTACATCTGTCAACACAGAAAATTGCATCTCAACGAACCTGTCTTTGGCAAGTATGTTTTACGTTTTTTCTTCCGTTGGCTTTAATTTTGTATTAAAGAAACAACTGTGAAAATATTAATAGTGTAATTAATATGTAAGTAGACGTACAGTACCGTAATAGTTCGTATTTAGAAAATGAATTGTAACATATTGTTATGTTCACAGGTACCTGAACTACATTTCAGTCACTCAGTAAAGTGATAACTCAAAATATCATTGTCAACAGATCTGAAGAAATTGCCACTGCGTCTTTAGACCGTTTTCGTCAGACGAGAGGTTAGTTTCTAAGCGTTTCGATGGACTTAATTACTTCAGTGTGATCGTTCTTGCAAATGTGATATTCATTATAGCAAATATTAGCAATCTACTCTGTCAATTATATTGCTAGTAATTAATGACAGCAAAAATTGTTTAATAATCCTTGTGTTTTTGCAGACACAGTTCTGACTCTGATTACTGGTTGCTGTACGTAGCTATCCACATCAAGGCTGTTTTTGAGAGAGACTAGTTAAGATTCAAGACAGTTCTTAGAGGATTTGCAGTTTAAAAGTGAAATAATTGTGAAATAAGTGTGTGAATGATTAAACTGTGTTTTATTGAAGTTGTTGTGCGATTTTAAAGGAATAATAAATGTCAAATACAGTGAGTGAATAATAAAAATCTCATTTTCCACATGTTTAAGCCGCCCTATACCCATAATTTTCCGCCACTTACTTATTGGTAAACACTTGTTGGAGAGTGACATGCCGCCCCCCCCCCCCCTTTCACCACAATCTTGGTGTGACACTGACCTGTAACTTATCCCGAAGTCTACAATATGCATTTTGAGGCTGTTGATATGAAAGTGGGAAGTACAGATCTTCCAGTTAAATCAGGAATAGCTTAAGTGCATTACTTGAAAGTAACACAGGAAAAGCTTACTTATGTAGGTTCTAGTAGTGTCGGCAAAAAGTTCTTGTGTGTGAAGTTGCCATGTAAAACACCAGGTGTAAAACTTTTCTCCCGAGTCTTGAACTGTGTCGGAACAAAAGTGAGGCATTCATATGACTGTTTTCATTTCTCTACACTTATACAGATGTCTGAGTTCTGCTGTGTTAACACTACAAAGTCCTGTAGGCATGTGGAGTATTAACCAAAACTGTCATATTGGAAGCAGAATCAAACACATTTGTTACGTTACTTGATATTTTCAGGAGAAAAAGGCAATGTTGTTTCTTATTAATATAATACATTCAGAGTCACAGCAGTATTTGACCAACCATAACTGATGCTGAATGTGCATGTCGTCATATAATATGAAGGGCTTATTTCAATAGTGGTACAAGTCCATCACCTCCACTTTTCTGTCTATAATGCGTCTGAAATTAGTGATCCAAACAAACATAAATAAAGGTTCATCTCTAGCAAGAAGCCATATGCTTGAATATTTCTGGTATCTCAAATGCAGATTTGTCAGCGCTCATTTAACTTTACGATTCTGTATCTCAAAATGAACAAAAATGGACTTGTACCACTATTGAAATAAGCCCTTCATATGCACACACAGCACATCGAACTCGTGAGGCACAAGGCTCTCATAACGAAGTACGTACGTCGGTCAACAGATGACACTAGGAAAAGTATGTTAACTGCGCTTTTTAGTTGCTACTTGCGACTCTTAGTTGCGATTTGTCACAGAAATCGCAGTTTGACTCGGTAGCGAATAGCGTAGTATGAACTTTGCTCAACAGATGGCAGTGCTAACTGCGCTTTTTAGTTGCTACTTGCGACTCTTAGTTGCGATTTGTCACAGAAATCGCAGTTTGACTCGGTAGCGAATAGCGTAGTATGAACTTTGCTCAACAGATGGCAGTGCTAACTGCGCTTTTTAGTTGCTACTTGCGACTCTTAGTTGCGATTTGTCACAGAAATCGCAGTTTGACTCGGTAGCGAATAGCGTAGTATGAACTTTGCTCAACAGATGGCAGTGCTAACTGCGCTTTTTAGTTGCTACTTGCGACTCTTAGTTGCGACTTGTCACGGAAATCGCAGTTAGACTTGATACCGCATAGCAGAGATGGACGTAGTACGAACTTTGACCAAAAGATGGCACTGTTAACCGCGCCTTCTAGTTGCTACTTGCGACTCTTAGTTGCGATTTGTCACGGAAATCGCAGTTAGACCCGATACCGTATCGAAGAGATGGACGTAGTACGAACTTTGGCCAACAGATGCCACTGTTAACCGCGCTTTTTAGTTGCTACTTGCGACTCTTAGTTGCGACTTGTCACTGAAATCGCAGAAAGCAGTGCTAAATTCGAGCAATAGATGGCTCACGTCTTTGAATATGAAATACTACTTGCGACTGCTAACTGTGACTGAAATCGCAGTTAGATTCTGTAAAGTTGCTACTGTGATATCTGTGACTTCTCAGTCACTGTGATTTCTAACAGATACGCGATTTCCTGCCCACCACTACAGTTGACTGTTGAGGGAGCGGCCGGGAGGACGGGAGCGTGCGACCTGACAAAGGTAAGGCGGCCGGCTGGCTACTGGAATTTCTGGACGATGCCGATGTTCTGCACGCTTTTGTGTGGTTTGTCGCGTAACTTACGAAGGCAACGTCAAGGAACTGCACTTGTCTAATGTATTGTCTTACTTTTAAAAATCACGATGGCTACGAACAAAGGGGTCGCGAACAGGGTCTTAAATTACCGGTTTGAGTGTTCATTAATTTATTGCTCGTTATTTATCGCCTTGCTCGAGCCTTTTAACCGGTGAAAACTTGAGCAAGAATTAGGTACAACGGATGGAAAACCGCCACATTCAGTCGGGTAGTATTTCCATGTGCCAGTGTAGATTTCTCCAGAATTCTCGTACCAAAGGTATTTAATATTAAAACCTCGCGTTCTTGATTATGTTCGTAGGACGCAAGTTTGCGAAAACCATCAAATTCGGCACTTATGACTAGGTGAGTTTTAGGGCGATACGGCGTCTTCCGGTTCCAGTAGCCGTGGTTGTCTGTGACACTGGACCGCCAGCCTGGAACCGGAGGTCGGCTACAGGTCGCCTGTCTAGCGGTTTGCAGGGATGACAAAAATTTGTTTTTCAATATTTCGCTTACTTTTGCCGACTTTAAACATCTAAAATGTTGTCCTACCGTACTCATTCAGAGGTATAATCTGACATTACGGGGTCCACACAGTAACATAACTACCACAGTTGGTAACTTGGCGTGTCTCGAGGTGACGTATTTCATGGCGCCGAAATACGCGGACGTTATTCAGCCAGTCTTCCAGAATGACGGCAGTTATTCACACACACACACACACACACACACACACACATACGTGAAGTAGCACATTTCGCTGGTCATGCAGTCACCTTCGGCATCAGACTTAACGTTTTAGTTTATTACTTCATTGGAAATAACCCTGGGATGAGAAGTTCCGCCCTATAAAATACACCTTATTTCTTTTGTTTCACCCATACATGTTTCAGCACTTTGGTACTATCATGAGTGGGTTCTATTTATTTTTAACTGTAAATTTGTTAACATATTAATATTTTCGTCGTTTACAACATTATGTAAAAGTTGCATTTATAACTTAATTGGCGAAAAGTAACATACCTTACATTATATTATTGTCCTCTTGTTTTGGTAGCTGTTATGCTACACAATATACAACATGTCATCTGCAAACAGCAAAACGTAATTTATTTTCTATTTGTTATGTATTTACGAACGGAAATAAGACTGTATCACGTTCTCTTTCTGTAACTTACAGTTTTGAAGTTGAAGTTGTGGTAGATTTTCCTGTTTTGTTTTCTTTGCCTGTGTTCGTGTGGCAATGCAGTTTATCGATTATTTAAAACATAGGCGGAGTTTTCGCTGCCATTACGTGTTGTTGTGGTTGTGTGGCGTTCATTTGTTTCGTAGCGTGTTCTGTTGGCTGCGGCGCGCGAGTTTGAGTTGTATTTGGTGTCAGTTGTGTGTGGTTTATGTGGGTTTGTCTGTGTGTGATGAGTACTGGGGCAGAGAGGGAGTGTGTGTGTGTGTGTGTGTGTGTGTGTGAGAGAGAGAGAGAGAGAGAGAGAGAGAGAGAGAGAGAGAAAGAAAAGAGAGAGGATTTATGTGTGTGTGTGTGTGTGTTTTACTTGTACAGTTCTTCTATTGTGGTGAACACGGTTTTGTTGCACAGTGATGTGTATTCATTGAGTACTTTCTTTCCTTGGGCTATTGATTTTTGGATGTGGTAGTTTTCTTCTATAGTTAATTTTTGGTATAGGCTGCTGCTGGTTTTTAGGATGTGAAGGTCAGTTTCAATGTTTGTTGGGTGGTGGTTGTGTGCTACCAGGTGGTCTGCAAATGTTGAGTGTGTGCTATTGCTTTTCAGTGCTCTGAGGTTTTCATTATATCTAGTTCTGAAGGTCCTGCATGTTTGGCCCACATATACAGATTGACAGCAGTTGCAACTAAATTGGCCGTGTTGGTGGTAATTCTTCCAAATCTGCTCTGTATTGTGTTGTTGGTTCTGTATGCTATGTTGAGTCCTTGTTTCTTTAGTATACTAGCCACGCTGTGTGTGACTTTGTTGTTGTAAGTCATTATGTGCCATTTGTTGCTTACTGTCTGCCGATTTGTTGTATGATGAGTTTTGTTTGTATGTATGTGTGTTTCATGGTTATGTGCTGTTTGTTTTTGTATTTTGTGGTTTATTTTGTCTATTCTGTTTGTATCATATCCATTCTCCTGTGCAATTTGTTTTATTGTGTTCAGTTCTTGTGTGTAGTCATGCTTATTCATGGGTATTTTGTTCAGCCTGTGAAGTAAATATCTGAAGCTGGCTTCTTTGTGGGTTATGGGGTGATTGGATTGGTTATGAATAATGGTGCTGGTGAGTGTGGGTTTTCTGTAGATTGTGAATTCATGTTTGTTGTTTCTCTTGTGTATAGTGAGATCTAAGAAGTTAAGTTTTTCATCTGTTTGTGTTTCTATGGTGAATTGTATTTGTGGGTGGATGGAGTTTATGTTATCATGAAGTTCTTTTATGCGGGACAGTGGTTCATCTATTAAGCAAATTATGTTATCTACGTATCTGTACCAATATATAATTTTGTACTGTTTTGGTATTACTATTTTGTCAAAGATTTGTTTTTCTATTTGGTTGAGGAAAATGTCAGCTAGGAGGCCACTGATTGGGGATCCCATGGGTAGTCCATCTTGTTGAGAGTAAAATCTGTCGTTGAATGTGAAGTAGTTCTGTTCTGTGATGAGCCTGAGTATGGCTAATATTTCTTGTATGTTTGTTGTGGGTATGTTTCCTTGCAGTTGGAGGTTTCTTTCTATTATGTTGGTGGTTTCTTCTGTTGGGATGTGTGTGTACATTGAAATTATATCAAATGAAACCAATGTTGCTGTGTTTGGTATGTTTTCATTTTTTATTTTTTCTATTAAGTCACTTGAGTTCTTTAGACTTCTGTTGTCAGTGTATTTGTATATTGTCTGTAGCAGAGTGTGTGTGTGTTTGGCTAAGTGGTATGTTGGTGCTTTGGTGAAGTTAATTAAAGGACGTATGGGTATTCCGGGTTTGTGAACTTTAGGCAATGATTTTAGGGTGGGGGCCTTGGGATTTTTCTGTATCATTTTTTTAATCTGTGTTTCTGTGAAAATTGTTTCTATGTTTCTCAGGGTTTTCTGTAACTTGCTTTGGTATCGGTTTGTTGGGTCACTTGTTAATTCTGTGATGTTGTTGCTTTGGATGAATTCTAATGTTTTGTGAATGTATTCCTGTTTGTTTATGACTACTATTGAATTACCAGCAGCAGCCTATACCAAAAATTAACTATAGAAGAAAACTACCACATCCAAAAATCAATAGCCCAAGGAAAGAAAGTACTCAATGAATACACATCACTGTGCAACAAAACCATCTTCACCACAATAGAAGAACTGTACAAGTAAAACACACACACACACATAAATCCTCTCTCTTTTCTTTCTTTCTTTCTCTCTCCTCTCTCTCTCTCTCTCTCTCTCTCTCTCTCTCTCTCTCTCTCTCTCTCTCACACACACACACACACACACACACACACACACCACACACACCACACACACACACTCCCTCTCTGCCCCAGTACTCATCACACACAGACAAACCCACATAAACCACACACAACTGACACCAAATACAACTCAAACTCGCGCGCCGCAGCCAACAGAACACGCTACGAAACAAATGAACGCCACACAACCACAACAACACGTAATGGCAGCGAAAACTCCGCCTATGTTTTGAATAATCGATAAACTGCATTGCCACACGAACACAGGCAAAGAAGTAAGCCCATTTACTTCACCAACAAAACAGGAAAACCTACCACAACTTCAAAACTGTAAGTTACAGAAAGAAAACGTGATACAGTCTTATTTCCGTTCGTAAATACATAACAAATAGAAAATAAATTACGTTTTGCTGTTTGCAGATGACATGGTGTATATTGTGTAGCATAACAGCTACCAAAACAAGAGGACAATAATATAATGTAAGGTATGTTACTTTTCGCCAATTAAGTTATAAATGCAACTTTTACATAATGTTGTAAACGAAGAAAATATTAATATGTTAACAACAAATTTACAGTTAAATATAAATAGAACCCACTCATGATAGCACAAAAGTGCTGAAACATGTATGGGTGAAACAAAAGAAATAAGGTGTATTGCATAAGGCGGAACTTCTCATCCCATTTTCTTAGCAAGCACGGAGACAACAAGAAGAACTGCACCACGAGATGATTAGGAAATGACCCTATGTTGCCAACAGTTTGCTGACATTATCCACGCACCCCATACGAAGTGTTGGCAAAATTACATCGTTGTACAGATATGACGTCACACACGTTTAGCCGCGTGAAAAACTTGCTTTTGTTTTGGCGACTTGGAAAACATGTTAATATCCCTAAACTTTTTCTCGCCTACAGGCTTAACATCAAGTCTTACACACGTTAATTCGTCTGGAAAGTAATCAGACGTCGGAAGTTGTTTTGTGCATGGGCATTCCGAATACCGTGTAGTCCACTCGCGGATCACAACACGTGGCGCCATGCTTCTGGCCATGAAACGCAGCACTCGCGTTCATTTCTCTACTTTCACGATTCTCTGGAGTTAAAGGGTTGCGATGCGCGAGCGATCTGTTGCTTTGCTTAATATACTGGTTAGACTGAGGCGAAGATTTGGTTAGTAGTTGGCGAATTCTTGATAATTCATCGTAATGTTTGCGCCTCTTGAAGTAAACCTTTCGTATTGTTGTTTATCGTTCTGTGACGTCACGTCTCCTAGTATGAGATTACTGATGAAAGGGAAGCGATAACACACCAGAATTTTTCTGCACTACACGACGCTGTCCGTTCTCGTGTTAATATTTGTCTGATAAGAGGGCCTGGTGTGCCGACAAAGCAACGCATCGGCGATCTCTGTGAGGCGCGTCGTGTTCTGCGTGCCTTGTGCTTGCGCATCAATCGCATCGTAAGTGACTAAAGAATGAATATTACCGATTGTGAAACTGTCACCAACTTCTGTACTTGAGGTTCAAATGACACGATTAAAGTGCAGTGTAAATTTTTGTGGCTCTGAGCACTATGGGACTCAACTGCTGTGGTCATAAGTCCCCTAGAACTTAGAACTACTTAAACCTAACTAACCTAAGGACAGCACACAACACTCAGCCATCACGAGGCAGAGAAAATCCCTGACCCCGCCGGGAATCGAACCCGGGAACCCGGGCGTAAATTTTTGTGTGCAGGCTATTGTCGACGGTAGGGTAGAGATTTAATTTCTCATTTCCAGTGCAATAGTATCGAACGTGGAGGTAGATTTGTTGTCACTTTCCGTCAGAGGAGTGAATCACGTTAGAATGGTAACATTTGTAGAGAAATTTGCTAATTATATTTGACTGAAACCTATAGTAAATACTTCGTTTAGCCACTTACTGTTAATGAAGCCATACCCATTATCGATGTTAAGTCTGTTTCGGAATTACGGGCTGGCACTAACGTCTTACTGACGCAGTGCTATAAATGTGTATCAGTGCACATCGCCATAAAACGCAAATTTGAGTACCACAACTATATAATTTTCAATTTGGATAATTGGTGTGTTGATGTACCGGTTTTCGAAGTTGTTTCCTTCCCTGTCGCAGGGACAGGATGATTTGATAAAAGTCGCACGAATTCTGTGAATAATAATTACCCCGATATCGGTGCTCCAAATTGCTTTCACTCTTTTGACGTTGAAGTTTGTGTGGTGGTTTTCGTATTTATACTGGTCTATCAGAAAATATGCAACGCAATTGATGCACACCGTATTAAAAGACCTCTCCAAAACGTCTCGTGTGTAGCGAGATGAGTCGTGCCGAAGTGTGGGGAAATGTGACGGATGAACAGTAGCCGCAGCAGAAAAACAGTTTCATAAAAAGGCCTCCAGTTACTCGCGAATGTGTGGAATCCACGCTTTGAGTCACACATCGATTTCCCGTAATAGTGCACTAAGATCAGTTACATCTTAGGAGGAGTGTGTACAGTGTTTCTTGGTGCTTCTAATTCTTTAGGTGTTTTGTCCACGGGCAAAGTGTGTGGCAGTTGCGTAGCTTTCCTCAGTGCGGTGCTTGACACGGTACTTGGCCGGCAGTAGCCGCCACTCAGGTGGAGGCGGTGGCGAGGCAGCGCCCTGACGCGTGGCTGCGGCAGTGGCGGGGGGGGGGGGGGGGGCCTCCCCCACTGGCTGGCCACACTCACACGTTCAGAGGTCCGGCGTGGGCCATCAGCTGTCGTAGGGCCCCGAAGATCGGTAGCTATACTGATGCGTCAGTGGCGAACGGATTTACACTGGAAAGAAATTATTTGCAATTTTGGAAATGTTTCTATGAGTAATGGATTGGGAACGGAACGTGGGCAGCAAGGGCGAAACAAGCTGAGGAACGCAGAATGTTGATTTTATTATTAACCGCCACTTGCACAATTCATTCAGTATGAGCACCGGAGATGTTGCACAGCGAGAGATTGGCGCCTGGTAACCAAAACTGGAACAAATTTTTTCCAGCGCAGACTGGTATCGCATTAACGCGTTAGCATATCTACCAAGTTGCGTTGCCATACGATAATTACAGACCACAGTGGACATCGGCGAGTAGGTGCATTTTACTTCCGACCAGCCGCATCTGTCGAAGAAAAAAGCGATTGGCGAAAATTTCGCTGTCGCCTGTGTGGCCCGTTTGGTCATAAACCACTCAGTAGTCAGTCAGTTAAAAGGAATCTACAGTTGTCTGACTCCCGTCGTGTGTTTCATTTCTGTTAGAGCACCAACTCTCGGTACGTCCTCTAAATACGCGTATCTTCAGTACAGGCGGCTGTCTGAACTGGAGTAGGTCGCAGCTGCCGATACCGGACTTTGACATTGACTCGTGGCGTAATGATGTCATGTGTGACGTCACACACACTTACGGACACAACAGAACGCAGTGATGTTCTCATGGCTGCCATATTATTTTTTGTAATGTATGCTGTGGTGGAAAAGCCATGTGTTGCATAGCCTGAGTTCTAGGCTAGCCCGACAGGTTACAGTATCGTTGTAAGTTACTGGAGCCAAAGAAATGCAATGTTATGGTATCAAAAAATCTTGCTGTGGCACGTATTTTACGCATGTTAGATTTCGAAGAGTGTTCCATGTCCATTTTGATCTCATGGAGCGAAATACGTTGGAATCGGCACTTTTTCACTAGTGGGCACCGTTCGTCCCTAGTGTAAAGGCACGCCGGCCTGTGTGGCCGAGCTGTTCTAGGCGCTTCAGTCTGGAACCGCGTGACCGCTATGGTCGCAGGTTCGAATCCTGCCTTGGGTTAGTTAGGTTTAAGTAGTTCTAAGTTCTAGGGGACTGATGACCTAAGCTGTTGTCTCCTATAGTGCTCAGAGCCATTTCATTTTGGACAAGACGCGCGCGGCCTCTGCACGAAGAGGCGTCGGTGCAGCCAGCCAGCCCCGCACGCGTCTGACACGTGAGCACGGCACCCCGGGGGAGTCCCCACGTCCCAGGCGAGTACAGCAGAGGTGGGCGAACTGAAACACGTACCTGTTTCCAAACAAATAAAACAATACAATGTAATGTTCCGATGCAGTTACAAAACAGTTTGTTTTTTGTACTCGTGTAGACCTAACATTGTCATCTTGAATGTGTACTGTGTAAATATTTCCGTATAAACACAAATGAGATGTGAGAGTGCTGATTAAATCGCAGAAACTATGAAACTTTCACTTAGGTGTCTTCACAGTTTTATATTTCCTGCAGCAAATGCGTTGCTTTCGTGTCGTGACTTATATACATTCCAACTGGCTGAGGACAGAGTCGGTATGTTTGACATAGCAGATTTTCCCAAACTCGTTTCTCTTTATTGTAGCTCCTAATTTTGATAGTTTTATGAGTGAAAATCTGTATGGGCTCTTGCATATCATGAGATGTAATTTATTGAGATAGCGTTCTGGGAAGCGAGGCACTGAAATAACATTTATGAGTGTGCCACTCACTCTTTTCTTACAGTTCAATTTACCATTGTTTGTCTCACAGAGCAGGCCTGCAAAGTGACTGATTCACACAGATCAAAAAATTGCAATAACAGACTGGAGCATATAACGCAATGGTCAAATATGGCAGTTTTTCATCAAACATTAGTCGGCTGGGTACAGCTCATAATATGTAACCTGATAGAACTCGAAAACATGTTAAAACATTTCAAGGTAACTGAAATGCAGACATCGGTATGTTTCCTTGAAGTATAAAATCCAGACTAAGATTTAAATAATTCGTACAGGCAGGTACAGATTCCATCCTCAAGTTTAGCAGTTCCTGTATTAATGGCCTCGTTGCTCTAATCTGATTTTTAGGTCTGACAGTGACTTTGTAAACCTTTGCTTAATAAGACAACTTTTGCCAAGGTTACATTTCTTTCGCTGCTAATTTCTGTTGCGACTTGCACAAAAGGAGATAATATTTCACAAGATTTTTAAATACCTGACCGTTGGACAGTTTTGTTTGTAAATCCGCACTGAAGATGGTGAGGGTGTAAAGGCTATTTGATTTTCAAAAGCCTGTCAAACATTTCATACAAGGAATTCCATTTCGTGGGGCAATCTTGTTTCGGCGTTAAAATAGGGACGCCCATTTCCTTCCGAATACTGTGTAATTTTGTAATTTCTCAAATACTTGAGGACTTCTTTTGAAAAATTCCGTTATTGACTTCACTTTTGCTCTTGTCTCAGTAATCGGTTCAAGGCTTACTTCCACAGTTAAATTCAGTGTAAGTGCAAAACAAGGTACGTGCCACCATTTGCACATCATCACTGCCTCCACCAAATTAGATGTATTATCTGTAGTGCAAGTTATAATTTTATTGGTAATACCCAAAGCTGATATCACATTTTGTAATTCACTGGAATGGTTTTTAGCTGTATGTTTGTTATGGAATTTAAAACTGGATATCAAATATGACTTAAGATTGCAGTTTTCATGAATGAAGTGAGCACTCACTGCAATATAATTCTCATTGTTCACAGACGTCCATCTATCAGTCGTAATGCAGATGTAGGATGTAGCTTGCACTGCAGCTCGTACTCGTGTTAGGGTGTTGTCGAACACTTGAGAGAGTAAACTGTTGGAGACGGTTTTTCTACTGGGGGCAAATAGTTTTCATTTATAAATAAGTCATTTTTCTAAACTCTTCACTCTCAACTATTCTTTAACAACACGTCTCAACATCTATTCGTCTGTTTTGGCTCATTTGGATGAAGGTACTGCTGTTATTGCAAATCCAGCCATCTCTGTGTACCACACCTACACAGAACTGAATCGGCAGATTCCTGAACAATTGCTGTGGAAGTTTAACTGGCTTCGTCACTTTCCAGACTCATAAAAACTGGTTTCGAACGAGTTTCACTTAAATTGACTGTTGGATGCTAATGTCCCAAAAGTCTGTTTAAGCAAGAGGTTGAACTATTAAACGGCCGGCCGGTGTGGCCGTGCGGTTATAGGCGCTTCAGTCTGGAACCGCGTGACCGCTACGGTCGCAGGTTCGAATCCTGCCTCGGGCATGGATGTGTGTGATGTCCTTAGGTTAGTTAGGTTTAAGTAGTTCTAAGTTCTAGGGGACTGATGACCACAGATGTTAAGTCCCATAGTGCTCAGAGCCATTTGAACCATTTTTTTGAACTATTAAACGACAACACTGCCGAACGCTTCCTCAGGATTCATCCTCTTAAAATAATCCCACACAGTGCTTCATAACGCCATAGCTGAAGACAGAAGAACCACCACGAACGGAACTGGAGGCGGGAGCAAACTGCAGAAAAAACGGATACGCTACTGGGATCCCCACATTCCGTTAGTGCGGGTAATATACCCATCCAGCTAGTTTCCATGCACACAAAGGAAATCATTGTGGAGAATAGGCACATTAACTATACTCACAAACAACGCCACATAATTCGAATATATAACGGGAAAAATTTTCGTCCCTCAAGGTGTTTCGAACCATTACTATATAAATTTACCCCGCTTCCCAGCCCTTCCCGTTCACCAGTACACCACCAGTGATACATCAAGCAGCTTACTTGCAATTATACCTACATCTGATTTACGTATATGTCTGAAAACTGCCACTCCACGCCTTTTTTATTCAAGATATTGTAGGCTTACTTGCGTTTTTCGATATCATTACTGTACATGAACAGAGAAGCGTATGTTATAAAAGATGTGTAATTTAAGTGAATGATTTTCACACATTTATTCTTTTGAATGTGAATAGTGTGCGTTATTTTGTTTGGTTAGTGTTTATAAAGTAGATATTACGCCATTTCGGAACCGGGCAGTCAGCTAGAAACAAAGTTTTATTGTCTGAAGTCTTAAGCTTCATGCTGTTGTTCGTGAAAAAGATTTCGACACTCTTGAAAGTGTTTCATGAAGTGATACGCTGTATGTGTTTCAGTATCTGTGCCCGAATCTCATCCGACACAGAGCGGAATGAAACATCACTGTTTCTGTACAATTAGTCCGTTCCACGCTTAAGTGGAGGGAAACGGCGTTATTCTGAAACAACGATACAGTTTTTGTGTCTGGCTCGAGATCGAATCTGGTTCCGTTATTCGAGACAGAGCAGAATGAAACACCACTGTTTCGAAACATAGAACCACAGCCGTTTCGAAACACTGAAACAGTTCCACGTATCGATACACTGTATCTAAACATAGAAACAGCGGCCAAGTCTACAGTACAGATCGGGCGGGCTGTTCCGTCCACGGTTTTGTTTCGTTTGCTCTGTTTTATTGCGTCTCACTATTAAGTTACCCTTTTTCGCGTGCTTTCAAATTTTCGTTAGCTCATTGGCCGAGTGGTCTAAAAATAAACAAAATGGATCTGAAGAATATTCCCGCGCATACTTACGACGCGAGTTATCGGTAACAATCAGTATGGCTTCTGAATAATACAATAAATAATCGAGTTGAACTTTTTAGTGCCGATGTTACGACGAAACGTGCTTTCCAATGCAGTGGCAACACACATTGATTACTAATGGCCTTCAGTATAATATTCATGTTGATTCTAGAAACAATATAGTGGAAATAATAGTGCACTGAAGCCCTCTTTCTATCGCTACATTGCCGACAATAAACATTGTTAGAAACTGTAGTTCAATTCTTTTATCTTGGCGGCTCGCGCAGACGCGGGAGATTGCTGCGTTGCCAGTTGCAAACGACGCACGCGCCAACAGAAGCAGCGCCATAGTATAGTATAGTTCGCAAACTTACGTTTAAGGGGGAGCGGGCAGTTTATGAAGTAAAGCCACCACGGCCGCATTAAGCCTTTCGCTGCTGCAGACACGTGCTGTCCGCATCTCGCGCTGTGCGCGATTTTGTCATCAAAAATGGTTCAAATGGCTCTGAGCACTACGGGACTTGACATCTGTAGTCATCAGTCCCCTAGAACTTAGAACTACTTAAACCTAAGTAACCTAAGGACATCACACACATCCATGCCCGAGGCAGTATTCGAACCTGCGACCGTAGCTTTTGTCATCACAGCACTGCTCGCCTGTGCTGACGCACGGTGTTCCCACTGCTTTGACACACTTATCATTCGATTTCACAAAAACTGTTGGACCCAAAAATTTGATTTTTACACATGTTCTTGACTGATACCTTCCCCCCATAAATGACTTAATTTTGTTTCGATGTTCAACCCAGTTATTGTGCAGCATTAAATGTAGTAAACCATTGCACAAAACTTTGAACAGTTTGCAGAGGTAAAAGTCCATAGCGTATACTTTCCGTATGGTATTTTAGTTGCCACAATGTTGAGAATGAAATCTGGAAAAGATACCTAAATTTCGTATAAAATTTACTGTATAACAATATCTCATTTAAGTACCAGATAGGTGTCGTATGTAATATTGAGAAATATTCCGTCTTTCGCGACTGTAATAAAACTTTTATTTACACCGGGCGTTTGGCTTTATTTTAAAGCACTTCAATCAATCAAAAGGAAGTAGACAAAATACATTAAACAAAACTTTGGACTTACAAAACCATTAGGACTTATCAGTGAAGTGCTCTGAGCTATGTCAAATATAAATTTTGTGTGTGGCAGACACAAACAGCACTTACATGCTAAAACACTGATCAGCCGACACAAACGTTGAATATTGTGTTACCGCAGCGCAAAACTACGAAAGGTGACTTAGCAATGGAGGAGACAAAATACTGTCCACTGAAGATGCTTCAAAAGAGAAAAACGCGTCTGGTCTAAATAAGACGCTTATTGCAGTTGCAGAAAAGGAATATGTTTCAATACCATTGTAAAACAGGGACTGTAACAAAAACAAGAAAGAACGTGAGTTATATTGTGTATGTGCCTTACCTTTCATTGTTGTCAATCGCTGCGATTATCATCTGCATCGCCGTAGTTAGTGTCGCGTTCCGAATCATCAAGTCTTAGTGATGACGATGCGTTCAAGCAGCTTGTCAATTACAATTTCCCTTTCCATGTCCTCCTCCTGTAGCCTTTGTGCATGCCGAACACATTCAGCCCACGCTGAAGGAGTAATTGTCATGTGCTTCGTGCAAAAGCCTTTCTGCATCGGCAATTTTAAACGTCACTTTTCGTTCTGTGGCATACCCTTTCACTTGTGCCCAAATTAACACTATCAGATTGTAGTGACAATTACACGGTGGCAAACACAAAACTATATGTCCATCTTCCTGAACAATACAATCGATTTCATGAAGTTTTGTGCGAGGCTTATGGAGCGCTACAAGTTCCAACATTTCGGCGCGAGTTTGGTTTGCAGTATGTGGTATATTTTTACTTGCAAGCCACAACATATCGGCTTTTTTGTACTTGTTGTGGGTGTCTTGTCAACAACAGCCTAGTGATAACTCGCATTGTCCATTACAATCACCGAGTTTGCAGGCAAGTAACGGAGAAACTGATTCCTGAACCACAATTTAAATGTCTCTTGAGTTCATTTCGGAATGATAATCCCCCGAACTGTTCTTTTTTGCCCGGAACACTAATTTGCTTTCTGGAGTGAATCCGGAAGCAGAACCAGCGTGAAGCACAATTATTCGTCCACCTTTATCAACTGGTACTTTAAACCCACCCGAACCATCACTCATTTTGCAACACGCTTTTCTGGTGTGATATTGGTCTACCAATGTTTCGTCGAAGAATAAAAAATGTTCTTATTCCCTGATTTTCTTACTTGAATAATACGTGTTAAAAGCGGTGCATTGAAGCTGCGATATCACTACGTTCCATTAAAATCTTTCTTTCGTCATGTACATGTATGTACATCTTTGAATCCAATATTTTTAAGTATCTACTCATCGAAGTCATGCTACCTTTAAAATTTATGGTTTCACGCATTTCTACAGCGATTTTTTTTTACAGTAGGAAATTCGCCTGTGTTGTACATTGAACCGCGAATTTAAATTTCAAAACCTTTTCTTAAGAATTTACTTTATTTACTAGCGACTCAAGAACAAGAACATTAACACATTTAATCACAGTATGTGAGTGTGGAAGTAGTTATCGATTAAATTTTTCCATGCAAACTGGTACTTCGGAGCTTCGTGTTCGGACACCACACTTCTAGATGGAAGCCAACAGTGAACTAAACTACAGATTCAGTATGTTTTCAGTGAAGAATAAATAAACGAGGGGCAGAATCATTCGTGATTGGTAACGAAAATTATGTATATAATGTGTAAAAGTCTGCTACATTGTAGAGGTCCATCTGCTCTTAAAAGAACTTCGGATCAGTTACTGTGGCACTTCGTATGTTGTAATCTAAATTGCAGCTAAGGAAAGAATGCATCCGTCACTGATACTGTAAGGAAACCATAGTGTCAGTAGGACGTGAACAACAATGAATAACGACAATGATAGGTCACCATACGTTCTAGAAAACACTATGAGATATAAACTACTGAGCTTTATTTTGCAGGAAGAGTAAAGCCATTGGTGTATTTATTTTTCGTACTTTGCACTGAATGAAGTTCTAGACATTAATTTTAGAATTCAAACACACGCTACCTATTAATGATACCTGCGTCTTTGTCTAAGAGTACGTTAGTCAGGAGCGAAATTGCGTTGAGTTGGATGTACGTACTTAATAAATAGTTTTCTGGAAAGGAGTAATATAGTTCCGATACATTTACGTACGTAATCGTTGATTGCTTACGGCAAGATGGCAGATGGTAATGTACGCAGTATAGGTAAACATGTCGCCCCCGTGCCGATCCTCAGTGACGAAGCAACGTTGCCTTTATATGGAAAGGTGGCTTCCTCCTTAGCGGGGCGTTCAGGGGACCGCGTTTTCCCACCCCCACTGCCAGAGCTCAGAGAAGGCGTCAGTGTTTCTGTGCTGGCCACTGACAGCGTGTTGCTACGCGAGGTGCGGAACGAACTTTACTACCGCTTTTGTGTTTCGTGTCAGAAGTCCCTCACAGAAGATTTGTAGTGTGCAAAATGTAAACTTGGTGGGTTTATGCTTCTATTCAAGCACGGATCCTATGTGTACAAGCGGTACTTCGTAAAATATGGATGTCTGATAACGAATTAATCGTTTATACTGTTTTCCGTAGTTACTTCACGGTCGAAGATAATCTGCCGGCCGGGGTGGCCGTACGGTTCTAGGCGCTACAGTCTGGAACCGTGCGACCGCTACGGTCGCAGGTTCGAGTCCTGCCTCGGGCATGGCTCTGTCCGATGTCCTTAGGTTAGTTACGTTTAAGTAGTTCTAAGTTCTAGGGGACTGATGACCTCAGAAGTTGAGTCCCATAGTGCTCAGAGCCATGTGAACCATTTCAACTCATCTGTTTTCGCACTAACGCCGAAATAATGGCAGATCTGAAGTGGTTGCGGAATATAAAACCACCTAAAAACCCTAAACAGTGGAAAGGCAGCTGCACTGGGTGAGGTACCTTCAAGATTCTGCACAAATTTTGAGGAAGAACATGCTCCCGTCACAGAAGCTGTTTATCGCAGACCGCTGGAACGATGAGTGGTACCAAGCGATTGAAAAAATTGCAGTTTTCAAGAATGGTCAACGGACAAATTAAAACAAGTCTAAGAGATAACGCTGCCAACACGTGTGTGATGTGACACGGCCCTTAACTGCTGAAGTCCAGAAGAAATTCAACGTGCACAGGTGTCTATCCGGAGTCTGTTTATTGCGTGTATCAGCCGTCCACGTCGACGTTCTGAGCGCTCGATGTGACGGCCGCAACAGCAAACACATACTGGCAGCACCCGAGTCTCCTTACAATGGTACAGGAAAGTTACGAAGTTCCAGTGAAAAACTAGTCTGTGTCATAATTCCACAACTGTGGGCATTTATTATGCAATCAGAACATTCGCCACATCTTCCACAGTACGTTAACGAGACCCGCTGCCCAATTATTTTTAGTCGTTGTAGACGTCTTTGTGGTGACGTCTGTCAGTATCAGAGACACTTAAATCTATACTCGATGTTAACAAATTACTGTTTTTCAGAAACGCTTTCCTTGCCATTGCCAGTCTACATTTTATATCCTCTGGACTTCGACCATCATCAGTTATTTTGCTCCCCAAATACCAAATCTCCTTTACTTCCTTAAATGTCTCATTTCCTAATTTAATTCCCTCAGCATCACCCGATTTAATTCGACTACATTCCATTATCCTCGTTTTGCTTTTGTTGATGTTTCTTATATACCCTCCTTTCAAGACACTGTCCATTCCATATGACTGACGTATACGTGGACAAAGACCTAGGTATCGTTAATAGGTTGCGTGCAAGTGTTTGAATTCTAAAATTAGGTCTAGAAATTTATTATGTGCAAAGTCACGTACGAAAAACCACTGCATCGATCGCTTCATTCTTCTTGCAAAATAATGCTGAGAAATTTATATATCATATTGTTTTCTAACGTGTAGAGTGAGCTATCAGTGTTGCTGTTCGTTAACCTGTAATTCACGTCTTACTGACACTTTGTTTACTTATATTATCATTGAATCGTGGTTCGTTCCCTTCTTCTAATTCTGAATACAACATACGAAACGTCACAGTAAGTGATGTAACGTTCTTTAAAGCACAGTTCGACCTCTACTATATTTGACTTATACAGATAATATAAAAAATTTTCGTTACCACTCATAAGTGATTCCGTTTCTCGTTTATTCACGGTTAAATTGCTGAATACTTTGGCAAATGTAGTATTAGCAAATATTGTTCTACTTATAATTTATGAAAATACGCCCTTCGACATTCATTCCTCCTTTGTTTCGTCGGGTAAATTTTTCCAATTCCAAGCGGACATGTTAACTCTGCCAAGTCAGAGATATAATTTTAGTCTCCTTTTTTATCAGGTTGAAACAGCTACTTCTCTTCATGTTTTCCTACTATGAAAATTAGTATTGAATACTTATTTATACCTGTCAACTGTACAAATTATTTACTCTTTTTACTTCTTTACATAGAACAAAATGCAAATTATCATTACTGTCTAGGTAGACTTAAAACCTTCGACCATAGATACTAGTAGACTGGCCTTGCTGTGCAGAAGCTATAGGGCTGGTGTGGCTCCAACATAAACCACGTGACTGTTGGCAAAACGTGGCGGGATTTCAAATCAGCGGTCTGCCATCCTATGTTTGTATCGTATTTTACCCACATTTCTCAATTGACTGCCAAACTCTTCCAACAAAAATTACTTTCTTATTTGTGAAAAATTATGCCAGGACTACATTTGACCTGGATTTGTTCACAGTACTATTTATAAAATCTAACAAATACATCGAACGCCACTCTGGTGGGCAGCGGGACGAAATTAGTGTAAACTATCAATTAAAGTAAAATTTCGTTAAAATTCTTTTAGACAGTAAGAGTGGACTCGTGTCAAAACTTTAAAAATTGGATTCGCCGCGTTTTGAGTTCTAGTCACTTATAAAAGAAAATAGGATATGGGAATTATGTCAACTATAGGTGCCAAAATTGTCGACTTTAGGAGCAGATCCACTTTAAGAGTATCATTTTTAGGTGCAATTCAAAGGTTCAGTTCCCATTATTTTTACAAAAGTTTAAACTATCAGTTTAAAAAATATTTTAGTTGAAAGGTGAGACTTTGAAGTTTCAGAAAATAATTTTGGAGCCTAGGTTTAAAAATGACAGACACTGTAAATATAAATTATAAATATACATTGTAAATAATGACTAACCTATCAAAACACTTCTCCGCAAAGTGCTTCGAGCAAAGGCGCGTATGTGCAGATGGCTTAAAGTTTTTCCGTTTCAGGGCCTGTATCCAAAGCTGCCTTCGGTTTTCATCCTTAGGGAATCTAAGAGTAGGAACGAGAAACAGTTATACTTACTTCTGTAACCGAATTATCACAGATACTTTCCAAAATGTAATATGAGTCTGACTTTACAGGCATCACTTTGAACACCTTAATTTACGTGATTATTTCAAGTGTAAAAAACACTTCAGCATATTTCAATAAAGGCATCTGCACTATCATAGAAACACTTACACGTGAAATGTAATGCTATTTCCCCCGACAAAACGCTGAGTACAGCCATAAGCGCAGCACGAAACAACCATGTTTTGCCAACATTCACGTGATTTCAGCCCAGAGATGTTGGAGCCACGAAAATGACGTCAGGGCCAGTCTATATATTTATGGTCGAAGCTTAAAACATGAAAAATTGTATCTGTGGTCGTTTACTTTCTAATGCGCCTAAAAGAGAATTACTATCATCTTTGTAATCTCTTTTGGTTAGGGGTCTTCCAGAATATTTTTCTTTGTGACTCAAAATTAATTAGGGAGAAATTCTTTCTTGAAATGAGAATGAGGGAGCCGATTTTTAGTTTTTTATTAATGACATCTTTATTTCTTTATCTTAACAGCAGTTAATCAAGTGGCTCTGAGCACTGTGGGACTTAACTTCTGAGGTAATCAGTCCCCTAGAACTTAGAACTACTTAAACCTAACTAAACTAAGGACATCACACAACACCCAGTCATCATGAGGCAGAGAAAATCCCTGACCCCGCCGGGAATCGAACCCGGGAAGGTTAATCATCGGGCGTGAACGAATGGTAGCAAAGGTAAATACTGAGACCAACAGCGATAGTGAATGATAACCAAAAATGCAAAAAAAAAAAGAAAAAAAAATTCCTATGCGCGTCCTGTGTGCCCTAACAGATACTGCAGGACCTCCTGCACCCCGCATTCTTACACACCACGGCGAGGCACGGATTTCTGAGCGGAAGAGAACCCACGACCCCTTACATCGGTGCAGTGCAGTCAGGACTCAGCAGCCGACACGTCAGACAAATACTGTCCCAACATGTGCAGAGGTCACTGAGGAGACCTCGAAGAAACTATAATAACAGGTGTAGCCGTGTCTGTTCTCACAGTCAGATGCAGTACCCAGTCTTCACATGACGAATGTCGCAGTTTTTATAAGTTCATGCAAAGCTTTATTAACGAAGTTTTTCTCGAACGAAACTTTCCAGATAGGACTAAACAAGACTACTATGACATCAACAGTAGTGTGTGGTGACCCACAGTGTTGACCTTACTGTAGTTAATTTGAACCGGCAGAAATCAAACTTGGTATTTGACCCTGAAGTTACTGCAGCTTGCAGGCGTGTGTATACCGATATGTCGCCTTGTTATATTGTGAGAAACCGCGCAGGTAACGGAGTGTTCGGTGGATTTTTTTCTTTGCACGTAAGTTTCGATACAAAGCCACTAAATGTGGCACCAGTGCTCCGGTAGTAAAAAAAAAAAACCGAATATGGCGACTGCTCAGTCTGTTCGGCATTAGCCAATCACAGCCCAGATAACGCCCCCGCGTTACGAACTGTTAAAAATAATTACCGGTTGCTACAAAAACTGCTGCCACAGAACAGCCGTTCAAGCCATCGTACTTGGCGCAGCCCTAGTGAGCAGACAGAAAAATTCGAGCACTCGGATAAATACCAGGGCAGCCAACAGTCAACGGAATCGATAAAATGTTCTGAATGGCCAGCTCATACGAATTAATTACGTTAAAAACTTGCGACATCTAAGCTTCTCTGTAAGACTGAAATCAAAGAACTTTGGAAAATAAAAGCGGAGACGATTTAGAGTTAAAAGCCCTTGTAATGCTGGAAATGACAGTAAAGTGTTTGTAAGGATACATTCTGAACCTATAATTTGCTTGAGTCTTCACGATCGTATCCCGTCTACATGTATGGCGTGGTGCAGGTAATTTATGTACTGTCCAGAAATAAGGTGGACGGCGCAAAGTATTGTTTGCGTTAAACTGCAAAGTAGGGCCTCAGGTATTACGACAGGGACTTAAAATCGCAGCCGTGTCGTTACTCAGCAATGCTGAGCGGACGTAGAGGCAAGTGGAGGACGGAGTTGTTTACTCGGAATGCAGCGTTCTGTAGCAGGAAGCGTTGACCGCGCTCGCTTCTTGGAAAAATAAAATACGAAACTTACACGAAGCACTACACAAAGGCCACGGCTTGCAGCGTTCGTTGCGGGCGTTACGTTGTGAAGGGAGGGGGGGGGGGGGGGAGATTACGTGGCGTCAGAGCCGCTGCCCCGCCACTACTGGGACATTTGCTTTCTGATAATGTCGTACGTGATTCTCAGTAATGTATTGTTAAGTAAGTAACTTCGTATGTCGCAATCTCACTTTCATGTTGTCCGCGGCTCGTGGGCTTGCGGTAGCGTTCTCACTTCCTGCGCGCGGGGTCGCGGGTTCGATTACCGGCGGTGTCAGGGATTTTCTCTGTCTCGAGATTACTGGGTGTTGTGTGTCTTTAATCGTCATTTTGTCCTCATTCACTCGCAAGTCGCCGTAGTGGCGTTACAGAACTTGCGGAGCGGCGGCCGAACCGCCCCAGCCACCTGTGCCATACGCTCATTATTTATTGCTTTCATGTTTCACAATTACAGTTATCTTTCAGTTATTTTTCTTTGATGTTACGCTGGGAATTGTCTTAATGCATGCAATCTAAATGTGCCGCTGCTGCCCTATAGAAATGATTTTTAAAGCTGAGTGTTGCCTTCCCAGTCTCGCCCAGACACAGAATATCGCGTATCCAGCGACGTACTTACCTGTACGACACGTATCACGTTCTAGTGTGGAAGCTTTGTTCACAAAAAAATGTCAAAACTGCTGCCGGTAGTAATGTCAGATTCGACATAAAGAGCGGCAAAGTACAGACTAGTATTCTAATTATCAGTATGTTCTCAGTTTTAACCTCAGAGCAAAACAGTTTTCTCATTGTTCTAGTCATGTCAGAAGGCAGCAACATGCAGCTCACAACTTTTACCTAGCTCATTATCTAGAATTTATTCAGCTTGGTAGTAACAAGGGAACCTCCCCATCGCACCCCCCTCAGATTTAGTTATAAGTTGGCACAGTGGATAGGCCTTGAAAAACTGAACACAGATCAGTTGAGAAAACAGGAAGAAGTTGTGTGGAACTGTGAAAAAATAAGATAAATATACAAACTGATTACTTCATGGGAAGATAGGTAACATCAGGAACACTGGGACCGCAGGAGCGCTGTGGTCTCGTGGTAACGTGAGCAGCTGTGGAATGAAAGGTCCTTGGTTCAAATCTTCCATCGACTGAAAATATAATTTTTTATTTTCAATTTATGTGACAAACTCTTATGTTTTCATCACTTTTTTGGGAGTGATTATCACATCCACAAGAAAACCTAAATCGGGCAAGGTATAAGAATCTTTTTAACCATTCGCAAAGTGTACAAGTTAGGTGGGTCGATAACATATTCCTGTCATGTGACGCACATGCCGTCACCAGTGTCGTATAGAATATATCAGATGTGTTTTCCTGTGGAGGAATCGGTTGAGCTATGACCTCGCGATCAAATGTTTTCGGTTCCCATTCGAGAGGCACGTCCTTTCGTCTACTAATCGCACGGTTTTGCGATGCGGTCGCAAAACACAGACACTAAACTTATTACAGTGAACAGAGACGTCAATGAACGAACGGACAGATAACTATGCAAAAATAAAGTAAGTAAAATTTTCACTCGTGGGAAGACTTGAACCAAAGACCTCTCCTTCAGCAGCTGCTCACGCTACCACGGGACCACGGCGTTGCTTATTTTTTCACAGTTCCACACAACTTCTTCCTGTTTTCTCAATTGATCTGTGTTTAGTTTATCAAGGCCTATGCACTGTGCCAACTTATAACTAAATCTGAGGGGGGTGCGATGGGGAGGTTCCCTTGTAAGTGGCAGAACAGAAATGAAAGAAAATTACTGATTCCCTTAGAATTGATCCTTTCCAAAACAGACCGAGCGAGGTGGCGCAGTGGTTAGACACTGGACTCGCATTCGGGAGGACGACGGTTCAATCCCGCGTCCGGCCATCCTGATTTAGGTTTTCCGTGATTTCCCTAAATCACTCCAGGCAAATGCCGGGATGGTTCCTTTGAAAGGGCACGGCCGACTCCCTTCCCCGTCCTTCGCTAATCTCTCCTTCCCTGAAACTACCAACCAACCAACCTTTCCAAAACAGACGTTATTTTATGTTTAGAAGAGAAGTTCTGACACAGTACTCCCGATGAAGTACGTAAGATACTTCGGAGTACCTCTTGACTGAATAAAAATTCCCTCTTATTTAATGCATGGATGTCTGCTGCATCCGAGCCCTGAAAAGCAACCAGTGTGATTCTGTCGTAATTACCGGCGGTGTAGGGGTCCTGTTTGTTTCGGTTATCATCACAGAGGGCATTAGTACAAACTAAAACACTGTTCTCAATAAGATTTCTGTTCAAAATATAATCTGTTTACACCTGTTCCGCTCGGGAATGCCGCCTGGGTGGCGCAATCGTCGGTAAGGTCTCTTTGACAGCAATTTCTCGATTTTCCTCGTCGCGGTCATTCAACTGCAAGCCTAAAACCTTCGAAGATACGCTTTGGCACGCCACTTTTTCAATTACAGGCCACACGTCCTGTGGATAAATTCAGTCGAGACCGTTTGTAGCGCTCAACTTTTAACGACTTGTCTCCTATAACACCAAAATCTAATGGTTCCATCTAAACCTTACGTGAATGCTATATTTCGGCTACAGCACCGAAACCTAACAGTCCCATGTAATCCCTATCTGAACGCTACATTTAAAAACTCCCTTAGTACGTCTTTTTCCGACTTATCTAATAAAACTAAGTATTTTTATTCCATTTTCGGAGAAATGCATCGGCTGTAAGGTCCAATATTCGTTTTTTTTCTGCATTTTTGTTGCTATTTTATGGACGTAACGCGTATTTTCAAACTCCTTCTGCAGGTTGTTGGTTTCAAATCAAGCATCACAACGAAGACATCATCAAATGCAAAATGAGTACGCACATCTTAGATGTGAAAAGCAAACAAATGTAACAGATTACGTCAAGTAGGACAGTATATTGTAGTAAGCGTTACTGTACAGCATACAGTCCAGAATCTGTAACAAGAGATTCATTTTTTTGCATTCAGATGATACAATTGTATGGTCACTAATTTTCACAACTTTTTCAAGAGCGAAAAATTTTTTGAATGATTCTAAAATATTTCTTTCCCAGCAGCAGTTATTCGCTGATTTTTGTAGACTTCATGGCGGAACCACTTTTACATATTCTTGGAGCTTCTTCTGGACGCACTCTGCTAGATCTTGTGGCATATTTGGAGTGTTGTTACCTGTGTGGATTGTTTCTTCATTGCCCATCACATCTTCTTTATACGAATTATCTTGAAGTTCTATGTAATTTGATTCTAAATGACTTGATAATTTTTCGTCCACTAAAAGTCACGCAAGAACTTTTGCTTCATTCAGGTGTCTGTAACTCATAGTAGGAAACCTCCTTTAGAAGAAACATCTTTGCTCTCCGTGACAAAGGGCTAATAATAATAATGGGTAGCCTATTAATCGACCACCAACTGAAGCTAAACAAGACAATCCCAATGCGCCATGAAGCTTACATTCCAAGTTGCAAATGAAATGTTGATTACTAGTTTCAGATCATTGACGAGTCATTTCCCGATCTAAATATACAAAATAGCATAAGAGGTGAACAATAGCATAATACGTTTTATGTTCAAAATTCCATTCTACGATACACACACATATGTAAGTAGTAATATGTATTGGTATGTATCAGCCACGAGGCATTACACAGCGCCACAATCTGTTGAGATGAACCGCTCTTGCTGTCACGCACACACTGAAAGATGTTATAGACCGTGATAAAAGTAATGACGTACGAAGGGCATTTCGTAAGTGGTATACACGTTTAGTCTCAGCTAGTGCTTGATTTGTGAAAAAATGTTTCCGATACTGTGACCTTCCAGGGTGGGACTAAGGGGTGTGTTGCTGAAATTCAGGAGTCTTAATACGTTATTTTAACGCTACAAGAAAAGTGCTTAATGTGGCCACAGCCGAAAGCAGTGCAGTATTTTGAGATACAGGAAGGTGTGTGCAGTACTGGTGACCACGTGCAGTACGTGAGGCTGGGCGCAGATTCAGGTGCGTATAGCGTGTGTGGCGCAGCGCGCCCTTCTGTACCTTCACAGGTTCAGACGGGGCAGCCCCGCAAATTGCGTCGCGACCCGACTGGGGAGCGAACACGCGTTGCCCCACCCTAACACCGTGGTGGGCCGGAAAGGTGGGGTTGGGGGGGGGGGGGGAAGCAGTCCTGCCGGGCGCTCACTTCGCCGTGGCGCACGAGGGCAGTGCAAGTATTGCCCATCCGAAAAATACGGCCTCACTGTACACTGAATTTCATTACAGGGTGTATACGACCCGGAAGATCCGGGAAAAACCAGGGAATTTTTCCTTGTTTTAGTTTTCAGTTAAACTTTTGTAACATTCACTGGTAAGAACCAGTACTCTGACAAAGGATATTACCGTATCCCGCTACTGCAGAATACCTCTTCAACAATAAAACATAAATTTGTGTCGTTTCTTTCTTACGGTTTCAGACCACCTTTTCGCACTTTCCTTTCGCACTGCATCTGTAATTCCATCACTGACGCAAAATTTCCGCTCTAGCTGTCTACTGCGCTTTCACGGGCTCGCTCATTTGCGAGCTTGCCTCCTAACTCATTCGCAGGACGGCCTACTTTTACTTGCGACCATTCCTAGATGAGGTGCCACTCCCCCCTGCGCAGTTCTCGTGTACTAAGCTTCTGTGCCGACAACTGGAACACACAGAATTTTGTAACTATATTTTCCATTTCCAAAACTCCTCTGTTCCGCGGCTCCAAATGCATCCTAATGCTCACACATAGCTTATACACGATGTCAAGAGATATTTATTCTAATCGTTTCCAAAGGAAATAGCGGTATATTTGCATGTGTGTGTGCAAACAGATGCCGTAACTTAATGAACGTTGATCGTTGCCCCTCAGAATTCTCACGATGCCGAATTGACGTTCAAGTGGGGGATGATTAAACTCTGCCTCCAGGACACAAGTGACTCCTCCACTAGTACAGACGTGTTCGTAAGGTACAAAAAACGAAATTCAAAACGACTGACACGTTGTAAAGAGTGATACAGAAACTATTTACTGCTAGTTTCACAGTATCGACCATGAAAAAGTGTTCATAGCTCATAACGTACGTGTTTTAGAACTTTGGTTTACTTGATCTTCTTCCTGACACTGCCCTTTTTAGAGATGTCCATTCTAAGTGGCTAATGAGCTATACATTACTGCAGCATCTGTAGCCTCAGAGACCTTTAAGCGTATCTCTTCATTCCTTAGTGCTTCCCACTTCTTTGCATATTGGTTCTTCCCGACTAGTCTCCTCAACTTTAGCCTGCTCTTCACCACTACTAAATTGTGATCTGAGTCTATATCTACTCCTGGGTACACCTGACAATCCAATACCTGATTTCGGAATCTCTGCCTGACCATACTGTAACCTAACTGGAATCCTCCTGAACGGAGTATTTGCTATTACTATATGAAATATTTCTGAACTCGTGTTTCTTCTTCCTCGTTCCTTCCATACGAGGCCCATATTCTGCTGCTACCCTTGCTTCTCCCCACTCCCCCCTACCACCGCATTCCAGTCCGCCATTACTACTATAATCCGTTCATCATAAGAATAAACATGATGTAAACATTGCACTATGTATTCTTCCGCGTTTGCTGGAACAAGCGTTTAACTTGGACAGCACTGGCCGGTCAGCTGGTGCAGCCAGCCTGCAGTTCACACGTAGAGAGGGACGAGCAGAGGAGCAATACAGCTTCGAATGTCATTCTGAAGCTGGATGAAATAATACACGGCAAATTTCCCACAGTATGCTCCTTTGGCGACTAGAAGAAAACCGCATCACGTTATCGTTTTTAGCTTACGTACGATTGTAACTGAAAACAAGCACGATGAAAATTCCCAACCGCGCGGTAAGTTTTCTGCATAAGTTGTGTGTAACGTAAGAGAGTATCGAAGGATTTCACCGTATAGTTAAATATTGTAGCCACTGCCTATCATCATCAGAATCCACAAAGCCAACCAGGCGCAGCATTTTCTCTTTTATGACGAGCCATTCTATATGCCGCCAGCGTTCTGCAGTAACGTGTGAGAAAGCTGCGTGTTTTAATTCCTGTACAGCAGTCTGGCAGCTTAGCAGTCTTGTTACTTCTCGCGCCAAATCGCGCAGCTTGGCTCCACATCAGTTCTGTTGGGTTCACACTGTAATGGTGCAGTAGCAAGTGTAATTGTGCAGCATTTGTATTATGTGCTCGATGCTGTGAAAATGACTGTTGTTCTCGTTTCTGTGATACTACGTCTGTGGTATAAAACGATGGACCTAGTCCAAATATAGAGGATTTGGTTTTTATTTTTGCCTTAAAAATTAAATTGTTATGATTTCTTAATTTAAACAACTTCTATGAACAGTCTTTCATCAAACAGCGATAATTAAGAATTTGTATTTGAAATGGAAACAGGAATTTCGAGTCCATTATGTAATTAGAAACAAGACGTGCATTATTCATGAAAAATTGTGTTTTATAATTAGGAGATGTAGGTATTTCAAATTGAACGAGAGATTTTAACTAGCGAATAACCGCATTTGGTTCATATTCCATTATTCTACGAGCCGCCGGCCGTTGTGGCCGAGCGGTTCTACGCGCTTCAGTCCGGTACCGCGCTGCTGCTACGGTCGCAGGTTTGAATCCTCCCTTGGGCATCAATGTGTCTGATGTCCTTACGTTAGTTAGGTTTAAGTAGTTTTAAGTCTAGGGTACTGCTGACCTCAGATGTTAATTCCCATAGTGCTTAAGAGCCATTTGAACCATTTTCCATTACGCCACCAACTGCGCTATACGTTCAGTAAACATTCGTGACCTGCGTTATACATAACGCTGGAGAAACTTCAAAGCCGATAATCTCCCTAAATTTATGAAAAACATTACCAACAGCCTATTTTTCGGCACTTCTTAGCCGTGTTCCACATGCGTGTTTCACCACGGAACAGAAAGTAGCCTCAGCCATTTTCATACTGCGTATTAAGAGCGCAACAATCAGATCACAACGCTCCAGAGACAGCGACTGTAGACGATTTTTGAAATAAAAACCACGTAGCTAAAGCATGATTACGAAAAACGTTGACGGCTGTTAATATATTGGAATATCTGCGTTTCATTTAACGCAACTTGGTAATAAGATACCTGATACACAAGTAGGACCTACTCCTAGGAGTGTCAACAACACCAGTGTACGTGTGCTACGGCTTCTGACCAGTCATCGCCTTTGTTTACATCATCTTTATTCTTATGATGAACGGATTATACATTTTCATCTCCCTTTATATACTGAATCACCGCTTCAGCCCTGAAAACTGCCCTGTCACCGAACGGTTCACAGTAATTCACTCTGTCCTACCTTCCTTTTCATAACAAATCCTACTCCCGTTGTACCATTTTCTGCCGTTGTTGATATTGCCGTATACCTGTGTGACCGAAACCCATGTCTTCTTCCCATTTCGCTTCACTGAACCCCACTGTCTATATTGAGCCTTACCATTTGCCATTTCCTGTATCTGGATTGAGCCTTACCATTTGCCATTTCAGATTTTGCACCCTCCCTACCACAAGTTCAAACTTGACATTTCATGCCCCAGGTCATACAACGTAAACCTTTAGTTCATTTTCCGCCTTTTCCTTTGGTCGCCTCCCCCTAGACAGTCCCCTGAAAAGGATCCGAATGGCTGACCAATCCGGAATCATTTGCCAATGGAGGAATCATCTGGCCACTTTCTCGATTACAGGTCACACGACCTTGCGTGTACATACATTCGAGACTGTTCATAGCGACATCACTTTTAACGACTTGTTGGCCGTGACACCGAAATCTAATGGTTCCATCTAAAGCCTGTGTCAACAATATATTTAAAAGGTCGCTTAGTACGACATCGCTTTTTGCGACTTATCGCATAGAAGTACGATGTTTAATCCGGTTTCGGGGAAACACATAGGCTGTAACGCCCAATGTTCGTTTTTGGTTGTTGCGTATTCGTAGACGCAACGCTTATTTTTGAACTTTCGATTTCAGCAGATTGTTGTCTTTAAATTAGGCCTCACAACGAATACATCGTAAATGCAAAGTGCGTACGCACATCTTAGATGCGAAAAGCAAACAAATATAACAGATTACCTTAAGTAGGACAGTATATTCTAGTATGCGTTATTGTACTGCATTCAAAGTTAAAGCAACTGACTTGGCTGCGGCTATAGGAAACTAGGAAATTAAATCCCAATGTGTGCTGTTTTTTCAAAGAAAAGAGATGGAGTAATAGGGTATTCGCCATGCATGTTTTGTGGTTACGTGTGTTAAGTACACGATCGGCCATTAAAATTGCTACAGCACGAAGATGAAATTTAACAGACGGGAAGATGATGCTGTGATATCCAAATGATTACCTTTTCAGAGCATTCACACAATGTTGGCGCCGGTGGCGACACCTACAATGATCTGACATGAGGTAAGTTTCCAACCGATTTCTCATACACAAACAGCAGTTTACCGGCGTTGCCTGGTGAAACGTTGATGTGATGCCTCGTATAAGGAGGAGAAATGCGTACCATCACGTTTCCGACTTTGACAAAGGTCGGATTGTAGCCTATCGCGATTGCGGTTTATGGTATCGCGACATTGCTGCTCGCGTTGGTCGAGATCCAATGACTGTTAGCAGAATATGGAATCGGTGGGTTCAGGAGGGTAATACGGAACGCCGTGCTGGATCCCAACGGCCTCGTATCACTAGCAGTCGAGATAACAGGCATCTTATCCGCACGGCTGAGTCAACAGATGGGGACATTTGCAAGACAACAACCATCAGCACGAACAGTTCGACGACGTTTGCAGCAGCATGGACTATCAGCTCGGAGAGCGTGGCTGCGGTTATCCTTGACGCTGCATCACAGACAGGAGCGCTTGCGATGGTGTACTCGACGACGAACCTGGGTGCATGAATGGCAAAACGTCATTTTTTCGGATGAATCCAGGTTCTGTTTACAGCATCACGATGGTCGCATCCGTGTTTGGCGACATGACGGTGAACGCACATTGGAAGCGTGTATTCGTCATCGCCATACTGGCGTATCACCCGGCGTGATGGTATGGTGTGCCATTGGTTACACGTCTCGCTCACCTCTTGTTCGCAGTGGACGTTACATTTCAGATGTTACAAACCGTGGCTCTACCCTTCATTCAATCCCTGCGAAACCCTACATTTCAGCAGGATAATGCACGACCGCATGTTGCAGGTCCTGTACGGGCCTTTCTGGATACAGAAAATGTTCCATTGCTGCCCTGGCCAGTACATTCTCCAGATCTTTCACCAGATGAAAACGTCTGGTCAATGGTGGCCGAGCAACTGGCTCGTGACAATACGTCAGTCACTACTCTTGATGAACTGTCATATCGCGTTGAAGCTGCTGTACCTGTACACGCCATCCAAGCTCTGTTTGACTCAATGCCGAGGCGTACCAAGGCCGTTATTGCGGCCAGAAGTGGTTGTCCTGGGTACTGATTTCTCAGGATCTATGCACCCAAATTGCGTGAAAATGTAATCACACGTCAGTTCTAGAGGAACATTTTAACGAGAAACATAGGAGCAAGTGTAGGCCTTCCTGTAATCTATGTTCAGAATACTGTCTTACCATTTTGGTTCTGTTGATTAAATTTTTGTGATTCAATAACTGAAGCGGAGGTGTGTCCTTCTTGGTTGCCCTACCTCACAGCACTCACTGCAAGTTCTAAAAGTGCTCAACACGTTACCTCGTTCAGTCCAAGACCACCTTCAATATGAGTGAACCGTTCACGTCGTTGCTCCTTCTTTCTTCACTTACTGAAGGTTTTTGCATTTTGATGGCGTTCTATTGCTGTACGTAGCGGACAAACGTAAGAAAAATTCCTCTTCAGTCCCTCTCCACAAATACCGCATTGTAAAAACTGTATGTAGGTGCACCGTATTTCTGCTGCTTTTCCGAAAGTCAACTCCAAGACAGCCTAGAATTTATAGACGTGAAATGATTATTAAAATCCAAAGCAAAAACCGGTTTGTGCGACTGTCAGCTATAACTACCGTAAACCGTCGGTCCCTTGTACGTCGTTACAACCGGTTTCGACTGTGTGTCGTCTCTGATGCGGTGTACAATATATTAACACAGAAATCAAGAGTTTTGCTCAGTTCAGGCATTCGCCGGAACTAGCGAGGCCATCTCACAAAAAACAGTAACAGAAAAGGATCGTAAAGATTCCCGTTTTCTCTCCTTGTCTTGTTTTTCTGCCATTTTCAATGATTATAATGCTTCTTTTATAAACACAGTTAAGTTTTTGCAACAAATACGTACTTTCTCTTTCAAATTTTTGCAATGACAAAATGTCTTACCGCCTATCACAAGTGGGTTCCATTGCCTCCTGCATCCTCGTGCTGTTGATCACTGCTGATTATTCGACATTTTTGAAGCAGTTTCGCAGCCCCCCTCCGGCATCTTTCACAAGGCCGCTGGCGGAACGAGTGTGACTTTTTGTGCCGGAAGTCTTTGGCCGCCATTGCTGATTGTTTTTATTCTAAAATTAATCAGTGGCGAGGCTGGAACCGAAGACGAGGGAAATCGTGGTTATTAGTGAAATACGCGACGCGTAGACCTCGGGTGCAGTAATCTACACACAAACACACACACACGCAAACGCACAGTGAGGAGGTTGGGGCGGGGGGTGGGTGGGGGGAGAGAGAGTGCCGCTCCCAATGGCACGAAAAGTAAACAAAAAAGGAACGCATCCCGCAATAACAGAACAAACTACACGAAATGGCGCAAGGAGGTAGGGAAAGTGGTGGTGCAGAATGTCCGGGAGGTCCCCGTGTCACCCAAACGAAAGTACTTACGACGTTGGTACCATGTACTGAAATTGAAAGATATTTTGATTTCCAATCACACCACGAAAGGGGGATACGCCCTGTCAGTAGTCAGTTGGCTCAAAGATAGATTTGAGCTGTCTACACATTCGTAGCACTATCAGCTCTCTGTTGCTCTCTTATCCAAAACCAAATGTTGGCCTTGTTTGAGTTCAGTTTTGTTAACCACTTCAGTTAATTGCAGTTGAATGTAATGTAAGTGCTACCGTTTATTGTTTGTGTGCTGTTGTGATAGTTTATAATTATGAATAAGTTCGTAACAGGAACATGACAAATAAATAACCCAAATGCTCCTCATTTAGGGTCGCGCATGTCTGCTGGATTGTTGTGCAAGGCAGAAAATTATCTCCCTTATATTGCAAGAAGTGACACATGCATACTCAAATGAGAAAATTTGGGAAAGCGTAAGACTGGATAATTCCAAATCATTTGCATTTTCGCCGCCAGAAATTATCCTACCTTCTCTGTCGAACAGACGTCTCCCTCTTCCTTTACACTCACAAGGGCAGCTCACCTGCTCCCTACAGATTTATGGTCTCTGCAGGGCTCGGCCAGAAGTCAATGCGACATAAATGGGGGCTCCAGAAGGCCAAGCGTTTGGCAAACAGCAGGTGTTTTGGCGCGGTTCGGACGAGGAATGAGTCATCTGTCAGCACAGCTCCCAGTCAGCGGTTGGCGCACAAGAGAGAGTTCAGAGCGTTGAACCGAGGGTCCTGGGGCCGAGTCCCTTCATGCAATCTTTTTAGCTTTTTCCTTTCGTTTTGTGTGTCACATGCACTACAAATGAAACGGAATAATACTACAGACTTTGTATTTATTAGTATTTTAATAAAAAGCACGAAAACGAATCGGAAAGTAAAATTTGAGATTGCGAATGTAAGGGCTAGCAGAAAAGTAATACCTCAGAAATTTGTTGTCTGATAACTCTTAAAGTGCTTTAAATAAATCAAACTTTATTAACGTTCCACATTTCCTCTGGATGGACAACTAGCGTAAATGTTAAGTCATTTGCTATTACTTTCAAAAATTACATTTTCATTAAAATTTAATCTCCCTTTGTACTGCTTGAAAAATCTCCGCCAATTGGCATTTTTATACATAGATCAGAGATTATAAGGACGTTTTGGAGTACTTGCACACCATTTTTTTACTGGCAAGTGAACTTCGTGTTTAACACGTTTTTATAACTCTTTTCTGTGGCTACAATTATTTGCACCGCCATTACTGGCATTATTACAAGTTCATTTCTATTTGGCAACGATTCTAACCAACATAAACCACTGCACTTTTTCTTTACACACTTGCAGAATACTTACTCGCTGACTCAACACCCTCCTTTCATTGCTGGTGTCAGAACCCTCCTCCAACAAATCGTTCACAGCCTCCCTTCAATCAAAACCTTCTCTGTTTCCAGAAATTAGACACATTTTTGCAGAATTACCCTTTTCACTTTTCTCCCTATTCTATTCACTAAATGAAAGCTCAAATTTTTTCCAGCGCTTCGTCATTCCCTCTTTCCTTTCTGTCTCTCCCTTTTTCCCACAATTAGTTGGCTGACCCCATTTTGGTCACCAATTTCTTGCCTCTCCCTTGTAGCCTCACCAACGTCGTCATTTATAGACGCTAGTATTTCTTCTACACTATCACTAATCTCCTGTAATTCTGCACTTTCTGTACTTTCTCCTTCCCCAGAACATGACTCGACTTCAACTTGATTACTAAAGACATTCTGGCACTCATGTTCTGTCAGATTTTCCGCAAATACATCACCCACTTCGTCTGCAACACAGTGCTTATTTTGTGTGTCCGTCCAAAAAATCCCCTAAACCTCCGTTAAATGTACAGATTTGTATATAGCGCGTTCCGCCTGTTACTACCTTTTGCTCCTCACTTACAATTCCTGGCTGTTTAGTTCTAACACGTATGTAGGTTCTTGCTAGCGTGTTCAAATTACTACTTCCCATCTTGTAAACGCTAGCCCTTTCACAGACGACATTTAGTTTTTCTGTACCATTTCTTATGTCCACCACCATTTGCTGTCACCTTGGCGCATCATCATCCTCTCACACCGGAGAATACGGTCGATAATAGTGCACCTGCTCCCCATTATTTCGCCTATCATTTGGTGGATAGCGCCACCTCTCGCCACCTCCGCCCCTGCTATTCCCACGGTACTCGCCAATTGTGTTAACGTTTACACTGTGCCGCGGTTCTGCATTGTTTGGTCGTTCCATACAACATCTACTTCTACGTGATTACACTGCTATTCACAATAAACTGTCTGGCAGAGGGTTCAATGAACCACCTTCAAGTTGTCACTCTACCGTTCCAATCTCGAACGGCACGCGGGAAAATGAGCACTTATATTTTTCTGTGTGAGCCCCAATTTCTCTTATTTTATCGTGATGATCATTTCTCCCTATGTAGGTGGGTGGCAACAGAATGTTTTCGCAATCGGAGGAGAAAACTGGTGATTGAAATTTCGTGAGAAGATCCAGTCACAACGAAAAACGCCTTTGTTTTAATGATTGCCGCTGCAATTGACGTATAGTGTCTGCGACACTATCTCCCTATTTCACGATAATACAAAACGAGTTGCCCTTCTTTGTACTTTTTCGATGTCATCCGTCAGTCCCACCTGATGCGGATCCCACACCGCACAGCAGTACTCCAGAATAGGGCGGACAAGCGTGGTGTAAGCAGACTTTTTAGTAGACCTGTTTCTCGTTCTAAGTGTTCTGCCAATGAATCCCAGTATTTGGTTTGCTCTACCTACAATGTTATCTATGTGATCGTTCCAATTTACGTTATTTGTAATAGTAATCCCTAAGTATTTAGCTGAATTTACAGCCCTCAGTTTTGTGTGTCTTATCGCGTATTCGAAATTTAGCTAAATTCCTTTAGTACTCATGTGAATAACATGAAACTTTTCTTTATTCAGAGTCAATTGCCACTTTTCACACCATACAGATATATTATCTAAATCATTTTGCGAGTCAAGGCGGTAAATGACAGCATCATCTGCAAACAATCTGTGATGGCTATTCAGATTGTCTCCTATGTCGTTAATATAGATCAAGAACAATAGAGGGCATATAACACTTCCTAGGGGAACGCCGGATATTACTTCTGTATTACTCGATGACTTTCTGTTGCTACGAACTGTGACCTTTCTGACAGGAAATCACGAATCCAGTGGCACAACTGAGGCGATACTTCGTAGGCACGCAGTTTTGTTAGAAGACGCTTGTCAGGAACCGTGTCGCAAGCTTTCTGGAAACCTAAAAATATGGAATCAATGTGACATCCTCTGTCGATAGCACTCATTACTTTGTTAGTATAAAGAGCTAGTTGTGTATCACAAGAATATTTTCTGAATCCGTGATAACTATGTGTTAATAAATCGTTTCCTTCGAGGTACTTATAATGTTCGAATACAGTGTGTGATCCAAAACCCTACTGCAAATCGACGTTAATCAGATGGGCCTATAATTCAGCAGATTACTCCTACTTCCCTTTTTGGGTATTGGTGTGACTTGAGCAATTTTCCGAGTCTTTAGGTACGGATCTTTCTGTGAGCGAGTGGTTGTATATAATTGCTAAATATGGAGCTTTTTTTTATCAGCATACTCTGAGAAGAATCTGACTGGTATACAATTTGGACCGTAGGCCTTGCCTTTATTAAGTGATTTGAGCTGCTTTGTCACTCAGAGGATATCTACTTCTATATTTCTCATCTTGGCAGTTGTTCTTGATTGGAATTCAGGGATATTTACTTCGTCTTCTTAGCTGAAGGAGTTTCGAAAAACCATGTTTAATAACTCTGCTTTAGTGGCACTGTCATCAGTGACTTCATCGTTATATCGCGGAGTGAAGGTATTGATTGCGTCTCGCCACTGGTGTGCTTCATGAATGACCAGAATCTCTTTGAGGTTTCTGCCAGATTTCGAGACAGAATTTCGTTGTGGCAATTATTAAAAGCATCTGGAATTGAAGTACGCGCTATATTTCGAACTTCTGTAAAACTTTGCCAATCTTGGGGATTTTGAGTTGTTTTAAATTTGGCATTGCAACAACGATCTGACGCGTCTTGTGTACCATGTGGGATCAGTACCATCACTCATTAATTTATGTGGTACATATCTCTCAATTGAAAACATACCACAACTTTTCTACACTCGTTACGATTTGCATGCTCCTCCTCATACAACTACTTCTCAGCTCTCTCCAAATAACTAACGAATTTATGCAAGTCATCCCTCAGAGCTGCAATAATTTTGTTTCGCCAGTTCATGGGCAGTTATAATACCTTCCAAAATTCTTTTGGATGTGCATTTCCTGTTGGATCAAAACGTAAAAACTGCGTGTTAGCGACATATGATATTTCAGACGATTCTGCTACAAAACTGCACCCACACGTGTTAGTTCCATGTCTGAGGTTAGTTTCAACTTGGCATAATCTACTGCTATGCTCACCCGACTTACTTTCAACCTCTTCTACCTGGTTAGTCAGCTGAAGAACATTTTCTTCTGACACACCCACTAGGTCAGACACACTTTTTACTTCATCCATACATTTGGCATATTCTTTTATCACATCTACCCTTTGTTTGCAATAGTAACTTTTTTCAAGGCATCTGTTAATTCAGTTTTTACAGTTCTAGTGCATTGTTGGGAGTTTATTCTCAACTTGAGAAATTTTGTCATCTACTTTACATTCTAACGACTTCAAATCATTTTCTCACATTTTTTTAAACCGCAGTTTGCCTTACAAGTTTTTCGTTGATTTTCTGACCAATTGTTTCGGCAAAATTAGTATGTTCATCTTTTATAGAACCCATTACAGCTGCAAACATTTATTGCATACATCTTGGTTCTATTTTTTGCATTACTGTTTCCTGTTTATGTTGTTCCACCGATACTATACCAAATTTTGTATCCAAATTTGACACATTTGATTCAGTTACACTACCAGCCATTGTCATGACACAACTGGTTGTTACCTATTTCATGCTTCATGTCACTTCCAGGCTCTACATTATCTCCACCAGTTACATTAACTGACGTACTTGAAGCAGCTTCTACTCCACAGCCCGTAAATAACAAAGAAACATCGTCAAAAATGTCCTCTTTTTACTTTAACATCTACTAGGCCTACTCCTCTCTGTTCAGCCCTGCTGGTTTGTGAAGCACATTGAGGGTCCTTCCTCTTTTTATCGTATTTTAAAATGTTTATCACCTTCCATGTTAATCTTTCAAAACACACACACACACACACACACACAAATGTAACAAACTTACCTTTCATTGAATGCTGCAGCCTCGGCATGCTGAAACGGGAGTGTCAGACCACCTCCGCCTTCCGTACCAGTGTAAGGGTCCCCGCTCATCGTGTAAGTTGGCATCCCTGCTCTTATGTAGTGCTGCTCGTTGATACCGCTATGACGCCGCCTGCTGCTTCGCTGCGCTCTGTATTACGTCTTCCTTCTTGTCTGTCTCTCGGGCGTCGCGAAATGGGATGGGTTCAAAATCCCGCTTGTACCGATTCACTAAATTTTTCATTATCGTTCACTATATGGTCTCTCACTAAATTTCCGTCAACCACGGATTCAATGTACCACGTCTTTTTTACTGTTTCCCCGGCATGTGCTCCATGTGCGTCAGCACGGTTCCTGTTGGCTGCACCTACCTGTGAACTCGTTGCAGCAGGTCACTGGCAGGAGAGCCGAGCAGAAACCTGCCGTACTGCGACTCGCACCAGGCTGCATACAGCGTAACTATTCTAAGAATTGGGAAAAGGTCTGAATTTTGAGTTAAAGGTAGAATTTTGGTATATTCTGAAATTTAGAATTGCAAGTTCACTGCCAAGCCCTTGCTAATCGTAACACAGTCATGCGCAAACCCTTTCATTCACGTTAGCAAGTCTGTGGTAACGTATTTCCCGAAATATGAACACCTGCTAAGCAAGGATTGTTCTTAAACGCAAATGCTCGCCGCACTATTAAGTTTATCAGTGTCTAATTAATACAATCAACTTTTTGGTCATCGATCTTCTCAATGTGCCACGTGATAATTACTTACAAAATCTGTACTTCCTAAAACGTCTGCATTCAGTGTCTTAAAAATTTCTCACACTAGTTCGTACAGCGTTTCTCAGTATGACAATGATCTACATATTTACACATTCACGCGTCATTCACACTGCTGAAACGTATACAAAACTGTACAAACATAAATAAACAAAAAATCATTCAAGAAGTAAACAGAAAAATTCACAAAAACATTCTCTTGGCCTGTTTATTGAATGTGTCTGTCCCCTACTTTACTCTGGTGGATGAAAATTAGAACCACGTACTCTGCTGAGCCCGATTCAGACCGTCTGCCACTGTACATGAATGAGTCATTCTCCCGATGAAGTCTTGAGACAGGAGCTCACTCGTAGACCCCCTGTGTGAAACAACTCCTGCAAGGGTACGTGCATAACCGCTAGTTAAATGACGAATAATACAGATTCAGGCCATAAAACAATCTACATCTACATCCATACTCTGCAAGCCACTCGACAGTGTGTGGCAGAGGGTACCTTGCGTACCTGCGTCGGTTCTCCCTTGTATTCCAATCTTTTATTGTTCGTGGAAAGAAAGATTGTCGGCATGCCCCTGTGTGGGCTCTAATCTCTCTGATTTTATCCTTATGGTCTCTTGGCGAGATATACGTAGGAGTTCTCGAAACTTCAACAAAAGCCTGTACCGAGCTACTGAGTGTCTCTCCTGCAGAGTCTTCCACTGGAGTTTATCTATCATCTCCATAACGCTTTCGCGATTACTAAATGATCCTGTAATGAAGCACTTTGCTCTCTGTTGGATCTCCTCTATCTCTTCTATCAACCCTATCTGGTACGGATACCACACTGCTGAGCAGTATTCAAGCAGTAGGCAAACAAGTGTACTGTAACCTACTTCCTTCGTTTTCGGACTGCATTTGCTTAGGATTCTTCCAATGAATCTGTCTGGCATCTGCTTTACCGACGATCAACTTTATATGATCATTCCATTTTAAATCACTCCTAATGCGTACTCCCAGATAATTTATGGAATTAATTGCTTCCAGTTGCTGACCTGCTATATTGTAGTTAAATGATAAAGGATCTTTCTTTCCATGTATTCGCAGCACATTACACTTGTCTACATTGAGATTCAATTGCCATTCCCTGCACCATGGGTCAATTTGTTGCAGATCCTCCTGCATTTCAGTAAAATTTTCCATTGTTACAACCTCTCGATATACTACAGCATCATCCACAAAAGGCGTCAGTGAAATTACGATGTTATCCACAAGGTAATTTATATATAATGTGAGTAGCAACGGTCCAACGACAATCCCCTGCGCCACACCTGAAATCACTCTTACTTTGGAAGGCTCTCCATTGAGAATGACATGTGGCGTTCTGTTATCTAGGACCTCTTCACTCCAATCACACAATTTGTCTGATAGTCCGTGTTGTCTACTTCATTCATTAAACGATTGTGGGGCACTGCATCAAACGCCTTGCAGAAGTCAAGAAACACAGCATTTACCCGGGAACCCGTGTCTATGGCCCTCTGAGTCTCGTGGACAATGTTGTTTTCTTGAATAACATGAGATGTAAAGAGAATATCTCGTTGAATAAAGTACTACTATAGATCTTTACAACCTTTTTAATATTTTGGTAGATGTCCATTTTGAACCATTTCCAGACCAAGTAACATTTCGCTGTAGAAAAAATTTGGGGATAATGTCTTTGCCGCATCTGGAGCTTGTACTCCAAATGAAATGTGCCGAAAGGAAATGAACTCTTGAAAATGTTATTGCTAAAGATTTGCAGTTACTCACCAATGGCATCAGTCTGACAGAAAGGGTGTGATAGTGTTGAAACTGACTGATGACAGATAACATTTATCAACTGTTGCTGGAGAAAGGTGTGCCTGTCTCTCGTAGAAGTATCGTCAGTCACCTGTATGCTGAAAGGGCTGCTCCGCGTTGCCGTGTTTCAGAATTGTCCACAATGGAAGCAGTTAAAGATGTGACGGTGGACCTGGGTGCACTCCTGGACGCCGGGGACGACGCCGTGGTGATACTCGAGGCAGGCGACACTCGGCTGGTGGCGCACAGGGCCGTCCTGGCGGACAGGAGCCCCGTTTTCGCGGCCATGTTCGCGCACGACACCCTCGAGACGAGCACCGGCGTGGTGAGGATTGCCGACGTGGAGGGCCCGGTGCTGAGGCAGCTGGTCTCCTACCTGTACACCCTACGGGCCCCCCAGCTGCCCGGCACGGCCCCCCAGCTGCTGGCCGCAGCGGATAAGTACGGGGTGTCGGGGCTGAAGGCAGAGTGCGAGAGGCAGGTGGCCGCTCAGCTGACTGTCGAGACCGCGGCGGCCGCAGCCGTCCTCGCAGTCCGCCACTCCTGCAGTGACCTCAGGCACGCTGCACTGGCGTTCATTAAGACCTGTCCGTTCGAGGTGATGGCCACTCAGGGGTGGGCAGATGCGATGCTTCATCAACCAAAAGACTTGATCGAAGTGAGCCGGTTGCTGTATGATCCACCACCAAAAAGCAGGTAAGGGCGAGACAACCCACTCATTCGTGTCCCTCAGTTCTGGATGTGTGTGTGTGTGTGTGTGTGTGTGTGTGTGTGTGTGTGTGTGTGTGTGTGTGTGTGAGAGAGTGTGAGACTGTGTGTGCATTTGCTTGACTATAATGTTTCCTGTGAATTTCCTTAGATGTGTCACTGCTGTAAGATACGCAATCATAGACCGTCATTTCCTGCTAGCTCACGATGCTATCATTGTCCTCTTATAGCAGGTTAGCTGAATCCCTAAGCTGAGTCCACTTCATTAACAGGTATGTTTTCTAGCAAAAATCATCAAACAACCAATTTATAGACATTTATCTGTCGAACTACACGTGGAGGAAAAGTGGTTCTTTAGGTTTTGGCATCAAGTGTCAGGAGAATAGGATACATTCACTGTGTGAGCGCAGCATCATGCATTCCGCTGTGCACACAAAGCTGTACTGCCCAACCCGGCCTCAAACACAGTGATGTGTGTAGTTTGCAGCCGGCAGCTCTTATGGGTTGCTGTAAGCCTGTTCGTATAGAGCAGCGTTTAAAGTTGTTCAGTGCCTCTGTGGCTGATGACAATGAGACACCTCTGAATAGTGTCACGCTGCATGAAGACGACGACCGAGTACGTCACTTCTGGCCGACACCTCGAGCAAGGAAGCGTACTGCACAACGGTTCGAGGAGGGTGGCAACAAATTTGCAGTTTTCGACAGCTGATGTTGATCTGCGGAATTTTCTTCGTGTAGAAAAGCAGATTATCAGAGTATTCACTATTCACACCTCAGTACTACAGCTTTGTCTCTGTTACATAGTTTGTCTGTCACCTTTTTCTGTGTGCAAGCCATGCCAGCAAGTATCCCAACATAATTCTTCGTTCTCTCCAAATCCAAACAGTACATAAGGGATTTTAATTGCTTTAAGGGAATGTTGTTGTTGTTGTTGTTGTTGTTGTTGTTGTGGTCTTCAGTCCTGAGAATGGTCCGATGCAGCTCCCCATGCTACTCTATCCTATGCAAGCTTCTTAATCTCCCGGAACTTAGTGCAGCCTACATCCTTCTGAATCTGCTTGGTGTATTCATCTCTTGGTCTCCCTCTACGATTTTTACCCTCCACGCTGCCCTCCAATACTAAACTGGTGATCCCTTGATGCCTCAGAACATGTCGTACCAACCAATACCTTCTTCTGGTCAAGTTGTGCCACAAGCTCCTCTTCTCCCCAATTCTATTCAATATCTCCTCATTACTTACGTGATCTACCCATCTATTCTTCAGCATTCTTCTGTAGCACCACATTTCAAAAGCTTCTATTCTTGTCTAAACTATTTATCGTCCATGTTTCACTTCCATACATTGCTACACTCCATACAAATACTTTCAGAAACGACTTCTTGACATTTAAATCTATACTCGATGTTAACAAATTTTTCTTCTTCAGAAACGCTTTCCTTGCCATTGCCAGTCCACATTTTATATCCTCTCTACTTCGACCATCATCAGTTATTTTGCTCCCCAATTAGCAAAACTCCTTTACTACTTTAAGTGTCTCATTTCCTAATCTAATTCCCTCAGCATCACCCGACTTAATTTGACTACACTCCATTATCCTCGTTTTGGTTTTGTTGATGTTCATCCTCCTTTCAAGACACTGTCCATTCCATTCAACTGCTCTTCCAAGTCCTTTGCTGTCTCTGACAGAATTACAATGTAATCGGCGAACCTCAAAGTTTTTATTTCTTCTCCATGGACTTTGGTACCTACTCCGAATTTTTCTTTTGTTTCCTTTACTGTTACATAAAAGAATAATCGTCTGGTGTCACGGCTTGTATGGAAGGTGTTCAGAAAACTGGGAAAAGTAAGCATCGGTGCTCCAGTGTATGGCTGCTCACACCTCTCCCACCCTGGACCACCTCACCAGACAAGCCAGTCCTTGAGGCAGTTCCGGCTGGTTGCCTAAAATTGAGTCTTCTCATCTCATTTTGTTGTCATCTCTATTCAGCCGTTAGATAAAGCTCACGCAGTACTTAGATACATTTCCTTCTGTGACACACAGAATACCATGCTTTACTGCATCTTCGATGAACAGGTATTCGACCCGTCTGCGTGTCTCGATCGCTCCATGGCTTTTAGATAGCCACCCAGTGAACACTACAGACTTGCATTCTACTGTGGCACACCTTATGACATTATCTATCCCATCCATTGTTGTTGCTATTGTGCCTCTGATTTCTGTGAGCATTAGTCTCTCTGCGTCCAGAATTACCTTTATTCTGCACCATTTTACAATTGCATATGTCCATAAAAGTCTACTAGCTACTAACACTGATAAATGATCATTTATTTTTCATTTAGGTTTTAATACTTTCGTAATATTTTATGTGCTATTTGGCATATCAGAAATCTTGTGTTTGAGATGACACTGTGCATTCCCTGATCCAATTGTAATGAACTTATAGCCAGTACGTAAATCATTCAGTGTTTTTCTCTTTTATTCAATAAGATTATCATAAAAATTCATGTTTCAAACAACAAACATACTACATACAGACACAGAGATGTTAGTGTTTGTTTTCCCATGATTGGATTGGGGAATGACACAGCTTACATTAACTACCTCGTGGTTTCATATGTGCTTACAAAGTGAGGATGCTCACTTGAAAAATGTTTAAATTTCTGTCAACCGTATTTAATGAATGAAATTTAGAGTGTGGTAATACTGTTATGACAAGTAACTGTTGCACGGCCACAGCCTCTTTCTGGTGTCAAATCACGAGTTTCACCTTGCCGCACTGTCTGCTGTACTAAATTCCTTCCCCAGCTCAGCTTCAAACACACTGTCAACAAGTTTTTTTCTGTACCTCTCAAAGGCCAGTTTTGAAAACAGGCTTTGAACGATGTCTGATGATCAAAAGTATAACATTAATTACATTAAAAAAATTTTGAGAGCCAGACGAGTGTTGTGCCTGATTTATATGCATGTGCTACTATGCTCAGAAGTAGCCAAATGACCTGAACTGCATTCCACCTGGTTTGTATGCAGCCACATAACTGTCTTGCAGTTAGGCTGTTCTCTTTCTCATACAGTCGTTTCACTACACAAAATCATTACTACAAGAGACCACTAGAGAAAACTGCCCTTTCCTGCTATTGTCCATATGAAAACCAATACCACAATAACGTTATTATCAGAAAACCCATTACCAGAGCTGGCGGTCCTCAGTGCTTGTAAACTAAAGTTAATTACAATAAATGACATTTCAAAAAGCAAGATTCTGCTTCAAACGACATGCTTCTGTATTGGACTGGAACCCAGGACTCCAATCCGGTCACTACTGTCTTTGCTAACAAAGCATGAGAGATCTTAACTATCATTTTAACCACATGTAACAGCATTGCGCTTGTTCAAACTAGATATGATGAGGCATAAGGTTTTGTTTTGGACAGGGATTGTGAATGACGCACAATAAAATCTTATAATTTTATGTATCGAAATTTTTCACCACTAGAGGGATGATGAAACTGAAATGATTATACAACAAAGTTTTTCCCCGCTGCGTTCTGAACCCAGCACATATCGTGTTGTTTTCTAGCCACATATAGATGCACAATGTCAGTTTATTTCACCACTAGTGAGATATGCTTGTGTCTGAACTAGAAATTATGCGAGGAAAAGTACTCTGCTGATAGGGACTCTTAACCCTGTACATGCTACCACTACACACGAAGAGGTGTTCACTGTCAAAATACTTTTCCACCAGTCACTAGGAGTGTAATTTATAAATCTGAAATGATAGGCCAAAAAGTTCTGTGCCTGATTCAGTCGTAACTGGCACCAATTGTTATTGTGGACATTGCATGCACAAATGCTAAAAATCATAATTGCTTTTCACCTATTACTTGCAGTGCGAATGCTACAACTTGAAATTACACAGTGAAAATTTTTGTACCCAACTAGTATTTAAAACCTGACACCTGTATCTTTCATTGAAACCTGGATGACTATGGAATGTTGCAGACACAACAAAATGATGGAACTGTATCGTCCGAAAAGTGTTCAAAATGGCAGAAAGAGATACCTGAGTTAGATTCTCAGTTCAGCACCAACATTTTCAACATTACAAGTTCAAATAAGTGTGCTGTGACTTTACATGATCATTGGTTCAGTAATGAAATAAAATTTCTGGTATAGGAAAGGTTGATGATGGTGAGCTTCTAATTGTCAGACTATGTTGTTTAACTGAACTCAACAGAAGCTAAGAGTCTTTTCATAGTTGTTTAGTGTTCGGCTGATCAGTGACTCGAACACAGAGCTTAATCATATGAAGCTAGAGCCATTTTAACAGACCACCAAACTTTCAGTCCAGTGCCATTGTTTTGTTGTTAACGAAGGATGCTTCTAACTGGATGAGCGTTCCCTTTCCCTGGAGGTTAATTACAGCTTATACAAAACATTCTTTTCCTTGTTAATCCATATCAATGGTCACTAGTTGCCTCAGCTACCTAATGTGTACTTTCGACTTGATTTTGTAATCGATGAAATAAAATCACATAATTGTCAGCTGCCTTACTGGAATTATCGTAGCCTATGGAAATTTCTGCAGGAAATGTTGCTCCCACCTGAGCAGCTGTGATCTTCTAAGAGTTTAGGTTGCACCAATACTAGATCACACAAAAAAACTCGGTGACAAGTATCAATCAAACTTTCAGAACGTTCTCCTGGTACCTTTGTTGTATTAATAACTGCAGTAGTGTGGTATTGTGTCAAGGAAAGTTAATTATTTTCTAGTTCTTTATTTTTGTGCTAGGGGCATATAATTTTACTAAGAGAAGAGATGCATTTGATTTATAAGGAAGTCAATCATAGGCAGTCGCTGTTCTGAGAATGGGTCCATTGTTATTCTCGAAGTGGATTCCTTTTGTTATAATTTCTGAAGAAATTTATTTTTTACTTTGAGGTGGTACTAAGCAGCTTTGTTTATCCAATATAATGCTTTTTTGAAGAGGTCATTCATTATTGTAGTTTCTTCTGTTACTACTAACACCACCGGTCATTGCAAAGACGAGACTTGTCTTCAGTAAACGTAGCTTACGTAGCACAGATAATCGCTCCAGATAAATTCCAGGTGGTAAAAGGAGGCCTAAAAAAAGTATCGTGCAATTGCGTAAGAAAGTCCATAGTTTTTTCTATGTAGCGTACTACATTGATGCATATTGCCTAAAAGGGCCACCCATAATTTTACTGTAACAAGTAGATTCATGCATAAGATCATAGAGATTTTGTTTTACATGTTCTCCTATAGGTTGCAATAAGTTTAGTTATCAACCATAATTTTTTATTTGAAGTTCTCAATTATTCTTGGAGTGACTTATTGAATGTTGTACTCTTGACAGCCATAAAGATTGTTGTTTAAGCCTTTGAAAATGGTGCACAAAGTATTTTGTGCGTGTATGTGGTAAGTGCGCTGAACAAATCAAATCAGAAAATAATTTTCTAATTTTGAGTTGGTTTGTCTTGATGTGGTGGTTTACTAGTATGGCCCAATTGATTACTGGCAAACGTCATGAAATGTGACCAGTTAACCATCATGCAGCACTTCAATTCAATAGCAAATATTGCGGAAGAAAGAAAGAAGTAATTTAGTGTTAAACGTCCTATCGACAGCAAGACCATAAGAGACAAAGCAGAATCTACAGCACTCAAATGTGGGAAAGGAAATAGATAGTGGCATTTCAAGGGAAAGGTCACAGCATTTGCATTGATCGGTTTAAGAAAAAAAAGGAAAATGTAAACCAGGATGGTTGGGTGGACATTTGAGCCATTGGGCCTTAACTTGATAAAATGAAAATGTTTGTTTGGTCCTTAGAAAAAAATGTACAATCAGAGGCTAATGAGTCCTCAGAATGTAACAGTATGCATCTGGTGTGACAAAGGTCTTTTGTGCTAAGAAATGGTTCCCAGGGATATGTCCATAGTAGTTAGCATCCATTGTATTCGTGGTTGTCTGCAAATAATTTCATTGTGTCATTTGAAATAGTAATATGTGCTCATCAAACCAAAGGTGAAAAATAATTTTGATTTTTATCGCCTCTACGTGTCTTGTCAACAATGACAGGTGGTGTTGATTTCAACTGTCACACACAATTTTTCAAGCCATAATTTCATGTTAAGACATGTCACTCGTAGCAACTGGCAAAAAGGAATTCGATAATAAAAATTTTCTTGTGTGCAGGCAACAACGATGATGCATGCAGCATGCAGGCTTAGATTCCCACTCCACACAGAACTTTCCGTTAAGTTATTTCCGTTTCAGACATGTGCACATTTCGCTACAGCTAAACTAAGCAGATGTTTAATGTGTATTTGTGGTTAGAAAAAATGATAGGTGCTGGATTCAAATCCCAGTAAAGGTACAAAATACTTTCTCAACATTTCAGATTCTCATCTTGCTATATTTGGATATGTAATGTATTATTGCCCTTAGTTAACAATCCTATTACTTGCTGGGTTTGAATCATCTAACACAAAACTTTATGCCACGTCATTTCAACATTTGCACACACATGCTTACATGTGGCCAAAATGATATTTAAGATATTTCATACTTCCTTAACAGAGACAGTAGTTGCTTAATTGGAATCCTGGATGCTAGTCTAATACAAATGTCTTCGTCATGTAATTTCAAGTTGAAACTTAGTTTCTGGAATGTCATTTATTGCAATAAACTTGAGTTTACAAGTGCTGGAGACTGTCACCTAATTATACCAGGTTTCGTGATATTTACATTATCGTGACATTAGTCTGATTGTGGACTCAGTGTTACGGATCAATTTCTTCAAGTAGTGTCTTGTAGTAACCATTTTGTAGAGCGAAATGTCCGTACCGAAAAGAGATCGGAGGGCTGTAAGACTAACATTATGTGGGTGCATACAATTTAGGTGGGGTGGAATTCAGGCCGTTGGTATAGATTTGATGGTGATAATACCTGAGCTGACCTCTCCAGTAATTCTGTAATTGAGTTTTTGCAAATGTATGTTCCTTCTGGTTGCACTTTGTTTTGAACTACCTGTTGTATCGTGTTCGGCGACTGCCGTGGGAAGCTCGGGTGGTGCAGTTGATAGTTACTAGCTTACTGGTCATTCATTTGTATTAACGGCAGCCCTATCCCCATATTTGGCACATGTCGTCCATTAGTTGCCAGTGTGTGGATGGTCCCTCAGCAGTGTTGGCCATAGGGAGGCACCCCTACATCCGCACGAGGAAACGCCAGCCAGCTAACACCCTGCCTCTCTCTGTATGTGCAGCGCACCAGCCGTTACAGAGCTGAGTACCACAACCACAACCAGAACCACCACCACCTCCGCCGCTGCCGCCACCTCTCCCAGCGCACCTCGCCAGACACCTGCTGCTGTGCGGCCCACGCCTCCTCAACCTGATGAGGCCACTGTCTCTCAAATGCGGTGAGTTCCCTCATCCAAAAAACACACACACACACACACACACACACACACACACACACACACACACACACACACACACACACACACCATTATATGGTAGATCAGACATAAATACTGAAAAGCATAAGAACATACATTCATGGGTGGTGTCGTCAGGACTAGATCATAGTATCATGGGAGAGAGGTTAATTAAGAATAGATTGGTAGAGAAAATAGTTATTGTCAACAACTCAGTAACTTATTCTCATCAAAATCCGCAAACCAATGCCAACAATAATTCATGCAATGTCATCCACAGAAAATTTAGTCGCAGGTAGAGTATGAGTGCACTGAATGTGTAACACTGTGTCAAATGAGATAATTGTATGTTACTCTGGATGTTTTCGAAAGGTCTAGCAGAGGTCACACATAGACACACATTTATGAGACCATTTATGGTTCTCGTCAGTAATGAGACGGGATAAACAACCGAATAATTTGCTATAAAGTTTCTGTTAGTAACAAAAAATACACTCTGCAAGCACCAGCCAGAAGCAAACGTCAGCAGAGCCTTAGCTTGTCAGGGTGTGGTCCACCTTGGTTGCCCCACTGCTGTAACAGCCAGTCCCAGTAACCACAGACATGCAAAGGGGCCGGCTGCGGTGGCCGTGCGGTTCTAGGCGGTGCAGTCCGGAACTGCTGGACTGCTACGGTCGCAGGTTCGAATCCTGCCTCGGGCATGGATGTGTGTGATGTGTTCAGGTTAGTTAGGTTTAAGTAGTTCCAAGTTCTAGGGGACTGATGACCATAGATGTTAAGTCCCATAGTGCTCACAGCCATTTGAACCATGCAAAGGGGAAACTCTGCCTCCTGTTGACAATGTGTCTATCTGTGTGAGCAACAGATTTACAGTGCCATGATCACCCAGAATCCACTGTCATTTGTGGTATGCATTCCTCTCTGTCTTTCCCTTCAGTTTTTAACCTCAACAACTACCTCTAGTGCCACAGCAGTTATTCCCTGATGCCTTCAAATATAACTTACTTTGCTGACCCTCGTACTGGTCACAGTTTTCCACATATCACAATATCCTCACCTGTTCTGCAGAGACGTTCCACAGTTCTTCTGTTATGAGTTCGCCTAGTTTAAACATCCTTCTATAGCACCGAATTTAGAATGCTCCGATTCCCCTCTTGTTTTTTTCCATAATCCACGATTAATTTTTATGCAGTACTGTGCTCCAAACATACATTAAGGGACATCCAACACAAATTAAGGCCTATCCTTGGTATTAGTAACTTTGTTTTACAAGGAATCTCCTGCTTTTTGCATGCAACATTACTCCTTATTGGTAGAGAAAATCTTGCTCTGTCCCTCAGTGTAAATTAGCTTCACGTGTAATAGTCACTACAAGCAGTCTACTGTGTGGTCCTTAATTCCGATGTAAACTTTGCAACCAATGTTATTTCTACTACTCCGCAATACTTTCCTCTTTCTTCCATTCATTAATCCTGATTCAGTGTTCATTCAACTGTTTATTACATTCATAAACTCTGGTGATTAATTCAAACTTTCAGTGAACACAGAAATATCACCAGTGAATTTTATTAAACGAAATTGTTTTCACCTTCAGTTTTAATTAAATTCCCGGAAGTTTCTTCAATTCCACCAATGATTCTTCAGTGTTCATCTGAACATTTGTGGAGACTACCTGCATCCTTTTCTTTAATCATCTTTGATTCAGAGTACAAATTCTTGTTGATTATTGCTCATATTCTATGTTATCTGCTGTTCCATATACATACCTTTTAGAAAAAAAAATTCACTGTTTCATGCTGTCAAATGTCATGTAAAGATCGACAAATGCAATAAACATCTCTTGATTTTTCTGACACATTCCTACCACTATAAGGTTGAAGGTCGAGTTGACCTCCCTGGATCCATTACTCCAAATTTAGCATCCTCAAACAGATCATCAGCTTTGTCTTCCATTCTTCCGGATGTTATTATTTTTGTCAGTAAGTTGGATTCATGAGCTGTTTAGCTCATTGTGCGTAAACTATCGCACTTACTAGCACTTGGTCACATCTGTAGTGTTTGGATGTCTCTTTCTGGCTGTCTGTTGTTATGAATTGTCTCTCATCGATTATATAGACAAACGTGAAAATTCATTTGATCACCATTCATTATCGCATTATCTAGAGACTCATAGAAGTTAAAATTCACATTCCATTCCTGGGTACTTCAGTATCCTATTTATTTACACACTGAATTCTCGTAACAACACTCTTAAAATTTACTTCACTCATTGTCATAACTAAATTGTGATCTGACTGTACATCTGGTCCCGGGTACACCTTAAAATCCAATACCTGATTCCAGAATGTGTGTCTGGTTGTGATGTACTCCAGCTGGAAATGTCTTTACCAACTAAAGCTCTGCCTCCCTCCTTAAGAGCTGAAAATGCCAAGATACCGAAGCAGCCATACAAATGTCACAGGGCACAGCCTTGCAGCAAGTCAGCCATCCACATGTGGTGGAATGGTGCAGGAGCGCTCCTCCAAAGGGAGTGCTTGTAATGGTAACACCGACCACCATAAATGGCAGTCAGTGATTACATTAAACCTCTATGAGGAATTTTTGAGAAAGTTGTGACCATGAGATAACGTAATGGGAACAGTATAATCAATCTGTTTGACTGGGATTCATTTCCAAAACACTCCAGCAGAGTATAACCAACACTAAAAAGATGGGGGAGGAACAGATGTTCTCCAGCACAAAAGCAAGTCGTAACATTACATATTAATATGTGTTGTTGTTGTTGTTGTTGTTGTTGTGGTCTTCAGTCCTGAGACTGGTTTGATGCAGCTCTCCATGCTACTCTATCCTGTGCAAGCTCCTTCATCTCCCAGTACCTACTGCAGCCTACATCCTTCTGAATCTGCTTAGTGTATTCATCTCTTGGTCTCCCCCTACGATTTTTACCCTCCAGGCTGCCCTCCAATACTTAATTGGTGATCCCTTGATGCCTTAATATGTCACCAGCCTAATTAGGAATTATTGTCAAACAATGTAATAAAGCTCAAGGCAGTGCTAAGGCTAACCTAAATTTCCTTAACGCCTACTAAACTCTTTCTTGAAATCTGTTCGCACTACAACACAGTAACCTAACCTTGCAGATAAATGTAGTACTAACTTGGAAGTCAAGACGATGTACCTTGAATCAACTAGATGCAGCAGTTAATACAACCAGTCACCAACACACATGATACTAATAGCATTACTAAACAGTGCAGAGCATGAAATGATTCTGATTTAAATCGGGGTTTATTATGATCATACTCTATAACATTATTGCTTAGTAGTGTCTCTATGCCATTACATGAACCAGCTTGCATTAAAATAGCTAACACAGTAAATATTTCTTTCTTGAGCTCAGTTTGAAGCAATTAAACAGAAAGCAATCTAACTACACTGGCTCTGGAGGGACCTTTGCTTTGCTTCATTAACCAACTAGCCTAGCATATGAGGGCTATTAAACTTTAATGGTTTGATGAACCATGCTCATTAACAAAACTACACAAGTGTGTATGGGAAATGGTGAGTATTCTCATGAATAATTATTCATTAAGTGAAACACAACAAACCATAACTCTTCAAATAACAAATGTACTTTGAAAAGCAGTCTTTTAACCTTCTCAAAATATGGCTGACTGTGCAAATGCCAACACAGTATTAACTTCAAGTTCAAACACCTTCTCATAAAATGAACAGTGATAAAGCTTTGTAATTCTGATCAAAGTGCATAATTAATTATCGTTTTTACTTCTATTCAATATTATTATTCCTTTAACTAACAACTTTACTATTTACTGGTACCTTTTTAAGTAAGGCAAATTATTTAAGAAAAAGATTGCAGATCGATTTAAAAACGCACTGGCAGTGTAGTATTTCTCAAACTATAAAACTGAACTTTAAACACAACTCCACACATTAGAAAGCAATCACAACTATTTTTACAGCTGCTGAATAGTCTTTTCATAATAAATTAGCACACTCGGAATTAAATTCACTAGGATAGGATTCCTGGTGAGGTTTGTGATTTGGGATAATCACAGGTGCAAGATAGAAGTTTTAACAATACCACGATTATTATTAAAATCAACCAAATTTCACAAATACCTGGTCCATTCACAGAGTGCCAAATATAAACATTTTGGTGGATGGCTGGTGGCACTGGTGGCGTGATTTGCAGTGGCTGTTAACATGGCGGCGATGTAGTCATGGCAGTACTGTTGGCCTCGCCCTGTTATAGATCTTCTGAATTATATTTTTGCAGGGCCAAAAACAATGCCATGATAATGGTGTCACCAAATGCAGCATCCGAGGTCCATATATAACACTCTTAAGTTCCTCTGCCTCAATACTCCAAGAATATGAACTACAATGTTCTGCTACTGCTAGCAAGATGTTAACCACAGCACTGGTCAGGCCCGATACCTTACCCTTTGCAAAGGACACATTTCAGCTTGCGCTAACCACTCCTTTTCCATTCCGCCAGGCTACTTCCGTAGGTGTTGGGCTTCCCCACATCTTTTACATTCAACCCTGCGTTCCCTAACTATGGACCAAGTCATTTACAGTACATTATATAACAATCATTCCAGTACTTATTTACATTCATAAGCATAAATTGAACATTGTTCAAAAAGTTCACATAACTGAAATATGTATACATTGTCAAAGAATTTCCATGTCAGGTAAAACACTGTACATATGACAGATACAGCACTCTATATAAGCAACTCTACAAATAAATATCAATACAAAGTAGGTCAAAAATGGATGTTACATATGCCCCATGGTTCACTGAAGATACCTGCTAGGCAAACATCAATCGTTAATGGTACCAAGCAGTCGAAAATAATAATCACTTCATCCAGAGCTGAGCATGAAAAGAATACATTGCAAAACACATTAAAACACTATACACTCTATACACATAATTACCAAAACAAGACATAAGCAACATTATTCAATTATGTTAATATGTCACAACTGACTCTCATTTTGTGAAACAGTAAGTTGAGTAGTAAGCAAAATTTATCTGTATTGCCAAGAATATTGAGTAGCATTTTGTAAGCATTCAAGAAATGTAGGTATACACATACAAGTATACCCCCTACATATATCACAAGGAATCTGACATTGTACATGCAACACATCCTATAGCATGATTTTGAAGTTACAAAGGAGGAAACTATCAATGCTGATTCTAATAATAGTAGTCCATTCTTTGATATTTACATAAACAAACAGATTTAAACTGAACTTACTATTCTTTTCTTACTGCCTTTATTTGAAACACAGTCCCTCTTTGAAAACTGTAGCAAAACACATACAACACTAACAGATATGAAAATAAAATAATTTTGATACCTGCAATAGCAACTTGCACTGCATTTGACAACATTAACAAATTACATATTACATTAATCAATTGGCTGCCCATTTTGGGTTTTGGCAGTCTATTACAGACATAGTATTTTTGCCCCACTTTGGCAAGTCTTCTATGCTGCCCATTCTGTATTTAAGGCATTCCACATTTCTTTTCAATTTGACAACATTTGCTTGTAGCCCTTTCAGTACAGGGTATCACATATTTTACAACAGGTTTTAGAATCTGGAACTTCTAAGATAGTAACAGCAATTTTACATACGTAACATTTTTATAAGAACATAAATTACAGTTAAATACAGTATAGTATCTTCATAAGATAGATACATTATTTCATCTACAGCATAATATACATTTTTAGTCTGATATGATTTCTTCATTTATTCATTCCTAGGTACATACAGTTTGAGATCCACTACATTATGGACATCTAGGAGCTTCTTCGACTCTGGGTAGATTAAATAGTAGGCATTGTTGTGAGGTGTGTCTTGTCCTGTGAATGGCCCATTCTACTTACATAAATTTAGAAATTTCGTGGTTAAGTTCGCTTGATTATTCATGGGTCTTCAGAAGAACATAGTCTCCAATTTTGAACATGGCAAACTTCAGGTTGCTATTGTGCATTTTAGATCTCGTTTCAGCTTTGTTTTTTCTTTTACCAATTCTTTTTTCTGGGCTAATCCCAAATCTGTAAACGGTGGGAACTCTAGTTTTTCCTCATTTAAACATTTGCTCTTAGTATTGAGCAGAATTTCCCCAAGTGTGAACTCAGGAAACCCATGAGGCAAGGTCTTCATTAAACTCTCAAATTCACATACAAATCTGCCCTATGCTCAGTGGTTATGGTGACAATAGGTCCTACATAACCATCCTATTTCCCTCGTATACCGTTCAACAGGGTGGCTGCCTGGATGGTAGGCCGCAATATATTTAGTTTCTGCACCATTCTGCTCCATGCCATCTTTCCAGGTTTTGGAATTTAATTGGGGCCATTATTGGGCAGTACTGCACTGGGTTTTCCAATGGTTATTAACCTTTTTCAGGAGATACAATTTTATAAATTTAGAAAATACTTCCAAAATCACTAAAATACATTTACAATTACCAGAAGTTGTGGGGAGGGGTCCATACAGGTCCACAGACAGTAAATCCATGGTATCTTTAGGTAACGTGTTCTGCTTTGGGCCTTGATTAGTTCTATTGGTTACCTTAGCTCACTGGCAGATGGCACAAGACCTAATACATTGTTACCTTTAGACTCGTACTATTGGCAATCACTATAACACTAGCCAATTTATCTAGACACTCCTTTGGCCCAATGATAGTGAAAATTATCTGACATCTGTATCAAATTGGGTAGGCCAACACACCATCCATTCTTCAGTAATGAAGCCTTTCCTCTTATACAAGATACTTTTAAAAATAAAAATTTACTTTCACAGATTTCCAAGTTGGATGCTCATTTTGATGATATCGCATGCTTTTGCAAATCTGTTCAAATTCATTTTTGCCTGAACTTCTTCATGTAATTAATTTGCGAAGTTCCATCTCCATTGCATTCCTTGGGTACTTCATCAGTACCATTGGGACAATTCATTGCCACATAATTTTTTCTACCCTTTACATAGCAGATTTCATAATTAAATTGTTGCAGGTATAAAGCCCATTGGGTGAGCTTGCCATTTAGAAGGCAACAATCTTTAAGGAATGTTTGAGCTTTGTGGTCAGTGTGTGATGATCTTAAAACCCCACCAATAATCTATAAATTTCTTGAGGTCCCATAATATGGCCAAGGCTACCTCCTCCTCTGATATGGTGTAGTTCCTTTTGTTTCCTGTCAATGCCCTGCTGGCAAAAGCTATAGTTCTATGTGCTAAATTTCCTGTACCATTTATCTCCTGGAAAATTTCAATACCAATCCCATAGATGCTATTGTCAGTATTCATATTGGAAGTCTCTGACAGTACTGGGTGATGTAAAACATATAACATGTGAAAGTTTAATCTTTAAAGATTCACAATCCTGCCGACTCTCATCTGTCCAAACAAAAGCACTAAATCTTTTTATAGATTGTTCAAGTGTGGATTATTGAAGGGTTGCCCCTTAACAAATTTTCTGTAAAATCCACACCAATCTAAAAAGGCTTACAACTGTTTCCTATTTTTTGGTGGGGGAAATTTTTCTAAGGCACATAGCTTTCTCCAGGTCCTTATTAATGCCGGTATTAGTAATTATATGGCTCAAGAATTTAATTTCTAATTTTACAAGTTCACATTTCTATAATTCTAAAGTGATGACTCCTGCTTGAAGAGCAACAGTTTGGAGCTTTTTTTGCCAGTTTTCATTTGAGATAAATAAATCATCTACATAAATAGTTAACCTGGAACTCAACTCCTCCCCTAACACAAAGTCCAGAGCTCTAATAAATACTGCCAGAGAGGTATTCAGTCCAAATGGAACTACTTTGTATCGATAACATTTCCCGGTAAACAGGATTGCTTTATATTCATGCGATTCTAGACTTAATGGGATTTGCCAATAGCCAGCAGTCATGTTGAAGCTGGTTAAATACCTCAGTATGAAATTTTGGCAACATTTTGTCCAGATTTTCAGGCCTGTCCACCTCTCTTTTTACTTTGGTTAGAGTTTGTGCATCAATGGCAACATGTACTCCTCCATCCTTGTTTACAATGATAAGTGGACTGATATATTCGCTGTTACTGTGTTATATCACTCCTCATTCCATAATCTTATCTGTTTCATTCTGTATGTCCTGTTTTTTAGAAAAAGGTACCGAATGCGGTTCCACAAAGAATGGATCATGATCAGAGTTGCAATACAGTATCCAAAATTAGCCAGTCCGGGTTAGCCGAAAATGATCAACTTTTGCTTTCTAAGATAGTAATAAATTCTGCTTTCTCAGAGCCGACCAGAAAGTCTGCACGCGTGCGGTGCTCCTGCACATGTGCAACTTCCGGGTCACAGCGTGCATGCCGCAGCCGCCAGCGTTCATGTAGTGCATGTTTATGCACAGATGTCGCTTTATGCACTTGCTGGGGTACTCTGTACAAGCGCATTCTAGTGCTCTTTCCACAGCTTGCAAGCCAACCATGGGAAGGTATTTTGCGTATTAAAACATTTAAAATACTGTCACAGTCTACTCATTGAGACGTCTACTTTTATGTTACCAGTTTAACCCAGTAAGACAAGAAATACAGTGACAGCACGCAAATACGCGTAATGTTTTTGATCTAGTATTTAAGAAAGAGAGCAGTCAGCGACTTACAGCGAACCTTATTCATGATTTCAGATAACATTGAACTAATGCAAGGTTTCCTATAACTAATTCTCGGTGCCCTCAGTTACACCCACATAATTTCTGTCTCACTGACCTCTGAACAGAATAACCGCAGACCTCTCGATCACCTGCTATTTCAATACTATTACCAGTTCTGTCTAAAATCTGCATAATAACCGACAATTAGATGGTTATTGTTTATCGACTTCAGCTGAGCGTAGCCCTTCACACATTAAAAAAACCCTAAATGTAAGTATACATTGGAACAATCGGTTTAATGAGCAATTTTCCTGATAATGTACCATGGAGCAGAATGATGCAATTATGCACAGTTAGTAAACAATAATTTTTAATAATGAAAGGAATAAATCCAAACACGTTTATCACTGGTCATGAGGAATGATATAGTTAATATCAGGCATAAAAGATCAGCTCATTGACGAACGCAAGCAGTTGTGAAGATTTTCATCACTTATGCTTGATAGAAACCTTGATTTATTCATTTTCATCACCCAGAAAAACCTTACACAAACATATGTCAACCCGAACATGGACATAAGTCTCGCGGCATCTTTGTGCAGGCGTGGAAATTCTTGTTGTGAAAAATTTTCATAGAATTCTTTTGAACTTCACACTGCAAGGAACTTGTCCTTCAGTCTTGTATTGCACTTTAGGTCAATCAGTTCCATCTGTAGAACATTCAGAGCATCTTCAACTGACGACGGGAACGGTCGAGCAAAGAGGCGAATGGCAGGAGACAAGCTCGTATGATCTGCAAATTGTGCTCGAAATTGTTCCTTAATTTTTACAATTTAGCACTTTCATGGACCAGTCCAAGAGTCGGGAAATGTGCAGTGTTTTCTGTCATTAGCTGGCGCTCCCAAAGTGCAAGCTTCCTTTCAAAGGCATTTACTTTTTCCAACATGTCAGAAATTAAATTATTTTCACCTTGCAAACTGACGTTCAGGCTGTTCATGTGAGACGTAATGTCCACAAGAAATGCAAGGCCTGATATCCAACAAGGGTCTTCCAACATAGGTTCACTTTTTCCGTTCTCATGTAAGAATGTTACTATGACCAAACGTAAATAAAAAAATATTTTCAGCATTTTACCTCAACTGATCCAGCGTACTTCAGTATAGTAAGCTATGTCACCGTACTCCGCTCCTAATTCCTCCAAGATCCGCCGAAACTGGCGATGCTTATGCCCATGTGTCTTCAGGTAGTTTATAGTATGCACAACAATTTGCATGACGTTTGCTAACGTTACTGATTTTGCACAAAGCGCCTCTCGATGCAGAATGCAGTGAATTCCATACGTCTTATTTGTGCGCCCTAGCTTTTGGCTCCATCTGTGGTCACTGAGACTCACCGATTCCAATCCATACCGACACCATCAATTGCTTGCTTGACAGCTTGGAGTAAGTCCGCACCTGTAGTAGTCCCTTTCAAGGGTACTAAGTCCAAAAGTCCTCTGTTACAGACAGTGTGTTATCGACACCTCGTATATATATCACAACTTGGGCTGTATCTGTAAGATCTGTTGCTTCATCGAGCATAACAGGGAAAGCAACAAAGTCTTTTGCCTTATTTACTAGCTGCCTGTGCAGATCGCCGGCCATAGCGCTGATACGTCTTGTCACTGTTCGTTTGGATAGACTGTAAATTTCCTCAGTAGCGATTCACGAAAAGAACGCCTCCTTTCCTCTAGAGACTCCCACCCGAGTTCCTGAAGCATTTCCGTAACACTCGCGTGATGATCAAACGTACCAGTAACAAATCTAGCAGCCCGCCTCTGAATTGCTTCTATGTCCTCCCTCAATCCGACCTGTTAGGGATCCCAAACGCTCGAGCAGTACTCGAGAATAGGTCGCACCAGCGTTCTATAAGCGGTCTCCTTTACAGATGAACCACATCATCCCAAAATTCTACCAATCAACCAAAGATGACCATCTGCCTTCCCCACAACTGCCATTACATGCTTGTCCCACTTCATATCGCTCTGCAATGTTACCCCCAAAATATTTAATCGACGTGACTATCTCAAGTGCTACGTTACTAATGGAGTATTCAGACATTACAGGATTCTTTTTCCTATTCACCTGCATTAATTTACATTCATCTGTATTTAGAGTTAGCTGCCATTCTTTACACCAATCACAAATCCTGTCCAAGTCATCTTGTATCCTCCTACAGTCACTCAACGACAACACTTTCCCGTACGCCACAGCATCATCAGCAAACAGCCGCACATTGCTATCCACCCTATCCAAAAGATCATTTATGTAGACAGAAAACAGCGGACCCACCACACTTCCCTGGGGCACTCCAGATGATACCCTCGCCTCCGATGAACACTCACCATCGAGGGAAACGTACTGGGTTCTATTATTTAAGAAGTCTTCAACCCACTCACATACTTGGGAACCAATCCCATATCCACATACCTTAGTTAAGAGTCTGCAGTGGGGCACCGAGACAAACGCTTTCCCAAAGTCAAGGAACATGGCATCCGTCTGATACCCTTCATTCATGGTTCACAAGATTTCATGTGAAAAAAGCGCAAGTTGCGTTTTGCAGGAGCGGTGCTTTCTAAAGCCGTGCTGATTCATGGAGAGCAACTTCTGTCTCAAGGAAATTCATTATATTCGAACTGAGAATGTGTCCAAGAATCCTGCAATAAAACGACGTTACGGATATTGATCTGCAATTTTGAGGATCTGTCCTTCTACCCTTCTTATATACAGGCGACACCTATGCTTTTTTCCAGTCGCCCGGGACTTTACGTTGGGCAAGAGATTTGCGATAAAAGCAAGCTAAGTAAGGAGCCAATGAAGTAGAGTACTCTCTGTAAAACCTAATTGGAATCCCATCAGGACCTGGCAATTTATTTATTTTAAACCCATTCAGCTGCTTCACAACCCCAGGGATGTCTATCACTATGCCCTCCATATGGGAATCTGTATGACACTCAAACGGTGGTATGTTTGTACGATTCTCTTGCGTGAAAGATTTCTCAATTGCTAAATTTAATATTTCAGCTTTCGTTTTGCTGTCTCCGGTTGTCAGGCCGGACTGATCAGTGAGTAAATGGATGGAAGCCTACGACACGCTTACCGATTTTACGTAAGACCAGAATTTCCTTGGGTTTCTAGCAAGATCTTTTGCTAAGGTATGATGGTGGTAGTGGTTGAATGCTTCGCGCACCACTCTTTTCACTGCAGCACGAATCTCTACTAACTTTTGCCTGTCCTCATTCTCCAGATCTTTCTTGCACCGTGAGTTCAACTGCCTTTGCTTCCTGAGCATTCTCCAAATTGCGCTGTTAAACCACGGTGGGTCTTTTCCGTCCGTAACCCACATTTTTGGCGCATACTTGTCCAATGCGTGTTTTATGTGCTTAAAATTTGCCCGTAATACTTCCACGTCCATCGTACCGGAAGTCAATGAAGTTGATTCATTTACTAAGTGGGATGCTAACAACTGCTTATCTGCTCTTTCTAGTAAGAATACTCTGCTAGCCTTTTTCACCGAGTTTTTAACTTTCGTAACCATAGTCGTAATGACAACATCATGATCACTAATCCCTGTCTCAACACTGACACCATAGATAAGGTCTGGTCTGTTCGTGGCTACCAGATCTAAAATATTTCCGTTACGCGTTGGCTGTCAATGTAGCTGCTCAAGACATTTTCGGATAATGTGTTCAAAAGTAATTCACACGACGGCTTGTCTGTACCACCTGTAACGAATCCACAGACATCCCAGTCTATACTAGGTAGGTTGAAGTCGCCTCCGACTAATATAGCATGATCTGGGTACTTCTGTGATACAGAATGTAGACTCCCTTTGAATGATTCTAGAACTGTGACGGTGGAACCTGGTGGCCAGTAATAACAGCCCACAATTAACTTTATTTCCCCTAGCCCTGTTACAAGTGTCCAGATAACTTCACAATCACACTCTACTTCGACCTCAGTAGACACAATATTTTTGTCAACTGCAATGAAGACACCACCACCTCCTACGGTGTCTAATCTGTCTGTCTGATACACGTTCCAACCCTCACTAAATATTTCAGAACTTCCTATCTCAGGGTTCAGCCAGGTCTCAGTTCCGAGAATAATTTGCACGCCACACACTTCCTGGTGGGCAGTAAACTTTATTCCGAACACACTGGAAATTTACTGCTAATATCTTGATAGTTGAAGTGTCTTTACACAGAGCGCGTCCTGATTTCTCTGCCTGCACGTCGACTGGTGAGTGTTCATCAGGACACCTCGCACTACTGCCTAGCCTAAAAAAAACCCCATGTGCATGCCACAAGTACTCTGCTACCCGAGTAGCCACTTCCTTTGTGTAGTGTACCCCTGACCTATCTAGGGGCGTCCCACAATTTCCCACCCAATAGCGCAAGTCTAGAAATCTGCAGCCGAGACAGTCACAGAGTGGACGAAGTCTCTGGTTGAGACCGTCCACTCGGCTCCAAACCAAAGGACCCCGATCAACTCTGGGAACGATGCTGCAAATAGAGAGCTCTGCTTGCACCCCGCGCGCGAGGCCAGTGATCTTCACCAAATCCGCCAACCGCCCGTACGAACTGAGGATCGTCTCAGAACCCGAGCGACAGGCATCATTGGTGCTGAAGTGAGCAGCTACTTGCAGGCAACTGCGCCCCGTACGCTCGATAGCCGCAGGCAAGGCCACCTCCACATCTCGGGTGAGGCCCCCCGGCAGACAGACAGAGTGCACGTTGGAATTCTTTGCAGCCCTGTACGCTACTCCCCTAAGGGGCTCCATCACCCGCCTAACGTTGGAGCTCGCTATAACCAGCAAGCCTTTGCCCCCGTGTGCCTGCTCGGGCCCTGCTGAAGGAGCGGTCACCTGCCCACTGACAGGACGAACGGGCGAGGCCAGCCGGCCAGCCTCCACATTGACCCTCCACCTCGAGCGACTCAAATGCGTTGCAGTCCGCCACTCACCCTGAGGTGAGTCCTTTGCTTTTTCACAGTACCTGCCGTTTCTCAGTACTTCTGTCAAGGTTTCGGACACCAGGGGTAAACGGGACTGGGTGTGTTGCCGTCTTGCTTGTACCACATAAACAGGGAAGTGGAGCCGCCGCCGTTCATTTAGGACACATGTCTAATAACAGATGTCACTGTCGTTTGCTGTCACACATGTGCGCACATGATCAGCACTTCCACATCTCTGCACACTCATTTCCACTTTGACCTTTTTAATACATGACACATAGTCGTGTGACTGTTTTCATTTCTGAAGAAGTCCTGAGTACGATACATGTGAACGTGATGCTTTCAGTTTATCTTGTTCTCATCGTGAAAGCTGGTTAGTCCAAAGACTGTGTTTATGTATACATTTTCTGGGAATTACCTTTCATTTTGAGTAAAGAGGTCCACGTGACAGTTTTAGATTATGCTCCGGTAGTGCCGAAAATAAGCCGTTGCGATCCTGCAGTTGCTATACTCAAATTCCTATGTTTCATGCTGTCCATCCACCCTACACTTTTCGTCAGACTTTTTTTCCCGCGCCCTTTATAATGTTGTTGGATGGCAAACCTTGCTCCACCAGCACTGCTTAAATTATTCATTTCTTAGGTGTGCTATGCATTATCACTGAATGACCGCCAACCCGGGCGTCCGCCTGTATTCCGCCAAGCGTCAGCAGCTCGTGGTCTTGCCGTAGTGTTCTCGGTTCCCGCGCTCGGAGTCCCGGGTTTCAGTTTCGCCGAGGCCAGGGATTTTCTCTGCCTCGAGAGGATGTTGTGTGTCCATCATCATGTCATCATCATTGGCGTCAACTGAAAAGAATTTCCAATACAGCGGCCGAACTCCCACGCGTGGGGCCTCCCGCCCGACAATGCCAAATGATCATTTCATTTCATTCCGCCATGTCACTAGAAAGCCAGCACACTATCTACAAAATTACGAAACCAGCACCATACTTGAATAGTGACACATTACTGATTGTGAGCACATTCAGACATTAATCACAAATTCACGTGGTAGTAATGCAGAAGCCGAGTTGACTTTTCCGTTAATTCCCCGTGTAATGCAGCCCACAGACCTTTGTCGCTACCTCAGCGAATGATTGTTGCCGCTAGCGCCGGGGAAAGTTGAAATTTTAAACTCTCCCACAAGGACCAAAGACACTCTAAAGTTAGTACATACTAACAGTACTGCGTAGGACGAAGTTCGAACATAATGTACGAGGTAGGACTGGCAGCTTGCATTACCAAATACAATTTTTTCTTCTGTTTGACACAGTTGCACTCAAAGATTTTGATTTGTGGGGGCAATTTCTACATAACACTGTCTATCTCAAAACACGTGCCTGCAAACAATTTATAGCTGTTAATGTGATCTTCACAAAATTTTTCATTCCAGAAAAATTAGACGTTTCCCATTAGTGTAGTTAACATTGCTCTCTGTCGTTGGAAATGCTAATGTACAAAGTAATTAGGGCACGCGTATATAATAGCAATAACTAGTATTTCTATATTTGTACGGATTAGTAACACTTATTCAGGTTCCAGTAACGTTACTAAGACAACTGGTGTAAGTTTCATCTAAACGTACTTGTTGTACAATATACTGAATACGACACTGCAGAGTCCGTGTTATTCCGAATCACAGTGCGAAGTTCCGCTGCATATGCTTGCGTCTCCAGTGGAACAGGCACTACGGCGGCTACAGCGTGTGCTCGTACATCTGTACAGGTGAGGCATTTTACCTGTCTGCGAATAAATACGATATTGCGACCGGTCGCGATAAGCGGGAAACACGGCTTCGAGTCCCGGTCCGACACAAACGTTCACTGTCGTCATTCCACTGTACATCTGACGGTTGTCCGTATTCGCGACTGCGGAAACGTTTCTCGTATTTCATAGCACCTGCAGTCGCCGCTTTGCCCGTTCCTTCGGAGGTGCACAGGAACTTTGCATCGTAATTCGGAATACCAAAGGCACTGCAGTAACGCAAGTAAATTCAATGTTAGTCTGTATCCGTAAAGATAAGATTGTGACGGTAACTCTGTCATTGACGCAAACTTCCGATTACCCTTCCAGGAAGAAAGTCAAATGTAAATACAACGCATCGAAAGAAGCAGAGCAATGGGCAATTCCGTTGAGTTTTTAGTACTCAAAGCGAAATCAGTGAGCCCCTGTATCGTAGATCGTATCTCTGCTTAGCAACGTAAACAGAGATCGCAGTTTGGTTCGCACTGCTAAATAATTTAAAAATATATTTGTATTACGGACAGTTGTGCTTTGGGCGGTGTCCATTATCGTTCATAGCCTTTAGACAAGCAATTACACAAAAGTTTCGTTTGTCTGGGACCAGAATAGCGGCTTTTGCGGCCGTCCTGACCGGTCGCACTGTGGCGGTTCTGTTTGGGTTTTAAGACTTTACATTCAGTCGCTGCGTTACAGTGTTGTGTAAAATTGATTCTGGTGATGCAGAATTTTAGTTTCCTTGTTTTCACGAGCTGTGAACTGCTGACATGGCAACCGTGTTTCCCAGAAAGCTTACCCCAAGATTTGGATTTGACAAAGCAGCCCGTAATGTTCAGCCAAGTTAACTGGAAACTCGTGACTGGATCAGACGCACCCTGCTTATTATAACTTGGAGCAATACTGCTCTTTTTTGAAGCTGCTTTCCTCGTTGGTGATGGAATGGATTTTGTAGAAATTTGAAGGAAAAGCTGAATTCCGCCATCGCGATAACTCGGTGAGTAGAGTTACCATTTCAAATGCTGATGTTGATTATAATCAAGTCAGAGAATTTAATTTCCCCCCTGAGGTAGAAAACTGCTACTTAAAAGACGTGTTATCTAAATAAGGTGACATCAGGCAAATTTGTAATGAACGATGGTCAAGCCAGCATAGATTGCGATGCTTTAGTGGCGTTTGTTCTGTCGATATGCATATCAAACAAAACATTCCATCTCATATTTTGGTTTGTGGCTACAAAACGCACCTTATACACAATGGACAGACTTTGACTTGCCATATATGAAAGTGGGCATCTCTGGCAAAACGGTCTAAAAAAAGTGTTTGTATTGCAGAATAATTTACAACAGCATAAAAGGTTAACATTGGCTGATCTTGTGACCGAAAATCAATGACGGGTGGCGACCTTTCCAGCATTACGGGAAATGTGGACGACGGGCCACAAAATACTCTTGAAGCATTTCCACCTTTACTCAGGAAAGACACTGTAGACAATGCGGCTGGAAAAGTAGTATAGCCACTGACAAGAGACGTCGAACTTGTAACGGCAGTAGCACAGATTTCAGACAATGTTGTCAGCATAGATTCAAACTCTTGAGTCAAGTGCATCAGTAGACAAATCGATCCCGCCGCCATTACCCGAACAGGTCAAAGTGACACTACAGCCCCACTCTGTAGCGCTGGGCGCGCCAGTAGATGGCATTGCGCTCGTCTTGGTGACGCCACAGCCCCGCGCTGCAGTACCCGTATGTCAACCAACGCAAACAGATTCACTCGCAGATGCAACTGAAACCAAACGTGACGAGATAGCGAGTGATTGTCAACAACAGGCGACGTCACAGCCCAAATCCCAAGGCGAAGAAGCGGAGTTTAGCAGCAATAACACACAAACAGCAAACGAAAGTGATCATAGAAGTGACGGGGCGTTGGAAGAACGTTTGCAAACTGCGTCTGCGCCGCCTTTGGCAGACGAGACGAGATGTGGCACACGACTGCCCCTCAGATCCACCGACACCGCCCTCAGTGGAGAACTGCTCAGGGGGTGGGCGGAGCAGACATTCGGTGAAGGCCAGAGTCAATGCAAAGCGCAAGTAAAGTAAAAAGAAAGGTTCTAATGCAAACCGGGACGGTGGTCTCCAGTCAGATTCTCAGGAAGTATCCGGCATGGAGTGGCATGAAATGACTGACTAGCGGGAAAAAAGGTCACTCCCCTATGATTGTCATAAACGATTACCACCTTAAATATTAATAGGATACAGTCGGATGTTAAAATAGCTGCTCTGAAACGGTTTCTGTATGAGTCAGCGACGGATATTGCTGTCCTACGGGAACTGGTATTCCCACAATTAAATTTGTCCAATTACGTCGATTTTTACAATATTTCCACTGAAAGGAGTGCTGCACGGCCATTTTAGTTAGAGAAGGCATCCCCGTACATAACGTTGATAAATTAGAATCGGGGTGAGGTATTGTAATAAACGTAGCAGGAGTCACTATAGTCAGTTTATATGCTCCTTCTGGCAGCAGTAATAAAGCTGCAAGAGCCACATTCTTTAATGAAAACGTAATTTCTTTACTGAGGAAAAACCCCCTCCGACTTAATAGGGGAAAATTTTAATTGTGTATTGAGTCGAAAGGATCAAATCCCCAACTTCAATTAATCAACTGACCTGAGACGTCTCGTTGATGATTTAAAAGATGCATGCGAAATAAAATAACCAACAATGGTGAACTTCACTCATATTGTTACGAATTCATGTAGTATAATTGACAGAATTTACGTATCGGAAAATTTAGCAGATAAGGTACTGAAAACACAAACTGTTCCCGTTAGTTTTTCCGATCACAGTGCGTTGTTGACCTGCGTAAATTTAACACCACAACCTACCAGAAGAGTAAGAAGCCAGTGGAATCTAAATATTTCGTTATCATCAGAACACGACTTAGAAGATGCCCTAACCAGAGCTTGGGAAATGTCTCCATTCACTGAACAACTTTCCAAGTGTGATAGAATGGTGGACCCAACGAGCGAAACCGAAGCTAAGGAAAGTTTTAATATAGCCAGAGAAAGGAAACAGACTGTAGAATTCTACTACAGCGTGCTAAGGGAACTCTACGATCAGACAGATGCAATTCCTACAGGATTAAAACACATCAAGCAAATAAAGACAAAATTATCAAGTCTGAAACGTAAGAAACTGGAGGGACTTGAAATGAAATCCAAAGCAAAGTCAGTCACTGAAGATGAGACTGCTGCACTGTACCACCTTGTCAGACACGCCAAGAATAGATGATGTTTCGTGGATGAACTTCAGATCGATGGTGGTACCATACTCACCACCCAGAAGGAAATAATTACAGAGATCTGAGCGTATTATGAACGTATGTATGCGTCAGGGGAAACAAACGAAGAAGAATACGATGAGCTCTTTGGTGCATATCTTCCACGAATATCGCGAGATTTCTTCGGACATCACCAAGGAAGATCTATTAGAAATCGTGTGCAGCTCCCCCGCTAAGAAATCTCCAGGACCTGACAGACTGCCCATTGAATTCTATAAACGATTTTGGACCCTAATAGGAGAAAAGTTCACCGAAATTGTCAGTGAAGTCTTACAGGGGAAGCCAGTGCCTGCAGAGTTGAAACAATGCAAAATCGTGTTGATCCCGAAGAACAGAGGCTGCAAAGAAATAAATAACCTACGGCCGATTTTGCTTTTAAATTCTGATTATAAAATTATAGCTGGAGTAATTAACAAGCGCTTTACACCATGCACCGCTGACGTCATAGGCCAACAGCAGACTTGTGCTTTCAGAAGGACGATTTTACAAACTGCGGTTTTGTATCGCGATGTCATTGCGCTAGCGCAGGCAAGTAACATAAAATGTGGACTGCTTTTCATAGACGTCCATAAGGCATTTGATCAAATTAATCACAAATACCTGATAGAGACAATGCGTCGAATGGACTTCCTGCCAAAAACCATCGACATCCTCGAGAACGTGACTATGGGTGTTACTGCACAAATCTCCGTTAACTGTCAACTGAGAAAAAAAATTGAAATAAAAAGGGGCGTTACCCAAGGAAGCCCCTTATCCATGCTCCTGTTCGACATACCGCTGGAACCTCCCCTGAGACAGCTACAGCACAGGCTGACAGGCATTACCATGACCGTGGTAGGCGCTTACGCTGACGATGCAGGCGTAATCATCAGAGACCAAACAGATGTGACACAACTAGAGATGGTACTTGCAAAATACTGTTCCGCATCAGGTGCGAGGGTAAATGGAAACAAAAGTAAATTTCTAAATATAAAGCGGCTTGCTAACTTGCGATTGAGTGGGCAAACCGTGTTAATGAACACAAAGCTCTTGGAATAGCATTGACAACTCCCCTTTTAAAAATGATAGCAATAAGTTGGCGGGAGGTGGCAAGAAAAATCAAGGGAGCTTTGATTGAAAACTGTCAACGTAGCATAGACCAGTTCCAGAGAATACTGTTCATCAAGACATATATTTTATCCAATGCCTACTGCATAGCACAGGTTCTCCCCATTCCATCAATGGTGGAGAAGGCGATCATGTCCACCTTACCAAAGTTCTTGTGGAAAGGGGAATTGTTTCGAGTGCCGGTGAAGACAGCAGTTTTGGATCCAAGCAATGGAGGAATGGGTCTGACATAAAGTGTAAAGCGATGGCATTGTATGTTAAACGAACATGGAGCATAATGTGTAACGATCCATGGTGCACTACAGCAAAACTATACATTGTCAGGCCCGAAAGTGTAGAGCCGCCGATAAATATACAAAAAATAAGTTTTAAGCTAAAACACATTAGGGAGTATAATCTTGAACTAAGTTATCCCAGCAAAAAGCTTTTAAACTCCAAAAAAGTTACAGCAAAGGCGATTTTAGCTGAAAGACTGAAACATGAAAATATGGAAAATGAATTCGAGAAAATACTGAAATATCAGAATCATAATAAGAAATGTGGTAACATGCTCCGAATTGTCTTCAAAAGAATGGGTATTGGTTAGGAACTGTATTCCTAGTAGAGAGGGAATGGGTTGGGTTCCCGACCCCAACCTCACCTGCAAGTCGCACATGAAAAATAAATCACTAGTACAGCAGATACAAGAATATGACGGCAAACATCTGGTGTCTGATATGAAGGAAGATCTTGAACTCCCCAAGGATGCGTTTAGAAGGCTGGAACTGACAAACATAACAAGGCAGTGAAGGATTTTGCGATGTCGCTGTTCGGGACTGCTCCTCTGTCCACGTAATTTACCCTGGAAGGAACACACGTCAAGGATTTACTGAATGATTAATTTGGGTCCGGGAAATTATGATGAGGAACCTCAGGCTGCAGAAGAAGAAAATGTGCGTGCTGAACTGCCACCTGTTGAAGGTAACAGTGAAGGTGCCGATTTGTGCTACTGCTAAAGACTCATTCTTTGAACACTGTAATTTATGACTGCAATTATCTGTCACCTCATTTATGTCATTTCTTTCTTTTTGTCCAACAACACAATTCATGGCAGTGGGTTTTCCATTTTCCACTGTAAAGTACATGAGGAGAAACATTGGGTTTTTAATCAGAATAACAAAGTCGATTGGGAAACATTCAATTTTTATACATATAATAATGATAAACAAGAACCGCAGTGGTAATTATCGTAAAAACAAACAAAGCAATAATTTTTGCGACATCTTGCGCAACATATAAAAACGGGCGTTGACAATTAATCTGTACAAGAACATGCCCCATTAACATTTACGAAAATATTTCTAGTTTATGATAATTTTGAGGCAAACCAGTCATACTGAATCACGTCTCGGAATATTGGTGACGGTGATTGATGGAGAATTATAGAATGAATTTTGATGCAATCTTCCCGGGAATTAATTTCACGATTCTCCTGTTAGAATGCGCTGCAATTTTGCAAGCGCTTTACGAAATTTTTAACTTGTCTGTAGAAGTAAACATCACAAGGTTGTACCAAAGAAGTGCATTTTTGAGGTATGACTTTTAGAGACCAAGTTGGCATATTTTCATCATCTTGAAAAATTGCATCATATGTCTCCGGAATCATTCGACCTCCCCAAGAGTCAATGAGAAGTAAATATTTACTCTCCCCGACGAAAGATTTTAAATATTTGCGGAGAAAATTCATGTATAAAACTGTTGTTCCTTTTCCGGACTGCGATGATGTTACGATGACGTTCGTATCAGTATTGCCATAGCCATCTATTAATTAGTGAATACGAGGTCCGAAACGACCGGTCGCTTCTTGTAAGCATATGAAGACATGTGGGAGCAGTTTTCCGGATAATGTTATTGAATATTGTGCGGTGTACGAATGCGTCACTTTATTCAAATCCGACTTTTTCACGAAAACTGTTTTACTTACTTTTTCAGTGAGATTGATATTGGTATCCTAAAACAATAGTATTTTAATATTAAACAATATTCGAATGTGTATGTAAATATCTTTTTCTATAATTAAATTTGAATTGATATATTTAACATCGGTAAAAACATTTTGTACGCAGAAAACATGTATTTACCTGTTTGGTCAGTATGTATCGCATAATCCTCGTGGTATTGAGGGATTAACCGGCACGTCTGCCGACGAAAGGCCTCCGCAGACGCCTGGATGGCCTCCATTGACGCCGCCTCTTTTTTCGAAACCAGTTTCGTGAGCTTGCGTTGTGAAATTCTGTGCTTCTGTTTAAATGCCGTGACCTATCGATCAGACGCCTTGAATTTGAAATCGACGAATTGTGCAGCCGCAATCAGTGTCCATTGCTGTAAATTTCTTGTCGTGACTTGCTGATGTTGCTGTCTTGCTTCCACAAAACGGTCGTAGGTCCACTAATCTATCGCCTCAAATTTATCCATTCGCGTACTACCACTTTTAATATCTTTCTCCCATTGGGAAAGATATTCTTTTCTCTTCAATTGGCGGCATCCCTTTTTTTTCCCAACGTCGCCAAGGAATACGTGAGGTGCGGTTTAGCAATATTCACGACTTTGTAGGCTATGGGAATGATGTCACTTTTAAATCTTTTCGCTGACGGTTTATATTCGTCTGGAGACGAATCATTTTGTGGCACTTCGAACTGTTCGTCGTTCTCCTCACATTCTTCACACTCCTCATGAGCGTGAATTAATTCCTCTTCAGTTACGAATGTTTTTGCACCCAAAAGTTCCAGTGTATTATTATAAAGTTCTCCGGCCAATAACATAGCATCGAGAGAGATTTCTTCCGAAGATGTCGATGCAATTAAAATATTTTCCGTCAACAGCATTTCATAATACACCACTGCGCCCTTCAATCGTAATTTTGATAGATCACTATGAACGAATTCTTCAGGAATTTCTTCTCCTATTCCAGATAAGCCAGCAACTTCTTCAGTCGACGTGTTTAACCTCTGATCGGAATAACACGTCGAAATTTGAAACAGGCATGTCTGTTCACGACGAAGTCGAAAAACAAATTGCCGTTTACTTCTCGCGGCTCGCGCACAGTCCTATGCGCAGATGGCCGTTACAATCCCAAGGGGGGGCCCTTACAAAGCCCCTCTAAACCTTGAAACCCCATGAAACGAAATAGAGCAACGAGCACGAATATTTTTCAGTGAATGAAAAACTTTACATTCTTCAGCTAAAATAATGCCAGTTTGAGAAACTTTTTGAATAATTGGTTGAATAACAAAAGAAAATGAAACAGAAGAAAAAGAACCCAAGCCCTCTGGTATAAGAGTCCGAGCCCTAACCATTTTTTTAAATTTGTCATAAAATTCCACAGTAGTACATAATTTTCAACCAACATTTAAAAGTAATAAAACAAACGAAAATTAATTACAGGTTCCTTGACATTTTAGAAGAAATAAAGCCCTAAACCAGATAGTGATGTTCGTCACTTCATCGTATTTGTTTTTCAAAGATTAAATTATGTCTCGTTTCTTCATGTTCTGAGTCGCATAATCGAAAATGGATTTCACATGATGCTTCTTCTGAGGAAGTCGGCGTATGTATCATAGTAATTATTTATGCGTAGTAGCTTGTGATGCTGGTCGGAGATGTACGTCCAAAAATCTCCTTCGCTCCTTTCTTTACTGGAGAGCAGGTAAAACACCACGTGTCCCTTCAACCAGTTGTCGGCATTTTCCTTTGAGGTGGGGTAAAATTCTTCTTCCGGGCATAAAAGGCACGCTGGCGTTATCAAATACGGCAGTTTTCTCTGCATAGTTGATAATTTTTTTTTGATTGACAACCATATGTTTGCATTTCCACAGACAAATTGATGCTCATCTGTGTCAATCAGGTTGCAAGTGGTACGCGATGGGGAATCAGCCAGATGAATGGAATGTAGTCTGGAGTTCGTTGAAACTTTCCTATTCACAAAATAATACCACAATGACTAGGCCAAACGGTGGCTCGACACTGGACCAACATTTTATACTCATAAGGCACCTGAGAAACTTTGGATCGATTTTTCACGGGATTTTCCGAGTGGTGCGTCCTAATATTTTAACCACGTGAGGTGTTAGGGGTCCACGCAAAATTTCGGACAAATCCCCGACCCCGTGGTCGTGCCGTCTCCTTGTGAGTTATGGTGGGGAGGTGGCAGACCTCCACGTGGCCTGCGTTTACGTTTAGTGATTTTGCTGTCTCCTCTTCGTTTATTGCTGTCACGTCAAACGAAAAGAAAATTGATCTCTGTGGCCGGGAGCTATCAAGCGAAGTAAAGTACATTGATATGAGTACGGTAGACTAAAATATGTTATTAGTTTCAAATTTTATTTCCACCTTCCTGACAGTTGGGCCTTAATCGCCTCGCAGAACAATACTTCAGCTGTTTGCTGCATTTCAAAAGTGCACGTTTTCATCCAACCAATTATTATGTTAAAAGCACCTGCAAACACGATTTAAGTTTTGACAGAAACTTGTCCAGTTTTTAGGTATAATCTACCCTGGTTGCTTACATGCTTCAGTACTCTCCCCATAAAATTCTGCAGGAATGCAATTATGCGAGACGAAATGCAATTTCGAAACCAAAGAGGAGAGTATGTTCGATATCTGGTCTTTGGGTTTACACAAATTTGTGAATAGACCCGAAATACTATGAGCGTAGAACCGCAAGTGGAGAGGCACATCCTGCAGAAATCTGCGCACTGTACCGTGTTGGCTGTTCGTGCAGCTGCCTCTGAGCGTGATCTTATTTCGGCGATAACAGAACCAAGTCAGGAGCACGCCTTAGGCAGCCAAGGTGGCCAGTGACTGTCGATGTGGACCAACAAAGAAACGTTTCCAACAGGTTGTAATCGACCCCCACGGAATCGGAATTTTCCATTAGTGTGCAAAGGCCTCCATTACGACAGTCATGAACCAATGCTCTGTGCAGACGGGTGTTCATTTGGAATGATTCTTGTGATGGTCGGGGCTAGGTTCTCACATAAAGCAATCAATTTAAGAAGTACAAACAGCACATCTTCACCTCTGGTGACGGCATTCGAAAAATGTAGTGTTGCACTGTGGTTCCAAACGGACATACGAGACGTCACTTGGCTACTTGTTGCGCGAGAGTCCTTATAGGGTGGGCCATGGCGGAGGCCTAATCATGCCAGGTTGAAAGTCATTCACCAGTAAGCTTCCTTAAGCGAGAGTGTTTTTTGGTGAATGTGCCACTGATCGTGCAAGAACACTGGGCACCTGAATCTTATTTTATTTCGGCATGAGGTGTGCAAAATATCGGTGCTGGACTGAGATTCGAACTCGGATCTCCCTTTTCGTCACGTCTGATGCCGTGGTGTTGATACTTTCCACCGTTCGCCTTGCGGTCTGCGCGGCTGCCCCGTCAGAGGTTCGAGTCCTCCCTCTGGTATGGGCGTGTGTGTCGACCTCAGCGTAAGTTAGTTTTAAGTTAGATGATGTGGCGGAGGGTACCGTGAGTACCTCTATCGGTTCTCCCTTCTATTCCAGTCTCGTATTGTTCGTGGAAAGGAGGATTGTCGGTATGCTTCTGTGTGGGCTCCAATCTCTCTGATTTTATCCTCACCGTCTCTTCACGAGACGTAGGAGGGAGCAATATACTGTTTGACTCCTCGGTGAAGGTATGTTCTCGAAACTTCAACAAAAGCCCGTACCGAGCTACTGAGCGTCTCTCCTGCAGAGTCTTCCACTGGAGTTTATCTATCATCTCCGTAACACTTTCGCGATTACTAAATGATCCTGTAACGAAGCGCGCTACTCTCCGTTGGATCTTCTCTATCTCTTCTATCAACCCTATCTGGTACGGATCCCACACTTCTGACCAGTATTGGAGCAGTGGGCGAACAAGCGTACTGTAACCTACTTCCTTTGTTTTCGGATTGCGTTTCCTTAGGATTCCTCCAATGAATCTGTCTGGCATCTGCTTTACCGACGATCAACTTTATATGATTATTCCATTTTAAATCACTCCTAATGCGTACTCCCAGATAATTTACGGAATTAACTGGTTCCAGTTCCTGAGTTGCTATGTTGTAGCTAAATAATATGGGATCTTTCTTTCTGTGTATTAGCAGCAAATTACACTTGTCTACATTGAGATTCAATTGCCATTCCCTACACCATGCATCAATTCGCTGCAGATCCTCCTGCATTTCAGTACAATTTTCCATCGTTCCAGCCTCTCGATATATCATAGCATCATCCTCAAAAAGCCTCAGTGAACTTCGGATGTCATCCACAAGGTCATTTATGTATATTGTGAACAGCAACGGTCCTATGACACTCCCCTGCGGCACACCTGAAATCACTCTTACTTCGGAAGACTTCTCTCCATTGAGAACGACATGCTGCGTTCTGTTATCTAGGAACTCTTCAGTCCAGTCACACAATTGGTCTGATAGTCCCTATGCTCTTACTTTGTTCATTAAACGACTGTGAGGAACTGTATCGAACGCCTTGCGGAAGTCAAGAAACACGGCATCTACCTGTGAACCCGTGTCTATGGCCCTCTGAGTCTCGTGGACGAATAGCGCGAGCTGGGTTTCACATGACCGTCTTTTTCGAAACCCATGCTGATTCCTACAGAGTAGATTTCTAGTCTCCAGAAAAGTCATTATACTCGAACACAATACATGTTCCAAAATTCTGCAACTGATCGACGTTAGAGATATAGGTCTATAGTTCTGCACATCTGTTCGACGTCCCTTCTTGAAAACGGGGATGACCTGTGCCCTTTTCCAATCCTTTGGAACGCTACGCTCTTCTAGAGACCTACGGTACACCGCTGCAAGAAGGGGGGCAAGTTACTTTGCGTACTCTGTGTAAAATCGAACTGGTATCCCATCAGGTCCAGCGGCCTTTCCTCTTTTGAGCGATTTTAATTGTTTCTCTATCCCTCTGTCGTTTATTTCGATATCTACCATTTTGTCATCTGTGCGACAATCTAGAGAAGGAACTACAGTGCATTCTTCCTTTGTGAAACAGGTTTGGAAAAAGAGATTTAGTATTTCGGCCTTTAGTCTGTCATCCTCTGTTTCAGTATCATTTTGGTCGCAGTGTGTCTGGACATTTTGTTTTGATCCACCTACCACTTTGACACAAGACCAAAATTTCTTAGGATTTTCTGCCAAGTCAGTACATAGAACTTTACTTTCGAATTCATTGAACGCCCCTCGCATGGCCCTCCTCACATTACATTTCGCTTCGCGTAATTTTTGTTTGTCTGCAAGGTGTTGGCTATGTTTGTGTTTGCTGTGAAGTTCCCTTTGTATCCGCAGCAGTTTTCTAACTCGGTTGTTGTACCGCGGTGGCTCTTTCCCATCTGTTACGATCTTGCTTGGCACATACTCATCTAACGCATATTGTACGATGGTTTTGAACTTTGTCCACTGATCCTCAACACTGTCTGTACTTAAATCAAAACTTTTGTGTTGAGCCGTCAGGTACTCTGTAATCTGCTTTTTGTCACTTTTGCTAAACAGAAAAATCTTCCTACCTTTTTTAATATTTATATTTACGGCTGAAATCATCGATGCAGTAACCAGTTTATGATAGTTGATTCCCTGTTCTGCGTTAACTGTTTCAAATAGTTCGGGTCTGCTTGTCACCAGAAGGTCCAATATGTTATCGCCACGAGTCGGTTCTCTGTCTAACTGCTCAAGGTACTTTTCAGATAAAGCACATAAAAAATTTTCACTGGATTCTTTGTCCCTGCCACCCGTTATGAACGTTTGAGTCTCCCAGTCTATATCCGGCAAAGAAAAATCTCCACCCAGAACTGTAAAATGGTGGGGAAATCTACTCGAATTTTTTTCCAAATTATCCTTCAGGTGCTCAGCCACAACAGCTGCTGAGCCAGGGGGCCTATAGAGACATCCAATTACCATGTCTGAGCCTGCATTAACCGTGACCTTCACCCAAATTATTTCACATTTCGGATCTCCGTCAATTTCCTTCGATACTATTGCACTTCTTATCGCTATAAACACGCCTCCCCCTTCATTGTCCAGGCTGTTGTTTCTGCGGTATACATTCCAATCTGAGTTTAGAATTTCATTACTGTTTACATCTGGTTTCAGCCAACTTTCTGTCCCTAGTACTATGTGGGCATTGTGACCGTTTATTAATGGGAGCATTTCTGGGACCTTTCTATAGACACTCCTGCAGTTTACTAATAGGTTATTAATATTGTTATTCCCCATTGCGTTTTGCCTACTACTACCTTGTCGTGTCTCAGGAGGCGTCCTGTTGGGCCTAGGGAGGGAATTCTCTAACCTAAAAAACCCCCATGTGCACTCCACACATACTCCGCTACCCTTGTAGCCGCTTCCGGCGTTTACTGCACGCCTGACCTATTCAGGGGGACCCTACATTTCTCCACCCGATAGCGGAGGTCGGGAAATTTGCACCCCAGATCTCCGCAGAATCGTCTGAGCCTCTGGTTTAAGCCTTCCACTCGGCTCCAAACCAGAGGACCGCGATCGGTTCTGGGAACGATACTACAAATAGTTAGCTCAGATTCCAACCCGCGAGCGAGGCTTTCCGCCTTCACCAATTCCGCCAACCGCCTGTACGAACTGATGATGACCTCTGAACCCAGACAGCAGGAGTCACTGGTGCCGACACGAGCAACAATTTGCAGTGGGGTGCACCCAGTGCTCTCTATGGCCGCCGGCAGGGCCTCCTGCACATCTCCGGTGAGACCCCCCAGCAAGCAGAGTGAACACTGGCCTTCTTCCCAGACCTTTCCGCTTTTTCCCTAAGCCTAACGTTGGAGCTCCCAATAACTAGTAAACTCCTCCCGCCGTGTGCCTACTCGGACCTTGCTGAAGGAGCGGCCACATGTCCACTCACAGGCAGAGCGGGCGATGCCACACGGCCAGCCTCCACATTGACCCTCCGCCGCGAACGCCGCTGAACCCGCCACTCCCCTTGGGGAGAGGGTGGCCCAACCGCGCCCGGTACCCGCGAAGATGTCTCGACAGCAGGGACAGTGGGTGACGCATGTGTAACACCTGGGGTGTACCGTGCGACGCACCAGACTCCCCTCTGCCGCTACACTCCGAGGCAGCAGCCTGAAGACGGCTGACCGCGGCCATCAACACGCTCAGCTGTTCGCGGACAGTGGCCAGCTCCCCCTGCGTCCGTACACAGCAGTCACACATCCTATCCGTCCTAAGAAATCAATTTACTGAGGAGAGTTAATTAACCTTTAACTAGACTGCTAATTCACTAAAGGCGGCTGATAGTTGACTGAACTGTGGTTACCAGAGACTTCTTGTAGAAAACAATGAAAAAAGCCCTACCTGTCTAAGGACTGTATTCAAAACACTAGCACTACTGGCACTATGGCTGACTAAAGGGACTCTCTCTGACTGTATTCAAAACAAACACGAAATCTATGGAACACTATTACTAGCACTCGACAATTAAAGCTTCCTAAAAGCAAAAACACACGGAGGAAGCAGTGACAAGTAAAAAAAATACAGTTAATACTTAAATTAAGGTAGCTCGCTGCACAGCAGACGTGACGCATACTGCAGTTACGACGACACTGACACTAGTGGCACTATGGCTCACTAAAGGGACTCTTGAGATCAGTTACTGCCCTGAATGGTGGTTACAAAATTAATGGTGCGCGTTCTTGCCTGGAGAGTGAAAATGACAATGCATGAGGTGACTGGCCCGTATCGAACTACGGTGGGTAGAGGCAGATAAAGTATTCAAACTGTCCGTGAATATAGCGACATGGTAGCTGCGGCACATGTTGTCACGCTCTAGTGCGCCGTAATGTCGCTCGATTTCGGGAATGCTTTCGATAGGGAGAGTCACCAGTGCCTTCTCGAAACAATGACCGTACTGGATTTTCTGCAATATTTTGTCAAGGTAATTGGTATAGTGTTGAAGAACAGCAGTTTGCAAATCATGATCAGTGAGTGGTCAGCTAACCAGGCAGCTCGCACTCAAGAGCTGTGTGCGACGAGAGGTGGTGCTGTGTGGAGGGCCTCGTTCGCCACTGCCGCTGAGGCCCTGCTAGCCGCTCTGCAGAAGCTGCTACGAGGGCTGCACGCATGCGCGCGCACACACACACACACACACACACACACACACACACACACACACACACACAATCGCAATAACAATAATCAATAATACACAGCATAATAAGATCAATGATAAGTACATGGTGTTCAACTAACGGAGCAAAAGAAGCAGACTGTCAAAAGAACATTGCTACAAACTCCGGAAAGTCTTTGTACACGTCAGGAAAATGTTGTCCCATGTAACAGCTTCGCGCCAACACAGTTGTCACTAGTGGTATTTGAACGTTATACCTTCTCATCCATGCGAGATCTAGGATGCAGTTACTCACCGATTCGCTCTTCCTGTGCTCGGCAGCTCTCGTGATACCTTTAACTACCGTTTACACGTGCCCTGTTTCGGTTCATACTCCATCGACATAACAGCTTTTGGCACCGATCTGAGAGTCTGACATCTGGACGGATGGGTGTTAGTGTTGTCATCCCTGCATTTAATTTCACAGAGGGATCATTAGGCTTTTCTATGTGCTGAATGTGTGCATCCTTCGATCACTTTTTATTTATTTACCTGAAACTTATTGCAGTCATTCTACTTCATCGTCCGTCGAACTTAGAATTACATTCTTTAGCGACCTGTAGTACTTTATTCCTGGCTTTCCCTGACTATTTTTCCGTCTTTCATCAAACATTTTATGTATTTTTTCGTTTTCTCAGGTTTCTTCAGAGTTGCCTTCCTTGCTCCAACATTTCTCTGTTCAGTTTTCGTGTTTCGCGTTGTCAGTGACACCAGCTGCTGAAATTCCAGCTGACACATTCATTATCGCGTTATCTACAGCCTTACAGAAGTAGAAAAACCCATTTCATTCGTCAGCTCTTCAGTATCCCATTTATCTGCACACTGATTGCTCCTAACAGTTGTTTTCAGTTTGTTCACCACCATAACTAACTGACCCTACGTCTGCTCGTGCGTACCTCTTACAATTCATCGGATTCTCTATCTGGAAACGATATAATGCAGCTGGAACCTTCCAATACTTCCAGGTCTGTCTTACACACCACCACCTTCCTCCTTAACCTTCTTGATAGCCAGAGATGCTGAGGCGCTGAAGCAATCATACAAATATCACAGAACAGAGAGTGTAGACTTGCAGTAATTCCGCCACACGGAGCAAGGGGTCTCTCACACAGGGAGCGGTGTGGACAGAACCAGCTTCGAACTGATGAGCAAGTCCACCAGAGGACTGTTTAGTAATGACTGCACATGGTAAGCAAAATGTCTTGAAATTTTTTCTGGAGCTGCTGTCCTACAGGTCATACATATTTCAAAAGTGGTTGTAACAATAAGAAACTTTACTAGTAGCTCAAAGTGTTAATCACGATATTTTTCAAAGTTTGGAAGGGCCACTTGTCCTTAACATTTGACTGTCTGTTACCATTATAACAGCTACAAAGACAGACAGACGTACAAATGCCTCTACCTGAAACACATACTTTGGTCTGTACTGGTCTAAGATGCTACACTTCAGGGATTGGTAACCAACCAGTCCTAGGACGTTTATTATGTATAGTAAAACGACAATATCTAAAAGGGTGCACATGAAATGCGAGGTAGTTAAGTTATGTGGGTCACGTACAAGGAGGCTTAATCCAGTTCAGATCATTCGGATACTTTTGAGAACGATAGTATCAGAGCTGGCCTGTACAGTGGGTCTGTAATTAAGTTTTGTGTAAGTGTCAGGCACTGTATGTGCATTTTCTTCATGCTTAATTTTGAACTTCCTGTTGTGTGGTATGGTGAGAAACTGCTGTGGGGAACTCAGGTGGTGCAAATGAATGTGATTACCGCACTGGTAAATCATTTGTATTTACTGGACCGCTATTCCTGTTGTTGGCGTGTATGAGTGTGTGTGTGTGCGCTGCAGTGGGCCGTCCCCAGGACACGCCTGCTCACACTGTGCCTCTCTCTCTGTGTGTGCAGCCCACCAGCCGCTGCACAGCTGAGGCCCGCCACCACCTCCACCACCACCTCCGCCACCACCACCACCGCCGCCACCACCACCACTGCCGGCACAACCCGCCAGACTCCTGCTGCTGCTGCTGCTGCTGCACTGCCCACGACTCCTGCACCTGATGACGCCACTGTCTCTCACTTGCGGTAAGTTCTCACCATACACACACACACACACACACACACACACACACACACACACACACGACCATTCTGTGGTAGATAAGATTTAAATACCGAAAAGCAAAGTGTAAATGCAGAGTCTAGAGTTAATGACGGTCAGCAAAGCGAACTGGCACTAAAATCAGAACAATACAGTCAGATGAACAATGGGGCTGTATCGACATGATAGGAGGTTGTATCGTGAGAGAGAGAGAGTCATTAAGAATACGTTGGTAGGGAAAATAGTGAGTTATTGTTAACAGTTCAGTGATTTATTCTCACGCAGCGAATGTCAGCGATAATTCAGGCACACACACACCAACGTCGTACACAGAAAATCTGGTGGCAGGGAGCCACTGTGACTGCACTGAATGTGTGGCTCTCTGTGTCAAAAGAGGTAAACGTCCAGCACTCTTGGCATATTGGAATGGTCTAGCAGGGGTCAGATAAACACATGTTTGTGAGACCATTTGGGGTGGTTGGCAGCACTGAGACAGGACAAAAAGAAAAACAATTATTTGCCATAAAATTTCCGCTAATAACAACAAATATGCTCGTCAAGCAGCAAAGAGAAGCAAATGTCGGCAGAGCGTCAGCTCGTGGACGACTTTGGTCGACCCGCCGCAGTGTGGAGTAACAGCCAGTCCCAGTAACAACACACATGCGAAGCAGAAACTCTGCCTGCTGTTAACCATGTTTCTGTCTGTGTGACCAACGAGTTTAAAGTGCTGTGAGCATCCAGAGTCCACACTTACTTGTACTGTGCGCTCCTATCTCTGTCCTGCCCTACAGGTTTTACCCTCTGCAGCTACCTCTAGCACCATGGCAGTTGACCTCTGATGACTTCACATGTAACCTATTACGCTGACCCTTGTACATGTCACGGTTTTCCACATATTGTTATCCTCACCTATTCTGGAGGGACGTTTCAGTGTTCCTCTGGTATGAGTTCACCTAATTTCAACATCCTCCAATAGCACCGATTTAGGATGCTTCGATTTCCTTCTCGTTTTTTCCCGTAATCCACGATTCATTTTCATACAGTACTTTGTTACAAACATACATTCAGAGGTTTCTTCCCCAGTTAAGGACTATCTTTTGTACCAGTAGCCTTGTTTTGTGAGGAATGTCCTGTTTTCGTGTGCTAGATAACTTTTTATAACCACCTCGCCTTGTCCCTAAGTGTAAATACGCTTCGCACATAGCAGAATCCCTGCAATTTGTCAGCTTCGTGGTCCTTAATTCTGATGTAAACTTTGCCATCAATGTTATTTCCGCCACTCCCCAACATTTTCCTCTTTCTTCTGTTCATTAATCCTAATTCAGTGATCATTTGACTATTTATTACATTCACCAACTCCAGCGATTCTCTCTCACTTTCAGTGATAGAAATATCGCCAGGAAATTTTATCAACGAAATGCTTTTTACCCTCAGTTTTAATTAAATTCCTGGAAGTTTCTTCAGTTCCACCAACGATTCTTTAGTGTTCAGACTGAATATTTGTGGAGACTACCAGCATCGCTGTCTTCCACCATCTTTAATCAAAGCACCAATCCTTCCTGATTACTGTACATATTCTGTGTTATCTGCTGTTCCCTATGTCTTGTACCTATTTTTTTTAAAGTTTCGTACACTTTCACTATTTCACATTGTCAAACGTCATTTAAAGATCTACAAATCCAATAAAGATCTCCATTTTTCTTACACATTCCTTCCACTATCAGGCCGAAGGTCTGATAGGCCTCTCTCGATCCTTTACTCCAAATTTAGTGCGCTCAACAGATCCTCAGTTTTATCTTCGATTCTTCTGCGTGTTATAATTATTCTTGTTAGTAATTTGGATTAATCAGCTGTTTAGCTCACTGGGCGAAAGCTGTCGCGATATCGACCCTTGCTCGCCTCTGTAGTGTTTGGATGGTGTGTTTCTGGCAGTCTCTTGTTACGACTCCTGTCTCATGGATCCTACAGACAAAATTGAATTGTCGTTTGATTTTCACCCTCCCAAATGATCATGTAAGTTCCAAGGGAATGTTAACTAACCGTTCCACCTTGTTTGTGTGCAAGTTTTCCAGAGCTTTGTGAAATTATGAGTGTAATGGCCAGTCCCCCACGTTTTCCAATTCGGCTTCCATCTCTTCTTCTGTCACGTTATATGTTAGTTCCTCCCACTCAAAGAGGTCTTTAACGTACTATGTTCTTCCATCTGCTCTCTCTTGCGCGTTTAAAACACTCTTTGTGTAGTCATCCTTGCATTTAATTTCACAGAAGATTGTTCCCACTTTTGCATGTGCTGAATGCGTCCTTCCTATGTTCCTTTCCTTTTCGATTTCTTCTAATTCTTCCTGCAGTCATCCTGCTTTTACTTCCCTCAAATTTCCGACTGATTTCATTTCAACAATGTGACCTCAGACTTAGTTCCTGGAGTGGCAGAGAATCGTCCTGACGCATTTACTTGATATTTTCCTGTCGTTACCATTGAACATTCTGAATGGTCGTTAAATAAGGGATGGTATAGATTAGAAGATTTATGTTTCCGAGTGCAGAAAGCTCGTTCAAAGCTGAAACTACAGTCACTTTAACCTTTTACACCGAAAATTATCCAACTTGACCCCCACGGGGTCAAGGAGCGAGCTACATGTGATGGTTCTCCGACAGCTCGGGGGTGAAGCATTAACCCTTCAAAGGGCTGACTGTGTTAGATGTAGGCTGAAATCTCGCTGGAAAGAATTTTTTATTTCTTCTGTAACAATGTTATCCTCAGGCAGACCCACAACCAGTTAAGAAGTTCTTAGAAAACGTCTCCACATAAGTTTTTTTCCTAAATTGATTCAGTGCACTGTAGGTCTAAAAGTGAAACAACTTATGGATTTGAAAACGTAGTTGCTGTTGTTTCGTCTTCTCCAGAGATAATTTCTAGTTTTTTTTTTAAATGCAGAAACAAGCGTAGTCACTCAATTGGGGCACTGAATAACTTGTTAACTTGAGTTCGTTATATGTCTGCACCCACTGCTACTATTCCACACATACTTTCGTGGTAGTCCTGTGACACAACTTAATTATGACTGTGGGGTGCACATTGTCAAAGCCTCTTTTTGTGCAGGAAGGGCACAATATCTCGCCAACTCACGACTATTTATGGGCGTTTGTGCTATGGGAACATTGTTTTACTCTAGAATATTTTTCTTGTAAGGTTAACATGGTAAGTAGCAATACGTTCGCGTTACTACAGCGTACACCTCATTGTTTTCTTTTCTAGGTTTACTGAACACTACAGCTAAATGTAAGAAATAGCATTAGGAATGTAGTCTCCCAAATTATCTAACGTTATCGAACTTGCATAGTATTCATTAGACTGTTTCATTTTCTTAACACATTTTTAATGCTTTTTCTTTGGTCATTGATGAGATTTCCTTGTACTGTGTGTTTTTCTGATTGGAAACTTTGTGTTATTCGCACCTTATGAAAAGTCTTTTGTAATCGGTGTTACACTGTCTTTGGTGATGCCAAGGAACGTATCTGTAAGGGAAAGCGCTTTAAGTGAATGGTATTAAAAATAAAGTTATTAAGTTATAATGTAAATAGTGTCTACATCTACATCCATAATCCGCAATCCACCTGATGGTGTGTGGCGGAGGGTACCTCGAGTATCTCTATCGGTTCTCATTTCTATTCCAGTCTCGTACTGTTCGTGGAAAGAAAGATTTTCACTATGCCTCTGTGTGGGCTCTAATCTCTCTGATTTTATCCTCATGGTCTCTTCGCGAAATATATGTTGGAGGGAGCAATATACTGCTTGACTCTTCGGTGAAGGTTATGTTCTCGAAACTCCAACAAAAGCCCGTACCGAGCTACTGAGCGTCTCTCCTGCAGTCTTCCACTGGAGTTTATCTATCATCTCTGTAACGCTTGCGCGATTACTAAATGATCCTGCAACGAAGCGCGCTGCTCTCCGTTGGATCTTTTCTCTCTCTTCCATCAACCCTATCTGATACGGATCCCACACTGCTGAGCAGGATTCAAGCAGTGGGCGGACAAGTATATTGTCCCCTACTTCCTTTGTTTTCGGACTGCATTTCCTTAGGATTCGTCCAATGAATCTCAGTCTGGCATCTGCTCTACAGACGATTAATTTTATATGGTCATTCCATTTTAAATCACTCCTAATGCGTACTCCCAGATAATTTATGGAATTAACTGCTTCCAGTTGCTGACCTGCTATATTGTAGCTAAATAATATGGGATCTTTCTTTCTATGTATTCACAGGACATTACACTTGTCTACATTGAGATTAAATTGCCATTCCCTGCACCACGCATCAATTCGTTGTGCTAAAAAAGCGAATCATTCCTTGTGAATAAGCTGCATCTCTAGAGCACAAGTTTTACCCATACCACGTGAAACAGCAGCAAGATTTCTGTCAGCTACGAGACATTTTCTAACTCTTGGTAATATTTTTAAGATAAAGTTTGACACGTTGACCATCTCAGGCGGAAACGGGGGGGGGGGGGGGGGGGAGATTAAATATCGCCGACTTTGGGAGAAAGTGAGAAACTATATTCGTGTGTTCCACACACGAGATGCGGAAGAAGACACACACGGCCCTCACGCCGCACTTACCAGACGAAATTACTCCCACTGTCTGGGATCCACCCACAGATGTACGGCACGTCGCCAATGGCTTTTATCACTTTGAACAATTTTGATTCCAACTCAGTTATACTCAAACCAGAGTTGGCCGTCGAATATGGTAAAAGTCAAGAACATGTACGTGGAAATAATGAGAAGCAAAAGCGGAAACGTGACTGTACAAAAGTAGCCGCACTACGGCTGGAGGGCCATCTGGACAAACATCGGCACCCCTCACCTACCAACGAGTGTGAAAACTACTCTGGAGAGGGCAGTAAACAGGAAAGTAGCAACCAAAGCGAGACCTGAGGCAGTCCACCTGGGTGGTCGGCAGCACGTGAGAGAATCACGACCTGACAGCAGGCGAGGTTCGTACGCGCTCAAGTGAACGACATCTGGTGAGTTATCAGACAATTGTTAGCCACAATAACACGAACTCTACTCCCAGTACCTTGCCTTCCAATTTTTTTGAATCGTAGCGATGTGCCGTGTGAATAAAGGAATGCTGTAAACCGGCTAAGAGGACAGACAACGCACCACCTGCCAGCAGAGGGAAGCGAGGCGGGCGGGCGCTGGGTGGGTCGCCGCACGCACGCCGGCCACGAGCGGGCCGCGGGGCGGCGCGTGCGTCGCTGAGGCGGGAAACTGCGAGAGGAACTTGGCAGCATGCTTCAGTGCACACAGTTACGTGGAGCAGTGTGCAAAGTGAACAGAAAAAGGCGTGAACGCAAGAACATCATAATGAATCGTCCTTAAGCTCTTTGGTCTTAAAACGGTGTTTCTTACTGACATAGGAAACAGAAATCTAATTTAAAATACTTAGCTCAGAAGCACTCTATTTTGTGTTGAAGGAATCTCGGAGGAAAAGCTGGTCCTCACGACAGAACTCGTCGTACTTTTTAGTACACTTTATTTCACTTCGTTCCGTATGTCGAAACTCCTTTTAGCCAGAAGCGACTGCACTGATTTCTGCTGTTCTGCGTTACATTCATCGTCACCCGCTGTATCAGAAATCGCAGCACGGAGCTTCCAGTGCGTGCAGTACTCAGGGATGGCAGAAGACCAGCTTTCCAAACGAGCCTCGGGAACCGAGGCATTGGGCGAGTTACAAGATGTTGCGAAATAAATCGGAAAGCAGACCATCGTGAACACAGAGCTTGGAAGGCGTCGCTCTCAGCTGAGTTAGTTTGTGTGCAAACATGGTCTTTCAGATGAAGTGCTTAAAAATAAAAAATTAAAAAATTATGCGCGAAAATAGCGCAGCGACTCGGTGACAGGTATGGGGGAGGCGTCGTGGCCAGACCTCGGAATAGTTAAAAAATTAAATGAAATAAAGGGGTTAAGGGCGCGAGTTTCTAGTCTGCGTGTACTGGATTCGAATACCGCAACTCGCATGAATTTTAATTCGTGGTAGTAGTTGCTAGTTAGGAAAAAGTTGAAATGATTCTTGCTACATATGCTGAAGGTCTGGGTTCGTTTCTCACATCCGGCAATCATTTTTAACAAGCAAAAGCAGCATCTTTCCCACCTCTGGTAGCCTGGAGGAGAGTCGCTACAGGTTGGGCCCTGACAGAGGCGGAAGTCACGCCGGATCGAAACTCTGTCACCAGTCACCTTTCTTAAGCGATATCTTTTTAAATCATTGAGCCAATCGCCGTGCAGGGCCGCAGCGCACTTGACTCTTACTGTATTCGAGTCTGAGATGTCAAAATATTGACGATGGACTGGAATTCGAACTCAGATCTCCCTTTTCGTCACGTTTGATCACTTTCAGATGATGCATTTCCACTGCTTCATTGTCTCTGGTTGTCTGCAAAGTCGTAAAGACGTTCACAAGAGACACATCCCTGGGTTCGAATCCTGGCATGTCACTTTAAGTTGCAACATGAGCACAGCAAATTACACGTGAGAAATTATTCTGATTTTACCGATTCTCTGGGCTTTGTTAACAATAATGGTGGTACTGGTTTCGAGTCCCAAGTCAGACGGGCAGCTTTTCGTCCCTTTCGTGTCAGTTTCAAACATGCCACTCCTAGCTACTGGTGAAAGAGAATAGTACAGTCGAGGTATCTTTGTATCTAGTCAACAACTGTGTGTCCAGGGTTCGATTGCTAGTCAGCAGAAAATTTTCATAATTGTATTTACAATACAGAAATGCGCACATTTCGCTGCTAAATCAGTGTAGAACGTCTACGCGTGACTAGAGGTCAGTGTCGATAGGTACTGGGTTTGAGTGCGCATAACGCGCATAACACAAAACACTTTCGTCTCCTGGGTTTACTTTGTCATATCATTGCTGGTTAAAAATGACGATTTCCGGCATTTCATTGTGCTTAGTTAACCATCCTATTAAGTGCTGCGTTCGAATGTCCGGGAAACACAAAACTTTATGGCAGATCATTTCAAGTTTCAACTTGGACACTCTTTGTTACTTGTGACTGAAACCATACTTGAGATATTTCGTCTTTACTTGTTAGATTCCATTCCCGGATTGTAGCGAAGTGAGAACTTTTGTCATGTCATTTAAAGGAGGATGCTGCTTTCTGAGGTTTCATTTATTACAATAAATTTGAATATGCAAGCGTAATGGTTGTGCAATATCCAATAACACGTTTCCTGGTATTTGCATCATCGAAGTGTCAGTTTGCATGTAAGCTGATAATCACACAGAGCAGTTGTCTCTTGTGGCCTCATGCAGTGAACATTTTGTACAGGCAAAGACTGCACCGAAAACAGAGCAGAGGAACAATGTTACGAGGACTGATTACAAATCAGGCGAAACACAATTCAGACCGTTCCGTAAAGTTTCTGGCGTGCAGCCGCATAAATTCAGCCTCTTCTCCTAATATTTCGGCCGAACACCGTCCCGCCATCTCCAGAGTGAGCTGTGGTGAGTGACGCTGCCGCACCTGGTCCGTCCTTTTAAACCCGAGGACCGAACCACTGAATTTATGCGGCTGCACGCCAGAAACTTTATGGGACAGTCCTTACGCCGCAAAAACATTCAGATGGACGACAACTGAGATCGTTCAGACGATTATGAGCATGATAGCACATGTTAAATACATGTGCGTATTCTATCAGGCCATAAAATATGACACACACACACACACACACACACACACACACACACACACACACACACATACAGTTTTTTTATGGGGATGGTGTTGCCGATTTGGTGTTTATCTCTCACATGTTTTGAATAAATTGTTGTCTGTGTGTGAGAAAGTTTCAGTGTTTGGTGAGGCTGAATGAAGAAAACTGGCGGTAACTGCAGTGAATTTTTTTTTGCCTGCATAGCAGGAAAGTGTCTGTTTGAAAACCAGGAGACGGGATTCTTCTTGTGTGTGACCTCTGGCAGTGAAGCTGCAGACAGAGACCAGTGTCAGCTGCAAGAAGCCTGTCCTGTGGTGGAGGTGACCGACTGGTTAGGTGTTGCGTCCCGAGAGCAAAGGAGCTGACTTGCAGGAATGAGTGTGACAAAGTGTGGTTATGAAATTCTTTCAGAGGTTGTATAATGCTATTTGTAATGGACGATGAATGAAGATTTTCTTATGAGGGGGATAGAACAGATGTACTGTAATTTAATACATACACACAATTGCGCACTGTTTTGTACTGTAGGAGGGGAAATACGGTAGGTTTGTTTCAGGACAGATTTGTATCCGCAACAGTTGTTTCCTCGTGTGGCTGTTTTCCCCATTCTGTGTGCTGTGTGTTTGTAGCAGAGAGTGGCAGTTTGTGTGTTTTGTGCAGGAGCCTCTCTGCAGAGGAGAGGGCCAGGAGGCTGGTCAAGGCGGCTGAGTGGGGGGCAGTGGGGCAGCTGAGGGCGCTGATCGCCGCAGGGGCCGACGTGGGGGCGAGGGACGGGGGTGGGTGGACCGCCCTGCACAAGGCAGCAGTCAGGGGAGAGGTCGAGGCGGTGAGGCTGCTGGTGGGGGCGGGTGCGGCGGTGGCCGCCAGGAGTACCGGTGGGTGGACGCCGCTGCATTACGCGGCAGCCAATGGCCACGCAGAAGTGGCGGCTGCGCTGCTGGACGCGGGGGCCGACAGGGGGGCCACAACTGCTCTTGGGCAGACAGCGCTGGACATCGCCTGGCAGTACAACCAGAGGCGGCTGGTGGAGATGCTGTAATGAGGCAGACAGTCCAGCGAACTCTGTGCAAAAAAACAGCAACTGAAAGAATCTGTAGGAGAGCAATATTCATAATTTTTAAAATAAAGATCCCAAAAAAGTAAATGCTATTGTGACTCACTAATTTCAGTCCTCCTAAAGTAACGTACAGCACACACATAAGGAACGTTGTAGCAAAACCCAGACAACTCCAGATAACAGCAAAATAATTCAGGTAACAACGGACAATGCTCCTCTCAACAAAAATGTCTCGAGTAATACTTCCAGACTAAACTTGACAAAAGTTAAGTTCACTGTGAACAAACACAACTGCTCTATGATATCTGATCGCTGAAAAGTATTTCACACCACTCTACAAGTTGCTATATCAGCGTCTTCTAATTTGCAACATACCGAGATCACTGCTATATCAGTTCTATCACCAGAATTTTCGCTCCTGATATCAAACTCAATTTACTTCTCCACATTCAGCAAACATTCTACTCTACCGTACCTGTTATGTTTAATAATAACGAGATCGTAGTAGCGGTATTCACACTACATAATGCGATCATCATCTGGAACCATACAGTCACTCCACATTTAACTGAACACAATCAGACCACAACATCACACGCATACAAAATGTGAAGGAAATCCTCTCTATCTGGTACTGTTGTCTCTACTTGACGTAAAAGATTGCAACGAGCAAAGTAATTCTAGTTGTATTGGAGACAGAACACCGAGGCCCGAGTTTCAGCACACGAAAGCAATTTCCTGACGACGCACACGAGTCTCGACTCTCATCGGTCACAAAGGCACAGCTGAGACGGTGACGCAAGTCGTGGAGCTACAGGTAATAAAATTACACTTACTTTGACTCGTACATCAAGTAAATAAGTGTAGTGGAGAGTGTATACGCCTGTCAACTCAGCTGCTGTCACCTCACTTCACTCCCTGCGGCCGCAGCTCGCCGCTCCCCGCCAGTCCGTGGCTCCTGCCACAACTGTCAGCCGCCCCTCTGCTTGTGAGGCGCCAGCAGGCAAACCGGACGCCAAATAGTCTGAAACGTGTCCCTGTTTAAACTCGTGTATGTAAATGTCTGGTTAGTATCTTAGAAACTGGTAAAATTTATGTTGATATGTAAATAGGTTAATCTCAGAGCAGGGCAGCAAAACTGTTTTAAAATTAAATTTTGATAGGAAGTATGTGAAGCACACGCTACACGATGCGAAATCCAGGCTGACCAGCACCTCAAACAATTCGCCTGCGAGAGAGCATGGTGTTTTCAATGAAACTTACAAGTGCTATTTGATTGCAAACAAATGACTCAGGTTAAAATGTTGGCCCTGAATGTTGTTAATGTTTATCTTCAGCCTCGCAAAGAATCACTGTACCAGCAGTTTTACGGTAATTACAGAGCAAGTGAACACACAATTTTACGCATCCGACTTTGTGTTAAAACTGTCCCAAACCCCCCAAGGTAACACCTGTCTCAGATCATCCACCGATTTGAAACCTCTGAAATGATGCACTTACACAGATATATCCCGACAATTACACAATCTGACAGTGGGCAATGGTAATTAAATATGTTGGCCTACCTCTGAGAACGGAAGGTTCGTTTCTTCTGCAACCTATTTAGTATTAGTATAATGACAGAACTGTCAAAAACCAAAATAGAGGAACTGAAGTTATCGTCTGACAAATGAGAGAAAGGTTCCAAGTATAACTATGCCTCACTAAGCCACAACAGCAACACACCCTTTCATGAATTACTCACAACCACACATGTCAGCACACTCACTGGTGCGACGCGCCTACACACTACGAGTAAAATAGTTAAAACGACTCACCACGCAGGAACTGGAGAATTTATTGTGATTTCGCGCGCTGCGTTGATAGCTACGGTGCTGTGCTATAATGCAAAACACATTGTCCACCTTGCCACCATGATTGTTTACCTCATTTCATATTTGAAATATTTTGTGGTATGTTATTTTTGGAGTAATTTCTACATTTCGTGTTGTTACTGATACGTCTGTGGTTGACAGCCTCCAGCTGTTCCAGCACAATATGTCTCCAGAACTGAGTCTGAATGCAGTGCTGGACGACCCACACCCTACATGAGAAAATAATTACGAAATATTATCGGCCCTGTATATGTTTGCTTACAGCTGCACAGTAAAGGCTGATATTAGGAAAAGTATTCTGTTTTTCTCCCATTGCCAGTTATAGAACAGTTCTTACAGGTTGCGACAGTCCCTAGGAGACTACAGAACAATCAGGTGAAGAAAGGATCAACCGTAATTTCGTAACTGTAATGTAATTCAAATGACGCAACGGATGTCTAATTGTGCAAAAAATGTCTTAGAGCTGAGGTGGAAAAATAAACATAATCGGTGTTGAGCGCACCGCCATCGAAGAAAATGGAAAAATCTAGAAAATGGAAAAATCTACAAAGTAATGGAGCTAAATAACTACAAATATTCCAAAGTTTAGTTTTAGACCTCTTTCCTTTGGCAGATTCTTAAAATACAACGTTGTATGTATGTCTGTTTTCGCCTCTGCAACTGAATGTAGCCCAGTCAACTGATGGTTGTCCCATTCGTTTAATTACGTGTTTTGGCCTACTAAATAATAATTTCGTGTTTGGTGCATTGTAGGAGATCGGCTTCACAACGAGAGATCCAGAAAGCCTCAAAATTTTCACTCTCTTCTCAGAATTTCGTCCGTTTCACGAAGACTATGCGTTTCTCGAGTTGAAAACCCAGCACAAAATTACAGTAGCCAAACTCTTCTACAAAACTCACCAATCAGGTCTGATTTTCTGACAGCGAGCGGTGACGGCGCTAGAGCGCGCTGAAGAACGGCGACTGCCGAAAATTCGGAACGCTCCTTTAACGGCCTTCGTCTGTTGTTCTCTGGTATTACGGCGCACTGCAACGGTACGGCACGCTTCAGCAGAGGGGAAACAGCCCAGAACTCCGTCTGCGCTCTTCCCATCACCAAACACAACGGCATTCACAGCATATATGTTGTGATAAAAGTAAAGTGATATCTTTTGAAACGTGTTCGTATTTATTTAAACTCGTCGTTTAAGTGTCTGTCTGGTATCTGAGAAATTGTTGAAATTTGATACCGAAATACGTAAATCTCAATACAGTGCAGCAGAACTGTATAAAAATGTATGTGAAGGACACGCTACACGATGCGAAATCCCCTGTAGCCAGTTCATCATACAATTTGCCTGCGAGAGAGCAGACCGTTTTGAATGTTCATTTATATACGCAACTTGTCTACAAAACTAATGACTTAGATTAAAATTTTGGCCCTGGATACTGTTAATCCATATCTTTAGACATGGAAACAATGACTGTACCAGAACTGCTTTTGTATTTATAATGCAAATGAACATAAAATTTAACACATCTGAGTTTGTGTCAAACTGCTTAAAAATTGACAAATAACACCTCTCTGAAACAATTTACCGATCAGAAACGTCTGAAATGATACGATATCTTCACAGATGCATTCTGGTGTGTGACGGAGGATAGTCTGAGTACCACAGGTGTTTCAGCCTTTTCCTGTTGCAGTCGCCAATGTGTTGTACTCTCATCAAAAGGTTTGAAATCGACTGAAAAACTTCCACGTCCACAAGAGTTAACAGCTTTCATAAGTTTCAGCTCAAAGTATCAGTTCCAATTACGATTAGCAGAAGTGCCGAGCGCATCCTTCACGTACTTCCGTTCAAAATTTAATTTTTATACAGTTCTGTTGAACTGTATTGAGATTAGGAAATTGCATTGTCCTCCTTTTCCTAAAAGCTCCTTCACAACTGTAGTTCAGAAGGTTCATTCTCACGCTAGGCTTACTGTGACTCAGGAACCAATCGAGAACGGAGCTGAAATTCTGCCGTTTGTACTGACATGCTTCCCATGTATCAATGATTCGGAACGGAGGACTGTAGAATATTCGGTAAGTGAAAGGCCGTGCCCGGTTAGTCCTCAGGGGCGGTGCGAGAAGTATCTTTGGACTACTCGCCTGTTAAGAGCTCTGTCTGGTTTTTCGTCCTTTGGCGACAGACCGACGTTGGGCGGCCATTGCTCCCAGAATCCACTCAACTCGTGACGTGTTTATTACAACCGATCCAGCGCCGTCACGCATGCAGCACGCCATAATCTGGAGAACTTGGCCTTGAATTGTTCTCACTGTCTCAACACGGTATTAGTTAACTGCAGGAGCGTCTGTGGAAAGTTCTCAGAACTAATCTCGCTTATAAGCAGTAACAACGTCCACACAGCAGTAGGGACAGAAAGCTGGGTGAAACGCGAAGCCAGTAGCAACGAGATTCTAAATTCCGGTCGAAACGTAGGTCGTAAAGAGAGGTCGATCGGTGGTGTTTAAAGCAGTGAAAAGTAGGATTGCATTAGAGAGATCAGTGGAGATACCCAATGTAAAATGATTTGTGTCAAGAGAAGTGTTAAAGCTGGATCAAACGTGGTGATGGGACGCTTCAATAGACTCAGCAGCAACAATGGCGGAACAGTTTGAGGGGAACCTGGAGAATATTTCGCGTGAATTTGCTGTCCATGTTACAGTTTTAGGTGGAAACTTTATCCTGCCATCTATACAGGGAGACTGATGTGGCTAAGAATGGTGGTAGGGCCAGAGAATCATAATAAATTGATCCAAGTGCTTTACCCAAAAACTACCTCGAGCCATTAATCTGAGAAGCGACTGGTGAAGATAACGTCTTAGGCCTGCCGGTAACAAAGAGATCCGAACTTTTCGAATGTGCTGGGGTAGAACTGGGAATCGGCCATCACAAGGCCGTTACAGCATGACTGAAGACGACTGTAAACAGGGATACAAAGAAAGGTGGGAAGGTCGTTCTGCCTAGCAAGAGCGACGAGAAACAGGCTTCAGACTACCTGAGCAGTCAGCACCAAAATTTCCTCTGCAGTACTAAAAGCGTGGGTATCAGTGGAAGAAGTTGAAGAGCATCGTACAGTACGCTGTAGGATCACAGCGATGAGTTTAAGGCACTGATTTCCATACAAGTGCGCCTCGGCGCACGCCAGAACACCAGAGAAGAGTCTACAGAAATGTCAGAGATCCGAATGTCAACAATGGAACTCGAGCCGAAGAAAGAGTTCTTTGTGGGAAGCGATCCACACCTGTGACATGCTGCGTTACTCTCTACGTGACGAAAACCTGCGTAAACATTCGGTCTGGTAGTTTAGGCAAAAATGCTTACGGCACTTTTATCCACGTACAAGTAGCTTCAGGGGGCGACATTTACGCCGCGGGGAAAGTCGAAGGTGGGGGCGCGACGCGGAATGTGGGCAGCGAATCCGGCCGAGGGCCGCGCATGCGCAGAAGCGGCGGGCGGGGCGGGAACAGGCGGTAGGGGCGCTGCGAGCAGTGAGAGAGAGGGGGAGAGAGAGAGAAAAAAGACCGGCCACGGGATGGGGAGGCCGAAACTGAATAGGGATTATCACTTAGCATATAAAATCTGCAACACTGTTTGACGATTCGAGCTCCAGTTCTACTCAACAGCTTAAAATTCAGCCGTGATCGCAGACACCAGCGTCCGGCTGGCAGTTAATGTCGCGATATTACAAAGATATTTTCTCCCGATCTACCAGTAATTTCGCCGTTGTATCTCAGCAGGTTACATCTACCTAATGGCCGTATACGGTGTACAAACACTAAACGCTATTTCGACAACAGTTGTTTCACTTATGAGACAAAACGTCGCATTATAAAATTTCTGCTCAAAAGTTCAGCCATACGCAGTGTCACAACAATAACAAACTACACAGTTACAAGTATGTGAAATACGGACATGTTTTCATTACTCGACGTATGTCGGTACAAAGTCCCCCTGGTCTGACGCTGCCTCCAGCACACGGCAGGCCGAGTACACAGCCAGACCGCCCGACACACACACTGCCTGCTACTGCCGTGAAAGGAAGCAACACCTGTGCTGTCGGTGTTTTGGTTGGCAGGAGAGCCAACACTGTGTTACTAGAGGAAGCCGAAAAGCACGCGTTTTAGCTCAGGCAGGCAGGTCAAGGATATTAGAATTTAGAAAAAACGGACGTAGCTGGTGGAATACTTAGCTTTAATCCATATCTGGTGAACGTCGCTCTTGACGGTACATGATTCACAGTATCAATAGTAACTTGTAATGGCGCCTTGCTAGGTCGTAGCAAATGACGTAGATGAAGGCTATGCTAAACTGTCGTCTCTGCAAATGAGAACGTATGTAGTCAGTGAACCATCGCTAGCAAAGTCGGCTGTACAACTGGGGCGAGTGCTAGGAAGTCTCTCTAGACTAGACCTGCCGCGTGACGGCGCTCAGTCTGCAATCACTGACAGTGGCGACACGCGGGTCCGACGTATACTAACCGACCGCGGCCGATTTAAAGGCTACCACCTAGCAAGTGTGGTGTCTGGCGGTGACACCACAGTCGGCAACAGATCTACAACGAATATAATTACAACGATACTACAGAAGTTGAGTGGATTTATCAAATTCACAGGTTCATTCAGATTTATGGCCGAAAGTACTTGAAAATTGACACAGCAAATAGGACACCCCGTTTCCATTTCTCATTTAAGTGCCGACACGAGATATTTCTGCATTATGGGCATTTTCCAAAAAGCGTGAGCGTCCAGTTTAGTGGCAGTATCATCTACTGAATCCAATCGGGGGTGGAACGGAGTGGAGTACGGTAGAAACAGACCAACACTTCACCACCACTTACACACGTAACTTCATTACCGCATCCTACACAATCTAGGAAGGCCATCCTTGCATAAAATATTGCCCGGTTTCGGCCGACAGCTGTGAATCCCGTATGTCTGGAGAGACGCCCACACGGCCGTACCTTTCGAATACACCGATTCTCGTCTGCCGACCCAAGTTAAGCTACTCTGGATGGCGAGCGCCTGTTGGCTTTAGTCTTGTTTTTTCGCGTCCTCTGCTATTTATACCCAATATTGCGATAGGAACTGCATTAATCATGTCGTACCACGTCGCACGCAATCTTCCACACCGTCGCCGTGGAATTAAACGCTCTGTGTAGAGGCGACACAGCGCACTCCTGTACCCAGCTGCTGGCTGTAGCGAGGTGTGAGAGGTTACGGCAAAACACACACCGTGTCCTCCAGAACTCAAAGTAGTGCCGTTAAGTCGATCTCACGTCGTACACATTTCGCGCCACGCCCACTGCTTAGACGTTTCGTCATTCATCCACAGCCACAGCTACACAACGCCCAGCAGAGAATAAATCTGCACCATCACCTCATGAGCGTAATTCGTGTTAAAAAAATTCTTCGCATTCAGTCTCGCCACCCAGGTCACAGGGAGTGCCGTGAATGTTTCGCAGCCTGCTACGGAGATTTAGGATTGGCGCCAACTGAATGCATCAAAATGAAACACGCATCAAAGACAAACACCTGTAAGGACTGTGTGAAGAACAAAATTGTTGTCAACCTCTCAGATGAGGGTTTGAATAGTGCGGTATGTGGTTCGTTGGGACTGAAATGCTCGATAAAACCGACTGCTGGTTCTCCGAAGTGAAGAAATCGTAGGCAGTTACTCTCGTAAAGAAACGGCCAACGATAGTGACTTAGATGACCAGCAAATGTTTCCGAAATAAATTTAAGAGTTAAAATTTCCATGCCGCAAGTACGGAAAGCGTTGCTGTATGGGATGAAAGAACGTGCTGAGAAGTGTGTGGTAAGGAATGCTTACATACTGGTAGCCCTGGTGGAAAGCAATCCGATGAATAGGGAGATGCAGAATAACGTGAAATCCGGTCGTCAATAGTCGCGACGTTCAATATAAACACTTTGGACCTATTCCTATGAAGCAATAGAAAAGTCAGTGACAGAAACACCATCTTGCATGACATGGTTTCCGATATTGCTAACGATATAAGGAGCGAAAGAATTTGTAGCTTCACCAAGTTGGACTACCCGCTTCGAAAACATCGCAGAAAATCACGTCTAGAAAGATCATAAAGAAGGTACCGAGAAGAAGGTCTTAAAAGTATATAATTCATCTTTAGGTGTTGGTACATTTTGTCTGATATGTAAAGAATACGATCGCTGTTCACAGTGACTCTACCGTGAACAATGAAACCAGCGTCTGAATTTGCGATAAAAGGACGCTTTCATTGAGAGGCGTGAAGAGGCGGATTTGGAGTCAGTATCTGCACCCACATTTCTATACAGGGTAATACACATTATCACTCTGGGTGGCTCAATGTTCATTGTTACCTGTGTCAATCGGCTGGAAAGTGCAGGTCTTGTGGAAAGGTCAACGTCACCCACAGACAAAGTAGTGACAGAAGACTCATCGACATCTGGAAAAGTGGCAACATGAGTGTTGTTACAGTTGTAATGCATCACGCTTTCCTTCCGCTTTCAGGAAGCAAATCCCTCTTCTTTGCAGATATGTGTTTAGCTGAAAGAAATGAAACTAAAAAGCTACCGCCATTCACAACCAGAATTAACCATCGAAGTGTTGCCAGAAAACAGTTCCACTCTTCCGCTAAACAGCTACTTTGTACATTCCGCGTCATATGCTGATAAATTAAGTTCAGCCTGTGTCACATCTGTAACGGAAAAGAGTATTTTCTATTTCTGGCGACAATTTTTTGTGCGGCCTTTCGTCTTGCTACGGCTGCTTACGTCCGTCTGAGCAGCTGCCAGGCAGCGCCAGCAAACAGGCGCCACTGCGCACGCGCGGCGGCGACTGCGTGGGAAACCCGAGGTTCCTGTGAGCAGCTGCCAGCGCGTTCGTGCGCATGCGCAGAGCTGAATTCGCGTATTAGCAGTGCCTTCTCCCGCTCCTGGCTATTTGAGACGCGGTTGTTTCCCGTATGAGCAGCAGCAGCGAGTAGCCAGATGCTACCCAGAAATTTGTGGCGGCACCCATAAGATGCTCATTAACCTGCTGATAAAAAGAAGGCGAACAAACCCATTGCTACATTTCATACAGGAATCTGTAGACAGCATTCGAGGTTCCAGGATGTAATATTAAAATCGTTAATAAGATGTAATCGCTTGCCAGATGAAAGACTGAAGTACTTATTTGCCCATTTCTCAACACCAGTTTTCCAGTAGCTCATCTTTATTTGGAGTTAAAGCCCAGCAGGTGGCAGAGTAAACGGAGGCAGCCAGAACACACAGCTTAACCTGCCGAGAAAGAGCAGGAGGACAAACCTGTCACTGGACAGGTCTACTGGGAATCTGTTATTTGCACTTCTGGATTTGTACGTACTACGTATGTCTCAGACGCTGAGAGACACTTCTGAATCGCTTATTATTCGCTCGCTGTCTTTGCTCAGAGCAGCTATGTCGCTGGAAGGTGTGTTCGTCTTTGTCATCGCTGCTGGGGTGAAGGAAACATTTTTTTATTTGGTGGCACTGCAGTCGCGCGTAGTTAGATTCATTGTTGAATTAGACAGCCATGTGAAGGGAATTGAGATTTTTCATTAAAGATTGTTTAATTTTCACTGTAAGGGTTTTTTCATGTCTGTCAATTATTTTTCTAACAATTGTGAGAGTAAGCATTTGACATCAATGTTGTCCTTTTTCAATGTTAATGCATGTTGTAACATAAATTTCATAGAATTAATAATGTATCAGATAATGTAAAAACTGTTTGTCGGGGCATATTTCACCTAAGAGCATTGTCCACATCCTCAGTCCATGTCGTTTTTATTTAAAGCAGTCTCTCACTCAGTGGTGTGTACAACACAGTTTACTTTCTGGCTGGAGCATCGGCAGTAAGCTCTCAGCAACTGCAGTCAGAACTTTGCAACTGGCGTGCGCAGAGCAGCAAGCACTGCGTTTCCAAGCAACTACATTACGAGGTGAGACATTTCCATTTCACGATCTGTTTGCTACGAAAATGATCAGCGCAGAGGGGCAATTTCATGAACAACATTATTTGGCAGATCATCAAAGCACAGGGACAACTTTGTTTAATTCAAGAGATTAACAGTACAGTTTCAGCAGAGCATTTCCCTCGAGGAACAGGAAATTAACAGATTGGAGCTTTTTCCACGCACAAACAATACACAATGGTATACACAATTTTTCACTGACCCATCTTTTGTTCTCGCCAATATAGGTCAAGAATCAAAGCCAAGGTAGACACTTGTCAAGCAGCAACAGACGAACCAAACAACACACTGAATGGGGCAGATATTTCAGCACACCGTTCATAGAATTTCTAATGATTCAACTTTGCTCTCGCCACATTTAGTTTTGAAGAATAAAAATCCGCCAGACAAAATAAAAGAACTTGTTTCTCTCCGCAAGTCACAATGTTTACGTCATCGTGAATGGATTGACATTGCAATTACTAATACAAAAAAGGCAGCTGAGAAAAGCAAAATGCTAAAAAAGAAGGTAAGTCACAATAGAAAATTCAAAGGTGGACAAAAAGTTTTAGTTCGAGCGCACCCATTGTCTTCTAAAGCAAAGAACGGGTGTCAAATATTTGTATTCCTGTATAACGGACGATTTCGGAGTCGACGAATCCCACTTCCGAACGTACTAGATCTTGAAACACTCAGAACGAAAGTTTCCAGAGGTTTCCATCACCTCACCAACATAAAACCTTTCATTGTATAATTATTTGACTTTCTACTCTTCCTTGAGATGACTACACCACACCAATATACAACACTTATGTTCTGACAAGTATTTCACTCTCTTATGACGTCAAGCGTTTGCGAGTAGCAGTTAAGCTTTTTCTACAGGTTTTCTTTCACTGACATGTATGTGTACATGAAAATAACAATTTTTTCTCATACAGTACTATAAGTGCAAGCCACTTTGTATGTTAATTTTCACTGTCATTATTTTTATGTAATAGATACAACAGAACACATATCACACATGCTCTAACATAACTCACCCCGATCTTTACACTACATCATTTTACAAGCAGAGATTACGTAAAAGAAGGCAGCAATGATTTTTTTCGTCAATGACAAAGGCATCACAGAAGATAAAAGCAACACGAGAAACAATAAATCGAATTTTGCGCGTCATAAAGCATTTTCTCTTACAAGCTAACGTACAGAAGTATGGAACATCGGATTCCAGACAGTACTGATAAAACAGGTAGAGTATATATTTTTTCACAGGTATAACACGTACTGTCAGTAATCGGAGGAGATATTCAATTTAAGCGTTTTGCACTGAGATACTCAAAGACTGAGATATAGTCAGGATTTCTTCATTCACTGTCAGAATTTTATTGTAGGTGTCGTATGTGAAGTGAAGAGTTAAGCCTTCATTATAGATGAAGTATGTGTATCAATGATTTATAGATTTTTATAATGAGAATACGATAAGATAATAGGAAGTGAGAATAGTGATGTTTTTATGATTATTATGCAGACGTTTGTTATTTATGACATGAAGTGGCATATTGATGTTAGGGATTGTCACGGACTACGTGATGATTTTGCCCTTGTTGCATGCTTTGTTGATTGTGTTTTGGTGTGTATCTCTGACGAGTAGTGCTTCTAATGGTTTGAGAAAAGGTGTTGCAAAACGAAGATACAAGGCTATGAATTTACAGGAAGATAAACGCGTTGTTTCAAAAATATGCAATTTTTTGTGAACAGCAATGAGAAGGTTTGAAGACTCTTATTACGATGTACTTGTTTTGATGAATTTCTGACTTTGCTTGTGCTAGTGTATTTTTTTCTCATTTACAGGATAATACCATTTCTCATTCTTTTTCGCCTCTAGATAATAGACTTAATCGGAAACAGATAAATTCTTAATTGTTTTCGCTCTGCACCTTGACTTTACTTTTTCGTAGATATTAAGTACTCTTCCTGATACCACTTAAATTTTTCATTTGGGGGAGTTACTTGTAATTGGCACGTGCATAGGTTAAGGTTTTGTGAACACATTTTCATTTGCTTTATGTTTTGTGACTCAGAGGCAAAAGACAGATGTAATAATTTCTTTTTTTTCTCTACAGAAGTAAAATATTGTTCACATTTCATTCCTTTCCCTCCCTTTAGCCTGTATCCTTATGGGCATCTACTCGAGTATATAAAAACATACGCGCTGCATAAATCAGTATTGTACGCTTGCATAACAACACGAGTGGCAGACGCATGCTCGTGTGAAAAGTAAGAAGGCAGACGGCAATGTTTGCCTATTGATATTCTCACAACGCATTGTACGTGTAGTGGCTACTGTATTTTAATGTTTCTTTTCTCTCACAGCGTGAAACCGATTTCCATTATGATTATTCTGTCTGACATGTCACTGCCGACACAGCAGTGTATATTGTAATTTGAATATTCGTAAGAAATGCTTGTTATTCTTTGTTTTTTAATCTGAGAATTCACCATAATTTATGTAGTTTTAGATAAATGTAAAAGATTCATTTTCTTTCACTGCGTTGTAGCAGGATACACGTACTTTGAGAAAAAAGCACATTGATGGACTCGAGTAGAGATATTCTCTGCACAGTGAGACAGTTGGGCGTATTATGGACGTTTTCCTTACGACGGCAAGCCAAATGGGTTATCGTGATTTTAGGTGGCTTCACAGACATTTAGTTAAAGTGACGTGGAGGTGCCTTTTGAGAGCAGTCTGGCTCTGAGTTGTCACTGGGTTCATTGTGGACAGGCGCAGCGTCCACCGAGTCCGCCCTCAGCCGCCTCCCACACAGTCAGGGTGCGACGCTCTCACCTGGTCAGATATTACAACGTTGTAAGTGCTGGAAGACACTCCAGCATGAGCTACACAGCGTACTGTGTACACTCCTGCCAGCAGCTTCGTGTACGAAAACCACGAAAAGACATTGCTTCGATACACATTTGCTACGACAAAAAGACGACGTAATCACAGCCAGTCTCACGACATTTTGTGCAGAATAACGGCAAAGGAAAATGCCGTCAGTGTCATTTTTCCCACAATTAATGACTTTAGAACTAGTGCACACAAATCTAGTGGACAATTTTCTTTAAATTGTGCACACTGCCTTCAAACGAAATGTAGCGCATTCTAAATACACCTGAGCACCAATGTAATCAGCATTATATTTGGAGTGCAGCTGAGCGCGAAATGTACGATGATTTTTGCAAATTAACAAATTAATTTATGAGCGACAGAGCACTGCTACTTACAAAACTTCTTTATAGTGCATATATGCACTTAACATGTATATATTGCTTATTCTGTTATCTCTACATATTTATTTATAGTATACTATACCACTTCCTAGCTTACTACTATTTTTGTGTAATATTACGTAGACGAAGTTTTCAGTACAATCTTTGGCATGTGTAAATATCCTCCTGCAAAATTCTGGCCAGAGAGACTGTGAGATAGTGAGATAGATCTACTATGATTTTCTTCTTCTTCTACCTCTTCTTTCAAATAACCTATTTGGAGGGTACGATGAATCAGCTTTGCCTACTCTTCATTGTATTAGATTTCCTTAGTTTCCAAATTTCCTTCACCCTTTTAGAGTGTTGTTCCCTTTCTTGTTGAGTCCACTCTCGTCTAGCTGTTTTCTTTTCCTCCTGAAATTCTGCCTTTTGTACTGACTTTCTGAAACGTATTCTGTTTTCTGTTGTGTGTATTGTAATTCCAACGTTTTCCGTGTCCTTTCCACTCTCTATGAATCATGCGGGTTTGGATTTGTAGCTATAGAGTAATGTGAATATACGTTTGGTTAGTCTGTTGTTGTCCATTCCGAATATACAGTACCTCCAAAAAACTGTAGTCTTCTCTTCCACATTACATCAGTTAGTTTTTCAGTTTTCAAGTACAGCACTCTGTCTGGCCTTAACCTGTACTCAGCATTATCGTCTCTTTTAGCTTCCAGTATTTTCCTTGAAACCCTTCTTCCGACCTTCTGTGAGTTTGTCGTTTGCATTTCATTATTTTATACGTACTATGTGTGTCTGAGACGCCAAACGACAGTCTCGAGTCTCTCGTTCTCCACGGGCAGTCTTTGGCCAGAGTCTGCCTGGCAGCGGGGAGCGCGGGAGCTGTGACGTCAGAGGGGTAGCGAGGCAGGCGGCGAGCAGGGGACTCGTGGCAGAGCAGCCGTGGAGGTGGCCGTGGGCGCGTCCGAGTTAAAGTGAAGTGTGTCTGGATATTGTGAGACAGGGGGGGAAGACTTGACCAGTGATTTGGAATGAAATTAGAGCAGAAAAAGAGTGTGAGGGGGAATGAAGGCAACATTCCTTATTTAGTGACACCGCAGTCGCACGTAGTTAGATTCACTGTTGAATGAGACATCCACATCAGGGAACTTCAGATTTTTCATTAAAGATTCTGTGATTTTGACTGTGAGGTATTTTTCATGTTTATAGATTATCTGTCTAACGTTTGTGAGAGTGAGAGTGAGAGTTTGGTATCTGTGTCGTCCTTTGTCAGCGTTAATAAATGTTGTAATATGAACTGCGTAAGAGTGATAATATATCAGATAATTTTTAAAAAAAGGTGGTTAAAGAGACATTTCATCTACGAGCATTGTCCACAACCTCGATCCAAGTCGTTTTCATTTAAGGACTGCCTCACTCAGTGATGTGTGTGAAATAGTTTACTTGCTGTCTGGAGCATTGCACTGGGCTCTCAGCAACTGTAGTCAGAAATTCGCAACTGTAGTCAGAAATTCGCAACTGTAGTCAGAAATTCGCAACTGGCTTGCAGAGAGCACCAAGCACTGCGTTTCCAAGCAGTTAAATTACCAGGTGAGATATTTTCATTTCACGATCTGTTTGTTTGCTACGAAAATTATCAGAGCACAGAGACCATTTCATGAACAGCATTATTTGGCAGATCATTAACGCGTAGGGACAACTTTATTTAATTAAAGAGATTAATAGTAAAGTTCACATGTTCAGAACGATTATGCAACATGTCGCATTCTGGCAGACAATTATATTACGTTTCTGTCGCTGTTGGAAATGCAGCGAAGGCTAAACAACAGGAAACTAGTACGGAATTTCAAATAAAATGAAAGGAATTATTTTAAAGGAAACTTTCAAAATTACATTTCACATAGCAATCTGTAGATATTATTTGACGTAGCAGAATGTAATATTAAGATTTTTAACCAGAACTAATTACTCAACAGCCGACTGAAGGAAGTACTCATTTTTCTACATTTGAAAGCCAGATTTCGTGTAACGCATTTCGTCTTCGCAAGAGAAAGGCTGTCGATTGCTGAGTAAATATTGGCAGTCAAAAGGTCGTTAACCTGCTGATAAAGAAGAGGAGATCAGCCCTGTTGCAACGTTTCGTACAGGAATCTGTAGATTGTATTAATGCAATGTCATAAATGCTAATGAGACGTTATTACTTACCAAACGAATCAAAGAAGAACTCATTTCCCTGCCTCCCAAAGCTATCTTTTGAGTAGGTTGCCAAATAAAACGTACTCGATATAATAGTTCTTTTGGATAAACACTATTGAGAAAATTTAGAAAACAGGGATTTGACGCTGACAGCCGAACGATTCTAGTGCCACGAACATGCATTGTGCGTGAGGTCCACGAAGAGAAGATAGGAGAAATTAGGGCTCATACAGAGGCATATGGGGAGTCGTTTTTGCCTCGCTCTGTCTGCGAGTGGAACAGGAGAGTAACTGACAAGTAGTGGTACAGGGTACCCTCGGCCACGCACCATACGTTGGCTTCAGGGGTACCTATGCAGATGTACTATATTTCTTATAGGAATCTGTAGATATCTTTTTTATCAAATGAAAGAAAGAAGTACTCATTTCTCCACCCCTCGAAGCCAGCTTTCGAGTATCGCATGTTCTGTTTGCAGATGAAAAGCAGGCGATGGGAGAGTAAATGGCGGCAGCCAGAAGACGCTTGGTAACCTGCTGTGGTGAATCACTGGAGGACAAGTCTGTCACTACATCTCATATATGAATCAGTAGAGAGCATTTGAGGTAGCAGAATATAATACACCCAACAGCCAGAGAAACTGGTACACCTGCCTAAAGTCGTGTAGGGCCCCCACGAGCACGCAGAAGTGCCGCAACACGACGTGGCGTGGGCTCGACTAATGTCTGGAGTAGTACTGGAGGGAAGTGACACCATGGATCCTCCAGGGCTGTCCATAAACCCGTTAGAGTACGAGGGGGTGGAGATCCCTTCTGAACAGCACGTTCCAAGGGATCGCAGATGTGCTCAATAGTGCATGTCTCGGCGTTTGTTGGCCAGCGGAAGTGTTTAGACTCAGAAGTGTGTTCCTGCAACCGCTCTGTAGCAATACTGGGCGTGTAGGGTGTCGCACTGTCCTGCTGGAATTGTCCAAGTCCGTCGAAATGCACAATGGATATGAATGGATGCAGGCGATAAGGCAGGATGCTTATGTATGTGTCACCTGTCAGAGTCGTATGTACAGGTATCAGGGGTTCCACGTTACTCCAACTGCACACGCCGCACACCAATGCAGAGCCTCCACCAGCTTGAATAGTCCACTGCTGACACGCAGGGTCCACACCTGCACACGTCAATCCGCTCGATCAGTTTAATGGAGACTCGTCCGACCAGGCAACATGTTTCAAGTCATCAACAGTCCAATGTTCGGATTACGAACCAGAGCGCTTGCCGCTGCGCCACGACGCTCTAGAAAATTCTGAATCGTAGAGAGTATTTCACCGCAACGGTTTCTTTTAACCGTCGATTTTCTCGACAACGGCTGAGAAGTGCATCTTGGTGCTTTGCCACATTACACCTCTGGCCATGAGCTTTTATTATGCGCAGTATGAATCGAATGTGAATTTCACAATTGGCGGCCTCGCCTTGTGAGAAGCCTTCAGCCGACCGTTCAGCAAAACCCACGCACTGGCGCTCCCGCTGACTCCCCAGACGCACCTCGTGGACTCGCGCAAGCTGACTGCAGCGCCAGATTACAAAATACTGAGCTGGAACAAAGACGTCAGTGTTCATCGATGCCTGGTACTACCAATTCGTCCATAAGTAACTCCACTGGGTCAACCGTCCCTGGTTTTACCCCGGAAAATGTGAAACCAGTATCCAGAGCACCTGAGAGTGACGAGAAAGACAGGTCGAACCGCCATTCTCGCATCATCTGCCTACGAGAATGAGGTACAACAAGCGACCAAGAAACCACTTGAGCTAAAGAATCTGAACAGAATAGAGCAGAGATCAGGCTGCTGGCTGGAGAAGAGAAGAAGAAAGGAAAAGAAACATGTCTTCCCTTACAGGAGAGGAACACAAAAGAAAAACAAATTGACTCTACAGAAAATGAAAACTCCGAAGACGACGAAGATGCGGCATGCACATATCGCAAGGAATTGTATTGGACTCCAACTGAGGGATGGATTGCCTGACAGAAGAGCAAACACAGTGGGCTGGTGACTCGTGTGCTGGTACAGGCAGCGAGGACGATGGATCCCAGCTCACCTCTAAGACGTGTCATCGAAGAAACTTAAAAAAAAAAAAAAAGAAAAGGTAGAGGTCCATTCCACCCTGTCTGGGGAGCGGAACGGCCTTGAAAACACTTTCCTAGTTGGTTGGTACAACAAAGTAATGTGTATTATTCTACTTTACTTTCGTTTGCGGAGTGTACTACAAAAACGTACCGCCCCTAAGTTTCCGCACCTTGCTCCAGACGTATGGCGCCCCCCCTCCCCCGCCCCCCCTGCCGCTGGAGCTGCGCCCCCCGCGGACTCGGCCGCGCCGTGCTCGCCGCACGAAGGCTTTCCTCACGAGGCGGCGCACTACACCGGCGGCGCACAGCTGCGCACGGGGCGAACTTCGGCCCAAACCTTCCAGTTCGACGGCCGCCGCAGCCGGCTGCTTCGTTCTCCATTTCTTGTCTTAATGTCCTCGTGTTGTGCACTCTACCTACACGCGTCACTCACCGTCACAAACCCTCGTATGCCTCGAATGTAGAAGAAGGAGCACAGAATGTCGTTCGCTGTAATCCAGTAAACTCAACAATATTACTTTTCCTGTCTGTAAACACAAACCTACGACCTACCCATTTTCATAGAGGACATCTTGAAGATGGAAAACTCCTGAGAGAGAAAGAGTCTGTTGTCATTGTGTTGCGGTAGTGCTCGTCTCTCCTACATCTCTTTCACCAACACGGAGTATTTCGCCACTGCCCATTTCGTATAGGGTTCCATTCGTAGTGCCGCTCTGTTAAGCTTCGTACAGAACACACTGCTCTGAAACCTCAGGTACTTTGCCTCACTTTTATCTACTCCGAATATAGCACAGAGACGGACAAGGCATGGCACAAACACTGCAACGTAATATCAAGTACCCATCTAGCACAGGGGTTTCCAAACGTTTCCTCTGACGGAACTCTTCGAGAATGCTGGTACTTTTACGGAACGCCTTTTTTGTTTTGAATGTTAATGAAACTTTAAAAAATGAGAAGGATTTGTTTTATTCAGTGATGACTTCAATTTAACTCATGACTAATAACACAGTAATCATAATAAAATGAAATAAAAATTAATATCGTCAAGGTGTTCACGAAAAAACTGGCCATGTTATAAACATTTTTTCGTGGAGCACATTTTCTGTCCTCGCGGAGCACCAATGTTCCACAGGACACAGATTGGGCAACCCCGCTCTAAGAAAATGCTCTGTGTTGAGTGCAGGGCGAAAGAGCACCGGTTAGTTTGAGACACACTGCGAATCTGGTTGTCATCCTCAGCAAACTAACAAAACACAGTTGCACAGGTGCGTCTAATTTTGGCTTCCAGAATGAGATTTCCACTCTGCAGTGGAGTCAGCGCTGATATAAAACTTCCTGGCAGACTAAAACTGTGTGCCGGACCGAGTTCGAGTCTCGGCGCACAGTTTTAATCTCCCAAAATGGTTCAAATGGCTCTGAGCACTATGGGACTCAACATCTTAGGTCAAAAGTCCCCTAGAACTTAGAACTACTTAAACCTAACTAACCTAAGGACATCACACACACCCATGCCCGAGGCAGGATTCGAACCCGCGACCGTAGCAGTCCCGCGGTTCCGGACTGCAGCGCCAGAACCGCTAGACCACCGCGGCCGGCTAATCTCCCAGGAGGTTTAATTTTGGCTTACTGAAATAGACGCGCCTTCCAAAATACAGCGGCGAAAAATTCATTAACTGGATAAAATTGGAGTAACAGTTTAGCCAATACGTATACTGGGTAACATGGGACTAGTACCATCGCCGTAGTTGTTTTCAAATCGACAGTTCGCTCAACTTTTTTGTTATGACTGACAGTAAACATTGAATGGCGTTCGCTACGAGACTGTTTTTCCCGTCCCGGGCTACTTATCGTTACAACGCAGGAGCACTGTAATAGTGTGTGTGTGTGGGTGGGTGGGGGGAGGGAGGGAGGGAGGTTTTGGTGCTCGGTTCCTGTCTGAGCTGGCTGCATAGGGTTAACTGCCTTTGGTTTACTTCGAACCGGCGGCCATTTGTGTAGCCATTCGACATCTGTCTTCCTGCAGCTACGTTACAGTGTACTGTATTAAGCGAGGTTCGAACGACGACCCCGAGCTGGCGCCCAGGCAAGTTGTGCAATGCGATTAATTCGTTTTGCAGAAGATTTTAATTGGGATGAAACTAGTGCACAGCTAATGGCACCATTTGTAGTTGCAGCGATAGCATTTTGCGTGCAACAACATACAGAAAACACGTTTATCCGAGAATTTTTTGAATCGTGCAGCTTCTGTACTTTTAACTTGCATAAATGGGTTCAAATTTTGCACGAAGGTAGGTAAATGGCTAAAGTCAAAACGAGCCAAGGTACTAGGTACACCTGGTTTCAGTTTCCATCTCTACGTGAGCCAGTTGCTACGACGTGCTATTTTGGGCGCCCACACGTGCACCTTTACATGTGTAAGTCGACGTGCGCGACCGATACGTGTCCGTGTAAACCCCGCTCAATGTACCACTCTGTACCTCCCGAGGTCTTTAGCAAACTAAAGAGAGACAAATACGGTCTACTTTTTTAGTTAACGCCGATTTTTACTGCACTACACACGCTGCCTCTTGTGAAAACTGTGTTGTAAGTCATCACACACACACACTACTACTCTCATCCCTTATCGTCTTCAGGAGTGCAGGTTACTGTCAGCTTGGGGCGCTGCCGTCGCTGTGCATAAGGAAAACGGGCACCAGTGTGGTGAGAGTAACCTGTTAACTCCAGACTGTGGTTAGACAACACGCAGCCGCTGTGACGCGATATACACAAATACACGTCAGGTGTGTCGTAGGATCCTCAGCGCCTTCTCATCTTCCAGCAAACGGCCTCGCCGCAGTGGTGACATTGGTTCCCCTCAGATCACCTGAGTTAAGCGGTGTCAGGCTCGGCTGGCACCTGGCTGGGTCACTGTCCGGGTCTGCAGAGTGCTGTCGGCAGGCGGGGCGCACTCAGCCCTCGTGAGGCCAGTCGAGGAGCTACTCGGGTGAGAAGCGGTGACACAGGTCACCAGGACTGGCGACAGCCTGGAGAGCGGTGTGCTCTCCACACGCCCATCTCTACCTGCATCCAGTAATGCCTGTGAGCCTCGGATGACACGGCGGCCGGTCGGAACCGTTGTGCCTTCAAAGCGTGTTCGGCCGGAGTCCTTTTTGTTCCCGTGGTCCGCAGATAAAACATCTTGACCGCAAAAAGTTTATCGCCAAACCATTTCTTGTAATAGCTGAATTCGTAAGAAATCACTCATCATTATTACAAGCATGTTGTATGAACATAATGTGTTTGCTTTTCTGCACCTACAAAAAGTGGTCATATGCAGGGGTGTCACAAAAGTTTGAAACGTAAGTTGGTGTGCCAAAGAGTGGAAAAGGTCGACAAACGCGGCTCTAAAATCTTATTTACTCGTTTTCGGCATTTGTCACGGTTGTTCTGTAATAGACACCTGCATAAAAAGAGAATTCGAAGTTACTACTTTTCTTTTAAAGAAATCGGTATCACGAGATTTGAATTTCAGTTCTCAGTGTGGGGAAGGAAGTTTTCTCGGCGTAAAGGTAAGAATAATTCACCAGTCAGCAGGAGAGCGGAGATAGCTGTGATGGTAACCAGTCGCAGTTGCGAATTTTTGCGGTGTGAGTTACTCGCCTCCAGATCAGTGGGAAATGAGCTGAAATGTTCGTATGTAGTTCGTGACATTTGTCTTATGCTATTTAACATGTATGAATCACATATGTGCTCGAAAAGCAGATAGTTTTTAGCGTTCTGTCTCTCTCTCTGTTTCTCCCTCCTCCACAACAGTCGGTATACATTACAATCACTCACAGGCAGAACCGATACAGTTATCATTGATTGTGTTTCACAACAAATAGAAAACTTGGATGTGTTGTCGTCAATGCCATAACAGCATGCCTTTCTAGTCATGTCGAATGCCTTTCGTGGCTTGGGTTTGTCCGATATGCGAATCAGGAAATACGTGGTACGAATTTGAATTTGATGGCTCCTACTTTGACGCTGACGACATTTTTATCTTCGTCATACCTTGCGCGGCACACGAATGATCTGAATTCGAAAACGCTGTACTGAACGAATCGATAGCTGTGGTGCTGTGGTGTCGGGTTTGTGACAACCAGTCGGTGCAGCAGTGCTGCCAACTATATTGTGAAGCCTGAAATAACTCTGCCAGGTTACTGTTTGCGCTACAATATACCTGACAGACACAAATGCAGATGGTGTCTCACGAGGGACGTTCGGTATTCGGGGATAGTTTATCAACAGCAGCATGACTCCAATGCTGGTATATAATCACCGCTGTGTAAGGAAGGATGTAGTGTTCTGATACAAACAAACGTATTATAGTGATAAGTGGATGTTTCGCAATGCTTCTTTTCGAACTGTTACACAATAATTGTAATGTGTTACGCCTTAATCGAGCAGGTAGGTTACAAAATTTAAAAAGGGAAGTGGATAGGTTAAAGTTAGATATAGTGGTGTAAGTAGGCTGTTTATGTTTTCCTATTGGCAACGTTACGTAGCGCTCTGTATGAAAATCACTGGCTGTGCTGTGTGCAGTCTGTGGCTAGTTTGCATTGTTGTCTGCCATTGTAGTGTTGGGCAGCTGGATGTGAACAGCGCGTAGTGTTGCGCACTTGGAGGTGAGCCGCCAGCAGTGGTGGTTGTGGGGAGAGAAATGGCTGAGTTTTGAAATTTGTAAGACTGGATGTCATGAACTGATATATATATTATGACTTTTGATGACCATTAAGGTAAATACATTGTTTGTTCACTATTAAAATCTTTCATTTGCTAACTATGCCTATCAGTAGTTACTGCCTTCAGTAGTTTGAATCTTTTATTTAGCTGGCAGTAGTGGCACTCGCTGTATTGCAGTAGCTTGAGTAACGAATATTTTTGTGAGGTAAGTGATTTGTGAAACGTATAGGTTAATGTCAGTAAGGGCAATTCTTTTGTAGGGATTTTTGAAAGTCAGATTGCGTTGCGCTAAAAATATTGTGTGTCAGTTTAAACACAGTCATGTATAATTGTTCTAAGGGGACGTTTCAGTGGGAATTAGTGAAGTTCAGTGGTAGGAGGAACAAGACTTCCGGTCAGGTGAATACAGGGTTATAAATAAAAAAAACAAATAGGGGTACTGCAGGAGCAGCTTTAATGATGAATAAAGAAAATAGGAGCATGGGTAAGCTACTACAAACAGCATAGTAAACGCATTATTGTGGCCAAGATAGATACAAAGCCAATGTGTACCACAGTAGTACAAGTTTATATGCCAACCAGCTCCGCAGATGACGAAGAGATTGATGAAATGTATGATGAGATATAAGAAATTATTCAGATAGTGAGGGGAGACGAAAATTTAATAGTCATGCGTGACTGGAATTCGATAGTAGGAAAAGGAAGAGAAGGATAAGTAATAGGTGAATATGGAATGGGGGTGAGGAATGAAAGAGGAAGCCGCCTGGTAGAATTTTGCCCAGAGGGTAAATTAATGATAGCTGACACTTGGTTAAAGAATCATTAAATAAGGTTGTATACAAGCAGAAGGCCTAGAGACACTGGAAGGTTTCAGACAGACTATATAATAGTAAGACCGAGATTCAGGAACCGGGTTTTAAATTGTAAGACATTTCCAGGGGAAGATGTGAACTCTGACCACAATCTATTGGTTATGAACTGTAGATTAAAACTAAAGAAACAGCAAAAAGGTGGTCATTTAAGGAGATGGGACCTGGATAAACTGAAAGAACCAGAGGATTTAGAGAGTTTCAGAGAGAGCATTAGGTAATGATCGACAAGAACGTGGGAAAGAAACACAGTAGAAGAAGAGTGGGTAGCTTTGAGAGATGAAATAGTGAAGGCAGCAGAGGATCAAATAGGTAAAAAGACAAGGGCTAGTAGAAATTCTTGGATAACAGAAGAAATATTGAATTCCATTGATGAAAGGAGAAAATATAAAAATGCAGTAAATGAAACAGGCGAAAAGGAATACAAAAATCTCAAAAATGAGACCGACAGGGACTGCAAAATGGCTAAGCACCGATGGCTAGAGGACAAATGTACGGATGTAGAGGCATATCTCACTAGAGGTAAGATAGATACTTCCTACAGTAAAATTAAAGAGAATTTTGGAGAAAAGAGAACCACTTGTATGAATACCAAGAGTACAGATGGAAAACCAGTTCTAAGCAAGGAAAGGAAAGCAGAAAGGTGGAAGGAGTATACAGAGGGTCTATACAAGGGTGATGTACTTGAGAACAATATTATGGAAATGGAAGAGGACGTCGATGAAGATGAAATACGAGACATGATACTGTGTGAACAGTTTGACAGAGAACTAAAAGACCTAAGTCCAAACAAGGCCACGGAAGTAGATAACATTTCATTAGAACTATTGATAGCCTTGGGAGAGCTAGCCCTCACAAAACTCTACCATCTTGTGAGCAAGATGTATGAGACAGGCGAAATACCCTCAGACTTCAAGAAGAATAAAGTAATCCTAATCCCAAAGAAATCAGGGGTTGACATATGTGAAAAATACCGAACTATGAATTTAATAAGCCACGTCTGCAAAATATTAACACGAATTATTTACAGACGAATGGAAAAACTGGTAGAAGCTGACCTCCGGGAAGACCAGTTTGGATTCCATAGAAATTGACCCTATGACTTATCTTAAAAGACAGTTTAAGGAAAGGTAAACCGACGTTTCTAGCATTTGTAGACTTGGAGAAAGCTTTTGACAATGTTGACTGGAATACTCTCTTTCAAATTCTGAAGGTGCCAGGGGTAAAATACAGGGAGTGAAAGGCTATTTACAATTTGTACAGAAACCAGATGGCAGTTATAAGATTCAAGGTGCACAGAAGGGAAGCAGAGGTTGGGAAGGGAGTGAGACAGGGGTGTAGCCTCTCCCTGATGTTATTCAATCCGTATACTGAGCAAGCAGTAAAGTAAACAAAAGAAAAATTCGGAGTAGGAATTAAAATCCATGAAGAAGAAATAAAAACTTCGAGGTTTTCCGATGACATCGTAATTCTGTCAGAGTCAGCAAGGGACTTGGAATGGCAGCTGAGCGGTATAGACAGTGTCTTGAAAAGAGGATATAAGATGAACATCAACAAAAGCCAAACGAGGATAATGACATGTAGTCGAATTAAATCGGGTGATGCTGAGTGAATTAGATTAGGAAATGAGACACTTCAAGTAGCAAATGAGTTTTGCTATTTGTGGAGCAAAATAAGTAGAGAGGATATAAAATGTAGACTGGCAATGATAAGGAAAGCGTTTCTGAAGAGAAATTTGTTAACATCGAGTATGGATTTAAGCGTCAGGAAGTCTTTACTGAAAGTTTTTGTATGGAGTGTAGCCATGTATGGAAGTGAAACATGGACAATAAATAGTTAAGAGAAGAAGAGAATAGATGCGTTCGAAATGTGGTGCTACAGAAGAATGCTGAAGTGTAGATGGGAAGAACACATAACTAATGAGGAGGTACTGAATAGAACTGAGGAGTAGAGAAATTTGTGGCACAAGTTGACTAGAAGAAGGAATGGGTTGGTAAGACATGTTCAGAGGCATCAAGGGGTCATCAATTTAGTATTGGAGGGCAGCGTGGAGGGTAAAAGTCGTGAGAAAGACTAAGAGATGAATACACTAAGCAGATTCAGAAGGATGTAGGTACTGGGAGATGAAGAAGCTTGCACAGAAAATAGAGTAGCATGGAGAGCTGCATCAAACCAGTCTCAGGACTGAAGACCACAACAACAAAGCATAAATCAATTCCTCAAGTAGAAGTGGGTGAATTCAACCGCTGGACACAAACCGTAAGTTTTCGGCCGTGGGTTTCTGTTCAAAATATTGTGTACGCACTCACATCTACAAGTATCAGAAGTTTGTAACAGGAATTTCCATAGAACCTGTAGCTCAATGCAATTAGTAATCCACGAGCGAATTTATTCCGGTAGTTCCAGATTTTTAGTATGTTATATGAACTTACCCCTCCTGTAAAATCTAAGGTCCCGACATTAGAGTGGACGTGTGCATGTAGTCACATTCGAACAACCAGCCGAAATCACGACAAAATCTTTTTCCCTATATGTCTTTTTTCCAGTGGAAATTTCGGTAAAAGCAGCGTCAATAAATTTTGTAGAGCATTTTTCTCCAAACTTGCATCTACGATTTTTTTCTCTCTCTTATGGGTTCCTAGATATTATGCCTTAAAAATGTATATGAGTTAGGAGAAACACGCATTTTTCACGAATTGGTTTGATTTGCCGTGTGTAGTTCTTTCCAGGGAAATTTTGAGAAAAATTAACTGACAACAATGTAGTACAGCATAAAATATCCGTAACATATATAAGCTGCAATGTGTTCATCCTGACGCCTTGTTAGAAATACCAAGATAACGGAAAAGGAAGAAGGGCAGATAGTTTAAGTCTGAACACGGTTTTAGTTGACATGTTACAATTTCCAGTCGGTAACATCCCAAAACAACGTTAATACATTTAAAATCTTGTTTTTCTGCGAATATTGACCGACATGCGAGATTTTGCTCATCACTCCAGGTAATTTTCGATAGCAGGTGTTCCAGACTTAGTGGCGTTCGAATTACTGATTAAAATTGCTATATAAATCGCTGGTGTGTTTTGTGGCCAATTACTAGCAACAACTGCTGGTGACATTGCCAGCGAGATATTCCTCATGTGTAGGCTGCTAGATGAACTCGTCGTCGGCGAACCTATCAGATAACAGGATACACAAGTGTGTAAGAGGTCACGGGTAAATGATGCTCACTGCTGTACTTTACATATCACCGAAATGAAACACAGCATTAATCAACGACGATCACAGCTTTTGAATTATACTTCCGCCTTCTGACTGTACAGACTTCCTTGTTCTATATTAATATCATAATTTTGTCATTATTAGGTTCATTCGTTATAATTAGACATTGTTAAGTGATGTCATCGTCAAGATCTATTGAAATGGATGTGCAGCATGCAGAAAATCCAAAATCGTCTACATATATGATAAACAGGTAGCAAATATGTTTTCCAGTCATTAAACAATCGAGCCACAGAATGAATATTAGTACAGTAGTTACATGTTTAGGGAATTTGGTCTGAAAATATACTATGGAAGATACTGATTGACTGATGCCCAAAGATGAATAGCATAGTTTGTATGTCCCTGTACGATAACACATGTTCACAGAAGATCATAGGTACGTAAAATCATACATATTTGGAAGAACTATGTTTTCTGTGAATACACTTACAAATACATCTTTGGAAGATCAGTGTTTTCTGTGTCTACAAGGTGTAAACAGCATGTTCATAGCATGAAAATGTGACACCATGCCGAAAGGAATACCCACATCACACACAGGTTTAAATGAGAAACATGTCCATGTGTCATACGTACCATACTACAGAAAATTACGAGAATTTGCCTTTGCCAAAGTCGACAGCGAAATGAATCAAAGTATCAGCAGCTCGAATTCGTGCAGTCTCTACTATTTCAGTTCTAGGGAGATGAGAAGCCAACATAACGTGACAGTATTGCACTGGTATTAAGGATGCGAATTTCATTGGCGCAAGGACGATAAAGACGCCTCGTTTAATGATACACAAACGGTAAAAAAGCAGTGAATAAATTCTAGTGTCCCGTTTCACCCTCGGCTTTGACCACAGAGTGAGCATTCGGATGCACGGATTTTATTTTCTGTTGTCGACACACACTGCCACAGTGGGCACGTGACCTCGGGGCGCCGTATGTCTGTCCGTAAAACGCCCCACAAAGTTGGAATGCCGCCATATCCTTAGTACCGACAGAGACCCTTCGTATGTGCTGTGTATTTGGGACAGGCGTTTTGTAGACGCCAAAACAATTTGCATTCGATACCTGGAATAAATTCTTCTCTCAGCTTAGATGAGTAAAATGAGCGGGCGTCGTCTTACTGCACCGTCACGTCAGCGTGTGTTCACACTGTCTGTCACGTCATGTCACGTCAATTCGCTTAGCCCGTGTAAGAGTATAGTATTGCAACTGAGGAAACAAGGTTGTTAATGGCCAAAGTATACCTCATAAGGTATCTTCTTGATCAGTTTTGTTTGTGCTAAGACGTGAAACAACATTTCAAAACGTCGACATTTCTGTGCTGTGGGAAAGTGAGCATCTGTTCTGTTACTGTCAAACCTAAATAGTTTTGTCGCTTTCGGATATCTCACATTGCTTGTGTAAGAACATCCAATGCAAAAAACCTCCAAGTCAGCATGAAACATTTACAATTTGCCACGAAAATAAAGCACAATAATAAAAGAAATATTAAGAAAATACAAAAGCACAATCTCCACTACCATAATACACGTGAATGCGGCAAAATAGGATAACTTACGATGTTAGCAGACGATGATACTGTCGACACTTCATTCCCTGGAAACCTTGACCTGCCGTGACGTGACGTGACGTGACGGACTGTTGACGACTTGACTGAATGCCGCCATTTGAAATGCAGTGTGGGATGTTTGGCCTGATGCGACGGGACTCAATGGCCGAGGTGAACTGTTCTTAAAAAGAGTCATTACGAGATCACGTGATAATTTCAGCTTAATGCTGACAACGTGAGCATCACGCAGTGCACACTCCAGAGATTTTTCTACTCTATGGCTTTGATCGACGTCATATCTAAGTCACAGACGCTACATCTGAAGGCAATGAGGTTTATTCCTAAAGCAAAGAATGTATCGCAGAAAAGAAAGTTAGTAGACATACACACAATAAAATTTCATAGCAGCTCACGCGAATTAAATAGCCACAAGTTATATCGCAAAGAATTTGAGGTAAGAAAAAAGAAAGTAACAACATTGAAAACAAACATGCATAAAATAATTCCAGAATGAGATTTTCACTCTGCAACGGAGTGTGCCCTGATATGAAACTTCCTGGCAGATTAAAACTGTGTGCCGGACCGAGACTCGAACTTTTTTTTTGAACGTATATAGACTTTTATTTACAAAATAACAATTTTCGTTTTACAATTACAGTTTGCGTTTTACTTGTAAAGACGAGACAATCCATTCTTTGCTTTTATTTTTCTGTTACTGTACTGTCCAGGTAATTATTTCATTTGGTGCTTTTTTTTATATATATTTTTCGAGAGTCTGCCAGTCACATTTCGTTAGTTGTTTCTTGCACTGTTTATTGTTGCAGTTTAGCTTTTTCAGAGTCTTTGTACACTACATCTGTACGTGTGGCAGAATGGATTGGGAATAAGCATTGATTGTACGATCTAGTCATTTACAGAGAAAAATTAGCAAAAAAAAGTTATTTTATGGAAAATTTACTCGTGACTAGTTATGGTATTATTATTATTGTTATTATTTTTGTAGATATTTTGAGTTGTGGATGTGCTCTATTCATTTTACAGTAATGTTGAGTTATTACTATCTTCTTAGTAAATCTTGTGTTAGAAAACAAGGGGGAGGCATTTCACGTTGGGTCTTGAAAACGAGACCTTAGTGGGACATGCACTAGGCACGAAATCAGTTTGACAGAAATATTAACGAGTGTATCAATTGTCCGCTGTTGTTTGATGAGTGAACTCGGGACCTTTGCCTTTCGCGGGCAAGTGCTCTACCGACTGAGCTACCCAAGCACGACTCACGCCCCCTCCTCACAGCTGTACTTCTGGCAGTACCTCGTCTCCTGCCTTCCAAACTTCCTGTGTTTGCAGGAGAGCTTCTGTTAAGTTTGGAAGGTAGGAGACGAGGTACTGGCAGAAGTACAGCTGTGAGGAGGGGGCGTGACTCGTGCTTGGGTAGCTCAGTTGGTAGAGCACTTGCCCGCGAAAGGCAAAGGTCCCGAGTTCGAGTCTCGGTCCGGCACACAGTTTTAATGTGCAAGGAAGTTTCATGCATTAAATTAATTATTATCACAGTTTATGCAAGCAAGTGAAAGAACCATAGACGGCCTTTTAAGTCCGTAATATCACTCGTAGTAAACCCTTAATCTATATTTACACCTACAGGGATACTTTGCAAATTACATTTACGTGCCTGGCAAAGGGTTTATCGAACCACCTTCACGATAACCCTCTATTATTCCTGTCTCAAACAGCGTGCGGAAAAAACGAACACCTATATCCTTCTGAGTGAGCTCTGATTTCCTTATTTTATGATGATGATAGTTTCTTCCCGTGTAGGTCGGCGTCAAAAAATATTTTAGCATTCTGAGGCGAAAGCTGGTGATCGAAATTTCGTGATAAGTTTCTGCCGCAACGAAAAACGCCTATGTTTTAATGATGTCCGCCCCAAATCCTGTATCGAGTCAGTGACACTGTCTCCCCTGTTTCTCGATAATGCAAACTGTGCTGCTCTTCTTTGAACACTCTCGATGTAGTCCGTTTACTCTGTCTGGTAGGGATCCCATTCCGTAGAGCAGCGCTCCAGAAGAGGACGGACAAGCGTGGTGTAGGCAGTCTCTCTAGTAGATCTGTTGCATCTTCAGCCAATAAAACGCTGTCTTTGGCTCACCTACCCACAACATTTCCTATGTATGGTTTTCAATTAATGTTGTTCTTAATTGTGATTCTTAGGTGTTTAGTTGAATTTACAGCCTTTAAATTTGACTGATTTATCGTCTAACCGAAGTTTCACCGATTCTGTTTAGCACTCATGTGGAGAACCTCACACTTTTCGCTATTTAGGGTCAACTGCCAATTTTCGCAACATACAGATATCTTTTCTAATCGTTTTGCAAATTGGTTTTGATATTCTGATGACTTTACTAGATGGTAAATGACAGCATCATCTACAAACAAGCCGGCCGGAGTGGCAGAGCGGTTTTAGGCGCTTCAGTCTGGAAGCGCACGAGCGCTACGGTCGCAGGTTCGAATCCTGCCTGCGGCATGGATGTATGTGATGTCCTTAGGTTAGTTAGGTTTAAGTAGTTCTAAGTTCTAGGGGACTGATGACCTCTGAAGTTAAGTCCCATAGTGCTCAGAGCCCATCTACAAACAACCTCAGACGATTCATCAATTGTCTCCGAAATCGTTTATATAGATAAGGAACAGCATTACCTTGGTATCAGTAAGTGCATAAGAATCACGTTGGGGAATTTATAACGGAATGCAGAGTTTAGTAAACAGTTCATTCGCTTATCGCCTCACGGCAGCAAAGCAGAACTCGGAGGTCGCTTCCGAGCACAACAGGTCGAATCGCCAGACTGGCGTACAACTTAGCAGTCAGGCTGCATGGAGTAACCACGAGAGTGACCCAGCCTTCATACGAAGCCACACTGCAGACCGTAACCCCGGGTGTCTGGCAGGCAGGCAGGTCGGCTGCGGGCGCTCAAGTCGCCTCCTCCTAGTCGACTCCCGGCCGTCACTGGCACCGAGACGGAACCAGCCTCCACCAGGAGACACACGACACCTCCACCCTGCTGCGCCCCACTGAGTTCTCACTTGACACCACTCAACTCCCCAATGTCGATGGTCTGCGGGCAGGGGAATGCACGCTACAAGGCATCCACCTCGGACCTGTTCTCGAAGTAACCACTTTGTAACAGTTCATTGTGTCGTTGGGGTGCCAACTACCACCTAAGCTGCCGCTGCAGATGCACTACGGTACGCCAGAGCCATACGCCAAACACAATTGTTTTCCCTCTCTGTAGTCCCACGTGGCCGTTTGGAGTCCAGTCTCATTGGCTCCGCAGTACATTGTCGTGACCGTTTCTGCCAACAATGATGTACAGTGGCAACATTCGGGGCAAGTTTTCTCGTAACGTTGCAAAAGGAACACGGACCTTCTTGTAGCCCTAATACACAACCTCTTTCAGCCCCAGTGATGGTAACAGACGCTTTTGTCGCCTTAGAGGCGTTCTTGACAAACAGTTCACAAAGTCCAGTTTCAGAGATAAATGAAATGTCATGTGACTAGGGCCTCCCGTCGGGTAGACCGTTCGCCAGGTGCAAGTCTTTCGATTTGACGCCACTTTCGCGACTTGCGCGTCGATGCGGATGAAATGATGATAATTAGGACAACACAGCACCCAGTCCCTGAGCGGAGAAAATGTTCGACCCAGCCGGGAATCAAACCCGGGCCCGTAGGATTGACATTCTGTCGCACTGACCACTCAGCTACCGGGGGCGGACAGTTTCAAAGGTAATTACCGCTCACGAACGTTGCAGAAAGTATTTAAAGGAAACTTGATTTGCATCCCCATAGAGGCGCTGCTAGCCACACTCTTGTGCGACTGGCAGTGCTCTTAAATCTGGATAGACATCATCATTCTGAAGCAGAAAGACGCCTCCCAACTTACGTTTCAGTTGCAGAACTGCTCCTTGGTGTTGCGATTTTCAGATCCGACTATAGGGGTGCAGCTTTCTCCATTTCGAAGGAATCCCCCCCAGGCGTACCCCCCCTCTCCACCCCTCCCCTCACAACCACCACCCACTCTCCCCCGCCCCCCCGCTGATGTGGTGGCTTCGTCTTTTCAACTAATATCCTAGTAGCGCAGTTTTCTCGCCAATAGTAGCCATCTCGACACCTCACACTTACTACAGTACATACACACACTAAGCGGTACCTGGCGGCATTCAACTTCCTGGACTGCCGTGGTGGTCATGTGTTCGGTCATTAGCGTATTTCTTGCATAACGTATCCATCGACAATGATTTTGATCAACAAATTTATTTTTGTTACAAACGCAGCTATCGACGGGTTTATATAACGATACGATATTGCAGTGCCTGTGTTATTCCGAATTACGACGTGAAGTTCGCTTCGACGTGCCTGCATCGTAATTCGGAATAACGCAGGCACTGCAGTGGCGTATTCATCCTCCGACTGTAGGCAGGCGACTTCCTACAGAAACGTCTCCCGTGTGTTGGAGTACACTTAATGGAGGTAAGAGTACAGCTTGCAGACACATGGTTGACAACAAAAAAGGCGTTTGCGGCTGGCGGTTTTTGTCATCGCTGCTGGAATGAAGGAAACATTTTTTTTATTTGGTGGCACTGCAGTCGCGCGTAGTTAGATTCATCACTGAATTAGACAGCCATATGAAGGAAATTGAGATTTTTGATTAAAGATTGTTTAATTTTCACTGTAAGAGTTTTTTCATGTCTGTCAATTATTTTTCTAACAATTGTGAGAGTAAGCATTTGACATCAATGTTGTCCTTTTTCAATGTTAGTGCATGTTGTAACACAAATTTCATACAGTTAATAATACATCAGATAATGTAAAAACAGTTTGTTAAACGAATATTTCACCTTAGAGCATTGTCCACATCCTCGGTCCAAGTCATTTTTGTTTAAAGGAGTTTCTCACCCAGTGGTGTGTACAACACAGTTCACTTGCTGGCTGGAGCATCGGCAGTCAGCTCTCAGCAACTGCAGTCAGAAATTTGCAACTGGCGTGCGCAGAGAAGCAAGCACTGCGTTTCCAAGCTACTACATTACGAGGTGAGACATTTCCATTTCACGATCTGTTTGATATGAAAATTATCAGCGCACAGGGACCATTCCATGTACAACATTATTTGGCAGACCATTGAAGCACAGGGACAACTTTGTTTAATTCAAGAGATTAACAGTAAAGTTCAGGATTTAATCAGTTTGCACATTTTTACAATATGAGCAAAGTAACAGAACGTATCATCTCGTTGGCAGACATAAGACACACGCTATTGCAGGACAAAGAAACAGCAACAAATGAATGTGTACCATCCGTTATAAACGTACAAAGTGACTCGCATAATTTCACCGCAGCAACTGACTATGGCTCTCCAGTTACACTGTTTTGTGATGCAGCATGTAATAAACGCAATGCCAATAATTCTTGCTCTACGATCCCGTTACAAAAGACTAAAGTTAGAGGACACTTAAAATTTACTCTTCATGGCCACACATTTTATGCAGGGTTTTTGATCATGCCACATTTAATAACAGAAGTTGTGCTGGGTATGGATTTCTTGATAGAAGATGAAGCGATTTTGGGCTTTAAAGACTCTTCTATTCTACTATGCAACAATAACCAGCAAGTTGCATTAGAGTTTCAGCAGAGCATTTCCATCGAGGAACAGGAAATTAACAGATTGGAGCTTTTTCCACGCACAAACAATACACAATGGTATACACAATTTTTCACCGACACATATTTTGCTCTCGCCAATACAGGTGAAGAATCAAAGCCAAGGTAGACACTTGTGAAACAGCAACAGACGAACCAAACAACACACTGAATGGGACAGATATTTCAGCACACCGTTAATAGAGTTCCTAATGATTCAACTTTGCTCTCGCCACATTTAGTTTTGAAGAATAAAATCCGCCAGACAAAATAAAAGAACTTGTTTCTTTCCCCAAGTTACAATGTTTACGTCATCGTGAATAGTTTGACATTGCAATTACTAATACAAAAAAGGCAGCTGAGAAAAGGAAAATGCTAATAAAGAAGGTAAGTCACAATAGAAAATTCAAAGTTGGACAAAAAGTTTTAGTTACAGCACACCCATTGTCTTCTAAAGCAAAGAACAGGTGTCAAAATATTTGTATTCCTGTATAACGGACGATTTCGGAGTCGCCGAATCCCACTTCCGAACGTAGTACATCTTGAAACACTCAGAACGAAAGTTTCCAGAGGTTTTCATCACCTCACCAATATAAAACCTTTCATTGCATAATTATTTGACTTTCTACTCTTCCTTGAGATGACTACACCATACCAATATACAACACTTATGTTCAGACAACACGTATTTCGTTTTCTTATGACGTCAAGCGTTTGCGCGTAGTAGTTAAGCTTTTTCTACAGGTTTTCTTTCATTGACATGTATGTGTATATGAAAATTACAATTTTTTCTCATCCAGTACTATAAGTACAAGCCACTTTGTATGTTAATTTTCACTGTCATGATTTTTATGTAGTAAATACAACAGAGCACACATCACGCATGCTCTAACATAACTCACCCCGATCTTTACAGTACATCATTTAACAAGCAGAGATTACGTAAAAGAAGACAGCAATGATTTTTCCCTCAGTGACAAAGGCATCACAGAAGATAAAAGCAACACGAGAAACAATAAATCGAATTTTGCGCGTCGTAAAGCATTTTCTCTTACAGGCTAACGTACAGAAGTATGCAACAACGGATTCCAGACAGTACTGATAAAACAAGTAGAGTATATATTTTTTCACAGGTATAACACGTACTGTCAGTAATCGGAGGAGATATTCAATTTAAGCGTCTTGCACTGAGATATAACCAGGATTTCTTCATTCACTGTTAGAATTTTATTGTAGGTGTATGTGAAGTGAAGAGTTGAGGCTTAATTATAGATGAAGTATGTGTAGCAATGATTTATAGATTTTTATAATGAGAATACGATGAGATAATAGGAAGTGAGAATAGCGAAGTTTTTATGATTATTATGCAGACGTTTGTTATTTATGACATGAAGTGACATACCGATGTTAGGGATTGTCACGGACTACGTGATGATTTTGCCCTTGTTGCATGCTTTGTTGATTGTGTTTTGGCGTGTATCTCTGACGATTAGTACTTCTAATGGTTTGAGAAAAGGTGTTGCAAAACGATAATACAAGGCTCTGAATTTACAGGAAGATAAACACATTGTTTCTAAAATATGCAATTTTTTGTGAACAGCAATGAGAAGGGTTGAGGACGCTTATTACGATGTACTTGCTTTGATGAATTTCTGACTTTGCTTGCCCTTGTTGTTGTTGTTGTGGTCTTCAGTCCTGAGACTGGTTTGATGCAGCTCTCCATGCTGCTCTATCCTGTGCAAGCTTCTTCATCTCCCAGTATCTACTGCAACCTACATCCTTCTGAATCTGCTTAGTGTATTCATCTCTTGGTCTCCCTCTACGATTTTTACCCTCCACACTGCCCTCCAATGCTAAATTTGTGATCCCTTGATGTCTCAAAACATGTCCTACCAACCGATCCCTTCTTCTAGTCAAGTTGTGCCACAAACTTCTCTTCTCCCCAATCCTATTCAATACCTCCTCATTAGTTACGTGATCTACCCACTTTATCTTCAGCATTCTTCTGTAGCACCACATTTCGAAAGCTTCTATTCTCTTCTTGTCCAAACTAGTTATCGTCCATGTTTCACTTCCATACATGGCTACACTCCATACAAATACTTTCAGAAATGACTTCCTGACACTTAAATCTATACTCGATGTTAACAAATTCCTCTTCTTGAGAAACACTTTCCTTGCCATTGCCAGTCTACATTTTATATCCTCTCTACTTCGACCATCATCGGTTATTTTACTCCCTAAATAGCAAAACTCCTTTACTACTTTAAGTGTCTCATTTCCTAATCTAATTCCCTCAGCATCACCCGACTTAATTTGACTACCTTCCATTATCCTCGTTTTGCTTTTGTTGATGTTCATCTTATATCCTCCTTTCAAGACACTGTCCATTCCGTTCAACTGCTCTTCCAAGTCCTTTGCTGTCTCTGACAGAATTACAATGTCATCGGCGAACCTCAAAGTTTTTACTTCTTCTCCATGAATTTTAATACCTACTCCGAATTTTTCTTTTGTTTCCTTTACTGCTTGCTCAATATACAGATTGAATAACATCGGGGAGAGGCTACAACCCTGTCTTACTCCTTTCCCAACCACTGCTTCCCTTTCATGCCCCTCGACTCTTATAACTGCCATCTGGTTTCTGTACAAATTGTAAATAGCCTTTCGCTCCCTGTATTTTACCCCTGCCACCTTCAGAATTTGAAAGAGAGTATTCCAGTTAACATTGTCAAAAGCTTTCTCTAAGTCTACAAATGCTAGAAACGTAGGTTTGCCTTTTCTTAATCTTTCTTCTAAGATAAGTCGTAAGGTCAGTATTGCCTCACGTGTTCCAACATTTCTACGGAATCCAAATTGATCTTCCCCGAGGTCGGCTTCTACCAGTTTTTCCATTCGTCTGTAAAGAATTCGCGTTAGTATTTTGCAACTGTGACTTATTAAACTGATAGTTCGGTAATTTTCACATCTGTCAACACCTGCTTTCTTTGGGATTGGAATTATTATATTCTTCTTGAAGTCTGAGGGTATTTCTCCTGTCTCATACATCGTGCTCACCAGATGGTAGAGTTTTGTCATGACTGGCTCTCCCGAGGCCATCAGTAGTTCAAATGGAATGTTGTCTACTCCCGGGGCCTTGTTTCGACTCAGGTCTTTGAGTGCTCTGTCAAACTCTTCACGCAGTATCTTATCTCCCATTTCGTCTTCATCTACATCCTCTTCCATTTCCATAATATTGTCCTCAAGTACATCGCCCTTGTATAAACCCTCTATATACTCCTTCCATCTTTCTGCCTTCTCTTCTTTGCTTAGAACTGGGTTGCCATCTGAGCTCTTGATATTCATACAAGTGGTTCTCTTCTCTCCAAAGGTCTCTTTAATTTTCCTGTAGGCACTATCTATCTTACCCCTAGTGAGACAAGCCTCTACATCCTTACATTTGTCCTCTAGCCATCCCTGCTTAGCCATTTTGCACTTCCTGTCGATATCATTTTTGAGACGTTTGTATTCCTTTTTGCCTGCTTCATTTACTGAATTTTTATATTTTCTCCTTTCATCAATTAAATTCAATATTTCTTCTGTTACCCAAGGATTTCTATTAGCCCTCGTCTTTTTACCTACTTGATCCTCTGCTGCCTTCACTACTTCATCCCTCAGAGCTACCCATTCTTCTTCTACTGTATTTCTTTCCCCCATTTCTGTCAATTGTTCCCTTATGCTCTTCCTGAAACTCTCTACAACCTCTGGTTCTTTCAGTTTATCCAGGTCCCATCTCCTTAAATTCCCACCTTTTTGCAGTTTCTTCAGTTTCAATCTGCAGTTCATAACCAATAGATTGTGGTCAGAATCCACATCTGCCCCAGGAAATGTCTTACAATTTAAAACCTGGTTCCTAAATCTCTGTCTTGCCATTATATAATCTATCTGATACCTTTTAGTATCTCCAGGATTCTTCCAGGTATACAACCTTCTTTTATGATTCTTGAACCAAGTGTTGGCTATGATTAAGTTATGCTCTGTGCAAAATTCTACAAGGCGGCTTCCTCTTTCATTCCTTCCCCCCATTCCATATTCACCTACTATGTTTCCTTCTCTCCCTTTTCCTACTGACGAATTCCAGTCACCCATGACTATTAAATTTTCGTCTCCCTTCACTACCTGAATAATTTCTTTTATCTCTTCATACATTTCATCTATTTCTTCATCATCTGCAGAGGTAGTTGGCATATAAACTTGTACTACTGTAGTAGGCATGGGCTTTGTGTCTATCTTGGCCACAATAATGCGTTCACTATGCTGTTTGTAGTAGCTAACCCGCACTCCTATTTTTTTATTCATTATTAAACCTACTCCTGCGTTACCCCTATTTGATTTTGTATTTATAACCCTGTAATCACCTGACCAAAAGTCTTGTTCCTCCTGCCACCGAACTTCACTAATTCCCACTATATCTAACTTTAACCTATCCATTTCCCTTTTTAAATTTTCTAACCTACCTGCCCGATTAAGGGATCTGACATTCCACGCTCCGATCCGTAGAACGCCAGTTTTCTTTCTCCTGATAACGACGTCCTCTTGAGTAGTCCCCGCCCGGAGATCCGAATGGGGGACTATTTTACCTCCGGAATATTTTACCCAAGAGGACGCCATCATCATTTAATCATACAGTAGAGCTGCATGTCCTCGGGAAAAATTACGGCTGTAGTTTCCCCTTGCTTTCAGCCGTTCGCAGTACCAGCACAGTAAGGCCGTTTTGGTTATTGTTACAAGGCCAGATCAGTCAATCATCCAGACTGTTGCCCCTGCAACTACTGAAAAGGCTGCTGCCCCTCTTCAGGAACCACATGTTTGTCTGGCCTCTCAACAGATACCCCTCCGTCGTGGTTGCACCTACGGTACGGCCATCTGTATCGCTGAGGCACGCAAGCCTCCCCACCAACGGCAAGGTCCATGGTTCATGGGGGGGTTGCTTGCCCTAGTGTATTTTTTTCTCATTTACAGGATAATACCATTTCTCATTCTTTTTCACCTCTAGAAATCGGAAAGAAATAAATTCATAATTGTTTCCGTTCTGCACCTTGACTTTACTTTTTCATAGATATTAAGTACTCTTCCTGATACCACTTAAATTTTGCATTTGGGGCAGTTATAAGTAATCTGCACGTGCATAGGTTAAGGTTTCGTGAACACATTTTCATTTGCTTTATGTTTTGTGTCACAGGCAAAAGACATATGAAATAATTTCTTTTTCTTTTCTCTGCAGAAGTAAAATATTGTTTACATTTCATTCCTTTCCTTCCCTTTAGCCTGTATCCTTATGGGCATCTACTCGAGTACATAAAAACATACACGCTGCAGAAATCAGTATTGTACGCATGCATAACAACACGAGTGGCAGACGCACGCTCGTGTGAAAAGTAAGAAGACAGACGGCAATGTTTGCCTGTTGATACTCTCACAACGCATTGTACATGTAATGGTTACTATATTTTAATGTTTCTTTTCCCTCACAGCGTGAAACCGATTTTGATTATGATTATTCTGTCTGACATGTCACTGCCGACACAGCAGTGTATATTGTAATTTGAATATTCGTAAGAAATGCTTGTTATTCTTTGTTTTTTAATCTGAGAATTCACCATATGTAGTTTTAGATAAATGTAAATGATTTATTTTCTTTCACTGCGTTGTGACAGGATACACGTACTTTGAGAAAACAGCACATTGATGGACTCGAGTAGAGATATTCTCTGCACTATGAGACAGTTGGAGGACGTATTATGGACGTTTTCTTTACGACAGCATGCCAAATCGATTATCGTGATTTTAGATGGCTTCACATACATTTTGTTGAAGTGACGTGGAAGTACCTTTTGTGAGCGGTCTGGCTCTGAGTTGTCACTGGGTTCATTGTGGACAGGCGCAGCGCCCACCAAGTCCGCCCTCAGCCGCCTCCCACACAGTCAGGGTGCGGCGCTCTCACCTGGTCAGGTATTACAGCGTTGTCAGTGCTGGAAGACACTTCAGCATGGTCTGCACAGCGTACTGTGTACACTGGTGCCAACAGCTTCGTGTACGAAAACCACGAAAAGACATTGCTTCGATACACATTTGCTACGACAAAAAGACGACGTAATCACAGCCAGTCTCACGACATTTTGCGCAGAGTAACTGCATAGAAATACGCTGTGAACGTCATTTTTTCCCACAGTTAATGACTTTAGAACTAGTGCACACTAATGTAGTGGACAATTTTCTTTAACTTGTGCACACTGCCTTCAAACGGAATGTAGCGTACTCTAAATACACCTGAACGCCAGTGTAATCAACATTTGCAACTTTGCTTGGAGTGCACCTGAGCAAGAAATGGACAATGATTTTTGCAAATTAATTTATCACCGACGGGGCACTGCCACTTACAAAACAAAAAAGTTTTTCATGACTTCTTTACACTGCATATATGCCAGTTACATGTATATATTGCATATTCTGTTATCTTTTTATGTTTCTTTATAATATACTACACTACTACCTAGTTTACTACTATTTTTGTGTAATATTACGCAGACAATCTTGAACCTCTTATTCTCCACGGGCAGTCTTTGGCCAGAGTCTGCCTGGAGTGCGGGAGTTGTGACGTCAGAGGGGCAGCGGGGCAGGCGCCGGGCAGCGGACTCGTGGCAGAGCAGCCGTGGAGGTGGGCGCGTCTGAGTTGAAGTGAACTGTGTCTGGATATTGTGAGACAGGGGAGGAAGATTTGATTAGTGATTTGGAATGAAATGAGATCAGAAAAGAGTATGAGGGGGAATGAAGGCAACATCCCTTATTTAGTGACGCCACAGTCACGTGTAGTTAGATTCACTGTTGAATGAGACATCCACATCAGGGAAATTTAGATTTTTCATTAAAGATTCTATAATTTTCACTCTGACGTATTTTTCATGTTTATTGATTATCTGTCTAACGTTTGTGTGAGTGAGAGTTTGGTATCGGTGTCGTCCTTTGTCAGCGTTAATAATGTTGTAATATGAACTGCGTACGAGTAATAATATATCAGATAATTTTTAAAAAAAGGTGGTTAAAGAGACATTTCATCTACGAGCATTGTCCACAACCTCGATCCAAGTCGTTTTCATTTAAGGACTGCCTCACTCAGTAATGTGTGTGAAATAGTTTACTTGCTGTCTGGAGCATTGCACTGGGCTCTCAGCAACTGTAGTCAGAAATTCGCAACTGGCGTGTAGACAGCAGCAAGCAAGCAATTACATTACCAGGTGAGATATTTGTTTGCTACGAAAATTATCAGCGCACACAGAGACCATTTCATGAACAACATTATTTGGCAGATCATTAACGCATAGGGACAACTTTATTTAATTAAAGAGATTAATAGTAAAGTTCACATTTTTAGAACGATTATGCAACATGTCTCATTCTGGCTGACAATTATAATACGTTTCTCTCGCTGTTGGAAATGCAGCCAAGGCTAAACAACAGGAAACTAGTACGAAATCTCAAATAAAATGAAAGGAATTATTTTAAAGGAAACATAGGAATCTGTAGATATTATTTGAGGTAGCAGAATGTGATATTAAAAATTTTAACTAGATCTAATTACTTAACAGGGGATAGAAGGAAGTACTCATTTTTCTATATTTGAAAGGCAGATTTCGTGTAACACATTTCATCTTCGGAAGAAAAAGGCTGTCGATTGCAGAGTAAATATTGGCAGTTAAAACGAGGTCGTTAACCTGCTGATAAAGAAGAGGAGAACAACCCTATTACTATGTTTCGTACAGGAATCTGTAGATTGCATTAATGCAATTTAATAAATGCTAACCAGACGTTATTACTTACCAAACGAATCGGTGAAGTACTCATTTACCTACCTCCCAAAGCTCTCTTTTGAGTAGGGCATGTTCACTTTCCAAATAAAATGTACTCGATATAATAGTTCTTTTGGAGAAACACTATTGAGAAAATTTAGGAAACAGGCATCTGACGCTGACAGCCGAACGATTCTAGTGCCATCAACATGCATTGTGCGTAACGTCCACGAAGAGAAGATACGAGAAATTAGGGCTCATAAATAGGTATATGGAGAGTGGTTTTTGCCTCGCTCTGTTTGCGAGTGGAACAGGAGAGTAAGTGACAAGTAGTGGTACAGAGTACCCTCTGCCACGCACCATACGGTGGCTTGAGGGGTACCTATGCAGATGTACTACATTTCTTATAGGATATCTTTTTTATCAAATGAAAGAAAGAAGTACTCATTTCTCTACCTCTCGAAGCCAGTTTTCGAGTATCGCATGTTCTGTTTGCAGACAAAAAGCAGCCTATGGGAGAGTAAATGGCGGCAGCCAGAAGGCGCTTGGTAACCTGCTGTGGTAAATCACTGGAGGACAACTCTGTTACCACATTTCATATTTGAATCAGTAGAGAGCATTTGAGGTAGCAGAATATAATACACCCAACAGCCAGAGAAACTGGTACACCTGCCCAATGGCGTGTAGGGCCCCCACGAGCACGCAGAAGTGCCGCAACACGACGTGGCGTGGGCTCGACTAATGTCTGGAGTAGTACTGGAGGGAACTGACACCATGGATCCTCCAGGGCTGTCCACAAACCCGTTAGAGTACGAGGGGGTGGAGATCCCTTCTGAACAGCACGGCCGCAGTGGTGACACGGGTTCCCCTCAGATCACCTGAGTTAAGCACTGTCGGGCTCGGCCGGCACCTGGCTGGGTCACTGTCCGGGTCTGCAGAGTGCTGTCGGCAGGCGGGGCGCACTCAGCCCTCGTGAGGCCAGTCGAGGAGCTACTCGGGTGAGAAGCAGCGACACAGGTCACCAGGACTGGCAACAGCCTGGAGAGCGGTGTGCTCTCCACACGCCCATCCCTACCTGCGTCCAGTAATGCCTGTGAGCCTCGGATGACACGGCGGCCGGTCGGAACCGTTGTGCCTTCGAAGCGTGTTCGGGCGGAGTCCTTTGTGTTCCCGTGGTCCGCAGATAAAACATCTTGTCCGCAAAAAATTTATCGCCAAACCATTTCTTGGAATAGCTGAATTCGTGAGAAATCACTCATCATTATTACACGCATAATAATAAAAAGATGTATTGTACGAACTTGATGTGTTCGCTTTTCTGCATCAACGAAAAATGGTCAGATGCAGGGGTGTCACGTAAGTTGGTGTGCCAAAGAGTCGAGAAGGTCGACAAACTCGGCTCTAAGAAATAGTAAATTTTATTTATTCCTTTTCGGCATTTGTCACGGTTGTTCTGTAATAGACACCTCCATAAAAAGAGAATTCGAAGTTACTAGTTTCCTTTTAAAGAAATCGGTAACACGAGATTTGAATTTCAGTTCTCAGTGTGGACAAGGAAGTTTTTTTGGCACAAAGGTAAGAATAATTCAGCAGTCAGTAGGAGAGCGGAGACAGCTGCGATGGTGACCAGTCGCAGTTGCGAATTTCTGCGGTGTGAGTTACTCGCCTCCAGATCAGCTGGGCAATGTGCTGAAATGCTCGTATGTAGTCATTGACAGTTAACATGTATGAATCACATATGTGCTCGAAAGGCAGATAGTTTTTAGCGTTCTGTCTGTCTCTGTTTCTCCCTGTTCCACAATAGTCAGTATACATTACAACCTTCATAGGCAGAACCGATACAGTAACTATTGATTGCCTTTCACAACAAATAGACGACAACTAATTCTCTTTCTATTAGCATCACGACGATTGTAACACTCTTTTAATATGTGGCTGGAATATGTAAAGCGCCACAGCACCGCGTCGCAATGGAAGATGCCAAATTAAGGAAAATATCTCAAGCAGTCAGCTAATGAAACACAAGTTTAGGCCAGATTAATTATATGTAAGCGACAGAGTTGCATACGGTTACATAAACACCCCTGAGATAATTTTAGTGTGTACTAAAGCTACAGCCAAACAAAAAGTATGCCCTTGAAACTGTTTAAATTCCTAAAACGACGGAACTTTTCGAGTGCTAAATGTATTTTCTTAGTGTGGCCAGTAACAGACTAAGCTGTGTCGGTTCTAGAATACACGTAAGCCTTCATAGGCAGCTTTCTAGGCAAGGAAAATCGTCTCCAATGCTGGTTTGACGGCGGCGAGTTTCCTGCAGTATTATTGGTGCATTTGCTTGCCGACGGCCACAAACACATGTGAAAACAGAGAGGGTACTACGAAACGTGAATATGTTTAATGCGAAAAAACAGTTAGCAATAGATTTAAATATTCGCTGTAGTGTTTTGGGAATATTATTTCACTTTACATATATTCAGGTGAAACCGAGGTACATCTGTTCCGTGAAAAGACAGGCCGCAGAGGTGAGAATGTGCAGCAGTAACTTCTACTGACACGGCGGTCATTGTCTTAGCGCTGAGAAGCTGCAGAGGATCTCCAAGAACTGACAACGTTCCAGGCATGGTGGAAGCAGCGTCGCAGACGTCGACGCCTTCTCTGCCAGCACGGCTGCAGTCGGCTGGTCCAGAAAGAGGCGACGGAGAGATTGGTCCGAACCTCGGTTTGTTATTCACGTTTAATACGGCGTCTGTCACAACAATGTCGCTGCTATGCACTCCGCTCCCATTTGCAACGGAATTTTCGGCACAGGTCTGTTTTCACGTCTTTGTAATTGTTCGTTTACGTATTGATGAAGAAACGAAAACCTCTGAAGTAATCACGATGAAGAGTTTACGAAACATTTAGCATTTGAAAGAGAACTATTATGGAAATTACTGTAGCTTAAATAAGTTAGTATCATTTTCAAGCGAAGAATACGATGGGTAGTTTCTGTTGGAACGAACGACGACTTTTGCGATTCGCTTTCCACGTCTGCATTCGAGTTTTAACCGCTGTTTCACTGCAATAAAACATTATCACTCCATGTTAACAAACGGCTGCTCGAAGCTCACATAACGTATGTGACTGCCGACATGACAATTAACAAGTAAGAAGACGATAATCTTTTATATCTCGTCCACTACTATTGCGGATTTACTGAAATGCTTTAATATGCGGACAGTGTTTAATACAGCACACAATCGTTTGCTGCAGGGAGGTGGAACTGTTGTGCAAGCACGACGCCAGAAGTGATTAGTGGAAGTCAGTGGCATTTTTCATTGAAGAATACGACGCGTAATTTCGATTCGACAGAACGATAACTTTTGCGAGTTTGTGTGTGGAAGGCCTAACTTTGAATGTGGTCTTATATAGACGAAGTACAGTTACGTGTACCCCACACACGTTATTTATCGTTTAAAAGTTTACCCGTTTCTAACGCCGAAAAATGTAAAGTTTGACTGTGGTCGTGCATTTACTCTCATTTTTTCCGTTTTCATTTTCTCCATAAAACCGCCGTTATTCGCGAGAAAGTTCTAAACTGCCGATACTGTGGAGCGCCAGCGTTAACAATCACTCCCTGAGACAGCGACAAAGCCCTGTGGGCCGCAGGAGACGGACAATTAACGGAAAAGATAAACTCAGCTTCTATATTTCTACGATTTGCAAGCGCGATTAAATGCATTCAGAGACAGTACCGTGTCATAATGGGAATCCGACGCTGGTTTTCCGATTTTGTGTAACCCGTGGCGGCGTTCGAGTGGCGTGGCGGAACATCTCTTCTGGAATTCATTCAGTGACGCATGTGAAGAAAGGCAAACGCAAGCAGTGGTGTCTGAGCGATGTTTTGTCACCCAGCACCGTTACACGTGCCAGACGTCACGTGGCAAGGGTGCTGACCACAATCTCAGGAGCTCCGTACTCATTCTTGGATAAAATGAAAGTCCTTAAAACGGCAGAGCGAGCGAGGACGGCTGTTCAAACCCTCTCCGGCCATCCTGATTTAGGTTTTCCGTATTTTCCTGAATCGCTACAGGCAAATGGCGCGATGGTTGCTTGAAAGGCCACGGCCGACTTCCTTCCCCGTCCTTCCCTAAACCGATGGGATCGATTGCGTCGCTGTTTGGTCCCCTCCCCCCATCCAACTAACTAAAACGGTAAAATAATGGAATGCTGTGGTAGTGTTATTTCCCTTCAAAATATAGTACGAAAACCGGCATCGGTGAGCACGTTTCGGGAATCGATATGATAGCGTTTACATGACGAACCGGAAGCGGTAGTGGCAGGCCGGTTTATGGGAAGCAGATTCGTTAGCCGTATGTAGAACTGTTAAAGAACGTTTTATGTTTTGTTTGACACAATGAAAGCTATTATTAACATACCGTTTCTTTTTCAAAGTGGAAACACAGAGAAACAAATGCTGCATTTTTACGTTTAACATTTCTCCTCAGTTCGACATGTATAATTTTCTATAAAAAGATACCAGAATTTCCGTGTCCATGCTGTGTACACGGTCCTTGATCGTTGTGTGGCAGAACTGCGTCCGCAGACATACTCTTTTTGGCGCTGTCTATTCCGTTTCAACGTCTTATTCCCTATATCAAAGTGTAACACCGCAAATCGAATACTGCCATCTATCGGCCATCGACAACACTGCGTCTTCTGTAATTTCTTTGGCAGTTAACTTCTGCAACACGGGGCGCCATAAGAAGGCGTCTTTCGATACCGCCGGTTCCGATCGGAATCGCGCCCTTTCAAGAAATAGAAGCAGAACATCTGTACATCGAAATCTCTTGTTGTGGGCCACGAGGTAAGGCTGTAGCCCATCTGTATGAAAGAAGATGAGATGAGATACTGTGAGCGGACAAGACTGCGGCGACAGAGAATGTCGTATAACGCAGTCAGGAGGCGCAGAATAAATTTCAGACTGTCAGCGTTGGTCAGCGCTTTCAAATAAGTAGTAGCATATTAAGACATGAAATAAGTTCATGTTTTGTACTTTTTTTGTAATAGAATCGAAATAAATACATTGTATGTTCCGTCATATTCGAACACTACATACATATACATACTTTTTTTTTTTTTTTTAGAGGAAACATTTGATTTCATTGATAGGTGCAAGTGTATACTTTTCAAGTACATAAAATAATACGATGCATTATTTTTTATTCAGTTCTTCAGTAAAGAGGCACCACTCGTGGCATGGAGTGACAGGAGTCAGCAGCAGCCGTCAGATGCGACGCTGGGAGAAACGTTACCTGAATGGATAATGACCTAAACTAACAACCGGCGGCAGACTTCAGAGAAAGCGGTCGCGAATCAGTGTGTTGCGAGCGGCCGATTGTCTGGCGGATCTTGGAACGGGAAGTCTGGACTCCATCGACAGCAGCGGGAGGCAAAGGCCGGGCAAGTTCTGTTACGTAGGTGGACTATACAGAAATCTGTGGGTGGAGATATGGCACCGTGTGGACAGACTAAAATCGGCGTAGCTGATCAGTGATTGGGACACGGTACTGGAATGCATCTTAGAACTGGCAGCAGACGCGAAATCATGCTCTGCTTGGAGTTTCGGACATTAATCCGCTAGCTTGAGTAGGAAGGGACTCCAACGTTTCTCTTAATCAGATATACGGACTGAAATCTGTCTCGTACGTGGAAGATCGCATTTTGCATATAAATTGTAAAGATATGTTTCGCACCTAATACTGCTAAAGATGTACCCGGTAAAAGCGGGCCAAGTTTGAAAGGTACACGTAATTTACTTGATGCTTACTGTGTGTAGAAAGAGGAAAGGCGGCAGCTAGCGAATAAGTATCCGACAAAAATTGAATGTAAAATTGTTTATGATCATACTGCTCGTAAAAAAGTATCATACAGCGCGTTTAAATTGAGTGTATAGATGCCGAGAAAATATACTGGAGTTGAAAGGTGTGTGAATATAAAAGTGGTCGATAAAGACGATTAAATGATTAGATACAGCGAAACACGTCCCGCTTCGACTACGGAGACAGGGGTGCCATGTGACGTCACACGTCAGTGTGGGCCGCTGCCACGTCTGCAGGCGCGCCTCAGCTGTCACTACAGCCCTATGATGGCGGACTTCTGAAGCCATATTTATAACTTTTTCCGTAGTATTCTACTTGCTTCATCCAAGTGTAATACTTCGCCAAGCGTTTTACGCAAAAATCTTTAGAGTACTGTTATCAACGAAAAATCGAGGAATACAGACATTCTTTTACATAAAAAGGGGCTTCACATTTCTCTGTTATCAGAAAGGCCGCAAAGATCAGATTTCGGAAAAATAATTTCAACCTGTACAGATGCTGTTGTACAGAGCAATTTGTCGAATCATTTGCGTCCCGACGTGGGGAAACAGCGTCGCACATGTCGACACCTTCTCTGGCAGCATGAGGATAGTGATACGGTGCCGAAAAAAAGGCGATGGACATTTCCAAAATAATCTTGACCTGTTACTAAAGCTTAACTCCCAAGAACACGGGCAGCGTCTGACGCAAGAATGCCGTCGCGAGCAACTTCGTTCCCAGTTGTAACGGAATTTTCGGTCCAAAGCAGTTTCCGCGGCAATTTATAAGCACAGCGTCATTGTAATTGTCCATTTATATAATACTGACGTATTACAGAGCGGTACACTGGAAATAATTGCTATTACGATAATGAGGTGAAGGCTTTTCGCAGGTGTAGTTTCATCGTAAAAAAGTAACATTCCTTGTCGTGTTTGCTGTGAATGTTGTTTCAGTCTATTCCCCTAAGCAGTGGAAGTATATTAAAAAAACAGAAGATGTAACCCGAGTTGGCAAATCACTTCATCGTCTCGATGGTAGGGAGACCTCCGGGTTGAAAACGGAGATTTAGTCGTTGAGAAAAGTTTGCTACCATTACTAACTAGAGACGCTTCCTTAATTCTGAGACAAAGAAGTACACATTGCGAGAGGTGAATGACACACACAGAAACGAATGGCGTCGTGAAATATACTGATACGAAGCGACTCTTTTTCTTTCGTGGTGGTTCTACATGCAGGAACGGTGAAGTATAATCTGTCGGAAGAAAGAGGTGCTATAGTTTCTCCTGACCAGAAGAGAAGGTGGCTTCAAATGTTACCAATTCTGAGTAAACTGAAGCACCGAAATACTGCCTCCATAACCATACCTGCACTGGCTCCAAATCTTTAATAGCAGCTGGATGTTTCGATGTTTACATCGAAGCATCGATCTGAACGAAACAAGAGTCGTAGTATAGAAATGTTGTGAGTACGGGAAACGCTTCACTACAAAAATTCATTGTATCACTCACGAATTAATAATTCTAATAGAACAGAATAACTCTTGTTTCCCGTAGTCGGGTCACAGTTTTCAAAGATTACGTATATGTACGATTCCCGCCAATGCTAGTACAGTTTTCTAGTATGGACTATTTAACCGCAGCAGAGAGTGGAGAACACTTTTGGTAAAAACAGATATTAATTTTATATTTCTTCTGGGTCGTCATCAAGGCAACTTTAATACTGATACGTGGCCGGAATGTGTAAGATATTGCAGCACCGCATCGCGGATGAAGGTGCAACTAGAAAGTTAACACTTTGGCAGCAGAAGTTGCGCGATACGATTGTTGTGGTAGAAAACGAGGCGATGGATATTTGTGCGTTTGGCACTTGTAGCCCGCCGTGTTCCAAACGACCGGCTAGTTTATTTGTTATAAAAGTTTATTAAAGCTGTAGCAGAACAAAAAGTACGCTTTTTAAACACGTAAACTTGATAACAGGAGGATTCTTTCAAAACGCTAAACGTATCATCTTAGTGAGGAGAGTATAAGGGCAAGATCTGGCGACAGTATGGGCTGAGCACGTGGGGTTTGAGAGTTGGTCGTAATAAACAGGACGCGAGTGCCAATGTTGTAACGGCCCTGTTGTCTATCGTGGAACGCGATGCGCATCGAACACAACTAAATTCCCTAAAGTAGGTGTCTACACCTGCATACGCGTTTTCACGGCTGGGTTGACAGTGGTGAGTCGTCGGTACTGCTTAAGATGCAAGTGCTTGCCGACCACGACAGACACAGGTGAAACAAAAGTCGTTGCAGTTTGCCCACTGACGGAGCGCTGAGGAATGTCTGGACAGTCTCTTTCCAAAGAGAGAATTTCAAGCCAAACGACCGCACACGCTACGCGGCCAACGTATTCCAAAATCCTTGGATTGGATGAAAGCAAGGATGTAGGCTCAGTCGGTCGTCAGATCTAAAACTCTACGAATGGCGAAGATATTTTACACGACAGAAAGTTAACCTCTGACCCACTTTTATGAATTTACAAGTAACGTTTTCTGGTACATCTCGCTTATTATCTCGATATTGTGTCGATATCTGTACTGGATGAAACACAAGTCATAGCTCTTTATTCCGTGTAAAAATCGGAGATTACGGATGCTACTTCTTGAAGCATAATGCCACACGTGAGGTGGCTATGTGCTTCCCGCCAAACCGATATTCAGTCTTCCGCGGAAGCGGCCAGCTAAATGAGGCGCAGTGCAGCAAGAACAGGAATTACTCGAATTGTTGCAGTTTTGTCGTTTGTTGAAATAAAGAGTTGTCAGGACAGTGTTTGAAAAGTTTGCTGTCGTTCCACCTGGCCAAACGTAACAAGGATAGTTATCGCATTAACACTGCGAATCTTGGGAAAATTAGGTTAATTGAAATACAACAAGAGGAGATGTTGAAGTCAGTGTTTTATTGCAGGCATTGATGATGTAATTGTCTAGTGCACTGGGTTTCGAACATCAGCGCAGCAGGGGTAGAGGCAGGCGCCGTGCATATGTGTGTCTGTGTGGTCGAACGTATGAAACGTGGTGTGTGTCCACAGCTTCACACTCCCCAGCGAGGAGCGGATGACGGAGTCGAGCACCGTAAAATGAAGCTTCCACTGTCTTCGACCTCGCGATCGGCGCTGATCAGCGGCAAGACACAACAACATCGCTGACGCAAGCTTTTTCCTGTTTGCCGCCTCTTCGGTGGATTGACTGTTGACTTGAATGCGCTGTGTCTCCTCTCATGTGCAGTGTGTAAAGGCCCTCAGCGGATCGTTTTCCATCTGTTACCATTTAACGAATGCAGTTTGTAGGAACAGGTGAACAGCTGGACACATTGCGACGAAGTAACACAGATTCTCACACTGGGTTTAAATTTCACACTGATAAAAAACAAACGATGCTGTCAACTGTTTTATTACTTGTTTACAAGCCAGTGGCTGGTAACATATCCGACAATTCTACGTACATGATTAAGACTTCGCCTAGACCCTAGAGGAATTCTGCTAGGCATTATACGTCTTCAAAAACATGGAGTGTAGACACGTCCCGCCCCTTTCCGCTACGCCTATTCCGCAAAACGCATACCCAGGTGAGCATAATAAAACGGCATCACATGAGTGAACTGGTTTGGATAGAAACGTTTCGACGGTATTTTTAGACGATTTCTATGCGTGTTTTCCGGAAGTATTTCTCACACAATCGCCTCCTTCTCAATAGTGCAGGGTAACATCAGCTGGAGGCAGCTGTGGCAAGAAGGCAAGGCCATCCATGAATGTGCGGAGTGCGAAACAACACAGTCCGTATGCTTACAATGGTACAACTGGCCAGCTACTAGGAGAGTGAGTCACACGTGGGAAAGGACACGCGTCTCTCGCAACTGGAGGGATACGCGAGGTTCTGCTGCGGGTAGATATTAAAATTTAAATCGGTGCATCAACTACGGATTCACTCTGATTTCGACGATGAACATTTTTTCCCGTTTTCATTTACTTCAGAAACCGTCAAATCTCGCGGGAGAGCTGAAACCGCCAACGTTCCGCGATGCTGACAGTAACAGCAACAGTCGCTCAGGCGGCGCCAAACCTCCCTCAGTTGCAGGAGGCGGAAGATTAACGAAAAAGTAAATGCAGCTTGAACATTACCACTATCTGCATTTGTGATTAACGTCGAAATGTGGTTCAAAAATGGTTCAAATGGGTCTGAGCAGTATGGGACTTAACATCTGTGGTCACCAGTCCCCTAGAACTTTGAACTACTTAAACCTCAGTAACCTAAGGACATGACACACATCCATGCCCGAGGCAGGATTCGAACCTGCGACCGTAGGGGTGACGCGGTTCGAGACTGAAGCGCCTAGAACCGCACGGCCACACCGGCCGGCCGTCGAAATGTGCTCGTTATCAGTACAGTTAAGTTATGCGGATCTGACGCTGGTTTCGGGATTTTATGTGTCGCGTGGTTGCGTTCCAGTGACGTGGCGGAATATAGGCGGACGATGGGCGTTGGAGTCGCTCAATGACATGTGTGTAGCGTATGTGAAAAAGTGAATAATTTAAGCGGTGCTGGCTGAGCGACGTTTGCCTTCCAGCAACGTTATACGGGGTGAAAGAAAACAATTTGACCAAACGTGCAGGGTGGAGTGACAGTGGGAAACATAGAAATTTGAGTAACGCAACTAAGGGTCGCAAGTGCGTATTTTCGGCGCTACAGGAACGTAATTAAAATCTGACATAGGGACGTCTTGACTCAAAATGAATGGTAATTGACAGAAAATCTACCTGGAACACAGACTTTCGACTAACCAGTCTTCAGGATGAGGACAAGAAAAAGTTAAAACACCACATATACGTTTATCATAGTTAGCCGACCTACCAGACAGTACTTTAGAAATGAAGACAGTAATATGTCCATGTTTAATGTTTCAAGATGTCTAAGAAAGGTCAAAGTAAATGAGAAATGAGCCACTACCTAATTAACGTAAGTATGTCGACTTCTCACGAGTCAATAGAACGCGCTGGAAACGGCAAAATGACGGAATGTGTTGGTAGCGGTACACAACTTTAAAATTTAGTAGACGGTAAGTACGTGAAAGAAAATGCGGTACGTTTAACCAAGGTGCTACTATGTAAGATGTAAAATACGTTTCTTGATTACAAAAAGCCCTCGACCGAAGTAGTGAATGTATAAAAGTCGTGACAAAAGCGTCTGTCACATTATTATGGGGCAACATATTATGAGCCCCTACAGCATCGGTATTAATGAAACGAGAGACAATGCACGACTGGGCAGTTCCCAATGCACTGAAAATGAAACACAACTTTTATTGACGCGGTTGCATTGCTCCTATCATCGTGACTAGAGACGAAATAATTTTATGGCGTGTGTGATGTGAAAGTAAAGACTCAGAGACCGATGAATAGTGTGATACCGACTGCTCTCTGTAGCTCGATGTATACCTGCGACACAGTAACCTATGGAAGCCAGCTGCCCTCATTTGTTCTATTTCTGTGCGGTTTTGACTCTACTGAAATTTGGCTGAAGTCCTCTATGTAGGTATCTATTACCAGCTGCAAGTTTCCATGTTTGTACTGAGCAGTCAAAATGAACGGTACGGCAAACGCGGATCTCAACATTCAGACGAAATTTTGGAAACCGTTTCTCACTAATCATGTACTTACATGTTGAACATTAATCGTCTTTGCTAGGGTCAACAAACGTCGACGCATGTTTTCTGCAATCCAGCTGTCCTTGACGAAGCGAACTTATCAGTCTGTGTGTAATATGAACAGGAGACATCAACAAATAGTGCAGAGTACGGATTACTGACAGACGCCAGTGGATTCATGATGTGGAAGGGAATGCTGGTAGATGGATGTTCATGAAGCGTTCATAGCTGACTTATTAAGCGATCAGGATTACGCTCGTCGTGGAAAGAAGTGCGCGATGGGCACTGCTGCAGACACATTTCACCAAAAGGCGTCAGGCGTTTAGGCACGGCGACAGAACTTGTCAAAGAGTAAAAACACACTCACACCGCTGTGCACAGAGTCAGGGGGTGTCTTGTCACCGGCCACTGTTTGCCGTGGCCCTTGGCCCTAAGCGAGAGGCTGGCTGTGGTCATAAGCACATTTCCAGGATCGATATCACAGAGTTTGCGTAATAAGTCAGATCAGCTATTGGCAGATCGGTTCGCTAAGACGGCCCTATGTACTACGCAGTAGCAGTCCTACTATTTGACGTTCACAGAAACACACTGAGTACCAGATACGCTTCCCTACGTCATTATTTTACTGAGAAAACGGAGATCCGAATACTAGATAAGAATTATATCATCGCAAATGTCCCGCAGATAGGTTTCTCTCATATTGGGCAATGACTTCGAGTCAGTCTCGTAGATATACAAATCGCGCCGATTTGTGGTACAGCTTTGCGATGTCGACTGTTGAAACACAACGGATAGCACGTTTAATAAGAGGAAATAAAAATGACAACTTTGTTTTCTTGGTCATCAAAAAAATTGCGGGTTTGTTTTAACATATATCAAGAATGTGAAACCGTCTACGGTAGAATTTCGAGACGTGAGACGCTGCAGGAATAATACTAGCATGTTGCCAACAGAGAGCACGTGATCCGTTTGTCGAGGCGAACACAAAGCCACGAGGAGCTTAAGTCTTGCGCTTGTAGGCCGGTGAGTTAAAACACGATCGGACAGATATCTACCATTTACACGCTTTCAAAGTGTGTTTGTATCTATACTAACAAAAAGAGTCGTGTTAAATGGGGAAAAAATAATCTGTCCAGAAAAGCGTGATCTTTTTAGTGTACTTAATGTATTATTCTAGTGAGAAGCTAGAAGGCCCTGCTCACTCGATTCCAGGGCTAGGATATGTGGCAGTGCAGAGCTGTTCGTAATGAATGAGACGCGAGTCTGGATGTTAGGACGTCACCATAGGGTATCAGCAAGAGACGCCTGCCGTTGCCTTTAGTTAATGAAGTACTATCCAAGAAAATAAAAATAAAAATAAACTGCACAGACACTCAATAAACTCTTGATAGTACGACAGAAAATAATAAAAAATTTTCTTTTCGCGTCGGAATGGAAAATGCCATAATAAGGTCAACATATCAAGCAGTCAGCTCCTAGAAGACGAGTAAGGCCAGAATAATTACATGTAGGCGACAGAGTTGGAAACGGTTACATACAAACGGCTGAGATGTTTTTAGAGTGTATCGAAGCTAGAGCCAGACGAAAAGTAAGCCCTCGAAATTCCTTAACTTCCTACAACGACGGAGCTGCTCGGGTGCTGAATGTACTGTCTTAGTGTGGCCAATAATAGACCAAGCTCTGTCGCTTCCAGAATACTTGCAAACTATAATAACCAGTTTTCTAGGCTAGCAAATTCGTCTCAGATGCTGGTCTGACGGCGGTGAGTTTTCTGCACTGCTAACGGTGCATTTGCTTGCCGAGGGCCAAAAAAACACGTGGGAAAACGGTGAAATATTACGAAACCTGAATATGTTTAGGACGACAATGCGAGAAAACAGTTAGTAATCAATGTAAATATTCGCTGCAGTGTTTTAGGCAAAATTAATTACGTTATTTATATCCAGGTACAACCGAGGGACATCAGTTCAGTGAACAGACAGGCCGCAGAGATGACAATGTGCGCCACGCCGGCTGTTGACTTTTAGCGTCGATAAGCTACAGAGGATCTCAGAGACCTGATAGCGTTTCAAGCATGGTGGAAGCAGCGTCGCAGACATCGTCACCTTGTTTACCGTTTTAGTGAGTTTGACGGGGGAGGGAACCAAACAGACAGGTCGACGGATTAGGGAAGGACGGGGAAGGAAGTCGGCAGTACCCTTTCAAAGAAACCATCTCGGCATTGACCTGAAGCGATGCAGGGAAATACGGGAAACCTAAACGAGGATGGCCGCATGCGGGTTTTAACCGTGGTCCTCCCGAGTGCGAGTCCAGTGTGCTAACCGGCGCATCACATCGTTCGGTCTACCGTTTTAAGCACATTCATTTCATCGAGGAATGAGCGCGGAGCTCTTGAGACTGCGGGCAGCACGTCATGTGTAACGGTGCCGGATGACAAAACATCGCTCCAACAACACTGCTCACGTTTGCTTTTTCTCACATACGTCACTGAATGACTTCTAGAAGAGACGTCCGCCTATGTTACTCCAGGCCACTGGAACGCCAGCACGGGTTCCACAAAATCGTTAAAGCAGCGTCGGATCCACAAGGACACGGTACTGACTTTGAACGCATTTAATCGCGATCGCAGACCGTAGAAATGTAGAAGGTTGGGTTTATTTTTCCGTTAATTCTCCGTCTCATGCGGACCACAGAGCTTTGTCGCTGCCTCAGCGACTGATTGTTGCTGCTGGCGCTCCACAATATCGGCAGTTCGTAACATTCTATTCTCGCGAATGATGGCTGTTTTATGGAGAAAATGAAAAGGGGAAAAAATTATAACAAATGCACAATCACCAGTCAAACTTTACGTTTATCCAAGTTGTAAGCGAGTAAACTTTTAAACTGTAAATTACCTCTGTGGGGCATGCCTAACTGTATGTAGTCTATACAAACCAGCATTTAGAGTTAGGTCTTCTGCACACAAACTCGAAAAGGTATCGTTCCGTCCAGTCGAAATTACGCGTCGTATTCTTCAATGAAAAATGCTACTGACTTCCACTAATGACTTGCGGTGTCATACTTGCATAACACTTCCACCTTTCGACAGCAAACGATTGTGTACTACTTTACACACTCTGTCCGCACATAAAAGCACTTCAGTATTTCGCAGTAATAATGGGCGAACTATAAAGATTTATCGCTTCTTAATTATCGTGTCGGCATTCTCATACGTAATGTGAGATTCGAGCACCGGTTTGTTAACATGCGGTGGTAACGTTTTATTGCTGTGAAATAGCGGTTAAAACTCGATTGCAGACGTGGAAAGCGAATCGCAAAAGTCGTCGTTCGTTCCAACATAAACTCCCTACCGTATTCATCACTAGAAAATGATATTAACTGATATAAGCCACAATAATCTACATAATCGTTCTCTTTCCAAATCTAACTGGTTTGTAGGCTCATCATCGTAGAATGAGGAAAGACACGAACTGACGAATAAGTACCCGACAAAAATTGAATATAAAATGGTTAATAATCATTCCGGTCGTAACAAAGTATTATAAACATCGTTTAAATTGATTATATTGATACCTACAAAATATACTGGTGTTCGAATGTGATGATATGCTCGATAACGAGACATAAGTGATTAGATACAGCGAAACACGTGGCGCGTGCCGCAGGGAGACGGGGGTGCCATGTGACGTCACACGTCCGTGTGGGCTGCCGCTACGTCTGTAACGGACATCAGCCGCTGTGGCCGCCATTAAGACTTGACGGACGTCTCAGCTGCCACTACGGCCCTATGATGGCAGACATCTGTAGCCGAGTCTTAGTATTTTGTGCTCGTTGATCTTTGTTGCCGCCAAAATTGCAGCATTCATTCACACTATGCAGTACGTAATTCGGTTCGCCCTTTTACTAAATATTCAGTTTATAAAGTTCAATATGAATTAAATGCACAGGTAACTGTAAAATCATTCCTGTGTCGCAAAAAGAATTGCTTTGGCTGGAGGAATTATTTCCTGGATGATTGCATGATAGATGCAAGACTGCTGTCTCGTGTGAGCATTTTGCTCATTCCTTACCTAAGAAAAATACGAGAGTGGTAGTAGAAATAGTCAACTTCGTCATGAATTACTGGCTCGGTTATGTGTAGTTCATAAGAAATAGTGTAATTTAGTTGTGTGTAAAATGAAACTTGGCACGGACGATAACTTTAGAAAACTTGGGTTTGTGTAATTGCTGTTAACTCGATCGCATCACGAAGCTGATCCTTCAAAATTGTCACCGCATTAAACTAACAGAAACGTACTGTTTGATTCCTAGTGGCCCCGTCCGTTACTTCTTTGTTTTCATTGCTTTAACAGAAGCCCAGTTACTCCGGAGTAACTCTGGACGTAACTGCCTTCATTCTGTGGCGCCAACAGCAACAATCGACCGCTGATGCAGCGACAGAGCTCTGTGGTCTGCAGTAGACGGAGAATTGACGGAAAGATAAACTCGGCTTCTACATTACTATCATATGCATTTGCGATTAATTTCTGAATGTGCTTACAATCAGTACAGTGTCACTATGCGAATCTGGTACTCGTTTCGTGATTTTGTGGATCGCGTGTTGGCTTTCCTGAGACGTGGCGGAACATTGGGGGACAACCTGGCTGGGTGTCATTCAGTGACATACGTGTAACGAACATATGATGCGAATAACTTGTACAGTGCCGTTTGAGCGAGGTTTGCCAGCCAGCACCGATATACAGGGCGTGGAGAAACCATTTGACGAAGATTGCAGGGCGGAAGGACAGCATGTAACGTAGAAATTTGTGTATGGGAACTAAAAGTCTTAAATGTGTATTTTCAGCGCTCCAGGAACGTAATTGAAATCTGACATACTTAGGTCCGAAATGATAGGTAATTTACAGAAAATGTATCCGTAAACAGAACGTTCGGACTAACCAGTCGTCACGATGGGAACAAGATAAATTTAAAACATCACTAACACGTGCATCGTATCTAGCAGACGAACGAGATAGTACATCTTCAGGAATGAGGACAATCACAAATTTAGCATTGGAGGGCAGCGTCGAGGGTAAAAATCGTAGAGGGAGACCAAGAGATGAATACACTAAGCAGATTCAGAAGGATGTAGGCTGTGCAGTAGGTACTGGGAGGTGAAGAAGCTTGCCCAGGATAGGGTAGCATGGAGAGCTGCATGAAACCAGTCTCATGACTGAAGACCACAACAACAACTTTGTATAATATTTCGCACTTGTGTTTTAGGCAAAAATATTTAAAGTACTGTTATCAACGCTAAACTGAGGGATGCAAACTTTTTCATTTCATACAAAGGCTTTACGTATTCTGCCATCAAAGGGGCCGCACAGATCAGATTTTGCGACAGTAATTACAACCTGGACGGCAGCTGTAGTCCAGAGCAACTCGTCGAATCATTTACGTCCCTGCACGGGGTAACAAGAGTCGGAGACATCGGCATGTTCCCTGGCAGCACGGCGGCAGTGATACGGTACCCAAATAAAAGGGGCGATGGAACTTTATGAAATAATCCTGAACTGCCACTAAAGTTTACCTCGGCATGAACACGGACAGCGTCCGACACAGGAATGCCGTTGCGAGCAACTCCCTTCCCAGTTGTAACGGAATTCTCGGCCCTCAGGAGGATTCACGGCAATTTATAAACACCGCGTCATTTTGGTTGTTCGTTTATCTCGTACTGACGAATGACGGAGGTGTGACGCGGAGAGAAATGCGACTACGGTGGTGAGCTGCGGGCTTTTCTTAGCTGCGGCGTAATCGGAGGGGCGCAACACTTCTTATCGTGTTGTCTGTGGATTAGGGAGGACAACACTGTGCTCTTTTATTCTGCAAGTTTTGATATTTACTTCGAAACATCGTTCTCAACGAAACAAAAGTAGTAGGCGACATTCCCTGAAATGTTCAGAGTGCCTGTGACGCTACCTGTGTAGAGTCAGGCAGGCGAAAGGTTCTAACAGTGCACAGCAGTTTCGACTCGGTGACTGCGTTTGCCCTAATTGGGACACGGTTTCCAAAGAATTGCATTACATATACGGCGTGTGCCAATTTGTAGTACAGATTCCTAGTAGTATGGACTTTTCGGACACGTCGAGCAGCGGACACCAAACTTCGTACGAGAACCTTGAAATGAAAAAATTACTTCTCTATTGTCATCGAGGCGACTTTCATACTGAGCTGATACGTGGCTGGAATGTGTAAGAAATCACAGCACTACTTCGCAGAAGAAGAAGCAAACTACAACGAAAACTCTTTGGCAACAAAGGGTATGCGATTCGATTGCCGATGCAGGAAACAAACCAGCGGAAATTTGTGCGCTTGGAACTTGTAATTCCTTTTTTCCTAGCGATCGATCAGATGTACGCCATTTATATGTTTGATAGTATATTAAAGCAGTAGCAGTACACAATTTAGATGCTAAATCTTCATAATAGGACAAACCTTTTGCAATACTAAACGTACCGCCCGCATCTCGTGGTCATGCGGTAGCGTTCTCGCTTCCCACGCCCGGGTTCCCGGGTTCGATTCCCGGCGGGGTCAGGTATTTTCTCTGCCTCGTGATGGCTGGGTGTTGGGTGATGTCCTTAGGTTAGTTAGGTTTAAGTAGTTCTAAGTTCTAGGGGACTGATGACCATAGATGTTAAGTCCCATAGTGCTCAGAGCCATTTGAACTAAACGTATCGTCTTAGTAAGAATACTGTAAGGCCGAGCTCTGTCGACGGCAGGGGCTGCACGTGTGGCGCTGCAGAGTCGGCCGAGATAAACAGGGCGAGTGTGTCCGTGTTGTGACGTCACGGTTGTGTACCACGTAACGAGGCCTGCCGCGATGAGTACAGAATGTGCGTACACTTTCCAAAGTAGGTGTCTACACCTGCATATTGTGCGTTTCCCGGGCTGGGTGGACGGCAGTGAATTATCAGCGCTGCTTACTATGCAAGTGCTTGCAGACCGTCTCAAACACACGTGAAACAAAAGTCATTACAGTCTGCCCCGTCGCGGAGCACTGAGGAATGTTTGGACACTCTCTTTAAAAAGGGAGAAATTTAACCCAACTGACTCCACAAGCTACGCACCAAACCTGTTTCAAAATCGTTGCATAGGTAGAAAGTAGGGATGCGTGTCGGTCGTCAGATCTAAAACGCTACGAATCGCGAAGATTTTGAGACGACAGGATGTTAATCTCTAACTCGGTGTATTAATGTCTTCCATCAGTGACGTATTCGGTAGATCACGCTTCATATCTCGATACTGTGTCTGTATCTGTACTGGAGTATGCAGGGATCATAGCCTCGTATTCTGTGTAAATTCGGACATCACGGATGTCAGTTCTTAAAGCATAACAACACACCTCACACGTACTCCCGATGAAACGGCCAGAAAACTATATGCTCCCCGCCAAACCGATTGTGTAGAAGCGGCCAGCTAAATGAGCCACATTCCAACAAGAACAGCAATTCGTCGTATTCCTGTATTCTGTCGTTTGTGAAAATAAAGAATTGTCAGGGCAGTGTTTGGAACGTTTGATGTCGTTTCTCGTGGCCAACTGCAATAAGGACAGTTATCGGATTAACACTGCGAATCTTGGGGAAATTAGCTCAACTTCATTACTACGTCTGTGACACTAATACAACAAGGAGACCAGTTGTAGAAATCAGTCCTTGATTCTACCTATAAATACTGCAGAATGAAATTTTTATAAATACTGCAACTGCCTTGGTTTCGAACCCCAACACAGTAAGGATATGTGCACGTGCCTTAATATGTGTATCTCTATGGCCTAAGGTATGAAACGTGGTGTGCCGGCCGAAGTGGCCCAGCGGTTCTAGGCGCTACAGTCTGGAACCGCGCGACCGCTACGGTCGCAGGTTCGAATCCTGCCTCGGGAATGGATGTGTGTGGTGTCCTTAGGTTAGTTAGGTTTAAGTAGTTCTAGGGGACTTATGACCTCAGCAGTTGAGTCCCATAGTGCTCAGAGCCATTTGAACCATTTTGAAACGTGGTGTGTGTCCGCATGCGCCAAAGAGCAGCGTATAACGCAGTCAGGCGCCGTAAAATAAAGCCTCGATGACTTTCGTTCTCGCGATCATTGCTCTCCGGCGACATGACAGAGTAATATCGCGGACAGAAGATTTTTTGTTTTTTGTTTTTATCGCCTTTCCAGTAAATTAGTTGTGACCTTCACTGCGGTTCTCGTCTTCACATATGCAGTGTGTAAAAGCTGACGACACATCTTTTTCTTATCCGTTACCAGATACGAACGCAATCTGTAGAAACGGAAGGACAACAGCTGGACACATTGTACGAAGTAAAACATGTTCTGACACCGCGATTATAATCCGCGTCGATACGAAACACACGACGCTGTCAACTTCTTTATTATGTCTTGACAATCGATGGGTGGTGACGACATATCTGCTAATCCTATGTACGTGTTTAAGGGTTTCGCCTTGACTCGAGAGGAATTTTTCTAGCCATGATACGTCTTCAAAACCGTGGAGCTCCGTCCCTTACCGCTACGCATACTCCGCACAACGCATGTCATGCAAGTGAGCATAAAAAAAGTATCACATGCAGTAATTGGCTTGGATAAAAACGTTTCGACCGTATTTTTTGACGATTAGTATACGTGTTTTCGGGAAGATTTACTCACGGAATCTCTTCCTTCTCAGGAGTGTAGGGTAAGATCAGATGAGACAGAAGGCTATCCATGTAGGTGCGGAGTGCGAAGCAGCACACTTGGAATGCATTACAATGGTACAACTACCAGCGACTAGGAGTGTGATTCACGTGTGGGAATGGACACGCATCTCGCAATTGGCGGGCAACGCAAGATTCTGCTGTTCCTAAATATTTAAAAATTAAGTCGCTTTGCCAATTAGGGATTCACTATCGTTTCGATGACGAACACTTGCATATATATTTTCCTCCCGTTTTCATTTATCTCAGAAAACCGCCATTACTCGCGGGAGAGCTAAAATTAACACCGATCCTCGTGGTAGCAGCAACAATCAGTCACTGAGGCAGCGACAAAGCCCTGTCGGCTGCAGGAGACCGAAGACTAGCAGAGAAAGAAATTCAGCTTCTACATTACTACTGTCTACATTTGTGATTAACTTTTAAATTTGCTCCCACTCTGTACAGTGTAGTTATGAGGAGCTGATGCTGGTTTCACGGTTTGTGTGTCGCGTGCCAGCGTTCCAGTGACGTAGCAAAATATAGGTGGACGATCGGCGTGGGAGTCATTGAATGACACATGTGCAGTGTACGTAAAAAATTAAAAATTTAAGCAGTGCTGATTCAGCCAAGATTGCCATCCCGTATCGTTGTACAGGGTACATAGAAAATATATGATGAAAAGTGTAGCCTGGAAACGCTGCATGAAACACAGAAATTTGAGAATAGCATTTAGGCGTCGCAATTGCACATTTTCAGCGATACCGGAACGTAATTAAAATCTCACACACGGGCATCTTGGCACCAAATTATGGTTAATTTACCGAAAATGTATACCTGTGAGATGATCGATAAAAATAAATGATTAATTGCAGCGGATACAAGAAGACTTGGTTGCCAAGTGACGTCACACGTCAGTGTGGTCTGCTGCCGTCTCTAAACGCCCCTCAGCCGCTGTCGTCACCACTAAGACGTCACGGAAGACTCGGCTGTCACGACAGCCCTGTGATGGCAGACATCTATAGCCAAGTCTTTCTATTTTTTTGCTTGTTTATCGTTGTTGCCGAGAAAACTGCCGCATTCATTCACGCAATGTAGTAGGCCTACGTAATTCAGTTTGGAAGGTCACATATGAATTACAAAAAATCATTCATGTGTCGGAACAGGAAATGCTCTGCCTGGGGGTATTGTTTCCTGGGCGATAGCGTGCTAGACTCAAGACTACTATCTCATGTGAGCGTTTTGCTCGTTCGTTACGTAAGGAAGGTACAACAGTAGGAATAGTAACAGTCAACTTCGTCATGAATTACAGGCTTAATTATGTGTAGCTCATAAGAAATAGTCTGATTCAGTTGTGTGTAAAATGAAATGTGGCAAGGACGATAACTTTTAGTGAGTTTGTCCGTTGCGAGCGTAACTTTAAACTTTGATTTTTTTAATAGATAAAACTCTTTATCTTTTAAAATTGTCGTCGCATTAACTAAAAGAAAAGTGCTGTCTGACTGCTAGCTGCCGCGTTCGTTACTTCTTTCTGTTTTCATTTCTTTAATAGAATCCCAGTTACTCCGGAGAAAGTCAGAATCTAACTGCCATCTTTCCGTGGCGCCTACAGCAACAATCGACCGCTGATGCACCGACAGAGCTCTGTCGTCTGCGAGAGATGAAGAATTAACGGAGAGATAAACTCGGCTTCTATATTACTACGATCTGCATTTGCAAAACGTGTATACCTAAACGGAATATTTGAAGAACAGGATAAATTTAAAGTATCACACGTGTATCGGACTTGGCTGACGCACCATGTTTCGTTTTTCAATATCTCATAAAAGAGCCAAAATGAATGACGGATAAGCATCCACTTAATTAACATAATTATCTGTAGCAAATGTTCAAACCGACCACCGTTGTCATGCTGACATAGCGCCTTAAATATTCACGTGCGGCCTCTGGCTTCTATATTGAGATTCTTTCATTTGATGCCGCCCATGTGCCCTACACTTTTGGTCAAATTGTGTTTCCGCACCCTGCATATGCCAGACGAGGCGTGACAGAGGGTTGGTCGAATTCTCCAGAGTCCAGTACACTTAATCTTTGATGGAAAGTGTGAAAAACGGCAAAATGACGGAATGCGTTGGTAGCAATTTGTAACTTTAAAATTCAGTGGATGATAAGTATGATAAGTTTAACAAAGGCGCTAAGGAGATAGATGTGAAATACGTTTCTTGATTACAAAATGTCCTCAGGTAAAGTAGTAAATGTACAAGTGTCGTGACAAGCGTATCAGTCACGCTATTATGGGGCAACACGTGAGACCGCACAGAGTCAATATTAATGAAAGTAAAGACTATGCACCGTCGGTCAATTGCCAAAGCATTGAAAACGAGGCAAAATTTTTAACTGCGTTGGTCACATTGTTACCATCAACGTGAGTAATGGCGGTACTCTTTTTTATCGTCTGTGATTCGGTATTGATGACTCAGAGGCTGCTGAATACGGCGATATTAACTTCTCTTTGTATTTCAATAAACATCTGAAACATGTGGACAACAATCTATGGAACCACGTAGACCTCGACCAGAATTTAATATTTTCTGCGATTTAACACCTAGCCTGGTTACTGAGCAGGTAAGGTGAACGGTACGACAGATATGACGTTTACACGGGACACAACATTCACAAGACGAAACTTTGGGCAACTGCTTTTCTCTAGCCATGTTTGCATATGAAACGTTAGTCCGAAGAAGCCTCTATTTTGCGAGCTTCATAACATTTACGCTCGTAGCGTCTGCAGTGCAACTATCCTCGGTACAGCGAACTTTTCGGTGTTTCCCTAATATCGAGAGGAGACACTAGCAAATGGTGGAGGGTACGGACTTGTTACGGACGCCGGTGAAAACATGGGGAGCAGCAGGATGTTGCACGTAAACGGGTGTTCAGAAGTATCCACGTCCGTTAAAGCGCTGGAAGGTGCCGTATTGAGCGACAAAAGTTACGTTTACTGGTGCACGGTTGTGAACTAAGTGTAGATACAGGTTGCGCACGATAGAGAATGGACAGCATACTTGACAACAGGTAACAAAAAGGATAACTTTACGTGTTTCCACATTGTCATGAGGACAGAGGACGAGTACTGGCCTGTTTTTATACACGACCGGAATGTACAGGAGACCACAGCACCACTTCCGGAAAGAAGACGTCACAGCGATGTAAACATGTCGTCTACTCGGCTCGCGTCATCCTTTTGCACAATCACCAGACAGAGCGATTAATAATTATATTAGTTGGCAGCTGTAGCTGGCAGAGTTGAAACCAGTCGGAAAGATGTCCCCCGTTTACATTTTCAAGGTGTATTAAGCGTATAGTAGAGCAAAAATGAGACACATTGAAATGGCAAAAAAATTGTTTCTTCAGTACTTTAGTAATAAGAATGTGAGGCCAGGGTCACTCGATTACAGGCGTGGCGTGTTTGCCAGTGCAGGATCGTTGGTAATGAATGACTCGCGGGTGTCGATGTTGCGACGTCTCCACAGTGTATCAGCCATAGACGCCCTCCCCAGACCTGAACATGTGTAACGCAACTGAAGCGAAGGGAACAGTCAATTCTGGGAAGCGCGCCATATTTATAACATTTTCCCTCGTTTGCCACTTGCCTTATCTAAGTGTAATACTTTGCCTAGCGTTTTACGTAAAAATATTTAGAGTACTGTTACCAACAAAAAATATAGCAATACAGACAATGTTTTCTATAAGAGAAGGCCTTCACATTTTTCCGTCCTCAGAGAATTCAATTTGTGCGGCGGCTGTCCTACGGAGCAGTCGGTCGAATCATTTGCGTCCGGACGTGGGGGAGCAGCGTCGCAGACGTCGACACCTCGTCTGGCAGCCGAAGTAAAGGAGATGAATCTTTCTAAAGTAATCCTGAACAGATGCAAAAGTTTAACTCGGCAAGAGCACGGGCAGCGTCTGACGCAAGAATGCCGTCGCGAGCGACTCCGTTCCCCGTTGTAACGGAATTTTAGGCGCACAGCTGTTTTCGCAACAGTTTATTGTAAACACTGCGTCATTTGAATTGTCCGTTTATCTGATTCTGACGAATTACAGGGCGGTGAACTGGAAGGAACTGCGATTACGATGAGAAGTTGAAAGTTTTTCTTAGCTGTAGATTAATCGGAAGAACGTAACATTTCTTATCGTATCTTCTGTGGATTAGGGGAGACCACACTATGCTGATTCGGTCTATTCACCTATGAGATGAAATAAAAAAAATTAAACAGATTTACCCCTAGTTCGCAAATGCCTTCATCGCCTCGCTAGTACGGACGACCTCCAGATACAGCCGTTGACAAAAGTTTGCTACCGACGCTTTCTTCTTTCCCAAACAGAGCAGGGCACACAGCGAGAGGTGAATAACGTACACAGAAATGAATGACTTCGTTAAATATACTGATATCAGCTGTCTTTTTTTTCCTTTCTGCTCTCACTATAAAGCTACGGCACAAGAGTAACACACGCTGTGTGACGTGGTGGTTGTACGTGCAGGAACGGTAAAGTATAATCTGCTGGAAGTAAGAGGTGCTATCAGTTTCTTCTGACCAGAAGGCAAAGTAGCTGCAGATGTTACCAATACTGACTAAACTGAAAGCAGCAAAATACTTCCTCCAGAACCACATCTTCACTGGCTCCAAAACTTTAATAGCAACTGGAAGTTTCGATGTTTACGTCGAGGCATCGGTCTGGAAGAAACAGAAGTGCCGTAGTATGCATTATTCATGCAACAGACGCTTTGTTACGCCAAAGTCAGTGTATCAATGACAAATTAAAACTTCTAGTAGTAGACAGTGGTTCTAGTACGGCAACTGTGTTTCCTGTAATTGGGTCACAGTTTTCAAAGATTACGTACATGTATGACTGGCGCCAGTTTCTACTACAGTCTTCTAGTAAGGACCATTTAAACACGACGGAGAGTGCACAAAGCGTTTTGTAGAAGCAGATATTAATGAGTAATTTACTCTGTGTCGTCATCAAGGCAACTCTGATATTGATTTGACACGTGGCCGGAATGTGTGAGATGTCGCAGAACTACTTTGCGGAGGAAGATGCAACTACAACGTTACCACGGAGGAATCTTTTGGAACACTGAACGTATCGTCTTGGTGAACAGGGGATGAGGTAGGGGCTGCATATGTGGGTTGTGACAATCTCCCGTAATAAACAGGACGGGAGTGTGGATGTTATAACGTCACGGTTGTGTATCATGGAACGCCATGTGTATGGAACATATGTAAATTTTCCACAGTATGTCTACACATCTGCATATGCGTTTCTAGGGCTTGGCTGACAGCGATGAGTTCCCGCGCTTGCCGACCATCACAAAGACACGTGAAACAAAAGTCGTTACAGTTTGCCCACTGACAGATCACTGAGGAATGTTTGGACACTCTTTCAAAAGGAAGACTTTCAACCCAAATGACAAACTCTACGAATGGCCAGAATTTTTGACACGACAGAATGTTAATCTCTAACCCAGTGTTATGAATTTACTCTACAAGCAACGTTTTCTGGTACAACACGCTTCTTATCTCGATATTGTGTCTGCATCTGTACTAGATCAAGCACAAGTGGTAGCTTTTTATTCCGTCTAAAAATAGGGCGTTACGGATGTCACTTCTTATAGCATAATGCCACACATGAGACGTAGTCGTCAGGAATGGCCACAAAACTATATGCATCCCGCCAACCGATTCTGTGGAAGCGGCCAGCTAAATGAGCCACAGTGCAACAATAACAGGAATTGCTCGCATTACTGTAAGTGTGCCATTTGTGAAAATAAGGAGATGACAGGACATTGTTTGAAACGTTTGCTGTCGTTCCACGTGGCCAAACGTAACAAGGATAGTTACCGCATTAACGTCGCGAATGTTTGGAAAAGTAGGTTAACTGAATTGGTAGATGTGTGCCATTAATACAAAAAGATCAGCTGTTGAAGTCAGTACTTGATTCCAGTTACAGATAATGTAACCGTCTAATCCATTTGGCTTCCAACTTGAACACGGCAAGGATGGACGAATGCTCCGTGTATGTGAGTATTTCTATGGTCGAACCTATGAAACGTGGTGTGTGTTCACAGTTTCACATACGCCGGCGAGGAGCATACAACGCATTCGGGCACCGTAAACCAAAGTTGTGGCGGCCTTCGTTCTCGCGGTAGCCGCCACCCAGCTACACGACAAAATAATACCGCTGGCGCAACCTTTTTCCTTTTCTTTGCCTTTCCAGTGAATTAATTGTTGATTTGAATGTGGTCGTCTTCCTCTCGTGTGCAGTGTGTAAAGGCCCTCGACGAATGCTTTTCTATCTGTTACCATTTAACGAATGCAATTCGTAGAAACACAAGGCAAACGGCTAGGCATGTAGGCAGGAAGTAATACAGGTTGTCACACTGAGTTTTAATTTCACATCGATACAAAGCCGACGATGCTGTCCACTTTCTAATTACATCATCATAAATGATGTCTGGGGAGAAGATATTCGCTAATTCTACGTACGCGACTAAGACTTGGCCTTGACTCTAGAGCAATTTTTCTACCCATTATACGTCATCAAAACCGTGGAGTGTAAATACGTTCCAGCTCTAACCGCTTCGCATATTCCGCACAACGCGTGTCATCCACGTCAGCATAATAAAACAGCATCATTGAGTTATTTGGCTTGGATAAAAACGTTTTGACGGTGCTTTTTTTTTTACGGTTTTCTTTACATGTTTACCGGGATATTTTTTTCACTCAATCGCATCCTTCTCGGCAGTGTAGGGTAAAATCAGCTGGCGGCAGCTGTGACAGAAGGCCATCCACGAATGTGCGGAGTGCGAAACTGCAGTCAAGATGCGTTACAGTGGTACAACTGGCCAGCGACCAGGAGTGTGACTCACACGTGGGAACGGACACGCGTCTCGCAACTGGAGGGATACGCGAGATCCCGCCGCCGGCACACATGCGTCTTGTGGGGATCCACTCTCATTTCGGTGATGAACACCTGCATCTAAATTTATCTCCCGTTTTCGTTTATTTCAGGAAACTGCCATTACTCGCGGGAGAGTTAAAACTGCCAACATTCCGCGGTGCTGGCAGCAACAATTTGTCTCTGACGCAGCGACAAAGCTCTGTCGGTTGCAGGAGACGGAAAATTAACAGAAAAATAAATCCAGCTTCTACATTACTACTATATGTATTTGTGACTAACGTCTAAATGTGCTCACAATCAGTACAGAGTAATTATGCAGATCTGATGCTGGTTTCGTGATTTTGTGTGTCCCGTGCTGGCTTTCCAGTGACGCGACGCAATATGGGCGGACGACCGGGGTGGGAGTCATTCAGTGTAGCGTACGTTAAAAGTGAACAACTTAAGCAGTGCTGGTTGAGCAGGGTTTCGCCATCCAGCATCGTTATACAGGGTCCGGAGAAACGATTTGACCAAAGGTGTAGGGCAGAAAGACAGTCTGAAACTTAGTAGTTTGAGTACAACAACTCGGGGTCGAAAATTCGTATTTTGGGCGCTACAGGAACGTAATTAAAATCTGACATGTGGACGTATTTACTCAAAATGAAAGATAATTCACACAAAATGTAAGTGTAACCACAGTCTATGGACTAACCACTCTCAGGACGATAACAAGAAAAACTCAAAGCATCACATACACCTGTGTAATACTTAGCCGACGTTCTAGACAACATTTCTTTAGAAATGAAGACAATCACATGTCCACGTTTTATATTTCAACATGTCTTCAAGAGGACAAAGTAAAGGAAACGTGATCCACCACTTACTTAGCGTTAAGTATGTCGCAGCAAATGTTCAAACTGCCCACCGTTTTCATGCTGGCTTAGCGCTGTAAATATTCAACAGCCATTTCTAGTTCATATACTCGGATTGGTTTTTTTAATGCTGTCTTTCTGCCCTACACTTTGGGTCAGACTGTTTTCTCACACACTGTATATGTGAGACAAGACATGGCAGAATGATGGTCAACTTCTCAGGAGTCCATAGAAAGTGCTGGAAAAGGCAAAATGACGGAATGCGCTGGTACCGATACATAACCTTAAAATTTAATAGAAAAAATGCGATACGTTTAACCGTGTAGCTAGAATGTAAGATGTAAAGTGCGTTTCTTGATCACAAAAAGTCCTCAACTGAAGCGGTGAATGTATAAATGTCGTGGCAATAGCCTCCGTGACGTTACTATGGAGCAACATACGAGCCCCTGCAGCATCGGTATTCATGAAACGAGGGACAGTGCACCGGTGGACGGTTCCCAAAGCACTGAAAATAAAACACGGTTTTTAACTGTGTCTGTCCCATTGCTCCTATCATCGTAAGTAAAGTATTTTTACAGCTTCTGTGACGTGGAAGTGATGACAGAGACCGACGAATACCGCCATATCAACTCCCCCCACACGTTAACCTATGGAACCAAGTAGCCCTCATTTCTTCTTCTGATCAGAGGCAAACCACATTCAATTTATTTACGTTTTTGACTGTACTCAAACGTGGTGAATTTTGCCTCTAGTCCTCCATCAAGGTATCTGACATCTGCTGCGATTTTCCATGTTTGCATTCAGCAGTTAAGACAGAGACGACGACTACACGGGAAACAGCATTCAGGTGAGGAAAATTTCGGAAACCATTTTTCTCTAATGATGAGGTTGCACGTTAAACATTAATCGGCTTTGATAGGATGAACAAACGTCGATGTCCAGAGTTTCACAATTTTTACACACATCTCTCTGCAATTGAGCTGCCCTTGACGAAGCGAACTTGTCACTTTGTGTAGTATGAAGAGGAAACATTAACAAGTAGTGGAGAGTACAGAATCCTGCCGGACGCCAGTGGAGTCGTGATATGGGGGAAGGTGAGGAGCAGATTGCACGTAAAGGGATGTCCAAAAGCCTCGTGCTCGGCCACTGGAGCGTACGTAGCTGATTTATTAAACGATCAGGATTACGCTCGTTGCGGAAAGAAGCGCGAGATGGGCACTGCTGCAAACACATTTCACCAAAAAGCGTTTGGCGTTTACGCACGGCGGCAAAACTTCTCAAAGACTGAACACCCATTCAGACCGCTGTGCACCGAGTCAGGGGGTGTCTTGCCTCCGGCCACTGTTTGCCGCGGCCCTCGCCACTGAGCGAGAGGCTGGCTGTGGCTGTTGGCACATTTCCAGGATCCATATCGCAGTGTTTGCGTGATAAGACAGAACTGCTATTGGCAGATCGGTTTGCAAATACTGCCCTACGTACTATGTAGTAGCACTCCTACTATTTGACGGTATATTGATGATTTTTACTTATCGACCGTCTGACAGCAACTGAATAAAACACAATTTTAGTGCCTTACGCGTTTCGCCTTTATTATCTGCAAGACATCATCAGTGGCAGGTTGCGTGGACGATTTCTTACATATTACGCTCCTGTTCCATTTTCGGTATTCTTCTTCTTACGAATGCGAATTTGCGGTTTTTTCCCCACATTCCACAGCACTATGAACTGAACGCTTGTTTCAATGCAATGTTTTGGCTTCTGTTGCCGACTGTCAGACGGTCCATAAGTAAAAATTATCAATATACCGTAATATTACACGCAACTGAGGAAGACAGGACTACAAAAGTTGAAGATGTCTACTATTTGACGTTCACAGAAGCGGACTAGGTACCAGATACGCTTCCTAATGTAAGTATATTACGGAGAAATCGAAGATTCGAATACTAGAGAACGATTCAATCATCGCAAATGTCCCGCAGACGTGTTTGTCCCATATTGGGCAATGACTTCGAGAGAGTACCTAGGTATACAAATCGCACAGATGTGTGGTACAGCTTTGCGACGCCGTCTGTTGAAACACGACGAATGGCACGTTTAACGAGAGGGTATAAATAATGACAACTTTTATTTTCGTGGTTTTTCGAAAAACATTGCGGAATTGTTTTAATATATACCAAGAATGTGAAACAGACTACGTTAGAATTACATAAGGAGTATAAGGTTTGCGCTTGTAGCCCGATCGGCCAGACACCCGCCATTTGCACGCTTTCAAAGAGGGTTAACACATACACTAGAAAAAAAAGTGTCGTACTAAACGGAAACAATCACCTCTTCAGAAAATCATGCATCTGGGAAAACATGTCAAGCAGTCAGACCTTACAACACAAGTAAGGCCTGAGTAAATACATGTAAGCGACAGAGTTGCAAACGGTTACGTACACACCACTGAGATGTTTCTAGAGTGTACTGAAGCCAGAGACAAACAAAAAGTATGCTCTTGAAATTCCTTAACTTCCTAAAACGACGGAACTTTTCGAGTGCCAAATGTATTTTCTTAGCGTGGCCAATAACAGACCAAGCTGTGTCGGTTCCAGAATACATAATGTCATAGGCAGCTTTCCAGGTAAGCAAATTCGTCTCTGGTTTTACGGTGGTGAGTTTCCTGCTCTGCTAATGGTGCAATTTGCTTGCCCGCGGCCAACAACACGTGTCAAAACAGAGAGGGTATTACGAAACCTGAATATGCTTTGGACGATAATGCGATAAAACAGTTAGCAATAAATGTAAATATTCGCTGTAGTATTTTAAGTAAAATTAGTTGCGTTATTTACATTGACGTAAAACCAAGGTACATCAGTTCCGTGGAAAGGCAGGCCGCAAGAGATGGGAACGTAGAGCAGAAACTTGCACCGCCACCGCGGCTACCGTCATTCCTTCTGTGGCAACACGGCTGCAGCCGGCTGGTGCAGAGAGAGGCGATGGAGAGATTCGTCCGAATCTTGATTTCGTATTCAAATCTAACGCGCCAAACACGCCGACAGCATTTGTGTCCAGAATGCCGCTGCGAGACACTCCGTTCGCAGTTGTAACGAAATTTTCGGCGCAGTACTGCTTTCGTGACATTTCAAAAATTCACCTCTTTGTAACTGTTCGTTTATGTCCTGCTGAAGAAACGAAAACCTCTGAACTAATTACGATGATGAGTCTACGAAACATTTAGCTTTGAAAAGAGAACGATTATGGAAATTATTGTCGATTACATCAGTTCGTATCATTTCCCGGTGACGATTACGATAGATTGTTACTGTCCACGTCTGCATACGAGTTTTAGCCGCTGTTTCAAAGCAATAAATCATTGGCTCTCCATGTGAACACATCGGTGCTCGGCACTCACATTATGTATGTGAATGCCGACAAGATAAGTAAGAAGGAAGAAGACGTTGAATCTTTATAGCTCGTCCATTACTATTGCGAAAATATTGAAATGCTTTCAAATGCGAACAGAGTGTGTAATATAGCACACAATAGTTTGCTGTAGGGAGGTGGAAGTGTTATGCAAGCATGACGTCACAAGTGATTACTGGAAGTCAGTGGTATTTTTCATTGAAGAAAACGATGCGTAATTTCGATTGGACAGAACGATAACTTTTGCGAGTTTATGTCTGAAGGGCCTAACTCTAAATGTGGGTTTATATAGATTAAATACAGTCATGTGGGTTCCATTGACGTTATTTATCGCTTAAAGGTTTACTCGCTTATAACTTCCATAAATGTAAAGTTTGACTGACGCTTGTGCACTTACTATCCCTTTCCCGTTTTCATTTTCTCCATAAAACCGCCATTATGCGCGCGACAGTTAAAACTTCCGACATTGTGGAGCGCCAGCAGCAACAATCAGTCGCTGAGACAGCGACAATGCTGTGTGGGCCGCGGGAGACGCAGAATTAACGGAAAAATAACCTCAGCCTCTGTCTTTCTACGATCTGCACGCGCGATTAAAAATGCCCAACGTCAGTACCGTGTCATTATGCGAATGCGACGCTGGTTTTACGAGTTTGTGTAACCCGTGCTGGCGTTCGGGTTGCGTCCCTTTTGGTAGTCAGTGACGTGTGTGAAAAAATGCAAACGTAAGCAGTGGCGGTTGGGCGGGGTTTTGACATCCTGCACCGTTACACATTATCAGACATGACACGACAAGGGTGCTGACCGCAGTCTCAATTCTTCGATAAAATTAAAGTGCTTAAAACCGTAAAATGATGGAATGCTGTGGTGTTTTTTCTCGCTTCAAAATACAGTACGAAATCCGGCATCGGTGACCACGTTTCGGGAATCGATGTGATAGCGTTTACATGTCGGACCAGCAGCGGTAGTGGCAGATTCGGTTTATGAAAAGCACATTCGGTAGCCGTCTCTAGCACTGTTAAATAACGTTTTATATTTTGTTTGACACAATGAAAGCGATCATTAACATACAGTTTCTTTTTCGAAGCGGAAACACAGAGAAACAAAGATTTTATTTTTACGCCTAACATTTCTCCTTCGTTCGACATTTATAATTTTCTGCAACAAGATATCAGAATTTCCGTCTCCATTACTATATACAAGGTCCTTGATCGTTGAGTGACACAATGCCGCCCGTAAACATACTCTTTTTCACTCTGTTTATTCCTTTCCAACTTCTTATTCGGTATATCAAAGCTAAACACGGCAAGTCGCATGCTGCCATCTGTGGGCTATCGACTACACTGCGTCCTCTGTAACTCCTTTCGCAGTTGACTTATTCTGCAACACGGGGCGCCATCAGTACGTGTCTTTCGATACCGCTGGTTGGGGTGCGATTCACGCACTTTCAAGAAATAAAAACAGAACATCTGTACATCGAAATCTCTTCTGGGCGACGAGGGAAGGCTGTAGCGTGTTTGTATGACAGAAAGTAAAATGTGATAACTGTGAGCGGACGAGACTGCCACATCAGAAAAAACAGGCGGCAGCGATTCCAAATCCGCCTCCACACAGCCCCAGAGAATATCGTATAGCGCAGTCAGGCGGTGTAGAATAAATTGTAGATGGTTTTCGTTCTCGAGCGAGGCGTTGGTCAGCACTTTCAAATAAGTAGTAGCATATTAAAACATAAAATAAGTTTATATTTTCTATGTCCTATGAAAAAAATGGAAATAAATAAAGTTTTTTTTTTCGTCACGTTCCAACACTAACAGGAACATCTTTTCTTTTTTCGTGAGAGGATAAAAATTGATTTCAATGTCAGGTGCAAGTATATTCCCTGCGAAGCGTACTTTTCAACTACTTAATATAATACGTGGCCTTAATTTCTCTTTAGTTCCTCAGTGACAGGGCACAATTCCTGGCATGCAGAACAAGACACATAAGCAGTTTGGTGCGGCGCTGGGAGATACATCATGTGAATGGAGAAAGAGCTGAAGTAACAACCGGCGGCAGTCTTCAGAGAAAGCGGTCGCGAATCAGGTGTCGAGTGCGACGGACTACCTGGCGGATCTTGAAACGGAAAATCTGAACATCAACAGTAGCGGGAGGCAAAGGCCGGGCAAGTTCTGGTAGGTAGGAAGAGTATCCAGCAATCTGTGGGCGGCGATATGGCACCGTGTGACAGATTAAAATCGGCGTAACTGGTCAGTGAGTGGGACAGGATACTGGAATGCATCTGACAACTGGCGGCAGACGCAGCATTATGCTGTGCTCACAGTTTTGGACATTAGTTCGCTGGCTCGAGTAGGGAGAGACTCCAAAGTTTCTCTTAACCAGCTACACGGATTGACATGTGTCTTTTTCGTGGAAGATCGGAATTTGCATATGAATTATAAAGATATGTTATGCGCCTAATACTACTAAAGATGTACCTGGTAATAGTGGGGCACCTTTGAAACGTACAAGCAAAAATGATTGACGTTTACTGAGTGTAGAATGAGGAAAGTCGGCAACGAGGGTGAGAAACTATCGAAACGCTCGATAAAGATAAATAAATGGTTGGATGCAGCGAGACACGTGGCGCGTGCTCTACGGAGGCAGGGGAGCGGCGTGGCGCCTCAGCCGCTGTGGCCGCCATTAAGACTCGGGGAACGACTCAGCTGCCACTGCAGCCCTGTGATGGCGGACATCTGTGGCCGAGTCTTAGTATTTTGTTCCTGTTTATCACAGTTGCTCAAAAAACTGAAACATTTATTCACACTAAGCGGTATGTAATTGGGCTCGCCCTGTTACTAAATGTTCAGTTTATGAAGAAAAATATAAATGACATGAAGGGCATTTCTGCTCTGGCTGGAGCAATTGTCTCCTCCACGGCTGCATGATAGACGTAACACTTGTATCACGTGTGAGCATTTTGCTCATTCTTTACCTAGGAAAAATACGGGACTAGTAAAATTAATAGTCAACTTGGTCACGAATTACAGGCTCAGTTGTGCGTAGTTCGTAGGAACGTGGGAGGGACGATATCTTTAGTGAGTTTGTCTGTGGTGGACGCAACATAAAACCTGGGTTTCTGTAATTGCTGGTAACTCAATCGCATCACGAACATTATCGTTCAAAATTGTCATCGCATTAAATTAACAGAAACGCACTGTTTGACTGCCAGTTGCCGCTTTCGTTACTCCTTCCTGTTTTGATTTCTTTAATAGAATCCCAGTTACTCCGGAGAAAGCCTGAATCTAACTGCCATCACCCCGTGGCACCAACAGCAACAATCGACCGCGGATGCAGCGACAGAGCTCTGTGGTCTGCAGGAGACGCAGAATTAACGCAAAGACAAACTCGGCTTCTGCACACTACGACCTGCGTTTGCGATTAATCTCTGAGTGTGCTTGCAATAAGTACGGTGTCACCGTGCGAATCTGGTGCTGGTTTGGTGATTTTGTGGACCGCGTGCTGGCTTTCCAGTGGCGTGGCGGAATATAGGCGGTCAACCTGGCTGGGTGTCATTCAGTGAGATACGTGCAGCGTCTGTAAAAAGTGAATAATTTAAGCGGTGCTGGCTGAGCGACGTTTGCCATCCAGGAATGTTGTACAGGGTGCGGAAAAACAATTTGACCAAAAGTGCAGGGCGGAAAGACAGTACGAATCATAGGAATTTGAGTGCCGCAAGTGAGAGCCGCAAATGTGTAATTTCGGCGCTACAGGAGTGTAATTAAAATCTGACATGGGGACCTCTTTACCCAAAGTGATAGGTAGTTTATAGAAAATGTACGGGTGAACACAGTGTTTGGACTAACCAGTCTTCAGGATGAGAACAAGAAAACTTTAAAACATGACATACACGTTCATCATACTTAGGCGACGTACCACACAATATTTCCTTAGAAATGAAGACAATCGCATGTCCATATTCAATACTTGAAGATGTCTTAAAAAGATCAAAGTAAATGAAAAATGAGTCACCACTTAATTAAGTAAGCAAGTCGTAGCAAGTGACATAATAATAGTCGAACTCTCACGACTCCATAGAAAGTGCTGGAAACGACAAAATGACGGAACGCGTTGGTAGCGATATACAACTATAAAATTTAGTGGACGGCAAGGACGTGAAAGAAAATGCGAAACGTTTCAGCAAGTAGTAAATGTATAAATGTGGTGAGAAAAGCGTCTGGCACATAATTAGGGGGCAACATATTATGAGCCCCTACAGCGTCGGTATTAATGGAACGAGAGAGACAATGCACCATTGGTCAGTTCCCTATGGACTGAAAATGAAACACAACTTTTAATCGCGTTGGTCGCATTGCTCCTATCATAGAGACGAATTAATTTTATAGTTTCTGTGATGTGGAAGTGATGACTCAGAGACCGATGAATAGCGTGATATCAAATGCTCTCCGTATCTCGATATATACCTGCGACACAGTAACCCACGAGACCGACTTGCCCTGATTTGTTCTCCTGGCAGAGGCGAACTATATTCTATTTACGATTTTCACTGTACTGAAATGTCGTGAAATTTGCCTCAGGTCCTCCGTGTAGGTATCTGACACCTGCAGCAAGTTTCCATGTTTGCACTGAGCAGTCGGGATGAACGGTACGACAGAGACGACGACTACACGGAAAACAACATTCAGGGGAGGAAAATTTCGGAAACAGTTTTAATCATGTGGTTACACGTAAAACAGTAATCGACTTTGCTAGAGTGAGCAAACGTCGATGTCCCGGGCTTCTTAATTATTACACGCGTGGTCTCTGCAATGCAGATGTCCTTCACGAAGCAGACTTATCAGTCTTTGCGTAATACGCGGTGGAGACATTAACAAGTAGTGGAGAGTACGGCTTCCTGGCAGAGATGTGGTGGAGGGTGAAGAGGAGATTGGAGGTAGAGCAACGTTCAAAAGTCACGTGCTCGGCCATTGAAGCGTTCGCAGGTGGTTTCTTGAGCGATCAGGATTACGCTCGTTGTGGAAACAAGTGCGAGATGGACACTGTTGCAAACACATTTCACCAAAAAGCTTTAGGCGTTTAGGCACGGCGACAAAACTTGTCAAAGACTACAAACCCACCCACACGGCTGTGCACAGAGTTAGGGGGTGTCTTGTCTCCGGCCACTGTTTGCCGTGGCCCTCGCCACTAAGCGAGAGGCTGGCTCTGGCTATAAGCACATTTCCAGGATCCATATCGCAGAGGTTGCGTGAAAAGACGGAACTGCTATTGGCAGATCCGTTTGCAGAGCCTGCTCAATGTAATAAATAGTACCTGTCCCACTACTTGACGATCACAGAAACGGACTGAGTACCAGATACGCTCCCCTACGCAAGTATATTACTGGGAAATCGGAGATTCGAATAGTAGAGAACAATTGTATCATCGCAAATGTCGAGGCAGTTGTGTTTGTCCCGTATTGGGCAATCGCTTCGAGAGAGTGTGTACATATACAAATGGCGCCGATCTGTGGTACAGCTTTGCGATGTCGCTGTTGAACCGCGACGAATGGTACGTTTAAGAAGAGGAAATAAAAATGACAACATCTGTATTCGTGGTCATTCAAATAAATCGCGGATTGTTTTAATATATACCAAGAATGTGGAACCGACTACGGTAGAATTTCGAGATATGAAGACGCTGCAGGAATAAAATCAGCATGTTGGCAACAGACGTCACGTAATCCGTTTGTCGAGGCGAACACAAAGCCGTGAGGGGTACAAGTTTTGCGCTTGTAGCCCGTGAGTTAGACACGATCGGACAGATATCCGCCGATTACACGCTTTCCAAGTGTGTAGTAAAAGAAAAGTTGTATTAAATGGAAAAAAATCGTCTGCCCAGAAATGCGTGGCTCTTTTCAGAGTAGTTGCCGTGTTATTCTGGTGAGAAGCAAAGAGGCCGGGCTCGCCCGATTTCAGGGCTAGCACACGTGGCAGTGCGCAGCCGTAATGAATGAGACGCGAGTGTGGATGTTATGACGTCACTGTGGTGTACGAGCAAGTAACGCCGGCCGTGGTCTCTAGTTAATGAAGTCCTGTCGCAAAGAGACTGCACAGCTACGCACGATAACAACAACAACTCATTCTCTATCCATTACCATCACGACAATTGCAACACTCTTTTAGTGTGTGGCCGAATATGTGAAGGGCCACAGCACAACGTCGCAATGGAAGGTGCCAAATTAAGCAAAACATCTCAAGCAGTCAGTTCCTAAAACACAGGTTTAGGCCAGATCAATTATATGTAAGCTACAGAGTTGCAGACGGTAACATAAACACCTCTGAGACGATTTTAGAGTGTATTGAAGCTAGAGCCAAACAAAACGTATGCCCTCGAAATTCCTCAACTTCGTAAAACGACGGTCTTTTTCGACTGCTACATGTCTTCTCTTAGTGTGGCCAACAACAGGCCAAGCTGTGTCGGCTATAGAATAGATGTAAACCTTCACAAGTTGCTTTCTCGGTATGCAAATTTGTCTCCGATGCTGGTTTGACGACGTTGTTTCCTGCACTGCTAATGGCGCATTTGATTGCCGGCGGCCACAAACACATGTGAAAACAGTAAGGGTATTAGGAAACCTGAATATGCTTAGGACGATAATGCGAGAAAACAGTTAGTAATAAATGTAAATATTCGCCGTAGTGTTTTGGCAACATTACTTACGTTATTTATATTCAGGTAAAACCAAGGAACATGTGTTCCGTGAGAAGACAGGCCGCAGAGACGAGGGTGTACAGCAGTAACTTGTAGCGACACGGCGGCTGCTGGGAAGCTGCAGACGCTCTCCTACACTTGATAACTTTTAACCCGTGGTGGAAGCAGCGTCGCAGACATCGACACCTTGTTTGCCAGCACGGCTGTAGTCGGTTGGTCCACAAAGAGGCGACGGAGAGATTCGTCCGAACTTCGGTTTTTTATTCACGGCTAATCCGGCGAAGAACGCCGAAAAGCGAGTGTCTGAGCAATGTAGCTGCGATACACTCCGTTCCCATTTGTGACGAAAGTTTCGGCACGGTTCCAAGTCTCTGTAATTGTTCGTTTACGTATTGCTGAAGAAACGAAAGCCTCTGAACTAATTACGATGGTGAGTTTACAAAACATTCAGCTTTACGAAGACAATGGCTATGGAAATTACTCTCGCTTATATAAGTTAATATCATTTTCTAGCGACCAGTGTCATGGGTAGTTTCTGTTGGAACGAACGACGACTTTCGCGATTCGGTTTCTACGTCTGCATACGAGTTTCAGCCGCTGTTTCAGAGTGATAAAACATTATCAATCCCTGTTAACAGGCAGCTCACACAACGTTTGTGAATGCCGACATGATAATTAAGCAGCAACAAGACGAAAAATCTTTTTAGCTCGTCAATTACTATTGCGAAAATATTGAAATGCTTTTATATGCGGACAGTGTTTAATATAGCAGACAATCGTTTGCTACAGGGAGGTGGAACTGTCACGCAAGCACGACGCCACAAGTGATTAGTGGAAGTGAGTAGTATTTTTCATTGAGGAATGGGTTGCGTAATTTCGATTGGACAGAATGATAAGTTTTGCGAGTTTGTGTGTGGAAGGCCTAACTCTAAATGAGGGTTTAAATGGACTACATACAGTTATGTGTGCCCCACCGACGATGTTTATCGTTTAAAGGTTTATCGTTTACATGTAAAGTTTGATTGGTGGTTGTGCATTTACTATAATATCTCCGTTTTCATTTTCTCCATAAAACCGCCATTGTCAGCGAGCAAGTGATAAACTGCCGACATTGTGGAGCGCCAGAAGCAACAATAGGTCGCTGGGGCAGCGACAAAGCTCTGTGGGCTGCAGCAGACGCAGAATTAACGGAAAAATAAACTCAGCTTTATCTTTCCACGATCTGCAACCGCGATTAAAAGTGCCCAACGTCAGTACCGTGTCAGTATGCGAATGCGACGCTGGTTTTACGATTTTGTGTAACCCGTGCTGGCATTCGAGTGGCGTCCCTTTCGGTAGTCAGTCACTGATGTGTGTGAGAAAACGCAAACGTAAGCAGTGTCGGTTGGCCGGGGGGAGGGGGGGGGGGGGTTTCGCCATCCTGCACCGTTACACATTATCAGACATGACACGACAAGGGTGCTGACCGCAGTCTCAATTCTTCGATAAAATGAATGTGCTTAAAACGTTAAATTGATGGAATGTTGTGGTGGTGTTTTTTTCCTTCGAAATACAGCAAGAAATCCGGCATCGGTGACCAGGTTTCGGGAGTCGATATGATAGCGTTTCCATGACGAACCAGAAGCGGTAGCGGCAGTTCGGTTTATGGAAAGCACATTCATTAGCCGTGTGTAGAACTGTTAAATAACGTTTATATTTTGTTAGACACAATGGAAGCGATTATTAACATACCGTTACTTTCTCGAAACGGAAACACAAGAGATTCAAAAATTTTATTTTTACGCTAAACTTTCTCCTCCGTTCGACATTTATAATTTACTATAAAAAGGTTATCAGAATTTCAGTGTCCATATTATACACAATGGAGCCCGTATACATCTTTTTCGCGCTGTGTATTCCGTTTCACCGGCATATTCCCTATATCAAAGCTTAACACGGGAAGTCGCATGCTGCCATCTGTCGGCCATCGACGACACTGCGTCCTCTGTAACTCCTTTCGCAGTTACCTTCTTCTGCAACACGGGGCGCCATCACACCGTATACCGCTGATTCGGGGGCGAATCACGCACTTCCACGAAATAAAAACAGAACATCCGTACGTCGAAATCTGTTGTAGTGGGCAACGAGGGAGGGCTGTAGCCTATATGTATGACAGAAGATGAAATGAGATAACTGTGAGCGAACAAGACCGCCACACCAGAGAAACAGGCGGCTGCGGTTCCAAATTCGCCTCCAGACAGCACCAGAGAATATCGTATAACGCAGTCAGTAGCCGTAGAATAAATTTCAGACTGTTATCGTTCTCGAGCGAAGCGTTGCTCAGCGCTTTCAAATAAGCAGTAGCATATTAAAATATAAAATAAGTTTATATTTCTTTTGCAAAGAATGGAAATAAATCCTGATTTTTTCGTCACATTCCAACACTCCCCGGAACATTTTTTCTTTTTTCCTGAGAGGAAAAAAATTGATTTCAATGTGAGGTGCAAGTATATTGCCTACGAAGTGTACTTTTCAACTACTCAAAATAATACGTCAGTTAGGTGCGACGCTGGGAGATACATCACCCGAATGGAGAAAGAGCCAAATTCAGAACCGGCGGCAGTCTATAGAGAAAGCGGTCGTGGACCGCGTGTTACGAGCGATCGACTGTCTGGCGGATCTCGAAACGGAAAATCTGAAGTACATCGACAGCAGCGGGAGGCAAAGAGCGGAAAAGATCTGTTACGTAGGAGGACTATCCAGAAATCTGTGGGCGGCGCTATGGCACAGTGTGACAGATTAAAATCGGCGTAACTGGTCAGTGAGTGGGACACGTTACTGGAATGCATCTTACAACTGGCAGCAGACGCGAAATGACGTCTGCCTTTTGCATAGAAGTTCGGGTTTTGCATGCAGATCATACAGACGTGTTAAGCACCTAATACTACTAGAGATGTAGCTTGTAAAGGCGGGCCAAGTTTCAGAGGTGCACGCAACTTGTTTGACGCTGGGTTTCGAATGAAATGAGGAAATACAGTAATTAACGAACAAGTTCCCGACAAAAATTGAATGTAAAATTGTTAATAATCGTGCCGCTCGTAAAAAAGTATTATACAGAGCGTTTAAATTGATTGTATTGATACCGACAAAATATACTGGAGTTGAAAGGTGAGTAAATATGGAAATGCTCGCTAAAGAGAAATAAGTGACAAGATATAGTAACACACGTCGTGCGTTGTGTTGGAGATGCGGGTGCCTTGTGACGTCACCCCACACTGTGGGCTGCTGCTGCATCTGTAGACGAGCCTCAGCAGCCGTGGCCGCCACTAAGATTTCACGGATGACTCAGCTGCCACTGCAGCTCGGTGACGGCAGACGTGTGTAGCCGAGTCTCAGTATTTTGTGCCCGTTGTTCCTTGTTGGAAAATCGCAGCATTCACTCACACTATGCAGTACTGAACTCGGTTCGCCCTTTTACTAAATATTCCGTTTATACAGTAAAGTATGAATTACATGCGAAGGTAATTGTAAAATCATTCCTGTGTCGGAAAAAGAAATGCTCTGGCTGGAGGAATTGTTTCCAGGATGATTGCATGATGGACGCAATACTGCTTTCTCGTGTGAGCATTGTGCTAATTCTTTACCTAAAAAAAAAAAAAAAAATACGAGAGTAGTAGTAGTAGTAATAATCAACTTCGTCATGAATTACAGGCTCAGTTATGTGTAGTTCATTCGAAATAGTACAATTTCGTTGTGTTTAAAGTGAAACTTGGCACGGACGATAACTGTAGTGAGTTTGTCTGTGGAGGGCCCGACTTAAAACCTGGGTTTCTGTAATTGCTGGTAACGCAGTCGCATCACCAAAGTTATCATTCAAAATTGTCATCGCATTAAACTACCAGAAACGTACTGTTTGATTCCAAGTTGCCTCATTCGTTACTTCTCTCTGTTTTCATTCCTTTAACAGAATCCCAGTTACTCCGGAGAAAGTCTGAATATTAACTGCCATCATTCCGTGGCGCCAGCAGCAACAATCGACCGCTGATGCAGCGACAGAGCTCTGTGGTCTGCGGGAGACGGGGATTTAACGGAAAGACAAACTCGGCCTCTACATTACAACGATCTGCAATTGCGATTAATGTCCGAATGTGGTTACGACCAGTACACTGTCACGATGCGAATCTGGTGCTGCTTTCGTGATTTTGTGGATCGCGTGCTGGCTTTCCAGTGGCGTGGCGGAATATAGGCGGACAACCTGGCTGGGTGCCATTCAGTGACGTATGTGTGACGAACGTATGAAGCGACTAATTTAAACAGTGCTGTTTGAGCGAGGTTTGCCATCCAGCACCGTTATACAGCGCGTGGAGAAACAGTTTGACCAAAAATGCAGGGCGGAAGGACAGCATGGAACATAGGAATGCGTGTATGGCAACTAAGGGTCGTAAATGCATATTTTCAGCGCTACGGGAACGTAATTGAAATCTGCCATACTGAGGCCCTTGTTCAAAATGATAGGTATTTTACAGAAAACGTATACATAAACAGAATGTTTGCACTAACCAGTCGTCACGACGAGAACAAGATAAATTTCAAGCGTCACAAACACGTGTATCGCATTTAGCTGACGAACGAGACAGTACTTGTTCAGAAATGAGGACAATCACATGCCCATGTTTCTTGTTTGAGTATATTTAAAAAAAGTGAAAAATGAGCCACCACTTAATTAACAGGAGTATGTATGGAAAATGTAACTGACCACCGTTTTCATGCTGCCCCAGCGCCTTAAACGTTTAACTGCGACCTGTATTTTCTATACTCAGATTCCTTCATTTGACGCTCTCTTTGTGCCCCACGCTTTTGGTGAAATAGTTTTTCCGCCCTGTATATGTCAGACGATGTGTTACAGAATGTTGTTCGAATTCTCAGGAGTCCAGTACACTTAATCGTTCGCAGGATGTTCTAACAATGGCAAGATGTCAGAATGCGTTGGTAGCGATTTGTAACTTTAAAGTTCAGTGGACAGTAACTACGTAAAAGGAAATGTGACACGTATAACGAGGCACTACGGAATTAGAAGTGTAATATGTTTTCTGATTACAAAAAGTTCTCTAGTGGAGCGGTAACCGCATAAATATCGTGACAAGCGTGTCTGTCACGCTATTATGGAGCAACGTATGAGACCCCACAGAATCGGTATTAGTGAATGCACGCACCGTTGGTCAGTTGCCAAAGCGTTCATAATTAAACAAAACACCTAACTGCGTGTATGACATTGGAACTATCATCGTGAATGAAGACGAAATAAATTTATAGTGTCTATGATGTGGAAGTGTGGATTCAGAGACTGATGAATACCGTGAAATTAATTCCTCTATTTTTTTTTTTTTTGTTCGATAAATATCTACGACACTATGGAACCAAGTAGCCCCTATTCCTTCTCCCGACCAGAGGCAAACACTATTCTACTTATTAACTGTTTTGACAATACTGAAATGTGGTGAATATCGCTTCTAGCCCTCCATCAAGGTGGGCTAACAGAATCTGATACCTGCCGCGAGTTTCCATGTTTGTACTGAGCAGTCAAGATGAAAGGCGCGACAGAGACATCGACTACGCGGGACACAACATTTAGATGACCAAAATCTCGGAAACCAATTTTCTGTTGTGTTGGTTACATGTGAGACCTTAATAGATTCCACTAGCCGGAACGAACGCCTGCGGTACGTTCCAAGCTTCATACGTTTCACACCGATGGTCTCCGCTGAGCAACTGTCGACGATGAAACAAACTTGGCGGTGTTTTCGTATTGTGAAGGGAAGACGTAAGTATGTAATGTAGAGTACGAATTCCTTACGGACGCCAGTGTAAATATAAGGTGGAGAAATGTGAGGAGGAGATGACACGTAAAGGGTTGTTCAAAAGTCTTATCCAGGCACATTAAAGCATTCGTGGCTGCTTTATTAGTAGACCGGAATTACGCCCGTTGTCGAAAGAAATACGAGGCGGGCAATGGTGGAAGCGTTTTGCACCTGAAAAGATTAGGCGTTCAGATATGGGCAGGAGACTTGGAGTAAATTCACATTCCCACCGCTGTACGCAGCGCTAGGGGACGTTTCTGTCACCATCCACTGTTGTGTGGCGGAGCCTTTGCCACTAAGCGAGAGGCGGCTGCGGTTGTAGGGACACATCCAGCATCGACATCACAGATGTGGAATGTAGTAGCAGTCCTACTATTTTACTGTCACAAAACGGTTTCAAGGCCGCATACACCTCCCGAAATATGTATATAACCGACAAATCAGAGATTCGAATACTAGATAATAATTGTATCATAACGAATTTCCCGCAGATGTGCTTGTCCCACACTGGGTACTTATGCAGTTTAGCAGGTACGGAAAAAATTTTTCATTTTTTTTCAAAATTTGATCGATTATAGTCAAATTTGATACGCTGATTACGAATACGATATTTATTTTCGCCCCAGTCAATTATTTACATCAAAAAAATTGTTTTAAATTTTTTAAAAATTTTTTTATTTTTCAATATTTTGTCGATATAGTGAATTCTGATGCGCTGATTTCGAATATAACATCCATTTTCATTTTCCCTTGACCGTCGGCGATATCTTCTGCCCGATAAGCGCAGCGCTGCCGATGACGCAACATTGCATAATACACTAACTAATCAGTATTTTCAAATCATAGGCGGCCGCTGCCGCGGCCGCATTCCAAAAAAAAAACTCCCAACCTAACCTCAAGTGGGCTACGCTACAGATCACTTTATTTATGAAAATACAAAGTACAATCACCAACAAACTTTACATATTCACCCACAAAGCTCACCAAGCCAGATACATTTGGAATGAAAAAATTTTTCCGTACCTGCTAAACTGCATAAATTGATCTGTAGCGTAGCCCACTTGAGGTTAGGTTGGGAGTTTTTTTTTTGGAATGCGGCCGCGGCAGCGACCGCCTATGATTTGAAAATACTGATTAGTTAGTGTATTACGCAATGTTGCGTCATTGGCAGCGCCGCGCTTATCGGGCAGAAGATATCGCCGATGGTCAAGGGAAAATGAAAATGCATGTTATATTCGAAATCAGCGCATCAGAATTCACTATATCGACAAAATATTGAAAAATAAAAAAATTTTTAAAAAATTTAAAACAATTTTTTTGATGTAAATAATTGACTGGGGCGAAAATAAATATCGTATTCGTAATCAGCGTATCAAATTTGACTATAATCGATCAAATTTTGAAAAAAAATGAAAAATTTTTTCCGTACCTGCTAAACTGCATAAGTGCCCCACACTGGGCAATCATTTACAAAGAGTACGTAGACATACAAATCCCACTGGCTCGTGGGACAACATTGCGATGTCGACTATTGAAACACGAGTGATAGCACGTTTAATAAGAGACAATCAAAATACTAATTTTTGTTTTACGTGACAATCAAAAAAAATTTGCAAGATTGTTTTAATATATGGCAAGAATATAAAGGACACCACGGCAGAGTTTTCTGATTGGCCGAAGGTACGGAACACGGTTTGTGTCCAAAATTTTGCACAGGCGGACGTGCAGCGTGTAACGCTTTCAGGCACCGTCAAGAAAAAGCTCCTGTGGCGTTGGTTCTCTCTCGCGAGCGGCTCTACCCAGCAACAGGACAGAAGAATATGGATGAGACAAGTTTTTTTGTTTTAATTTTCTACCGCCTTGCCAGTGAATTACTGTTTGACTTGAACGTGTTCTTTGCCCTCACAGGTGCAGTGTGTAAAGGTTCTGGATAGATACATTTTATTCTGTTTCCAGTTACGAATGGAATCTGTCGCACACCGCGTTTAAATTACGCATCGGCACAAAGCAGGTGACATTGTCGACAATTTTTTATACATCTTCACAATCGATGTCTGTTGACGATATAGACGCTGACAATGCGTATATGATTAAGACTTGGCCGTGACTCAAGACGAATCTTTCTAGCCGTTGCAAGTCTTGATAACCTTGAAGCGTAAATACGTAACAACTCTTACCACACAAAGCGTGTGATTCGTGTGAGCATAATAAAACAGAATCTCATGCATTAACTGACCCGGATAAAAATGTTTTGACGGTGGTTCTTGACGATTTCTATACGTGTTTTCTGGAAGATTTTCTCACACAACCTCCTCCACCTCCTCCTCAGAAATTTAGGATACTATCAGCTGGAGGCAGCTGTGACAGAAGGCCGGCCATGAGTGTGCGGACTGCGAAACAGCACTGTCGGCATGCATTAAAATGGTGCGACTGGCCATCGACTAGGCGTGTGATTCGCATGTTGGAACGGACACGCATCTCGTGAATGGCGGGCGACGCGACGTCCTGCTGTGGGTAGATTTTAAGAAAGGTCAGATAACAGCCGTCACTCGCGAGAGAGTCGAACTGCCATCAGTGGCAAAGCTCTGGAGGCCGCAGGGGACGGAGAAATATGTTCGGCTTAACTATGTGTAATAATTCGCACGTGTGTTTTGCCAACTATATTGACAGTACTGTTAACGACGCAAAACCGAGGTAAACAGACTTTTTTATTTCATACAAAGGCTTTACGTCTTCTGTCATCAGAGAGGCCGCACAGATCAGATTCCGCAACTGTAGTTTAATCCTGGACAGAGGCTGTACTCCAGAGTAATTCGTCGAATCACTGACGCCCCGACGTGGGGAAACAGCGTCGCAGACATCGACATCTTCCCTGGCAACACGACGACAATGATACGGTCACCAAAAGAAGAGCGATGGAACTTGATAAAATAATACCGAACGGCTACTCGATTTTAACTCGTCAAGAGCACCGACAGCGTCTGACGCAAGAATGGCGTCGCGAGCAACTCCGTTCCCAGTTGTAACGGAATTTTCGGCCCACAGCAGGTTTCGCGGCAATTTATAAACACCGCGTCATTTTAATTGTCCGTTTATCTCATACCGAACAGCTATAGAGCGGTGACCGAGAAGGAAATCCGATTACGATGATGAAGTGAAGCCTTTTCTCAACTGTAGTTTAATCGGAAGACCGTAATATTTCTTATCGTGTTTTCTATGGGTTAAGGGAGACAAGACTATGCTCTTTCAGTGAATTCCCCTAGTCAATGAAAGTAAAAAACAAGATTTACCCAGAGTTGGGAAATTGCTTCATCGCCTCACTAGTAAAGACGACCTCATTTCATGGCAGATGTGGTTTGGAGACTGAGTTTCAGCTGTGGGCAAAAGTTTGCTACCGAAACTAACTAGAGACGCTCCTTACTTCCCAAATACAGCATCGCATACGGCGAGAACTGAATAACAGGCACAGGAGTGAATGAGAGGAACTCATATATAATGATTTAATCGTTGTTTTCCTTTCTGGTCTCAATATACACCTGCGGCACAACCTGAGCAAAACGCGTGTGACGTTGTGGTCCACGTGTAGGAACGGTCAAGCATAGTCTGTCGGAACAAAGAGGTGCTATCAGTTTCTTAAGACCAGAAGACAAAACAGCTTCGTTTGTCACCAATCCTGATTAGACTGAAAGCTGCTACACGTAGCCCCTGGAACCGTACGTGGATAAACTACAAAGCAGTTTCGATATTTACTTCGAAGCGTCGGTCGGAACGAAAGAAAAGTAGTATGCGTCATTCACAGAAATATTCAGAGTACGTTATAGTGCTACAAAGATGAAAAATAATATTACGGCAATGTCAAACCTTAATTTCATAAAATAAAGAATAACTGACGATATTAAAAATGTAATTACAATTTTATTATTTTAATTTTTGTGCTCAGTGAATCAAAGACTTTCTATTGCACGGAATAAACTAGCATTGTTTGTACTACGAAACTATATATGATTCTTAAGTGAGAACTAATTCTATGCAAGACATTTTGTCTGGGCGGGTTTTGTTCTCGCACTGGTCGGTAGAGAAAGAAAAGTTTCTTAATCGATGTAGGTAATGGGAATGTATAAAGGCTATAAAAAGGAGAGAGAGAGAGAGAGAGATAATCTTTGCGGAAAATGACCATATTGTATAAGAAAAGGTAAATACAAGTTATTCAAAACAAATATCTCTAAAGCGTATCGTACTGTGATTTAAAAAGACTGATAATTACGGTGTTTAATGTAAACCTGTCGTGAATAACAGCGAAGAACATTTATGTCATCATATATTTTCTTCGTTTGACCACGGTTGTGATTCGCATGTTAGTTTTTGTTACGCGACGTGTTAGGATTATTTTCATTATACGCGCAAAAGTGCACACAGCTTTGATCGAACCTGCATCTTTTGGAAACGATAACTCTTAATCAGTACAATTACGCGAATACCGTCTGAATCGCAACCGTGATCACAAAAGTGTTTCCTGGACCTGATTTTTATAAATGTGTGGACTTGAAAGTGAACAATATTGCACCGTCGCTGGCTCGCAACAATTGAAAGAAAACAAAACAGGGACTGAACAACTTTAAATTTTAAGGCCGTCAGCGTTACGAAATCTGAACGACGTAAGTTGATTAATTAAATATTAACAGGAAGAGAATTATTAAATTTTAAATATTAAATGATAGCAAGAATTTAAAGCATGTTAGCATCCGTACGTTTCTTTGCATTAGTAGTTGAGTATCAGATACCATCATATCTGTTTAAAAGATAGTGCGTAAATAACATTGCCACCTTTTATAATTATTGTTCTAGCAATTCAACGTGAGACGCTTTCCTATGTAAAGTCAGTGTATTGGAGACATATTAAACATTTTATTAGTACACACTAGTTTTAGCTTAGCAACTGTGCTTGCCGTAATTGGGACACCGTTTTTAAAGATTATCAACATACACAATGCGTGCCATTTTGTAGTGCGGTTTCCTGGTATGGACTTATCGGACACGTCGGAGAGCGGACACCACACTTCGTACGAGCACCTAGTAATGTCAAATTTCTTCTCCATTCTCATTAGGCCAACTTTCATGCTGATTTGATACGTGGATGGAATGTGTAAGAAATCACAGCACTACTTCGCAGAGGAGGAAGCAAACCACAACGAAAACTCTTTGGCAACAAAGGCTGTGCGATCCGATTGTCGATGCAGAAAATAAAGCGATGGAAATTTGTGCGTTTGGAACATGTAATCCCCGTTTTCCTAACGACCGATTAGATGTACGCCATTTATATGTTTAGATAACATATTAAAGCAGTAGCAGAACAAACAGTACACCATTTAAACGCTAAAACTTAATAATAGGACAAATCTTTCGCAATACTAAACGCATCGTCTTAGTGAGAAGACTGTAAGGCCGAGCTCTGTGGAAGGCAGGGGCTGCACGTGTGGCGCTGCAGAGTCGGTCGTAATAAACAGGGCGAGTGTGTCCGTGTTGTGGCGTCACGGTTGTGTACCACGTAACGGGGCCTGCCGCGATGGGTACAGAATGTGCGTCCACTTTCCAAAGTAGGTGTCTACATCTGCATATTGTGCGTTTCCCGGGCTGGGTGGACGGCAGTGAATTATCAGCACTGCTTACTGTGCAAGTGCTTGCAGACCGGCACAAACGCACGTGAAACAAAAGTCGTTACAGTCTGACCAGTGACGGAGCACTGAGTAACGGTTGAACACTCTTCTTTCAAAAGGGAGGATTTTAACCCAACTGGCTCCACAAGCTACGCACCAAACCTGCTTCAGAATCCTTCCGTGGGTTGAAAGCAGGGATGCGTGTCGGTCGGCAGCTCTAAAACGCTACGAATGGCGAAGATTTTGAGGCGACGGGATGTTAATCTCTAACTCAGTATACGGGCGTCCTCCATCAGTAACGTATTCGGTTCTTCACGCTTCATATCTCGATACTGTGTCGCTATCTGTACTGGAGTATGCAGGGAACATAGCCTCTTATTCTGAGTAAATTCGGACATCACAGATGTCAGTTCTTAAAGCATAACAACACACATCACACGTACTCCCGATGAAACGGCCAGAAAACTGTTTGCTTCCCGCCAGGCCGATATTTGCTCTTCTATAGAAGCGGACAGCTAAATGAGCCACAGTCCATCATGAACGGGAAATCTGTCGTTCGTGAAAATAAAGACTTGTCAGGAGAGTGTGTGAAACGTTTGCTGTCGTCCCACCTGACCAAACGCAACAAGGATAGATGCCGGATTGGCACTGCGAGTCTTGGGGAAAATAGCTTAACGGAATTGCTACACGTGTGACGCTAATACGACACGGAGATCCGTCGTTGAAATGAGTGCTTAATACTGCAACTGTCGTATCCACCTGGTTTCGAACCTCGACACGGCAAGGATAGATGCACGGTCTAAAGTATGAAACGCTGTGTGTGTCCAAAGTTCCACGTGCGCCAACGAGCGCCGTGCAACGCAAACAGGCGCCGTAAAATAAAATAAAGCTTTGGTGGCGTTCGTTCTCGCGTTCGGCGCTGCCCAGACACGACAGAATAATATCGCTGACGCAAGATTTTTTTTTTATTTTTATGAACTTTCCAGTAAATAACTTGTTAGTTTCCATACGGTGCTCCTCTTCACATGTGCAGTGTGTTAGGGCCGATGATAGATCATTTTCCTTATCCGTTACCAGATACGAATGCAGTCTGTAGAAATACAGAAGGGCAACAGCTGGACACATTGCCACGAAGTAAGACAGGTTCTCACACTGCGATTATATTCCGCCTCGATGCGAAACAGACGACGCTGTCAACTTGTTTATTAAACCTTCACAATCGATGGGTGGTGACGACATATCTGCTAATCCTGTGTACTTGTGTAAGGTTCCGCCTCGAGTCGACAGGAATTTTTCTAGCCATCACACGTCTTCAAAGCCGTGGAGTGTAAATAAGTTCCATCCCTTACCGCTACGCATATTCTGCACCACGTGTGTCATTAAAGTGAGCATAATATAAGTAGCACAAGCGTTAACAGGCTTGGATAGAAAGGTTATGAAGGTATTTTTTGACAATTTCTATACGTGTTTTCCTCAAGATTTTCTCACAGAATGGTCTCCTTCTTAGGAGTGTAGGATACCATCAGCTGGACGCAGCTGAGACACAAGTCCATCCATCTACTGTAGGTGCGGTGTGCGAAAGAGCACACTTCGAATGCATTACAATGTTACAACTGCCAGCGACTGGGGGTGCGATTCACGTGTCGGAATGGACACGCATCTCGCAACTGGACGGCTACGCCAGGCTCCGCTGCTCGTAAATATTAAAAATTAAGTCGCTGTGCCGATTAGGGATTCACTCTCGATCAGATGATGCATATACATTTTTCTCCCGTTTTCGTATGTTTCAGAAAACCCCCATTATTCGCGGCAGACTTTAAAATTGACATCGTTCCGCGTGGTAGCAGCAACAATCAGTCGCTGAGGCAGCGACAAAGCTCTGTCGGTTGCAGGACGCGGAAGACTAACGGAAAAAGAAATTCATCTTACACATTACTGCTCTCTACATATGTGATTAACGTTTAAATATGCACATAATCGGTACAGTGTAATTACGCGGATCTGATACTGGTTTCGTGATTTTATATGTCGCGTGCTAGCTTTCCAGTGACGTGGCAGAATATGGGTGGCAGTCACCCAGCGTTCGTAAAAAAAAGAAAAAATTAAGCTGTTCTGATTCAGCGAAGTTTGCCATCCGGCGTCGTCATACTGGGTGCATAGAAACAATCTGACCAAAAGTGTATCGTGGAAACGCAGCATGAAACACAAAAATTTGAGTATAGCAACTAGGCTTCGCGACTGAACATTTTCGGCGGCACCGGAACGTAATTAAAATCCCACACACGAGCGTCTTGGCTCTAAATGATTGGTAGTTTACAGAAAATGTATACGTAAACACAGGCTGTGTGAACTAACCAACCGCCACCATGAGAACAAGATAAATTTAAAGCGCCACTTACACGTGTGTCGCACTTGGCTGACTTAGGACACAGCACGTTTTTAGAGATGAACAGAATCAGATGTCCATGTCTCATGTTTCAATATGTCTTAAAAAGGTGAGTAAGAAGGGAGCCGCCACTTATTGCTATAAGTATGTCATAGCAAATGTTCAAAGTGACCACAGTTGCCATGTTGGCATAGCGCCCGATATATTCAACTGACACTTGCAATACCGAAATTCCTTCATTTGATGTTGCCTTCCTGCTCTGCACTTTCGGTCAAAGTGTTTTTCCCCACCCTGTTTGTTCTAGACGTGACGCGACAGTAATGGTCGAATTCTCAGCCATCCAATACACTTCGTCTATGGTAGAAAGTGCTAAATACGGCAAAATGACGGAATGCGTTACGAGCGATTTATAACTTTGAAGTTCAGTACACAGTAACTACGTAAAAGCACATGTGATACATTTAACCAAATCGTTACGAAGCAAGATTTACATACGTTTCCTGATTAGAATGGGCAATGATTTCTGAAGAGTATGTAGATACACAAATCGTGCCAATCTGTGGTACAACTGTGCAATGTCGGTCATTTAAACGCGACGGATAGCACACTTCACAAGAAGAAATAAAAATGATAATCTCGTTTTTCGTAGTAAAAAAAAATTGCGGTATTTTTTTAACGTACAGCAAAAATGTGAAACAGACTACTGTAGAATTTCGAGGTGGAAGACGTGACGGGAACGTTGTCAGCATGTTGTCAACAGAGGACAGGAGATTCGTTGGTCGAGTCGAAGACAATGCCTTAAAAAAGTATTTTTGCGCTCATCGCCCAGAGAGTAACACACAGTCGAACGATATCCGCCATTTCCACGTTTTCAATCTGTTTTACACTTACAGCAGAACAAAGTTGAGACGCTTTGAAATAGCAAAGAATTTACTTTTTTCAAAAAACCATAATGTGTCAGAGCACTCACTGTATTATTTTAGTGAGGAGAATGTGAGGCCAGCCCCACTCCATTACAGAGCTAGCATATGTGGCAGTGCAGAGCCATTCGTAATGAATGAGTCGCGAGTGTGGATGTTATGACGTCACCATAGTGTATCAGCAAGAGACGCCTGCCCTGATCTTTAGATAATAAAGTACTGTCGCAAAGAAACTGCATAGATACTCACTAAGCTCTTGATAGTACGAGACACAATAAGAACAACTTTCTCTTTTCCATTATCATTGTCATCAGGACAATCATAACACTCTCTTAATATGTGGCCGGAATATGTAAAGGGCCACAGCCCCACTTCGCAATGGAAAATGCTGTAATAAGGAAAACATGTCACGAGTCAGCTGGTAGAAACACGGGTAAGGCGAGAAAAATAATATGTAAGGTGCAGAGTTGCAAACGGTTACATATACACGACTAAATGTTTTTATGGCGTTTTAAAGGTAGAGCCAAACAAAAAGTGCGCCCTTGACATTCCCTGACTTCCTAAACAGACGGAATTTTTCGAGTGCTAATTTTATTTTCTTAGTGTGGCCAATAACAGAGTAAGCTGTGTAGGTTCCAGAATACATGTAAACTCTCGTAAGTAGCTACCTTTCCAGGTACCGAAATTCGTCTCCGATGCCGGTTTGACAACGATGAGTTTTCTGCGCTGGTAATGATGCATTTCCTTGCCGACGACCACAAGCACATATGAAAACAGTTAAGGTATTACGAAACCTGTATACATTTAAGATGAGTAATGCGAAAAAGCAGTTACTAGTAACTGTAAATATTGGCTGTGGTGTTGTACGCAAAAATAGTTACGTTACTTATATTCACGTAAAACCGAGCCCCATCACTTGTGTGAAAAGACAGGCCGCAGGGAGGAGAATGTACAGCAGCAACTTGTAGCCGCACGGCGGCTGTTGCCGTAGCATCGACAGATGACAGAGGAGTCTCAAGACTCGTTTACGTTTTAAGCACGGGGGAAGCAGCGTCGCAGACGTCGACACCTCGTTTGGCAGCACGGCTGGTGTCAGCTGGTCCAGGAAGAAGCGGTGGAGACATTCATCCGAACCTCGATTTGTTACTCACGTCTAAGCCGGCCAAGAACGCCGGAAGTGTGTGTCAGAAGAATGTCGTTGCGACACACTCCGTTCCCAGTCGTAACGGAATTTTCGGCGCAGTGCTGTTTTAGTGGCATTTCATAAATATCTCGTCTTTGAAACTGTAGCTTTATGTATTGCTGAAGAACTGATAACCCTTGAACTAAGAAGAATGCAATTAACAGTTGACGAAACATTTAGCTATGGAAAGAGAACGGTTACGGAAATTACTGTCGCTTTTATCAATAAGTACAGTTTTCTAGAGACGAATACGATGGTTAACTCATGTTCGGATGAACGACCAGTTTGGTGATTCGGCTTCCACATGTGCTGTTTGATGACAATAAATCATCATCTCTCCGTGTGAACAAACCGGTGGTCGACGCTCACGTAACATATGTGAATACTGACGTGATAATTAAGAGGACCAAAGGCGACAGCTTTGAGTATCTCCTAAATTACTATTGCGGAAATATTGAAGTGCTTCTACATCGGACAGAATGTGTAATAGAGCTCACAACCGTTTATTGTAGTGAGGTGGAAGAGTTATGAAAACATTACGCCACAAGTGATTAGTGGAAGTCAGTGGCATTTTTCATCGAAGAATACGATGCGTAATTTCGTTTGGACATAACGGTAACTTTTGCGACATTGTGCGTGGAAGGCCCAACTCTGAATGTGCATTTATGCAATAACCCCATTGTCGTAATTTATGGCTTAAGGCTCTGCTCGCCTATAACTTCGCTAAACGTTACGTTTGACTGGTGGTTGTGCAATTATTATCATTTTCCTCCGTTTTCATTTACTTAATTAAATCGACATTACTAGCTAGAAAGTTCAACTGCCGACGTTGCGGATGGCTAGCACCAACAATCAATGGCTGGGGCACTGACAAAGCTCTGTGGGCTGCAGAAGAGGGAGAATCAACAGAAAAACACATTCGGCTTCTACGTTACTAAGATCTGCAAGCATAATTAAATGCGTTCAAAGTCAATACAATGTCATTATTTGGCGATTTCGTGTAACCAGTGCTGGTATTCGAGTGACGTTGCCGAACATGGGGGGACGACCCGTTTGGAAGTCATCCAGAGACGTGTGTGCCACGTATGTGAAAAAAGGCATGACTTAGGCAGTGCTGTTTAAGCGAGATTTTGTCATCGTGCACCGTCGTTCATGCCAGAGATGAGCCGACTAGAGCGCTGACCGCATTCCCAGGAGTTCGATACTTAATTAGTCTCTGATAAAATGATTGTGCTACAAACGGTAAAATGATGGAATGTTGTGGTAGTGTGTTTTACCTTTAAAATACAGTAAAAAATCCGTAACCGGTAACCGCATTTCGAAAACCGATATGATAGTGTTTACATGACGAACCACAAGCGGTGGTGGAAGATCGGTTTGTGAAAAATACACTCGGTAGACATATGTAGAACTGCTAAGGAATGTTTTACTTTTCGTTTCGCGCAATGAAAGTAAATATTAACATATCATTCCTGTTACAAAACGGAAACACAGAGAAGCAAAGATTTTATTTTTACGCTTAACGTTTCTCCCACTTTCGATATTTACAATTCTCAACAAAAGGCTATCAGAATTTTCGTGTGTACTATTATATACAATGTCCTTCATTGCCGCGTGTCACAAGATGCCCAGTAGACATGTTACTCTTTTCCGCGCTGTTTATTTCTTTTTAGCTTCTTATTGTTTATATCACTGCCGGACACTGCAAGTCGCCTACTGCCATCTGTCGACCGACGGCTGCACTGCGTCCTCCGAAACTCCTTTCGCAGTCAACGTCTTCTGCCACGCGAGGCGCCAATAGGACGTGTCTTTCCATATCGCTGGTTCGGCGCGAATCACGTATTTTCGTGAAATGAAAAAAAAATATAGAAATCTGTTTTTGTGTGCGTGGAGAGAAGGCTGCGGTCTTTTAGCATGAAAGGAGGTAACACGAAATATGAAATAACTGTGAGCGAACAAGACTGCCACGTCACAGAGACAGGCGGCTGCGATTTCAAATCCGTCAGCACACAGCGCCAGAGAGTATTGCATAACGCAGTCTGGCGGTGTGGAATAAACTTTGGATTGCCTTCGTACGACCGTAGCGATGGCCAGCGCTTTCAAATAAATTTGTATTACAGATATGGGATAAGTTGATTTTTTTGTACTGCCTTTCTAGAGATTGGAAATAAATAGATTCCGTTTTCCGTCACGGCTTTCAACACTACACATAACGTTTTTTCTCGTCCGAGGTAAAGTCTGAATTGAATATCGGGTTCGAGGCTACTCGCTAAGAACGGTTACTTCCATCAGTTTAAAATAATAGTCTACGTTGCATTCATTTTCATTTAGCACTTCGCAATGCAGATAACCATTCATGGCACGGAGTAACAAGAGGCATCAGTCATTAGAACCAACGTTGGAAGATACGTTATGTGACTGGAAAAGGAGCTAAGTTCACAATCGGCGGCAGACTGCAAAGAAAGCGGTCGTGAAACACGGACTGGGAGCGACTGTCATTTGGCAAACCTTGAAACGGAAAGTCTAAAATACACAAACTGGATATAAAGGCCGTGCACGTTCTGTAATAATCTGTGGACGGCGAAACAGCTCACTCTGGAGAGATTACAATGGCGTAACTGATCAGTGACCACTGGGCGCGCACGTTGCAATCGGCAGTATATGCGAGGATGAGCTATGGGCGGGGTTTCGGACATACGTTCGCCGCTTCAAGTAGGGAGAGATTCCGACGCGTATCTTAAACGGAGATAAGGATAGACGTCTGTCTTTTTCGTAGAAGATTAAGTTCTGCGTGTAAATTACAAAGACATGTTATGTACCTAATACTTCTAGAGATGTACCGGGTAAAAAGGTCCAAGTTTCGAAGGTACACGTGATTTGGTTGACGCTAACTGAGCGTAGAAAGAGGAAATGGGGTAACTAACGAATAAGCTATTGATAAAAATTGAATGTAACATTGTTAATAATAATGGCCCTCGTATGGATGTATTACACAACACGTTTCATTTGTTTATACTGATAACAAAAAAAAAAAAAAACATACTGACGTTTCAGGTATGAGCAAATAGTGATTTGATCAAATGTAGCGAAACACGTTGTGGGTGGTCAACCGAGACAGGGGTGCCGTGTGACGTCACACCTCAGTGTGGGCTGCTGTGCGGTTGCTACGGCTGTAGACGCGCCTCAGCCGCTGTGGTCACGGCCAGGGTTTCATGAACCACTCGGCTGCAACGGTAGCTCTGTGTTGCCACTATTCTACAGCCAAATCTCGGCATTCACTGGTTGTTTGTTGTTGTTGCCACCAAAATTGCAGCAATTATTCACACTGTGCAGTATGCAATTCGGTTGGCCCTCTTACTAAATATTGAGTACATAAAGTTACAGATGAATTCCATGTAGATGTAATCACAAAATCATTCCTATGCCGCAACAGAAAATGCTCTGACTGTAGAAATTGTATCCTGGATGATTGCATGCTAAACGCGAAACTGCTATTTTGCTCGTTCTTTACATAAGAAAGATACGATAGTGGTAATAGAAACAGACAACTTCGACATGTGTTATGACCTCAGTTAAGTGCAGTTCATAAGAAGTAGTCAGAATCAGTTGTCTGTAAATTGAGAAGTGGTAAGGACGAAAACTTTAATCAGTTTGTCCATCGAGGGTATATTGCAGATTTCTGTGATGGCTCTTAGTTCCACTGCGTAGTTTATTGTTTAAAATTGTCATAGCATTAAACCACCAGGATCGTTGAGTTTGACTGCTAGTTGCCGCTTTCGTTACTTCTTTCCATTTTCATTTATATCGTAGAATCACTTATACTTGGAGGAAATTTGAATTTTAACTGCCATCATTCCGTGGCGACAACAATCGACCGCTGATGCAGCGATAGAGCTCTGTGGGTCGCACAGTACGGGAAACGACCGGAGAAACTAGACGAGACATATTCATTGCTGCTTTCTGCAACTGCGGTTAATATCGAAAGTAGCACACGATTAATACAATAGCTTTACAAGAATGTGATGCATGTATCGTAATCAAAGTCTTCACTGTATTGTTCGCTGAAACTTTCAAAAATGACCATTCTACGTGAATCTATTGTGAAACGAATCAAAATTATATACACCTCTTAACCGAGCCAGTCAATTTACTTCCTCGCATCGTCAGTCAGGATGACCATGTGTGTCTTTGCATTAAGCTTTTAGAAGATGTTCACTACAACAACAACTTGCAATGTCATTTTACTTACGAAATTTATATTATCTCAGCAAACAAGAAGTGAATCATGTCGATATGTGTAGCTTACCTGGCCCCATAAACTGAGTAGCTGTGACGTAAAGTCTTTATGTTATCTCGTTATATGCATACGACAGAGTAACGAATCCGCCCCTTGGATGGGACAGTGTACCGATACGAATTGTTAAGCTCTGTCTGTGGAAACAAATAATCGCTTTTATTTTCTCCTGACCAGAGACTACTTTTATTCTACTTACTAACAATGACAACAATATCGGAAGGTGGTAAATGTATCCCATATTCCTTAATGTAGGTGAGCGACAAGAATAAAATACTTGCTGTAAGTTACACGATGGCGATATCGAGACATCAGTATGAACCATGCAACAGAATTCTTTGCAGAGGTTTCAAACACATGGTGGCATTACACTAGGCCCTGAATCACAGCTATCAAACTGATTCGGTCAATTTAAGAGTTTCACATGTGTGTCTGTGCACGATTTTCACTGGATGTTTACTAAGATTGCAAGGGGGGGGGGGGAATGGTTACCTCATCCAAACCAAGCGCCTGAGGTGGATACGTATGTGACACTTATCCATAGCTTTCATACTAACTGCATGCGATGAAAGAGTTGAATTTATGAAATGTGATACATTATGAATCCATAAACAGCATAGGGAGCTCCCTAAAAGCAAGTAGCTTGAAAGACTTTATGTATGAGGCAAACATTGATATTATTCTAGTTACAGAAGTAAAGGATACTGCACTACACGATGTATTGGGATATAGTGCTGTAATTAATGCTGGAACTGGAGATGAATTAGAGACCGTGATACTCGCGAAAGAGGGCATAATAGTGGATCACGTTGAAAACTCACATGTAATACAGTTGTAGCTTGTACTGTTTACAACACCTGGCTATTTAATATATATGTTCCACCTGGTAGCAGTAAACAACGTAAATGAGCAGAGTTTCTTTAAATACGAAATTGTCCCTCTCTTCAGATTTCATTAAGGTAATATCATTTTGGCAGAAGATTTCAAAGGCGTTCTACGTCCAAGAGGTCAAACTCCTAATCGGAACTCTTCTATTGAATTATAAAACGTAAGACAAGAGTACCATTAAATTAACACATAGAGCACAAAACAGCGACATGCCTGGGTTTACATTAATTATGAACTACTTTGAAGGTCGCTCGTACAGGCTACACCTGTGGAACAGAGGCCAACGTGCTGCACACAGAAGTGTGGCGCAGCAGCTGCACTGAGCACGCTGCACTCGCGTGCACAGCTGATGTGGAGCGACAGGGCGCCCACCACACCAGAAGTCATGACGGAACCTCAATCCCGCACACCTACTGCCACATGCCGAATGCTGCGACCGTTCCCGCAAAAAATATGCAGGAATGGGAAGGTAACTTCACATCCTATGTTTCTTTCCTCAGTTTGTGGACAATATGCACGAAAGTAAACTGTCTCCAGAAGGTGTGCTGCCTTTGGGATATGTGCTGTCTTTTGGAGGAGAGGTGTATTTAGGAAATGTGCTGTCTTTGCAAGGTGTCCTGCATTTGCAATGTGTGCAGCCTCCACAAGGTGTGCTGCCTTTGCAAGGCAGTTGTTCTTTGCAAGGTGTTCTCCTTTGCAAGATTTTCTCCCATTGCATTCTGTTCTGTCTTCACAAGGTGTGCTACTTCCGCGAGCTGTGCTGCCTTTGCAAGCTGTTCTGCCTTGACACAGTGTGTAGCCTTCGCAAGGTTTGCAGCCTATGCTAGGTTTTCTGCTTCTACTTTCAGAGGATGTGCTACCTTCACAAAATGTGCTGGCTTCCCAAGGAGTGCTGCTTCACAAGAAATGCTGCATTAGCTAGGTGTGCTGCCTTCACAATGTGTGCTGCCTTTACAAGATTACCTTGCAGAAGCTGCATATCCGGTGAAGGCAGTCAACCTATCGAAAGTAGCAAACCCTGCGAAGGTAGCACACCATGCAAATGAAGAAGACCATGTGAAGAAATAAGACACTGCAAAGGCAGTACATATTGTGAAGGAGGACCGACTTGTGAAGGCAGCGCACCTTGTGAAGTCAGTACACTGTATAAATGCAGCACACAGTGTGAAGGCAGCACACATTGTGAAGAAGCCGGCCGAGGTGGCCGAGAGGTTTTAGGCGCTTCAGTCCGGACCTGTGCAAGTGCTATGAACGCCGGTTCGAATCATGCCTCGGGCATGGATGTGTGTAATGTCCTTAGGTTAGTAAGGTTTCAGTAGTTCGAAGTTCTAGGGGACTGATGATCTCAGATGTTAAGTCCCATAGTGCTCAGAGACAATTGCACCACATTGCGAAGACAGCACTCTGTGCCAAGGCTGCACTCCCTGCGAAGGCAGCACTCTGTGCGAACGCTGCACTCCGTGCGAAAGCAGCACTCTGTGCGAAGGCTGCACTCCGTGCGATGGCTGCACTCCTTGCTAAGGCTGCACTCTGTGCGAAGGCTGCACTCTGTGTGAAGGCAGCACTCTGTGCGAAGGCAGCACTATGTGCAAAGGCAGCACTCTGTGTGAAAGCAGCACTCTGTGCGCAGGCAGCACACTGTGCGAAGGCTGCACTCTGTGCGAAGGCTGTACTCTGTGCGAAGGCAGCACTCCGTGCGAAGGCAGCACTCCGTGCGAAGGCTGCACTCCTTGCGAAGGCTGCACTCCTTGCGAAGGCTGCACTCCTTGCGAAGGCTGCACTCCTTGCGAAGGCAGCACTCTGAGCGAAGGCTGCACTCCTTGCGAAGGCAGCACTCTGTGCGAAGGCAGCACTCTGTGCGAAGGCAGCACTCTGTGCGAAAGCTGCACTCTGTGCGAAGGCAGCACTCCATGCGAAGGCTGCACTCCGTGCGAAGGCTGCACTCCTTGCGAAGGCTGCACTCCTTGGAAGGGTGCACTCTGTGCGAAGGCTGCACTCCTTGCGAAGGCAGCACTCTGTACGAAGGCTGCACTCCTTGCGAAGGCAGCACTCCCTGCGAAGGCAGCACTTCGTGCAAAGGCAGGACTCCTTGCGAAGGCTGCACTCATTGCGAAGGCAGCACTCCTTGCGAAGGCAGCACTCTGTGCAAAGGCTGCACTCTGTGCGAAGGTTGCACTCCTTGAGAAGGCAGCACTCTGTGCAAAGGCTGCACTCCATGCAAAAGCAGCACTCTGTGCGAAGGCTGCACTCCGTGCGATGGCTGCACTCCTTGCGAAGGCTGCACTCTGTGCGAAGGCTGCACTCTGTGTGAAGGCTGCACTCTGTGTAAAGGCAGCACTCTGTGCGAAGGCAGCACTATGTGCGAAGGCAGCACTCTGTGCGAAGGCAGCACTATGTGCGAAGGCAGCACTCTGTGCGAAGGCAGCACTCTGTGCGAATTCTGCACTCTGTGCGAAGGCTGCACTCTGTGCGAAGGCTGTACTCTGTGCGAAGGCTGCACTCCGTGCGAAGGCTGCACTCCGTGCGAAGGCTGCACTCCGTGCGGAGGCTGCACTCCGTGCGAAGGCTGCACTCTGTGGGAAGGCTGCACTCCTTGCGAAGGCAGCACTCCCTGCAAAGGCAGCACTTCGTGCGAAGGCAGGACTCTTTGCGAAGGCTGCACTCCTTGCGAAGGCAGCACTCTGTGCGAAGGCTGCACTCTGTGTGAAGGCTGCACTACTTGCGAAGGCTGCACTACTTGCGAAGGCTGCACTAGATGCGAAGGCTGCACTCCGTGCGAAGGCTGCACTCCGTGCAAAGGATGCACTCCTTGCGAAGGCAGCACTCCTTGCGAAGGCAGCACTAATTGCGAAGGCTGCACTCCTTGCGAAGGCAGCACTCCTTGCGAAGGCTGCACTCTGTGCGAAGGCTGCAACTCCTTGCGAAAGCTGCACTCTGTGCGAAGGCTGCACTCCGTGCGAAAGCTTCACTCCTTGCGAAGGCAGCAATCTGTGCGAAGGCAGCACTCTGTGTGAAGGCAGCACTCTGTGCGAAGGCTGCACTCCGTGCAAAGGCAGCACTCCGTGTGAAGGCTGCACTCCGTGCGAAGGCAGCACTCCGTGCGAAGGCAGCACTCCTTGCGAAGGCAGCACTCTGTGCGAAGGCTGCACTCTGTGCAAAGGCTGCACTCTGTGCAAAGGCTGCACTCTGTGCAAAGGCTGCACTCTGTGCGAAGGCTGCACTCCTTGCGAAGGCAGCACTCTGTGCGAACACTGCACTCTGTTTGAATGCAGATTTCTGTGCAAAGGCTGCACTCTGTGCGAAGGCTGCACTCTGTGCGAAGGTTGCACCCTGTGCGAAGGCAGCACTCTGTGCGAAGTCGATACTCTGTGTGAAGGCAGCACTCTGGGCAAAGGCAGCACACTGTGCAAAGGCAGCACTCTGTGCGAATTGTGCACTCTGTGTGTAGGCAGCACTCTGTGCAAAGGCAGCACTCCGTACGAAGGCAGCACTCTGTCCGAAGGCTGCACTCTGTGCAAAAGCTGCACTCCTTGCGAAGGCAGCACTCTGTGAAAGGGAGCACTCTGTGCGAAGCCTGCACTACGTGCGACGGCTGCACTCCTTGCGAAGGCAGCACTGTGTGCGAAGGCTGCACTCTGTGCCAAGGTTGCACTCCTTGCGAAGGCAGCACTCTGTGTGAAGGCTGCACTATGTGCGAGAGCAGCACTCTGTGCGAAGTCTGCACTCCGTGCGATGGCTGCACTCCTTGCGAAGGCTGCACTCTGTGGGAAGGCTGCACTCTGTGTGAAGGCAGCACTATGTGCGAAGGCACCACTCTGTGCGAAAGCAGCACTCTGTGCGAAGGCAGCACTCTGTGCGAAGGCTACACTCTGTGCGAAGGCTGCACTCTGTGCGAAGGCTGCACTCCGTGCGAAGGCAGCACTCCGTGCGAAGGCTGCACTCCGTGCGAAGGCGGCACTCCGTGCGAAGGCAGCACACTGTGTGAAGGCTGCACTCCTTGTGAAGGCAGCACTCTGTGCAAAGACTGCACTCCGTGCGAAGGCAGCACCCTGTGCGAAGGCAGCACTCTGTGCGAAGGCTGCACTCTGTGTGATGGCTGCACACTGTGCGATGACTGCACTCCTTGCGAAGGTTGCACTCCTTGTGAAGGCGCTCTCTGTGCGAAGGCTGCACTCTGTGCGAAGGCTACACTTTGTGCGATTGCTGCACTCCTTGCGAAGGCAGCACTCCTTGCGAAGACTGCACTCTGTGCGACGGCAGCACTCCATGGGAAGGCAGCACTCTGTTTGAATGCAGCATTCTGTGCAAAGGCTCCACTCTGTGCAAAGGCTGCACTCTGTGCGAAGGCTACACCCTGTGCGAAGGCAGCACGCTGTGCGAAGTCGGCACTCTGTGCGAAGGCAGAACTCTGTGCAAAGGCAGCACTCTGTGCTAAGGCAGCACTCTGTGCGAATTGTGCACTATGTGCGTAGGCAGCACTCTATGCAAAGGCAGCACTCCGTGCGAAGGCAGCACTCTGTGCGAAGGCTGTACTCTGTGCGAAAGCTGCACTCCTTGCGAAGGCTGCACTCCGTGCGAAGGGAGCACTCTGTGCGAAGGCTGCACTCCGTGCGAAGGCTGCACTCCTTGCGAAGGCAGCTCTCTGTGCGAAGGCAGCACTCTGCGCAAAGGCTGCACTCCGTGCAAAGGCAGCAATTCGTGCAAAGGCTGCAATCTGTGCGACGGCTGCACTCCTTGCGAAGGCAGCAATCTGTGCGAAGGCAGCACTCTGCGCGAAGGCCGCACTCCTTGCGAAGGCAGCACTCATTGCGAAGGCAGCACTTCGTGCGAAAGCAGGACTCCTTGCGAAGGCTGCACTCCTTGCGAAGGCAGCACTCTGTGCGAAGGCTGCACACCGTGCGAAACCTGCACTCCGTGCGAAGGCTGCACCCCTTGCGAAGGCTGCACTCCTTGCGAAGGCTGCATTCCTTGCGAAGGCAGCACTCTGTGCGAAGTCAGCACCCCATGTGAAGGCTGCACTCCTTGCGAAAGCATCACTCTGTGTGAAGGGAGCACTCCGTGCGAAGGCAGCACTCTGTGCGAAGGCTGCACTCCGTGCGAAGGCATCACTCCGTGCGAAGGCTGCACTCCGTGCGACGGCTGCACTCGTTGCGAAGGCTGCACTCCATGCGTTGGCTGCACGCCTTGCGACGGCTGCACTCCATGCGACAGCTGCATGCCTTGTGACGGCTGCACTCTGTGCGAAGGCTGCACTCTGTGTGAAGGATGCACTCTTTGCGAAGGCAGCACTCTTTGCGAAGGCAGCACTCTTTGCGAAGGCAGCACTCTGTGCGAAGGCAGCACTCATTACGAAGGCAGCACTCTGTGCGAAAGCTGCACTCTGTGCGAAAGCTGCACTCCTTGCGAAGGCATTACTCTGTACGAAGGCTGCACTCTGTGTGAAGGCAGCACTCTGTGCGAAGGCAGCACTCTGTGAGAACTCTGCACTCTGTGCGAAGGCAGCACTCTGTGCGAAGGCAGCACTCCTTGCGAAGGCTGCACTCCTTGCGAAGGCTGCATTCCTTGCGAAGGCAGCACTCCTTGCGAAGGCTGCACTCCTTGCAAAGGCAGCACTCCGTGCGAAGGCTGCACTCCGTGCGAAGGCTGCACTCCGTGCGAAGGCTGCACTCCGTGCGAAGGCAGCACTCCTGGCGAAGGCTGCACTCTTTACGAAGGCAGCACTCCGTGCGAAGGCTGCACTCCCTGCGAAGGCTGCACCCCGTGCGAAGGCTCTCTCCTTGCGAAGAGAGCATTCTGTGCAAAGGCTGCACTCCGTGTGATGGCTGCACTCCTTGCGAAGGCAGCACTCCTTGCGAAGTTTGCACTCTGTGCGAAGGCAGCACTCTCTGTTCAGTGTGCACTCAGTGCGAAGGGTGCACTCTGTGCGAAGTCAGCACTTCTTGCCAAGGCTGCACTCCTTGACAAGGCTGCTCTCTGTGTGAAGACTGCACTCCTTGCAAAGGCAGCACTCTGTGCGAAGGCTGCACTCCCTGCGAAGGCTGCACTCCGTGCGAAGGCAGCACTCCGTGCAAAGGCTGCACTCCTTGCGAAGGGAGCACTCCGGGCGAAGGCTGCACTCCGTGCGAAGGCTGCACTCCTTGCGACGGGAGCACTCTGTGCGAAGGCAGCACTCCTTGCGAAGGCTGCACTCCTTGCGAAGGCAGCACTCCTTGCGAAGGAAGCACTCTGTGCGAAGGCTGCACTCTGTACGAAGCCAGCTGTCTGTGCGAAGGAAGCACTCTGTGCGAAGGCAGCACTCTGCGCGAAGGTAGCACTCTGTGCGAAGGCAGCACTCTTTGCGAAGGCTGCACTCTGTGCGAAGGCAGCACTCCTTGCGAAGGCAGCACTCTGTGCGAAGGCAGCACTCCGTGCGAAGGTTGCACTCCTTGCGAAGGCAGCACTCTAGGCAAAGGCTGCACTCTGTGCGAAGGCAGCACTCTGTGCGAAGGCAGCACTCCTTGCGAAGGATTCACTCTGTGTGAAGGCAGCACTCTGTGCGAAGGCAGCACTCCTTGCGAAGGCTGCACTGCTTGCGAAGGCAGCACTCCTTGCAAAGGCAGCACTCCGTGTGATGGCTGCACTCCGTGCGAAGGTTGCACTCCTTGCGAAGGGAGCACTTTGTGCAAAGGCTGCACTCTGTGCGAAGGCAGCACTCTGTGCGAAGGCAGCACTCTGTGCGAAGGATGCACTCTGTGCGAAGACAGCACTCTGCGCGAAGACAGCACTCTGTGCGAAGACAGCACTCTGTGCGAAGACAGCACTCTGTGCGAATGCTGCACTCTGTGCGAAGGCTGCACTCTATGCGAAGGCTGCACTCTATGCGAAGGCTGCACTCTGTGCGAAGTCAGCACTCCTTGCCAAGGCTGCACTCCTTGCCACGGCTGCACTCCTTGCCAAGGCTGCACTCCTTGCCAAGGCTGCACTCCGTGCGAAGAATGCACTCCTTGCGAAGGCAGCACTCTGTGCGAAGGCTGCACTCCCTGCGAAGGCTGCACTGCGTGCGAAGGCAGCAATCCGAGCAAAGGCTGCACTCCTTGCGAAGGCAGCACTCCGTGCGAAGGCTGCACTCCGTGCGTAGGCTGCACTCCTTGCGAAGGGAGCACTCTGTGCCAAGGCAGCACTCCTTGCGAAGGCTGCACTCCTTGCGAAGGCAGCACTCCTTGCGAAGGAAGCACTCCTTGCGAAGGAAGCACTCTGTGCGAAGGCTGCACTCTGTGCGAAGGCAGCTGTCTGTGCGAAGGAAGCACTCTGTGAGAAGGCAGCACTCTGCGCGAAGGCAGCACTCCTTGCGAAGGCAGCACTCTATGTGATGGCTGCACTCTGTGCGAAGGTTGCACTCCTTGCGAAGGGAGCACTCTGTGCGAAGGCTGCAGCCTGTGCGAAGGCAGCACTCTGTGTGAAGGCAGCACTCCTTGCGAAGGCTGCATTCCTTGCGAAGGCTGCATTCCTTGCGAAGGCAGCACTCTGTGCGAAGGCAGCACTCTGTGCGAAGGCAGCACTCTGTGCGAAGGCAGCACTCCATGCGAAGGCTGCACTCCGTGCGAAGGCTTCACGCCTTGCAAAGGGAGCACTTTGTGCGAAGGATGCACTCTGTGCGAAGCCAGCACTCTGTGCGAAGGCAGCACTCTCTGCGGAGGGTGCACTCTGTGCCAAGGGTGCACTCTGTGCGAAGGCAGCACTCTGTGCGAAGGTTGCACCCTGTGCGAAGGCAGCACTCTGTGCGAAGTCGATACTCTGTGTGAAGGCAGCACTCTGGGCAAAGGCAGCACACTGAGAAAAGGCAGCACTCTGTGCGAATTGTGCACTCTGTGTGTAGGCAGCACTCTGTGCAAAGGCAGCACTCCGTGCGAAGGCAGCACTCTGTCTGAAGGCTGCACTCTGTGCGAAAGCTGCACTCCTTGCGAAGGCAGCACTCTGTGCGAAGGGAGCGCTCTGTGCGAAGCCTGCACTACGTGCGACGGCTGCACTCCTTGCGAAGGCAGCACTGTGTGCGAAGGCTGCACTCTGTGCCAAGGTTGCACTCCTTGCGAAGGCAGCACTCTGTGTGAAGGCTGCACTATGTGCGAGAGCAGCACTCTGTGCGAAGGCTGCACTCCGTGCGATGGCTGCACTCCTTGCGAAGGCTGCACTCTGTGGGAAGGCTGCACTCTGTGTGAAGGCAGCACTCTGTGTGAAGGCAGCACTATGTGCGAAGGCACCACTCTGTGCGAAAGCAGCACTCTGTGCGAAGGCAGCACTCTGTGCGAAGGCTACACTCTGTGCGAAGGCTGCACTCTGTGCGAAGGCTGCACTCCGTGCGAAGGCAGCACTCCGTGCGAAGGCTGCACTCCGTGCGAAGGCGGCACTCCGTGCGAAGGCAGCACACTGTGTGAAGGCTGCACTCCTTGTGAAGGCAGCACTCTGTGCAAAGACTGCACTCCGTGCGAAGGCAGCACCCTGTGCGAAGGCAGCACTCTGTCCGAAGGCTGCACTCTGTGTGATGGCTGCACATTGTGCGATGACTGCACTCCTTGCGAAGGTTGCACTCCTCGTGAAGGCAGCTCTCTGTGCGAAGGCTGCACTCTGTGCGAAGGCTACACTCTGTGCGATTGCTGCACTCCTTGCGAAGGCAGCACTCTGTGCGAAGACTGCACTCTGTGCGACGGCAGCACTCCATGGGAAGGCAGCACTCTGTTTGAATGCAGCATTCTGTGCAAAGGCTGCACTCTGTGCAAAGGCTGCACTCTGTGCGAAGGCTGCACCCTGTGCGAAGGCAGCACGCTGTTCGAAGTCGGCACTCCGTGCAAAGGCAGCACTCTGTGCGAAGGCTGTACTCTGTGCGAAAGCTGCACTCCTTGCGAAGGCTGCACTCCGTGCGAAGGGAGCACTCTGTGCGAAGGCTGCACTCCGTGCGAAGGCTGCACTCCTTGCGAAGGCAGCTCTCTGTGCGAAGGCAGCACTCTGCGCAAAGGCTGCACTCCGTGCAAAGGCAGCAATTCGTGCAAAGGCTGCAATCTGTGCGACGGCTGCACTCCTTGCGAAGGCAGCAATCTGTGCGAAGGCAGCATTCTGCGCGAAGGCCGCACTCCTTGCGAAGGCAGCACTCCCTGCGAAGGCAGCACTTCGTGCGAAAGCAGGACTCCTTGCGAAGGCTGCACTCCTTGCGAAGGCAGCACTCTGTGCGAAGGCTGCACACCGTGCGAAACCTGCACTCCGTGCGAAGGCTGCACCCCTTGCGAAGGCTGCACTCCTTGCGAAGGCTGCACTCCTTGTGAAGGCAGCACTCTGTGCGAAGGCAGCACCCCATGTGAAGGCTGCACTCCTTGCGAAAGCAGCACTCTGTGTGAAGGGAGCACTCCGTGCGAAGGCAGCACTCTGTGCGAAGGATGCACTCCGTGCGAAGGCATCACTCCGTGCGAAGGCTGCCCTCCGTGCGACGGCTGCACTCGTTGCGAAGGCTGCACTCCATGCGTTGGCTGCACGCCTTGCGACGGCTGCACTCCATGCGATGGCAGCACTCCGTGCGAAGGCTGCACTCTGTGCGAAGGCTGCACTCCGTGTGAAGGCTGCACTCCTTGCAAAGGGAGCACTCTGTGCGAAGGATGCACTCTGTGCGAAGCCAGCACTCTGTGCGAAGGCAGCACTCTCTGCGGAGTGTGCACTCTGTGCGAAACGTGCACTCTGTGCGAAGGCAGCACTCTGTGCGAAGGCAGCACTCTGTGCGAAGGCAGCACTCAGTGCGATGGCAGGACTCCTTGCGAAGGCTGCACTCCTTGCGATGGCAGCACTCCGTGCGAAGGCTGCACTCTGTGCGAAGGCTGCACTCCGTGTGAAGGCTGCACTCCTTGCAAAGGGAGCACTCTGTGCGAAGTATGCACTCTGTGCGAAGACAGCACTCTATGCGAAGACAGCACTCTGTGCGAAGACAGCACTCTGTGCGAAGACAGCACTCTGTGCGAAGACAGCACTCTGTGCGAAGGCTGCACTCTGTGCGAAGGCTGCACTCTATGCGAAGGCTGCACTCTGTGCGAAGTCAGCACTCCTTGCCAAGGCTGCACTCCTTGCCAAGGCTGCACTCTGTGCGAAGACTGCACTCCTTGCGAAGGCAGCACTCTGTGCGAAGGCTGCACTCCCTGCGAAGGCTGCACTGCGTGCGAAGGCAGCACTCCATGCAAAGGCTGCACTCCTTGCGAAGGCAGCACTCCGTGCGAAGGCTGCACTCCGTGCGTAGGCTGCACTCCTTGCGAAGAGAGCACTCTGTGCGAAGGCAGCACTCCTTGCGAAGGCTGCACTCCTTGCGAAGGCAGCACTCCTTGCGGAGGAAGCACTCTGTGCGAAGGCTGCACTCTGTGCGAAGGCAGCTGTCTGTGCGAAGGAAGCACTCTGTGAGAAGGGAGCACTCTGCGCGAAGGCAGCACTCCTTGCGAAGGCAGCACTCTGTGTGATGGCTGCACTCCGTGCGAAGGTTGCACTCCTTGCGGAGGGAGCACTCTGTGCGAAGGCTGCACCCTGTGCGAAGGCAGCACTCTGTGCGAAGGCAGCACTCCTTGCGAAGGCTGCATTCCTTGCGAAGGCAGCACTCTGTGCGAAGGCAGCTCTCTGTGCGAAGGCAGCACTCTGTGCGAAGGCAGCACTCCGTGCGAAGGCTGCACTCCGTGCGAAGGCTGCACGCCTTGCAAAGGGAGCACTCTGTGCGAAGGATGCACTCTGTGCGAAGCCAGCACTCTGTGCGAAGGCAGCACTCTCTGCGGAGGGTGCACTCTGTGCCAAGGGTGCACTCTGTGCGAAGGCAGCACTCTGTGCGAAGGCTGCACTCTGTGCGAAGGCTGCACTCTATGCGAAGGCTGCACTCTGTGCGAAGTCAGCACTCCTTGCCAAGGCTGCACTCCTTGCCAAGGCTGCACTCTATGCGAAGACTGCACTCCTTGCGAAGGCAACACTCTGTGCGAAGGCTGCGCTCCCTGCGAAGGCTGCACTGCGTGCGAAGGCAGCACTCCGTGCAAAGGCTGCACTCCTTGCGAAGGCAGCACTCCGTGCGAAGGCTGCACTCCGTGCGTAGGCTGCACTCCGTGCGAAGGGAGCACTCTGTGCGAAGGCAGCACTCCTTGCGAAGGCTGCACTCCTTGCGAAGGCAGCTCTCCTTGCTAAGGAAGCACTCTGTGCGAAGGCTGCACTCTGTGCGAAGGCAGCTGTCTGTGCGAAGGAAGCACTCTGTGAGAAGGCAGCACTCTGCGCGAAGGCAGCACTCTGAGCAAAGGCAGCACTCTTTGCGAAGGCTGCACTCTGTGCGAAGGCAGCACTCCTTGCGAAGGCAGCACTATGTTCGAAGGCTGCACTCTGTGCGAAGGCAGTACTCTGTGCGAAGGCAGCACTCCTTGCGAAGGCTGCACTTTGTGCGGAGGCAGCACTCTGTGGGAAGGCATCACTCCTTGCGAAGGTTGCACTCCTTGCGAAGGCAGCACTCTGTGCAAAGGCTGCACTCTGTGCGAAGGCAGAACTCTGTGCGAAGGCAGCACTCCTTGTGAAGGCAGCACTCTGTGCGAAGGGTGCACTCTGTGCGAAGGCAGCACCCTGTGCGAAGTCAGCACCCTGTGCGAAGGCAGCACCCTGTGCGGAGGCAGCACCCTGTGCGAATTCAGCACTCTGTAAGAAGGCAGCACTCTGTGCGAAGGGAGCAATCTGTCCCAAGGCAGCACTCTGTGCGAAGGCAGCACTCTGTGCGAAGGCAGCACTCCTTGCGAAGGCTGCACTCCTTGCGAAGGCAGCACTCCGTGCGAAGGCTGCACTCCTTACGAAGGGAGTTCTCCGTGCGAAGGCTGAACTCCGTGCAAAGGCTGCACTCCTTGCGAAGGCAGCACTCCGTGCAAAGGCTGACCTCCGTGCGAAGGCTGCACTCCTTGCGAAGGGAGCACTCTGTGCGAAGGCAGCACTCCTTGCGAAGGCAGCACTCCTTGCGAAGGCAGCACTCCTTGCGAAGGAAGCACTCTGTGCGAAGGCTGCACTCTGTGCGAAGCCAGCTGTCTGTGCGAAGGAAGCACTCTGTGCGAAGGCAGCACTCTGCGCGAAGGTAGCTCTCTGTGCGAAGGCAGCACTCTTTGCGAAGGCTGCACTCTGTGCGAAGGCAGCACTCCTTGCGAAGGCAGCACTCTGTGCTAATGCAGCACTCCGTGCGAAGGTTGCACTCCTTGCGAAGGCAGCACTCTGTGCAAAGGCTGCACTCTGTGCGAAGGCAGCACTCTGTGCGAAGGCAGCACTCCTTGCGAAGGCTTCACTCTGTGTGAAGGCAGCACTCTGTGCGAAGGCAGCACTCCTTGCGAAGGCTGCACTCCTTGCGAAGGCAGCACGCCTTGCGAAGGCAGCACTCCGTGTGATGGCTGCACTCCGTGCGAAGGTTGCACTCCTTGCGAAGGGAGCACTTTGTGCAAAGGCTGCACTCTGTGCGAAGGCAGCACTCTGTGCGAAGGCAGCACTCCTTGCGAAGGCTGCATTCCTTGCGAAGGCAGCACTCTGTGCGAAGGCAGCACTCTGTGCGAAGGCAGCACTCCGTGCGAAGGCAGCACTCCGTGCGAAGGCTGCACTCCGTGCGAAGGCTGCACTCCTTGCAAAGGGAGCACTCTGTGCGAAGGATGCACTCTGTGCGAAGCCAGCACAATGTGCGAAGGCAGCACTCTTTGCGGAGGGTGCACTCTGTGCGAAACGTGCACTCTGTGCGAAGGCAGCACTCTGTGCGAAGGCAGCACTCTGTGCGAAGGCAGCACTCAGTGCGATGGCAGGACTCCTTGCGAAGGCTGCACTCCTTGCGATGGCAGCACTCCGTGCGAAGGCTGCACTCTGTGCGAAGGCTGCACTCCGTGCGAAGGCTGCACTCCTTGCAAAGGGAGCACTCTGTGCGAAGGATGCACTCTGTGCGAAGACAGCACTCTGTGCGAAGACAGCACTCTGTGCGAAGACAGCACTCTGTGCGAAGGCTGCACTCTGTGCGAAGGCTGCACTCTATGCGAAGGCTGCACTCTGTGCGAAGTCAGCACTCCTTGCCAAGGCTGCACTCCTTGCCAAGGCTGCACTCTGTGCGAAGACTGCACTCCTTGCGAAGGCAGCACTCTGTGCGAAGGCTGCACTCCCTGCGAAGGCTGCACTGCGTGCAAAGGCAGCACTCCGTGCAAAGGCTGCACTCCTTGCGAAGGCAGCACTCCGTGCGAAGGCTGCACTCCGTGCGTAGGCTGCACTCCTTGCGAAGGGAGCACTCTGTGCGAAGGATGCACTCTGTGCGAAGCCAGCACAATGTGCGAAGGCAGCACTCTCTGCGGAGGGTGCACTCTGTGCGAAACGTGCACTCTGTGCGAAGGCAGCACTCTGTGCGAAGGCAGCACTCTGTGCGAAGGCAGCACTCAGTGCGATGGCAGGACTCCTTGCGAAGGGTGCACTCCTTGCGATGGCAGCACTCCGTGCGAAGGCTGCACTCTGTGCGAAGGCTGCACTCCGTGCGAAGGCTGCACTCCTTGCAAAGGGAGCACTCTGTGCGAAGGATGCACTCTGTGCGAAGACAGCACTCTCTGCGAAGACAGCACTCTGTGCGAAGACAGCACTCTGTGCGAAGACAGCACTCTGTGCGAAGACAGCACTCTGTGCGAAGGCTGCACTCTGTGCGAAGGCTGCACCCTGTGCGAAGGCAGCACTCTGTGCGAAGGCAGCACTCCTTGCGAAGGCTGCAATCCTTGCGAAGGCAGCACTCTGTGCGAAGGCAGCACTCTGTGCGAAGGCAGCACTCTGTGCGAAGGCAGCACTCCGTGCGAAGGCTGCACTCCATGCGAAGGCTGCACTCCTTGCAAAGGGAGCACTCTGTGCGAAGGATGCACTCTGTGCGAAGCCAGCACTCTGTGCGAAGGCAGCACTCTCTGCGGAGGGTGCACTCTGTAACAAGGGTGCACTCTGTGCGAAGGCAGCACTCTGTGCGAAGGCTGCACTCTGTGCGAAGGCTGCACTCTATGCGAAGGCTGCACTCTGTGCGAAGTCAGCACTCCTTGCCAAGGCTGCACTCCTTGCCAAGGCTGCATTCTATGCGAAGATTGCACTCCTTGCGAAGGCAGCACTCTGTGCGAAGGCTGCACTCCCTGCGAAGGCTGCACTGCATGCGAAGGCAGCACTCCGTGCAAAGGCTGCACTCCTTGCGAAGGCAGCACTCCGTGCGAAGGCTGCACTCCGTGCGTAGGCTGCACTCCTTGCGAAGGGAGCACTCTGTGCGAAGGCAGCACTCCTTGCGAAGGCTGCACTCCTTGCGAAGGCAGCTCTCCTTGCGAAGGAAGCACTCTGTGCGAAGGCTGCACTCTGTGCGAAGGCAGCTGTCTGTGCGAAGGAAGCACTCTGTGAGAAGGCAGCACTCTGCGCGAAGGCAGCACTCTGAGCGAAGGCAGCACTCTTTGCGAAGGCTGCACTCTGTGCGAAGGCAGCACTCCTTGCGAAGGCAGCACTATGTGCGAAGGCAGCACTCCGTGCGAAGGTTGCACTCCTTGCGAAGGCAGCACTCTGTGCAAAGGCTGCACTCTGTGCGAAGGCAGCACTCTGTGCGAAGGCAGCACTCCTTGCGAAGGCTGCACTCTGTGCGGAGGCAGCACTCTGTGCGAAGGCATCACTCCTTGCGAAGGCTGCACTCCTTGCGAAGGCAGCACTCCTTGCGAAGGCAGCACTCAGTGTGATGGCTGCACTCCGTGCGAAGGTTGCACTCCTTGCGAAGGGAGCACTCTGTGCGAAGGCAGCACTCCTTGCGAAGGCTGTATTCCTTGCGAAGGCAGCACTCTGTTTGAAGGCAGCACTCTGTGCGAAGGCAGCACTCTGTGCGAAGGCAGCACTCTGTGCGAAGGCAGCACTCTGCGCGAGGGCGGCACCCTCTGCGGAGGGTGCACTCTGTGCGAAGGCAGCACTCTGTGTGAAGGAAGAACTCTGTGCGAAAGCAGCACTCTGTGCGAAGGCAGCACTCCTTGTGAAGGCAGCACTCTGTGCGAAGGGTGCACTCTGTGCGAAGGCAGCACCCTGTGCGAAGTCAGCACCCTGTGCGAAGGCAGCACCCTGTGCGGAGGCAGCACCCTGTGCGAAGGCAGCACTCTGTAAGAAGGCAGCACTCTGTGCGAAGGCAGCACTCTGTGCAAAGGCAGCACTCTGTGCGAAGGCAGCACTCTGTGCGAAGGCAGCACTCCTTGCGAAGGCTGCACTCCTTGCGAAGGCAGCACTCCGTGCGAAGGCTGCACTCCTTACGAAGGGAGCTCTCCGTGCGAAGGCTGAACTCCGTGCAAAGGCTGCACTCCTTGCGAAGGCAACACTCCTTGCGAAGGCTGCACTCCGTTCGAAGGCAGCAATCCTTGCGAAGGCAGCACTCCTTGCGAAGGCAGCACTCCTTGCGAAGGCAGCACTCCGTGCGAAGGCTGCACTCCGTGTGAAGGCTGCACTCCGTGCGAAGGCTGCACTCTGTGCGAAGGCAGCACTCTGAGCGAAGGCTGCACTCTGCGCAAAGGCTGCACTCTGTGCGAAGATTGCACTCTGTGCGAAGGCAGCACTCTGTGCGAAGGCAGCACACTGTGCGAAGGCAGCACTCTGTGCGAAGGCTCCACTCAGTGCGAAGACAGCACTCTGTGCGAAGGCAACACTCTGTGCGAAGGCAGCACTCCTTGCGAAGTCTGCACTCCTTGCGAAGGCAGCACTCCTTGCGAAGGCAGCACTCCTTGCGAAGGCTGCACTCCGTGCGAAGGCTGCACTCCGTGCGAAGGCTGCACTCCGTGCGAAGGCAGCACTCCTTGCGAAGGGAGCACTCTGTGCGAAGGCTGCACTCCGTGCGAAGGCTGCACTGCTTGCGAAGGAAGCACTCTGTGCGAAGTTTGCACTCTGTGCGAAGCCAGCACTCTGTGCGAAGGCAGCACTCTCTGCAGAGGGTGCACTCTGTGCGAAGGGTGCACTCTGTGCGAAGGCAGCACTTTGTGCGACGGCAGGACTCCTTGTGAAGGCTGCACTCCTTGCGAAGGCAGCACTCCGTGCGAAGGCTGCACTACGTGCGAAGGCTGTACTCCTTGCAAAGGGAGAACTCTGTGCGAAGGATGCACTCTGTGCGAAGACAGCACTCTGTGCGAAGACAGCACTCTGTGCGAAGGCAGCACTCTGTGCCAAGGCTGCACTCCTTGCGAAGGCTGCACTCCTTGCAAAGGCTGCACTCCTTGCGAAGGCAGCACTCTGTGCGAAGGCAGCACTCTGTGCGAAGGCAGCTCTCTGTGCGAAGGAAGCACTATGTGCGAAGGCAGCACTCTGCGCGAAGGCAGCACTCTTCGCGATGGCAGCACTCCTTGCGAAGGCTGCTATCTGTGCGAAGGCAGCACTCTGTGCGAAGGCAGCACTCTGTGCCAAGGCTGCACTCCTTGCGAAGGCATTACTCCGTGCGAAGGCTTCACTCCGTGCGAAGGTTGCACTCCTTGCGAAAGGAGCACTCCGTGCGAAGGCTGCACTCCGTGCGAAGGCTGCACTCCATGCGAAGGCAGCACTCTGTGCGAAGGCTGCACTCTGTGCGAAGGCAGCACTCTGTGCGAAGGCAGCACTCTGTGCAAAGGCAGCACTCTGCGCGAAGGTAGCACTCTGCGCGAGGGCGGCGTCCTCTGCGGAGGGTGCACTCTGTGCGAAAGCAGCACTCTGTGCGAAGGCAGCACTCTGTGCGAAGACAGCACCCTGTGCGAAGGCAGCAGTCCTTGCGAAGGCAGCACTCCTTGCGAAGGGTGCACTCTGTGCAAAGGCAGCACTCTGTGCTAAGGCAGCACTCTGTGCGAAGGCAGCTCTCTGTGCGAAGGCAGCACTCTGTGCGAAGGCAGCACTCTGTGCGAATGCTGCACTCTGTGCGAAGGCAGCACTCTGTGCGAAGGCAACACTCTGTGCAAAGACAGAACTCTGTGCGAAGGCAGCACTCTGTGCGAAGGCAACACTCTGTGCGAAGGCAGCAGTCCTTGCGAAGGCAGCACTCCTTGCGAAGGGTGCACTCTGTGCGAAGGCAGCATTCTGTGCGAAGGCAGCACTCTGTGCGAAGGCAGCACTCTGTGTGAAGGCTGCACTCCTTCCAAAGTCAGCACTCCGTGCAAAGGCTGCACTCCTTGCGAAGTCAGCACTCCGTGCGAAGGCTGCACTCTGTACGAAGGCTGCACTCCTTACGAAGGGAGCACTCTGTGCGAAGGCTGCACTCTGTGCGAAGGCTGCACTCTGTGCGAAGGCAGCACTCTGTGCGAAGGCTCCACTCAGTGCGAAGACAGCACTCTGTGCGAAGGCAACACTCTGTGCGAAGGCAGCATTCCTTGCGAAGGCAGCACTCCTTGCGAAGGGTGCACTCTGTGCGAAGGCAGCATTCTGTGCGAAGGCAGCACTCTGTGCGAAGGCAGCACTCTGTGTGAAGGCTGCACTCCTACCAAAGTCAGCACTCCGTGCAAAGGCTGCACTCCTTGCGAAGTCAGCACTCCGTGCGAAGGCTGCACTCTGTACGAAGGCTGCACTCCTTACGAAGGGAGCACTCTGTGCGAAGGCTGCACTCTGTGCGAAGGCTGCACTCTGTGCGAAGCAGCACTCTGTGCGAAGGCAGCACTCCTTGCGAAAGCAGCACTCCTTGCGAAGGCAGCACTCCTTGCGATGGCTGCACTCCTTGCGAAGGCAGCACTCCTTGCGAAGGTTGCACTCTGTGCGGAGGCAGCACTCTCTGTGGAGGGTGCACTCTGTGCGAAGGCTGCACTTCGTGCAAAGGGTGCACTCTGTGTGAAGGCAGCACACTGTGCCAAGGCTGCACTCCTTGGGAAGGCAGCACTCCGTGCGAAGGCTGCACTCCGTGCGAAAGTTGCACTCCTTGCGAAGGGAGCTCTCTGTGCCAAGGCTGCACTCCGTGCGAAGGCTGCACTCCTTGCGAAGGCTGCACTCCTTGCGAAGGCTGCTCTCCTTGCGAAGGCAACACTCCTTTCGAAGGCAGCACTCTGTCCGAAGGCAGCACTCTGTGCGAAGGCAGACTCTGTGCGAAATCTGCACTCTGTGCGAAAGCTGCACTCCTTGCGAAGGCATTACTCTGTACAAAGGCTGCATTCTGTGTGAAGGCAGCACTCTGTGCAAAGGCTGGACTCTGTTCGAAGGCTGCGCTCTGTGCAAAGACTGCACTCTGTGCGAAGGCTGAACTCTGTGTGAAGGCTGCACTCTGTGCGAAGGCTGCACTCTCCGCGAAGGCTGCACTCTGTGCGAAAGCTGCACTTCGTGCGAAGGCTGCACTCCGTGCGAAGGCTGCACTCCGTGCGAAGGCTGCACTCCTTGCGATGGCAGCACTCCGTGCGACGGCTGCACTCCGTGCGAAGGCTGCACTCCGTGCGAAGGCTGCACTCCTTGCGAAGGCTGCACTCCTTGCGAAGGCAGCACTCCTTGCGAAGGCAGCAGTCTGTGCGAAGGCAGCACTCTGTGCGAAGGCAGCACTGTGTGCGAAGGCAGCACTCTGTGCGAAGGCTGAACTCTGTGCGAAGGCAGCACCCTGTGCGAAGGCAGCACTCTGTGCGACGGCTGCACTCCTTGCGATGGCAGCAGTCCGTGCGAAGGCTGCACTCCGTGCGAAGGCTGCACTCCTTGCGAAGGGAGCACTCTGTGCGAAGGCTGCACTCCGTGCGAAGGCTGCACTCCTTGCGAAGGCGGCACTCTGCGAAGGCAGCACTCTGTGCGAAGGCAGCACTCTGTGCAAAGGAAGCACTCTGTGCGAAAGCAGCACTCTGCGCAGGCAGCATTCTCTGTGGAGGATGCACTCTGTGTGAAGGCAGCACTCTGTGCGTAGGCTGCACTCTGTGCGAAGGCTGCACTCTGTGCGAAGGCTGCACTCTGTGCGAAGGCTGCACTCTGTGCGAAGGCTGCACTCTGTGCGAAGGCTGCACTCTGTGCGAAGGCTGCGCTCTGTGCGAAGGCTGCGCTCTGTGCGAAGGCTGCGCTCTGTGAGAAGGCTGCGCTCTGTGCGAAGGCTGCGCTCTGTGCGAAGGCTGCGCTCTGTGCGAAGGCTGCGCTCTGTGCGAAGGCTGCGCTCTGTGCGAAGGCTGCACTCCGTGCGAAGGCTGCACTCCGTGCGAAGGCTGCACTCCGTGCGAAGGCTGCACTCCGTGCGAAGGCTGCACTCCGTGCGAAGGCTGCACTCCGTGCGAAGGCTGCACTCCGTGCGAAGGCCGCACTCCTTGCAAAGGCAGAAATCCGTGCGACGGCTGCACTCCGTGCGAAGGCTGCACTCCGTGCAAAGGATGCACTCATTGTGAAGGCTGCACTCCTTGTGAAGGCTGCACTCCTTGCGAAGGTAGCACTCCATGCGAAGGCAGCAGTCTGTGCGAAGGCAGCACTCTGTGCGAAGGCAGCACTCTGTGCGAAGGCAGCACTCTGTGCGAAGGCTGCACTCCTTGCGAAGTCAGCACTCCGTGCGAAGGCTGCACTCTGTGCGAAGGCTGTACTCCTTACGAAGGGAGCTTTCTGTGCGAAGGCTGCACTCTGTGCGAAGGCTGCACTCTGTGCGAAAGCAGCACTCTGTGCGAAGGCAGCACTCCTTGCGAAGGCAGCACTCTTTGCGAAGGCAGCACTCCTTCCGTTGGCTGCACTCCTTGCGAAGGCAGCACTCCTTGCGAAGGTTGCACTCCGTGCTAAGGCTGCAATCCGTGCGAAGGCTGCACCAATTGCGAAGGGTGGACTCTGTGCGAAGGCTGCAATCCGTGCGAAGGCTGCACTCCTTGCGATGGCAGCACTCTGTGCTAAGTTTGCACTCTGTGCGAAGCCAGACTCTGTGCGGAGGCAGCACTCTCTGCGGAGGGTGCACTCTGTACGAAGGCTGCACTCCGTGCGAAGGGTGCACTCTGTGCGAAGGCAGCACTCTGTGCCAAGGCTGCACTCCTTGCGAAGGCAGCACTCCGTGCGAAGGCTGCACTCCGTGCGAAGGCTGCACTCCGTGCGAAGGCTGCGCTGTGTGCGAAGGCTGCACTCTGTGCGAAGGCTGCACTCCTTGCAAAGGCTGCACTCCTTGCGAAGGCAGCACTCCTTGCGAAGGCTGCACTCCGTGCGAAGGTTGCACTCCTTGCGAAGGGAGCACTCTGTGCGAAGGCTGCACTCTGTGCAAAGGCTCCACTCGGTGCAAAGGCTGCACTCTGTGCGAAGGCTGCACTCCGTGCGAAGGCTGCACTCCGTGAGAAGGCTGCACTCCATTTCAAAGGCAGCCCTCCGTGCGACGGCTGCACTCCGTGCAAAGGCTGCACTCCGTGCGAAGGCTGCACTCCTTGCGAAGGCTGCACTCCTTGCGAAGGCTGCACTCCTTGCGAAGGCAGCACTCCTTGCGAAGGCAGCACTCTGTGCGAAGGCAGCACTCCGTGGGAAGGCAGCTCTCTGTGCGAAGGCAGCACTCCTTGGGAAGGCTGCACTCTGTGCGAAGGCAGCACTCTGTGCGAAGGCAGCACACTGTGCGAAGGCAGCACTGTTTGCGAAGGCTGCACTCCTTTTGAAGGCTGCACTCCATGCGAAGGCTGCACTCTGTGTGAAGGCTGCACTCCTTGCGAAGGCAGCCCTCCGTGCAACGGCTGCACTCCGTGCAAAGGCTGCACTCCGTGCAAAGGCTGCACTCCTTGCGAAGGCTGCACTCCTTGCGAAGGCAGCACTCTGTGCAAAGACTGCACTCCGTGCGAAGGATGCACTCTGTGCGAAAGCAGCACTCTGTGCGAAGGCAGCACTCTGTGCGAAGACAGCACCCTGTGCGAAGGCAGCAGTCCTTGCGAAGGCAGCACTCCTTGCGAAGGGTGCACTCTGTGCAAAGGCAGCACTCTGTGCTAAGGCAGCACTCTGTGCGAAGGCAGCTCTCTGTGCGAAGGCAGCACTCTGTGCGAAGGCAGCACTCTGTGCGAATGCTGCACTCTGTGCGAATGCTGCACTCTGTGCGAAGGCAGCACTCTGTGCGAAGGCAACACTCTGTGCAAAGACAGAACTCTGTGCGAAGGCAGCACTCTGTGCGAAGGCAACACTCTGTGCGAAGGCAGCAGTCCTTGCGAAGGCAGCACTCCTTGCGAAGGGTGCACTCTGTGCGAAGGCAGCATTCTGTGCGAAGGCAGCACTCTGTGCGAAGGCAGCACTCTGTGTGAAGGCTGCACTCCTTCCAAAGTCAGCACTCCGTGCAAAGGCTGCACTCCTTGCGAAGTCAGCACTCCGTGCGAAGGCTGCACTCTGTACGAAGGCTGCACTCCTTACGAAGGGAGCACTCTGTGCGAAGGCTGCACTCTGTGCGAAGGCTGCACTCTGTGCGAAGGCAGCACTCTGTGCGAAGGCTCCACTCAGTGCGAAGACAGCACTCTGTGCGAAGGCAACACTCTGTGCGAAGGCAGCAGTCCTTGCGAAGGCAGCACTCCTTGCGAAGGGTGCACTCTGTGCGAAGGCAGCATTCTGTGCGAAGGCAGCACTCTGTGCGAAGGCAGCACTCTGTGTGAAGGCTGCACTCCTTCCAAAGTCAGCACTCCGTGCAAAGGCTGCACTCCTTGCGAAGTCAGCACTCCGTGCGAAGGCTGCACTCTGTACGAAGGCTGCACTCCTTACGAAGGGAGCACTCTGTGCGAAGGCTGCACTCTGTGCGAAGGCTGCACTCTGTGCGAAGCAGCACTCTGTGCGAAGGCAGCACTCCTTGCGAAAGCAGCACTCCTTGCGAAGGCAGCACTCCTTGCGATGGCTGCACTCCTTGCGAAGGCAGCACTCCTTGCGAAGGTTGCACTCTGTGCGGAGGCAGCACTCTCTGTGGAGGGTGCACTCTGTGCGAAGGCTGCACTTCGTGCAAAGGGTGCACTCTGTGTGAAGGCAGCACACTGTGCCAAGGCTGCACTCCTTGGGAAGGCAGCACTCCGTGCGAAGGCTGCACTCCGTGCGAAAGTTGCACTCCTTGCGAAGGGAGCTCTCTGTGCCAAGGCTGCACTCCGTGCGAAGGCTGCACTCCGTGCGAAGGCTGCACTCCTTGCGAAGGCTGCTCTCCTTGCGAAGGCAACACTCCTTTCGAAGGCAGCACTCTGTCCGAAGGCAGCACTCTGTGCGAAGGCAGACTCTGTGCGAAATCTGCACTCTGTGCGAAAGCTGCACTCCTTGCGAAGGCATTACTCTGTACAAAGGCTGCATTCTGTGTGAAGGCAGCACTCTGTGCGAAGGCTGGACTCTGTTCGAAGGCTGCGCTCTGTGCAAAGACTGCACTCTGTGCGAAGGCTGAACTCTGTGTGAAGGCTGCACTCTGTGCGAAGGCTGCACTCTCCGCGAAGGCTGCACTCTGTGCGAAAGCTGCACTTCGTGCGAAGGCTGCACTCCGTGCGAAGGCTGCACTCCGTGCGAAGGCTGCACTCCTTGCGATGGCAGCACTCCGTGCGACGGCTGCACTCCGTGCGAAGGCTGCACTCCGTGCGAAGGCTGCACTCCTTGCGAAGGCTGCACTCCTTGCGAAGGCAGCACTCCTTGCGAAGGCAGCAGTCTGTGCGAAGGCAGCACTCTGTGCGAAGGCAGCACTGTGTGCGAAAGCAGCACTCTGTGCGAAGGCTGAACTCTGTGCGAAGGCAGCACCCTGTGCGAAGGCAGCACTCTGTGCGACGGCTGCACTCCTTGCGATGGCAGCAGTCCGTGCGAAGGCTGCACTCCGTGCGAAGGCTGCACTCCTTGCGAAGGGAGCACTCTGTGCGAAGGCTGCACTCCGTGCGAAGGCTGCACTCCTTGCGAAGGCGGCACTCTGCGAAGGCAGCACTCTGTGCGAAGGCAGCACTCTGTGCAAAGGAAGCACTCTGTGCGAAGGCAGCACTCTGCGCAGGCAGCATTCTCTGTGGAGGATGCACTCTGTGTGAAGGCAGCACTCTGTGCGTAGGCTGCACTCTGTGCGAAGGCTGCACTCTGTGCGAAGGCTGCACTCTGTGCGAAGGCTGCACTCTGTGCGAAGGCTGCACTCTGTGCGAAGGCTGCGCTCTGTGCGAAGGCTGCGCTCTGTGCGAAGGCTGCGCTCTGTGCGAAGGCTGCGCTCTGTGAGAAGGCTGCGCTCTGTGCGAAGGCTGCGCTCTGTGCGAAGGCTGCGCTCTGTGCGAAGGCTGCGCTCTGTGCGAAGGCTGCGCTCTGTGCGAAGGCTGCACTCCGTGCGAAGGCTGCACTCCGTGCGAAGGCTGCACTCCGTGCGAAGGCTGCACTCCGTGCGAAGGCTGCACTCCGTGCGAAGGCCGCACTCCTTGCAAAGGCAGAACTCCGTTCGACGGCTGCACTCCGTGCGAAGGCTGCACTCCGTGCAAAGGATGCACTCATTGTGAAGGCTGCACTCCTTGTGAAGGCTGCACTCCTTGCGAAGGTAGCACTCCTTGCGAAGGCAGCAGTCTGTGCGAAGGCAGCACTCTGTGCGAAGGCAGCACTCTGTGCGAAGGCAGCACTCTGTGCGAAGGCTGCACTCCTTGCGAAGTCAGCACTCCGTGCCAAGGCTGCACTCTGTGCGAAGGCTGTACTCCTTACGAAGGGAGCTTTCTGTGCGAAGGCTGCACTCTGTGCGAAGGCTGCACTCTGTGCGAAAGCAGCACTCTGTGCGAAGGCAGCACTCCCTGCGAAGGCAGCACTCTTTGCGAAGGCAGCACTCCTTCCGTTGGCTGCACTCCTTGCGAAGGCAGCACTCCTTGCGAAGGTTGCACTCCGTGCTAAGGCTGCAATCCGTGCGAAGGCTGCACCAATTGCGAAGGGTGGACTCTGTGCGAAGGCTGCAATCCGTGCGAAGGCTGCACTCCTTGCGATGGCAGCACTCTGTGCTAAGTTTGCACTCTGTGCGAAGCCAGACTCTGTGCGGAGGCAGCACTCTCTGCGGAGGGTGCACTCTGTACGAAGGCTGCACTCCGTGCGAAGGGTGCACTCTGTGCGAAGGCAGCACTCTGTGCCAAGGCTGCACTCCTTGCGAAGGCAGCACTCCGTGCGAAGGCTGCACTCCGTGCGAAGGTTGCACTCCGTGCGAAGGTTGCACTCCTTGAAAAGGGAGCACTCTGTGCGAAGGCTGCACTCCGTGCGAAGGCTGCACTCCGTGCGAAGGCTGCGCTGTGTGCGAAGGCTGCACTCTGTGCGAAGGCTGCACTCCTTGCAAAGGCTGCACTCCTTGCGAAGGCAGCACTCCTTGCGAAGGCTGCACTCCGTGCGAAGGTTGCACTCCTTGCGAAGGGAGCACTCTGTGCGAAGGCTGCACTCTGTGCAAAGGCTCCACTCGGTGCAAAGGCTGCACTCTGTGCGAAGGCTGCACTCCGTGCGAAGGCTGCACTCCGTGAGAAGGCTGCACTCCATTTCGAAGGCAGCCCTCCGTGCGACGGCTGCACTCCGTGCAAAGGCTGCACTCCGTGCGAAGGCTGCACTCCTTGCGAAGGCTGCACTCCTTGCGAAGGCTGCACTCCTTGCGAAGGCAGCACTCCTTGCGAAGGCAGCACTCTGTGCGAAGGCAGCACTCTGTGGGAAGGCAGCTCTCTGTGCGAAGGCAGCACTCCTTGGGAAGGCTGCACTCTGTGCGAAGGCAGCACTCTGTGCGAAGGCAGCACACTGTGCGAAGGCAGCACTGTTTGCGAAGGCTGCACTCCTTTTGAAGGCTGCACTCCATGCGACGGCTGCACTCTGTGTGAAGGCTGCACTCCTTGCGAAGGCAGCCCTCCGTGCAACGGCTGCACTCCGTGCAAAGGCTGCACTCCGTGCAAAGGCTGCACTCCTTGCGAAGGTTGCACTCCTTGTGAAGGCAGCTCTCTGTGCGAAGGCTGCACTCTGTGCGAAGGCAGCACTCTGTGCGATTGCTGCACTCCTTGCGAAGGCAGCACTCTGTGCGAAGACTGCACTCTGTGCGACGGCAGCACTCCATGCGAAGGCAGCACTCTGTTTGAATGCAGCATTCTGTGCAAAGGCTGCACTCTGTGCAAAGGCTGCACTCTGTGCGAAGGCTGCACCCTGTGCAAAGGCAGCACACTGTGCGAAGTCGGCACTCTGTGCGAAGGCAGCACTCTGCGCAAAGGCAGCACTCTGTGCTAAGGCAGCACTCTGTGCGAATTGTGCACTCTGTGCGTAGGCAGCACTCTATGCAAAGGCAGCACTCCGTGCGAAGGCAGCACTCTGTGCGAAGGCTGTACTCTGTGCCAAAGCTGCATTCCTTGCAAAGGCTGCACTCCGTGCGAAGGGAGCACTCTGTGCGAAGGCTGCACTCCGTGCGAAGGCTGCACTCCTTGCGAAGGCAGCTCTCTGTGCGAAGGCAGCACTCTGCGCAAAGGCTGCACTCCGTGCGAAGGCAGCAATTCGTGCAAAGGCTGCAATCCGTGCGACAGCTGCACTCCTTGCGAAGGCAGCAATCTGTGCGAAGGCAGCACCGTGCGCGAAGGCTGCACTCCTTGCGAAGGCAGCACTCCCTGCGAAATCAGCACTTCGTGCGAAGGCAGGACTCCTTGCGAACGCTGCACTCCTTGCGAAGGCAGCACTCTGTGCGAAAGCTGCACACCGTGCGAAAGCAGCACTCTGTGCGAAGGCTGCACTCCGTGCGATGGATGCACTACTTGCGAAGGCTGCACTCTGTGGGAAGGCTGCACTCTGTGTGAAGGCAGCGCTCTGTGCGAAGGCTGCGCTCTGTGCGAAGGCTGCGCTCTGTGCGAAGGCTGCGCTCTGTGCGAAGGCTGCGCTCTGTGCGAAGGCTGCGCTCTGTGCGAAGGCTGCGCTCTGTGCGAAGGCTGCGCTCTGTGAGAAGGCTGCGCTCTGTGCGAAGGCTGCGCTCTGTGCGAAGGCTGCGCTCTGTGCGAAGGCTGCGCTCTGTGCGAAGGCTGCGCTCTGTGCGAAGGCTGCGCTCTGTGCGAAGACTGCACTCTGTGCGACGGCAGCACTCCATGCGAAGGCAGCACTCTGTTTGAATGCAGCATTCTGTGCAAAGGCTGCACTCTGTGCAAAGGCTGCACTCTGTGCGAAGGCTGCACCCTGTGCAAAGGCAGCACACTGTGCGAAGTCGGCACTCTGTGCGAAGGCAGCACTCTGCGCAAAGGCAGCACTCTGTGCTAAGGCAGCACTCTGTGCGAATTGTGCACTCTGTGCGTAGGCAGCACTCTATGCAAAGGCAGCACTCTGCGCAAAGGCTGCACTCCGTGCGAAGGCAGCAATTCGTGCAACGGCTGCAATCCGTGCGACAGCTGCACTCCTTGCGAAGGCAGCAATCTGTGCGAAGGCAGCACCGTGCGCGAAGGCTGCACTCCTTGCGAAGGGAGCACTCCCTGCGAAATCAGCACTTCGTGCGAAGGCAGGACTCCTTGCGAACGCTGCACTCCTTGCGAAGGCAGCACTCTGTGCGAAAGCTGCACACCGTGCGAAAGCAGCACTCTGTGCGAAGGCTGCACTCCGTGCGATGGATGCACTCCTTGCGAAGGCTGCACTCTGTGGGAAGGCTGCACTCTGTGTGAAGGCAGCACTCTGTGCGAAGGCAGCACTATGTGCGAAGGCAGCACTCTGTGCGAAGGCAGCACTCTGTGCGAAGGCTGCACTCTGTGCGAAGGCTGCACTCCATGCGAAGGCAGCACTCCGTGCGAATGCTGCACCCCTTGCGAAGGCTGCACTCCTTGCGAAGGCTGCACTCCTTGCGAAGGCAGCACTCTGTGCGAAGGCTGCACTCCATGCAAAGGCTGCACTCCTTGCGAAGGCAGCACTCCGTGCGAAGGCTGCACCCCTTGCGAAGGCTGCACTCTTTGCGAAGCCAGCACTCTGTGTGAAGGCAGCACCCCATGTGAAGGCTGCACTCCTTGCGAAGGCAGCACTCTGTGCGAAGGCTGCACTCCATGCAAAGGCTGCACTCCTTGCGAAGGCAGCACTCCGTGCGAAGGCTGCACCCCTTGCGAAGGCTGCACTCCATGCAAAGGCTGCACTCCTTGCGAAGGCAGCACTCCGTGCGAAGGCTGCACCCCTTGCGAAGGCTGCACTCCTTGCGAAGCCAGCACTCTGTGTGAAGGCAGCACCCCATGTGAAGGCTGCACTCCTTGCAAAAGCAGCACTCTGTGCGAAGGCTGCACTCCGTGTGAAGGCATCACTCCGTGCGAAGGTTGCATTCCGTGCGACGGCTGCACTCGTTGCGAAGGCTGCACTCCATACGTTGGCTGCACGCCTTGCGACGGCTGCACTCCATGCGACAGCTGCATGCCTTGTGACGGCTGCACTCTGTGCGAAGGCTGCACTCAGTGCGAAGGCTGCACTCCGTGCGAAGACTGCACTCCTTGCGAAGGCAGCACTCCGTGCAAAGGCTGCACTCCTTGCGAAGGCACAGATTGCGAGGACAACACAGCATGCGAGGACGAAACAGCATGCGAGTACGTCACAGCTTGCGAGGACAGCACAGCTTGCGAGGACAGCTCAGCTTGCGAGGACAGCACAGCTTGCGGGGAGAGCACAGCTTGCAAGGACAGCACAGGTTGCAGGGACAGCACAGCTTGCAGGGCAGCACAGCTTGCGGGGACAGCACAGCTTGCGGGGACAGCACACCTTGTGGGGACAGCACAGATTGCGAGGACAGCTGAACTTGAGATGAGTGCTCAACCTGAGAGGAGAGCTCAACAGGAGAGGACAGCTCAACTAGAGAGGACGGCTCAACTTGGCAGGACAGCTCAACTTGAGACGACAGCTCAACTTGAGAGGGCAGCTCAATTTGAGAAGACAGCTCAACTTGAGAGGACAGCTCAACTTGAGAGGACAGCTCAACTAGAAAGGACAGCTCAACTAGAAAGGACAGCTCAACTTGAGAGGACAGCTCAACTTGAGAGGACAGCTCAACTTGAGAGGACAGTCCAACTGGAGAGGACAGCTCAACTTGAGAGGACAGCTCAACTTGGGAGCACAGCACAAATTGCGAGGACAGCACAGCTTGCGAGGACAGCACAGCTTGCGAGGACAGCACACCTTGCGAGGACAGCACAGCTTGCGAGGACAGCTCAGCTTGAGAGGACAGCTCAACTTGCATGGACAGCAAAGCATGCGAGGAAAGCAAAGCTTGCGAGGACAGCGAAGCTTGCGAGGACAGCACGGCTTGCGAGGACTGCACAGCTTGCGTGGACAGTACGGCGTCCGAGGACAGCACGGCTTGTGAGGACAGCACGGCCTGCGAGGACAGCATGGCTTGCGAGGACAGCACGGCTTGCGAGGACATCACATCTTGCGAGGACAGCACAGGTTGGGAGGACAGCACAGATTGCGAGGACAACACAGCATGCGAGGACAACACAGCATGCGAGGACGGCACAGCTTGTGAGGACCGCACAGCTTGCGAGGACAGCTCAGCTTGCGAGGACAGCTCAGCTTGCGGGGACAGCACAGTTTGCAAGGACAGCACAGTTTGCAGGGACAGCACAGCTTGCGGGGCAGCACAGCTTGCGGGGACAGCACAGCTTGTGGGGACAGAACAGATTGCGGGGACAGCACAGATTGTGGGGACAGCTCAACTTGAGAGGACAGCTCAACCTGAGAGGACAGCTCAACCTGAGAGGACAGCTCAACTAGAGAGGACAGCTCAACTTGACAGGACAGCTCAACTTGAGACGACAGCTCAACTTGAGAGGACAGCTCAACTTGAGAGGACAGCTCAACTTGAGAGGACAAATCAACCTGAGAGGACAGCTCAACTAGAGAGGACAGCTCAACTTGAGAGGACTGCTCAACTTGAGAGGACTGCTCAACTTGAGAGGACAGCTCAACTTGAGAGGACAGCTCAACTTGAGAGGACAGCTCAATTTGAGAGGACAGCCCAACTTGAGAGGATAGCTCAACTTGAGAGGGCAGCTCAACTTGAGAGGGCAGGTCAACTTGAGAATGCAGCTCAAATTGAGAGGGCAGCTCAACTTGAGAGGACAGCTCAACTTGAGAGGACAACACAACTTGCGAGGACTGCACAACTTGCGTGGACAGCAAAGCTTGTGAGGACAGCAAAGCTTGCGAGGACAGCAAAGCTTGCGAGGACAGCAAAGCTTGCGAGGACAGCACGGCTTGCGGGGACAGCTCAGCTTGCGAGGACAGCATAGGTTGCGAGGACAGCACAGCTTGCGAGGTCAGCACGGCTTGCGAGGACAGCACAGCTTGCGAGGACAGCACGGCCTGCAAGGACAGCACGGCTTTCGAGGACAGCATGGCTTGCGAGGACATCACATTTTGCGAGGACAGCACAGGTTGCGAGGACAGCACAGATTGCGAGGACAACACAGCATGCGAGGGCGACACAGCATGCGAGGACGTCACAGCTTGCGAGGACAGCGCATCTTGCGAGGACAGCTCAGCTTGCGAGGACAGTACAGCTTGCGGGGAGAGCACAGCTTGCAGGGCAGCACAGCTTGCGGGGACAGCACAGCTTGCGGGGACAGCACACCTCATGGGGACAGCACAGATTGCGAGGACAGCTCAACTTGAGAGGACAGCTCAACCTGAGAGGAAAGCTCAACATGAGAGGACAGCTCAACTAGAGAGGACGGCTCAACTTGACAGGACAGCTCAACTTGAGACGACAGCTCAACTTGAGAGGAAAGCTCATTTTGAGAAGACAGCTCAACTTGAGAGGAGAGCTCAACTTGAGAGGACAGCCCAACTAGAGAGGACAGCTCAACTTGAGAGGACAGCTCAAGTCGAGAGGACAGCTCAATTTGAGAGGACAGCTCAACTTGAGAGGACAGCTAAACTTGAGGGGGCAGCTCAACTTGAGAGGGCAGCTCAACTTGAGAGGCCAGCTCAACTTGAGAGGACAGCTCAATTTGAGAGGAAAGCTCACCTGAGAGGACACCTCAACCTGAGAGGACAGCTCAACTTGAGAGGACAGTCCAACTGGAGAGGACAGCTCAACTTAAGAGGACAGCTCAACTTGAGAGGACAACACAACTTGCGAGGACAGCACAACTCGCGTGGACAGCAAAGCTTGCGAGGACAGGATAGCTAGCGAGGACAGCAAAGCTTGCGAGAACAGCACGGCTTGCGAGGACAACACAGCTTGCATGGACAGTACGGCATCCGAGGACCGCACAACTTGCGAGGACAGCTCAGCTTGGGAGGACAGCACGGCTTGCGAGGACAGCAAGGCTTGCGAGGACAGCACAGCTTGCGAGGACAGCACACCTTGCGAGGACCGCATAGCTTGTGAGGACAGCGCAGCTTGCAAGGACAGCACGGCCTGCAATGACAGCACGGCTTGCGAGGACAGCACGGCTTGCGAGGACATCACATCTTGCGAGGACAGCACAGCTTGCGGGGACAGTGCAGCTTGCACGGACAGCACAGCTTGTAGGGACAGCACAGCTTGCGGGGCAGCACAGCTTGCGGGGACAGCACAGCTTGTGGGGACAGCACACCTTATGGGGACAGCACAGATTGCGAGGACAGCTCAACTTGGGAGGACAGCTCAACCTGAGAGGAAAGCTCAACCTGAGAGGACAGCTCAACTAGAGAGGAAAGCTCAACTTGACAGGACAGCTCAACTTGAGGCGACAGCTCAACTTGAGGGAACAGCTCAACTTGAGAGGACAGCTCAACTTGAGAGGACAGCTCAACTTGTGACGACAGCTCAACTAGAGAGGACAGCTCAACTTGAGAGGACAGCGCAACTTGAGAGGACAGCTCAAGTTGAGAGGACAGCTCAACTTGAGAGGGCAGCTCAACTTGAGAGGGCATCTCAACTTGAGAGGTCAGCTCAACTTGAAAGGGCAGCTCAATTTGAGAGGACAGCTCAACTTGAGAGGAAAGCTCACCTGGGAGGACACCTCAACCTGAGAGGACAGCTCAACTTGAGAGGACAGTCCAACTGAAGAGGACAGCTGAACTTGAGAGGACAGCTCAACTTGAGAGGACAACACAACTTGCGAGGACAGCACAACTTGCGTGGACAGCAAAGCTTGCGAGGACAGCACGGCTTGCGAGGACAGCACAGCTTGCGTGGACAGTACGGCGTCCGAGGACAGCACGGCTTGCGAGGTCAGCACGGCTTTGGAGGACAGCATGGCTTGCGAGGACAGCACGGCTTGCGCGGACTGCACAGCTTGCGAGGACAGCACACCTTTCGAGGACAGCACGGCTTGCGAGGACAGCACAGCTTGCATGGACAGTATGGCGTCCGAGGACAGCAACAGCTTGTGAGGACAGCACGGCTTGGGAGGACAGCACGGCTTGTGAGGACAGCTCAACTTGAGAGGACAGCTCAACTTGAGAGGACAGCTCAACTTGAGAGGACAGCTCATCTAGAGAGGACAGCTCATTTAGAGAGGACAGCTCATCTAGAGAGGACAGCTCAACTTCAGAGGAAGCTCAACTTGAAGGAGAGCTCAACTTGAGAGGACATCTCAACTTGAGAGGACAGCTCAACTTGAGGGGACAGCTCAACTTGAGGTGACAACTCAACTTCAGAGGACAGCTCAAGTTGAGAGGACAGCTCAACTAGAGAGGACAGCTCAACTAGAGAGGACATCACAACTTGAGAGGACAGCTCAAGTTGAGAGGACAGCTGAACTTGAGAGGACAGCTGAACTTGTGAGGACAGCTCAACTTAAGAGGGCAGCTCAAGTTGAGAGGACAGCTCAACTTGAGAGGACAGCTCAACTTGAGAGGACAGCTCAACTTGAGAGCACAGCACAAATTGCGAGGACGGCACAGCTTGTGAGTACAGCGCAGCTTGCGAGGACAGCTCAGCTTGCGAGGACAGCTCAGCTTGCGGGGACAGCACAGCTTGCAAGGACAGCACAGTTTGCAGGGACAGCACAGCTTGCGGGGAAGCACAGCTTGCGGGGACAGCACAGCTTGCGGGGACAGCACAGCTTGCGGGGACAGCACAGATTGCGGGGACAGCACAGATTGTGGGGACAGCTCAACTTGAGAGGACAGCTCAACCTGAGAGGACAGCTCAACCTGAGAGGACAGCTCAACTAGAGAGGACAGCTCAACTTGACAGGACAGCTCAACTTGAGACGACAGCTCAACTTGAGAGGACAGCTCAACTTGAGAGGACAGCTCAACCTGAGAGGACAGCTCAACTAGAGAGGACAGCTCAACTTGAGAGGACAGCTCAACTTGAGAGGAGAGCTCAACTTGAGAGGACAGCTCAATTTGAGAGGACAGCTCAACTTGAGAGGACAGCTCAACTTGAGAGGGCAGCTCAACTTGAGAGGGCAGGTCAACTTGAGAATGCAGCTCAAATTGAGAGGGCAGCTCAACTTGAGAGGACAGCTCAACTTGAGAGGAAAGCTCACCTGAGAGGGTACCTCAACCTAAGAGGACAGCTCAACTTGAGAGGACAGTCCAACTTAAGAGGACAGCTCAACTTGAGAGGACAGCTCAACTTGAAGAGGACAACAAAACTTGAGAGGACTGCACAACTTGCGTGGACAGCAAAGCTTGTGAGGACAGCAAAGCTTGCAAGGACAGCAAAGCTTGCGAGGACAGCACGGCTTGCGAGGACAGCTCAGCTTGCGAGGACAGCATAGGTTGCGAGGACAGCACAGCTTGCGAGGTCAGCACAGCTTGCGAGGACAGCACATCTTGCGAGGACAGCACGGCCTGCAAGGACAGCACGGCTTGCGAGGACAGCATGGCTTGCGAGGACATCACATTTTGCGAGGACAGCACAGGTTGCGAGGACAGCACAGATTGCGAGGACAACACAGCATGTGAGGACGACACAGCATGCGAGTACATCACAGCTTGCGAGGACAGCGCAACTTGCGAGGACAGCTCAGCTTGCGAGGACAGCACAGCTTGTGGGGAGAGCACAGCTTGCAAGGACAGCACAGATTGCAGGGACAGCACAGCTTGCAGGGCAGCACAGCTTGTGGGGACAGCACAGCTTGCGGGGACAGCACACCTTGTGGGGACAGCACAGATTGCGAGGACAGCTGAACTTGAGAGGACAGCTCAACCTGAGAGGAAAGCTCAACATGAGAGAACAGCTCAACTAGAGAGGACGGCTCAACTTGACAGGACAGCTCAACTTGAGACGACAGCTCAACTTGAGAGGGCAGCACAATTTGAGAAGACAGCTCTACTTGAGAGGACAGCTCAACTTGAGAGGACAGCTCAACTAGAAAGGACAGCTCAACTTGAGAAGACAGCTCAACTTGAGAGGACAGCTCAACTTGAGAGGACAACTCAACTTCAGAGGACAGCTCAACTTGAGGGGACAGCTCAACTTGAGAGGGCAGCTCAACTTGAGAGGCCAGCTCAACTTGAGAGGACAGCTCAACTTGAGAGGAAAGCTCACCTGAGAGGACACCTCAACCTGAGAGGACAGCACAAATCGCGTGGACAGCAGAGCTTGCGAGGACAGCAAAGCTTCCGCTGACAGCAAAGCTTGCGAGGACAGCACGGCTTGCAAGGACAGCACAGCTTGCATGGACAGTACGGCATCCGAGGACCGTACAACTTGCGAGGACAGCTCGTCTTGGGAGGACAGCACGGCTTGCGAGGACAGCACGGCTTGCGAGGACAGCACAGCTTGTGAGGACAGCACACCTTGCGAGGACAGCACACCTTGCGAAGACAGCACAGCTTGCGAGGACAGCACACCTTGCGAGGACAGCACAGCTTGCGAGGACAGCACCGCTTGCAAGGACAGCACGGCCTGCAAGGACAGCACGGCTTGCGGGGACAGCACGGCTTGCGAGGACATCACATCTTGCGAGGACAGCACAGCTTGCGGGGACAGCGCAGCTTGCACGGACAGCACAGCTTGCGGGGACAGCACAGCTTGCGGGGCAGCACAGCTTGCGGGGACAGCACAGCTTGTGGGGACAGCACACCTAATGGGGACAGCACAGATTGCGAGGACAGCTCAACTTGAGAGGACAGCTCAACTTGAGACGACAGCTCAACTTGAGAGGGCAGCACAATTTGAGAAGACAGCTCTACTTGAGAGGACAGCACAGCTTGCGAGGACAGCACACCTTGCAAGGACAGCACAGCTTGCGAGGACAGCTCAGCTTGAGAGGACAGCTCAACTTGAGAGGAAAGCTCACCTGAGAGGACACCTCAACCAAAGAGGACAGCTCAACTTGAGAGGACAGTCCAACTGGAGAGGCCAGCTCAACTTGAGAGGACAGCTCAACTCTAGAGGACAACTCAACTTGCGAGGACAGCTCAACTTGTGTGGACAGCAAAGCTTGTGAGGAAAGCAAAGCTTGCGAGGACAGCGAAGCTTGCGAGGACAGCACGGCTTGCGAGGACAGCAGAGCTTGCGTGGACAGTACGGCGTCCGAGGACAGCACGGCTTGCGAGGACAGCACAGCTTGCGAGGACAGCACACCTTGCGAGGACAGCACAGCTTGCGAGGACAGCTCAGCTTGAGAGGACAGCTCAACTTGCATGGACAGCAAAGCATGCGAGGAAAGCAAAGCTTGCGAGGACAGCGAAGCTTGCGAGGACAGCACGGCTTGCGAGGACTGCAGAGCTTGCGTGGACAGTACGGCGTCCGAGGACAGCACGGCTTGTGAGGACAGCACGGCCTGCGAGGACAGCATGGCTTGCGAGGACAGCACGGCTTGCGAGGACATCACATCTTGCGAGGACAGCACAGGTTGGGAGGACAGCACAGATTGCGAGGACAACACAGCATGCGAGGACAACACAGCATGCGAGGACGGCACAGCTTGTGAGGACCGCACAGCTTGCGAGGACAGCTCAGCTTGCGAGGACAGCTCAGCTTGCGGGGACAGCACAGTTTGCAAGGACAGCACAGTTTGCAGGGACAGCACAGCTTGCGGGGCAGCACAGCTTGTGGGGACAGCACAGCTTGTGGGGACAGAACAGATTGCGGGGACAGCACAGATTGTGGGGACAGCTCAACTTGAGAGGACAGCTCAACCTGAGAGGACAGCTCAACCTGAGAGGACAGCTCAACTAGAGAGGACAGCTCAACTTGACAGGACAGCTCAACTTGAGACGACAGCTCAACTTGAGAGGACAGCTCAACTTGAGAGGACAGCTCAACTTGAGAGGACAAATCAACCTGAGAGGACAGCTCAACTAGAGAGGACAGCTCAACTTGAGAGGACTGCTCAACTTGAGAGGACTGCTCAACTTGAGAGGACAGCTCAACTTGAGAGGACAGCTCAACTTGAGAGGACAGCTCAATTTGAGAGGACAGCCCAACTTGAGAGGATAGCTCAACTTGAGAGGGCAGCTCAACTTGAGAGGGCAGGTCAACTTGAGAATGCAGCTCAAATTGAGAGGGCAGCTCAACTTGAGAGGACAGCTCAACTTGAGAGGACAACACAACTTGCGAGGACTGCACAACTTGCGTGGACAGCAAAGCTTGTGAGGACAGCAAAGCTTGCGAGGACAGCAAAGCTTGCGAGGACAGCAAAGCTTGCGAGGACAGCACGGCTTGCGAGGACAGCTCAGCTTGCGAGGACAGCATAGGTTGCGAGGACAGCACAGCTTGCGAGGTCAGCACGGCTTGTGAGGACAGCACAGCTTGCGAGGACAGCACGGCCTGCAAGGACAGCACGGCTTTCGAGGACAGCATGGCTTGCGAGGACATCACATTTTGCGAGGACAGCACAGGTTGCGAGGACAGCACAGATTGCGAGGACAACACAGCATGCGAGGGCGACACAGCATGCGAGGACGTCACAGCTTGCGAGGACAGCGCATCTTGCGAGGACAGCTCAGCTTGCGAGGACAGTACAGCTTGCGGGGAGAGCACAGCTTGCAGGGCAGCACAGCTTGCGGGGACAGCACAGCTTGCGGGGACAGCACACCTCGTGGGGACAGCACAGATTGCGAGGACAGCTCAACTTGAGAGGACAGCTCAACCTGAGAGGAAAGCTCAACATGAGAGGACAGCTCAACTAGAGAGGACGGCTCAACTTGACAGGACAGCTCAACTTGAGACGACAGCTCAACTTGAGAGGAAAGCTCATTTTGAGAAGACAGCTCAACTTGAGAGGAGAGCTCAACTTGAGAGGACAGCGCAACTAGAGAGGACAGCTCAACTTGAGAGGACAGCTCAAGTCGAGAGGACAGCTCAATTTGAGAGGACAGCTCAACTTGAGAGGACAGCTAAACTTGAGGGGGCAGCTCAACTTGAGAGGGCAGCTCAACTTGAGAGGCCAGCTCAACTTGAGAGGACAGCTCAATTTGAGAGGAAAGCTCACCTGAGAGGACACCTCAACCTGAGAGGACAGCTCAACTTGAGAGGACAGTCCAACTGGAGAGGACAGCTCAACTTAAGAGGACAGCTCAACTTGAGAGGACAACACAACTTGCGAGGACAGCACAACTCGCATGGACAGCAAAGCTTGCGAGGACAGGATAGCTAGCGAGGACAGCAAAGCTTGCGAGAACAGCACGGCTTGCGAGGACAACACAGCTTGCATGGACAGTACGGCATCCGAGGACCGCACAACTTGCGAGGACAGCTCAGCTTGGGAGGACAGCACGGCTTGCGAGGACAGCAAGGCTTGCGAGGACAGCACAGCTTGCGAGGACAGCACACCTTGCGAGGACCGCATAGCTTGTGAGGACAGCGCAGCTTGCAAGGACAGCACGGCCTGCAATGACAGCACGGCTTGCGAGGACAGCACGGCTTGCGAGGACATCACATCTTGCGAGGACAGCACAGCTTGCGGGGACAGTGCAGCTTGCACGGACAGCACAGCTTGTAGGGACAGCACAGCTTGCGGGGCAGCACAGCTTGCGGGGACAGCACAGCTTGTGGGGACAGCACACCTTATGGGGACAGCACAGATTGCGAGGACAGCTCAACTTGGGAGGACAGCTCAACCTGAGAGGAAAGCTCAACCTGAGAGGACAGCTCAACTAGAGAGGAAAGCTCAACTTGACAGGACAGCTCAACTTGAGGCGACAGCTCAACTTGAGGGAACAGCTCAACTTGAGAGGACAGCTCAACTTGAGAGGACAGCTCAACTTGTGACGACAGCTCAACTAGAGAGGACAGCTCAACTTGAGAGGACAGCGCAACTTGAGAGGACAGCTCAAGTTGAGAGGACAGCTCAACTTGAGAGGGCAGCTCAACTTGAGAGGGCATCTCAACTTGAGAGGTCAGCTCAACTTGAAAGGGCAGCTCAATTTGAGAGGACAGCTCAACTTGAGAGGAAAGCTCACCTGGGAGGACACCTCAACCTGAGAGGACAGCTCAACTTGAGAGGACAGTCCAACTGAAGAGGACAGCTGAACTTGAGAGGACAGCTCAACTTGAGAGGACAACACAACTTGCGAGGACAGCACAACTTGCGTGGACAGCAAAGCTTGCGAGGACAGCACGGCTTGCGAGGACAGCACAGCTTGCGTGGACAGTACGGCGTCCGAGGACAGCACGGCTTGCGAGGTCAGCACGGCTTGGGAGGACAGCATGGCTTGCGAGGACAGCACGGCTTGCGCGGACTGCACAGCTTGCGAGGACAGCACACCTTTCGAGGACAGCACGGCTTGCGAGGACAGCACAGCTTGCATGGACAGTATGGCGTCCGAGGACAGCAACAGCTTGTGAGGACAGCACGGCTTGGGAGGACAGCACGGCTTGTGAGGACAGCTCAACTTGAGAGGACAGCTCAACTTGAGAGGACAGCTCAACTTGAGAGGACAGCTCATCTAGAGAGGACAGCTCATTTAGAGAGGACAGCTCATCTAGAGAGGACAGCTCAACTTCAGAGGAAGCTCAACTTGAAGGAGAGCTCAACTTGAGAGGACATCTCAACTTGAGAGGACAGCTCAACTTGAGGGGACAGCTCAACTTGAGGTGACAACTCAACTTCAGAGGACAGCTCAAGTTGAGAGGACAGCTCAACTAGAGAGGACAGCTCAACTAGAGAGGACATCACAACTTGAGAGGACAGCTCAAGTTGAGAGGACAGCTGAACTTGAGAGGACAGCTGAACTTGTGAGGACAGCTCAACTTAAGAGGGCAGCTCAAGTTGAGAGGACAGCTCAACTTGAGAGGACAGCTCAACTTGAGAGGACAGCTCAACTTGAGAGCACAGCACAAATTGCGAGGACAGCACAGCTTGCGAGGACAGCACAGCTTGCGAGGACAGCACACCTTGCGAGGACAGCACAGCTTGCGAGGACAGCTCAGCTTGAGAGGACAGCTCAACTTGAGAGGAAAGCTCCCCTGAGAGGACACCTCAACCAAAGAGGACAGCTCAACTTGAGAGGACAGTCCAACTGGAGAGGACAGCTCAACTTGAGAGGACAGCTCAACTTGAGAGCACAGCACAAATTGCGAGGACGGCACAGCTTGTGAGTACAGTTCAGCTTGCGAGGACAGCTCAGCTTGCGAGGACAGCTCAGCTTGCGGGGACAGCACAGCTTGCAAGGACAGCACAGTTTGCAGGGACAGCACAGCTTGCGGGGAAGCACAGCTTGCGGGGACAGCACAGCTTGCGGGGACAGCACAGCTTGCGGGGACAGCACAGATTGCGGGGACAGCACAGATTGTGGGGACAGCTCAACTTGAGAGGACAGCTCAACCTGAGAGGACAGCTCAACCTGAGAGGACAGCTCAACTAGAGAGGACAGCTCAACTTGACAGGACAGCTCAACTTGAGACGACAGCTCAACTTGAGAGGACAGCTCAACTTGAGAGGACAGCTCAACTTGAGAGGACAGCTCAACTAGAGAGGACAGCTCAACTTGAGAGGACAGCTCAACTTGAGAGGAGAGCTCAACTTGAGAGGACAGCTCAATTTGAGAGGACAGCTCAACTTGAGAGGACAGCTCAACTTGAGAGGGCAGCTCAACTTGAGAGGGCAGGTCAACTTGAGAATGCAGCTCAAATTGAGAGGGCAGCTCAACTTGAGAGGACAGCTCAACTTGAGAGGAAAGCTCACCTGAGAGGGTACCTCAACCTAAGAGGACAGCTCAACTTGAGAGGACAGTCCAACTTAAGAGGACAGCTCAACTTGAGAGGACAGCTCAACTTGAAGAGGACAACACAACTTGAGAGGACTGCACAACTTGCGTGGACAGCAAAGCTTGTGAGGACAGCAAAGCTTGCAAGGACAGCAAAGCTTGCGAGGACAGCACGGCTTGCGAGGACAGCTCAGCTTGCGAGGACAGCATAGGTTGCGAGGACAGCACAGCTTGCGAGATCAGCACAGCTTGCGAGGACAGCACATCTTGCGAGGACAGCACGGCCTGCAAGGACAGCACGGCTTGCGAGGACAGCATGGCTTGCGAGGACATCACATTTTGCGAGGACAGCACAGGTTGCGAGGACAGCACAGATTGCGAGGACAACACAGCATGTGAGGACGACACAGCATGCGAGTACATCACAGCTTGCGAGGACAGCGCAACTTGCGAGGACAGCTCAGCTTGCGAGGACAGCACAGCTTGTGGGGAGAGCACAGCTTGCAAGGACAGCACAGATTGCAGGGACAGCACAGCTTGCAGGGCAGCACAGCTTGTGGGGACAGCACAGCTTGCGGGGACAGCACACCTTGTGGGGACAGCACAGATTGCGAGGACAGCTGAACTTGAGAGGACAGCTCAACCTGAGAGGAAAGCTCAACATGAGAGAACAGCTCAACTAGAGAGGACGGCTCAACTTGACAGGACAGCTCAACTTGAGACGACAGCTCAACTTGAGAGGGCAGCACAATTTGAGAAGACAGCTCTACTTGAGAGGACAGCTCAACTTGAGAGGACAGCTCAACTAGAAAGGACAGCTCAACTTGAGAAGACAGCTCAACTTGAGAGGACAGCTCAACTTGAGAGGACAACTCAACTTCAGAGGACAGCTCAACTTGAGGGGACAGCTCAACTTGAGAGGGCAGCTCAACTTGAGAGGCCAGCTCAACTTGAGAGGACAGCTCAACTTGAGAGGAAAGCTCACCTGAGAGGACACCTCAACCTGAGAGGACAGCACAAATCGCGTGGACAGCAGAGCTTGCGAGGACAGCAAAGCTTCCGCTGACAGCAAAGCTTGCGAGGACAGCACGGCTTGCAAGGACAGCACAGCTTGCATGGACAGTACGGCATCCGAGGACCGTACAACTTGCGAGGACAGCTCGTCTTGGGAGGACAGCACGGCTTGCGAGGACAGCACGGCTTGCGAGGACAGCACAGCTTGTGAGGACAGCACACCTTGCGAGGACAGCACACCTTGCGAAGACAGCACAGCTTGCGAGGACAGCACACCTTGCGAGGACAGCACAGCTTGCGAGGACAGCACCGCTTGCAAGGACAGCACGGCCTGCAAGGACAGCACGGCTTGCGGGGACAGCACGGCTTGCGAGGACATCACATCTTGCGAGGACAGCACAGCTTGCGGGGACAGCGCAGCTTGCACGGACAGCACAGCTTGCGGGGACAGCACAGCTTGCGGGGCAGCACAGCTTGCGGGGACAGCACAGCTTGTGGGGACAGCACACCTAATGGGGACAGCACAGATTGCGAGGACAGCTCAACTTGAGAGGACAGCTCAACTTGAGAGGACAGCTCAACTTGAGAGGACAGGTCAACTTGGGAGCACAGCACAAATTGCGAGGACAGCACAGCTTGCGAGGACAGCACACCTTGCAAGGACAGCACAGCTTGCGAGGACAGCTCAGCTTGAGAGGACAGCTCAACTTGAGAGGAAAGCTCACCTGAGAGGACACCTCAACCAAAGAGGACAGCTCAACTTGAGAGGACAGTCCAACTGGAGAGGCCAGCTCAACTTGAGAGGACAGCTCAACTCTAGAGGACAACTCAACTTGCGAGGACAGCTCAACTTGTGTGGACAGCAAAGCTTGTGAGGAAAGCAAAGCTTGCGAGGACAGCGAAGCTTGCGAGGACAGCACGGCTTGCGAGGACAGCAGAGCTTGCGTGGACAGTACGGCGTCCGAGGACAGCACGGCTTGCGAGGACAGCAAGGCTTGGGAGGACAGGACGGCTTGCAAGGACAGCACGGCTTGCGAGGACAGCACAGCTTGCAAGGACAGCACACCTTGCTAGGACAGCACAGCTTGCGAGGACACCAAAGCTTGCGAGGACAGCACACCTTGTGAGGACAGCATGGCTTGCGAGGACAGCACAGCCTGCAAGGACAGCACGCCCTGCAAGGTCAGCATGGCTTGCGAGGACAGCACGGCTTGTGAGGACATCACATCCTGCGAGGACAGCACAGGTTGGGAGGACAGCACAGATTGCGAGGACAACACAGCATGCGAGGACAACACAGCATGCGAGGACGGCACAGGTTATGAGGACAGCGCAGCTTGCGAGGACAGCTCAGCTTGCGAGGACAGCTCAGCTTGTGGGGACAGCACAGCTTGCAAGGACAGCACAGTTTGCAGGGACAGCACAGCTTGCGGGGCAGCACAGCTTGCGGGGACAGCACAGCTTGCGGGGACAGCACAGATTGCGGGGACAGCACAGATTGTGGGGACAGCTCTACTTGAGAGGACAGCTCAACTTGAGAGGGCAGCTCAACTTGAGAGGCCAGCTCAACTTGAGAGGACAGCTCAACTTGAGAGGAAAGCTCACCTGAGAGGACACCTCAACCTGAGAGGACAGCACAAATCGCGTGGACAGCAAAGCTTGCGAGGACAGCAAAGCTTCCGCTGACAGCAAAGCTTGCGAGGACAGCACAGCTTGCATGGACAGTACGGCATCCGAGGACCGTACAACTTGTGAGGACAGCTCGTCTTGGGAGGACAGCACGGCTTGCGAGGACAGCACGGCTTGCGAGGACAGCACAGCTTGCGAGGACAGCACACCTTGCGAGGACAGCACACTTTGCGAAGGCAGCACAGCTTGCGAGGACAGCACACCTTGCGAGGACAGCACAGCTTGTGAGGACAGCACAGCTTGCAAGGACAGCACGGCCTGCAAGGACAGCACGGCTAGCGAGGACAGCACGGCTTGCGAGGACATCACATCTTGCGAGGACAGCACAGCTTGCGGGGACAGCGCAGCTTGCACGGACAGCAAAGCTTGCGGGGACAGCACAGCTTGCGGGGCAGCACAGCTTGCGGGGACAGCACAGCTTGTGGGGACAGCATACCTAATGGGGACAGCACAGATTGCGAGGACAGCTCAACTTGAGAGGACAGCTCAACTTGAAAGGACAGCTCAACTTGAGAGGACAGCTCAACTTGGGAGCACAGCACAAATTGCGAGGACAGCACAGCTTGCGAGGACAGCACACCTTGCAAGGACAGCACAGCTTGCGAGGACAGCTCAGCTTGAGAGGACAGCTCAACTTGAGAGGAAAGCTCACCTGAGAGGACACCTCAACCAAAGAGGACAGCTCAACTTGAGAGGACAGTCCAACTGGAGAGGCCAGCTCAACTTGAGAGGACAGCTCAACTTGAGAGGACAGCTCAACCTGAGAGGACAGCTCAACTAGAGAGGACATCTCAACTTGAGAGGGCAGCTCAACTTGAGAGGGCAGGTCAACTTGAGAATGCAGCTCAAATTGAGAGGGCAGCTCAACTTGAGAGGACAGCTCAACTTGAGAGGAAAGCTCACCTGAGAGGGTACCTCAACCTAAGAGGACAGCTCACCTTGAGAGGACAGTCCAACTTAAGAGGACAGCTCAACTTGAGAGGACAGCTCAACTTGAGAGGACAACACAACTTGCGAGGACTGCACAACTTGCGTGGACAGCAAAGCTTGTGAGGTCAGCAAAGCTTGCGAGGACAGCAAAGCTTGCGAGGACAGCTCGGCTTGCGAGGACAGCTCAGCTTGCGAGGACAGCATAGGTTGCGAGGACAGCACAGCTTGCGAGGTCAGCACAGCTTGCGAGGACAGCACAGTTTGAGAGGACAGCACGGCCTGCAAGGACAGCACGGCTTGCGAGGACAGCATGACTTGCGAGGACATCACATTTTGCGAGGACAGCATGACTTGCGAGGACATCACATTTTGCGAGGACAGCACAGGTTGCGAGGACAGCACAGATTGCGAGGACAACACAGCATGCGAGGACGCCACAGCATGCGAGGACGTCAAAGCTTGCGAGGACAGCGCAGCTTGCGAGGACAGCTCAGCTTGCGAGGACAGCACAGCTTGCGGGGATAGCACAGCTTGCAAGGTCAGCACAGCTTGCAGGGACTGCACAGCTTGCAGGGCAGCACGGCTTGCGGGGACAGCACAGCTTGCGGGGACAGCACACCTTGTCGGGACAGCACAGATTGCGAGGACAGCTCAACTTGAGACGACAGCTCAACCTGAGAGGAAAGCTCAACATGAGAGGACAGCTCAACTAGAGAGGACGGCTCAACTTGACAGGACAGCTCAACTTGAGACGACAGCTCAACTTGAGAGGACAGCTCAATTTGAGAAGACAGCTCAACTTGAGAGGAGAGCTCAACTTGAGAGGACAGCTCAACTAGAGAGGACAGCTCAACTTGAGAGGACAGCTCAACTTGAGAGGACAGCTCAATTTGAGAGGACAGCTCAACTTAATTCAGCTCAACTTGGGGGGGCAGCTCAACTTGAGAGGGCAGCTCAACTTGAGAGGCCAGCTCAACTTGAGAATACAGCTCAACTTGAGAGGAAAGCTCACCTGAGAGGACACCTCAACCTGAGAGGACAGCTCAACTTGAGAGGACAGTCCAACTGGAGAGGACAGCTCAACTTAAGAGGACAGCTCAACTTAAGAGGACAGCTCAACTTCAGAGGACAACACAACTTGCGAGGACAGCACAACTTGCGTGGACAGCAAAGCTTGCGAGGACAGCAAAGCTTGCGAGGACAGCAAAGCTTGCGAGAAGAGCACGGCTTGCGGGGACAGCACAGGTTGCATGGACAGTACGGCATCCGAGGACAGCACAACTTGCGAGGACAGCTCGGCTTGGGAGGACAGGACAGCTTGCGAGGACAGCACGGCTTGCGAGGGCAGCACAGCTTGCGAGGACAGCACACCTTGCAAGGACAGCACACCTTGCGAAGACAGCACAGCTTGCGAGGACAGCACACCTTGCGAGGATAGCACAGCTTGCGAGGACAGCGCAGCTTGCAAGGACAGCACAGCCTGCAATGACAGCACAGCTTGCGAGGACAGCACGGCTTGCGAGGACATCACATCTTGCGAGGACAGCACAGCTTGCGGGGACAGTGCAGCTTGCACGGACAGCACAGTTTGCAGGGACAGCACAGCTTGCGGGGCAGCACAGCTTGCGGGGACAGCACAGCTTGCGGGGACAGCACAGCTTGCGGGGACAGCACACCTTATGAGGACAGCACAGATTGCGAGGACAGCTCAACTTGAGAGGACAGCTCAACCTGAGAGGACAGCTCAACTAGAGAGCACAGCTCAACTTGACAGGACAGCTCAACTTGAGCGACAGCTCAACTTGAGGGAACAGCTCAACTTGAGAGGACAGGTCAACTTGAGAGGACAGCTGAACTTGTGAGGACAGCTCAACTAAAGAGGACAGCTCAACTTGAGAGGACAGCTCAACTTGAGAGGACAGCTCAAGTTGAGAGGACAGCTCAACTTGAGAGGGCAGCTCAACTTGAGAGGGCAGCTCAACTTGAAAGGGCAGCTGAACCTGAGAGGACAGCTCAACTTGAGAGGAAAGCTCACCTGGTAGGACACCTCAACCTGAGAGGACAGCTCAACTTGAGAGGACAGACCAACTGAAGAGGACAGCTGAACTTGAGAGGACAGCTCAACTTCAGAGGACAACACAACTTGCGAGGACAGCACAACTTGCGTGGACAGCAAAGCTTGCGAGGACAGCATGGCTTGCGAAGACAGCACAGCTTGCGTGGACAGTATGGCATCCGAGGACAGCACAGCTTGCAAGGACAGCACGGCGTGGGAGGACAGCACGGCTTGTGAGGGCGGCACGGCTTGCAAGGACAGCACAGCTTGCGAGGACAGCACACCTTTCGAGGACAGCACGGCTTGCGAGGACAGCACAGCTTGCGTGGACAGTACGGTGTCCGAGGACAGCAACGGCTTGCGAGGACAGCACGGCTTGTGAGGACAGCACGGCTTGTGAGGAAAGCTCAACTTGAGAGGACAGCTCAACTTGAGAGGACAGCTCAACTTGAGAGGACAGCTCATCTAGAGAGGACAGCTCATCTAGAGAGGACAGCTCATCTGGAGAGGACAGCTCAACTTCAGAGGAAGCTCAACTTGAAGGAGAGCTCAACTTGAGAGGACATCTCAACTTGAGAGGACAGCTCAACTTGAGAGGAAAGCTCACCTGGTAGGACACCTCAACCTGAGAGGACAGCTCAACTTGAGAGGACAGACCAACTGAGGTGGACAGCTGAACTTGAGAGGACAGCTCAACTTGAGAGGACAACACAACTTGCGAGGACAGCACAACTTGCGTGGACAGCAAAGCTTGCGAGGACAGCATGGCTTGCGAAGACAGCACAGCTTGCGTGGACAGTATGGCGTCCGAGGACAGCACAGCTTGCAAGGACAGCACGGCTTGGGAGGACAGCACGGCTTGTGAGGGCGGCACGGCTTGCAAGGACAGCACAGCTTGCGAGGACAGCACACCTTTCGAGGACAGCACAGCTTGCGAGGACATCACAGCTTGCGTGGACAGTACGGTGTCCGAGGACAGCAACGGCTTGCGAGGACAGCACGGCTTGTGAGGACAGCACGGCTTGTGAGGAAAGCTCAACTTGAGAGGACAGCTCAACTTGAGAGGGCAGCTCAACTTGAGAGGACAGCTCATCTAGAGAGGACAGCTCATCTAGAGAGGACAGCTCATCTGGAGAGGACAGCTCAACTTCAGAGGAAGCTCAACTTGAAGGAGAGCTCAACTTGAGAGGACATCTCAACTTGAGAGGACAGCTCAACTTGAGGGGACAGCTCAACTTGAGGTGACAACTCAACTTCAGAGGACAGCCCAAGTTGAGAGGACAGCTCAACTAGAGAGGACAGCTCAACTAGAGAGGACATCACAACTTGAGAGGACAGCTCAAGTTGAGAGGGCAGCTGAACTTGAGAGGACAGCTCAACTTGTGAGGACAGCTCAACTTGAGAGGTCAGCTCAACTTGAGAGGACAGCTCAACTTGAGAGGACAGCTCAACTTGAGAGGACAGCTCAACTTGAGAGGATAGCTCAACTAGAGAGGACAACACAACTTGAGCGGACAGCTCAACTTGAGAGGACAGTACAAGTTGCGAGGACAGCACAACTTGGGAGGACAGCACAGCTTAACTTAAGAGGACAGCACAACTTGAGAGGATAGCTCAACTAGAGAGGACAACACAACTTGAGAGAACAGCTCAACTCGAGAGGACAGCTCAACTTGAGAGGACAGCTCAACTTGAGAGGACAGCACAACTTGCGAGGACAGCACAACTTGGGAGGACAGCACAGCTTGGGAGGACAGCACAGCTTGAGAAAATAGCTCAACTTGAGAGGACAGCTCAACTTGAGAGGACAGCACTACTTGAGAGGACAGCACAACTTGCGAGGATAGCAAAGCTTGCGAGGACAGCACAGCTTGTGAGGACAGCATTTCTTGCGAGGACAGTACGGCTTGCGAGGACGGCACGGCTTGCGAGGACAGCACGGCTTGTAAGGACAGCACAGGTTGTGAGGACAGCACAGCTTGCGAGGACAGCACAGCTTGCGAGGACATCATAGCTTGTGAGGACAGCACAGCTTGCGAGGACAGCACAGCTTTCGAGGAGAGCACAGTTTGCGAGGACAGCTCAACTTGAGAGGACAGCTCAACTTGAGAGGACTGCTCAACTGGAGAGGACAGCTCAACTGGAGAGGACAGCTCAACTTGAGAGAATAGCTCAACTAGAGAAGACAGCTCAAGAGGACAGCACAACTTGAGAGTACAGCACAACTTGCAAGGGTAGTAGACCTTGTGATTAACCTTGTAATGCCATAACTATTGTACATTCAGTAACTGTTTCATTTGCAGCAACCTTTCTGCATACAGTGACACTTGCATGTACAGATATACTGATATGAATAGGAAGAATTTCACTTTCAGCAGTTTTCGCTAATAGAACATGAATAGTGTGTGCTGCAACTCTTGCATGTACAGTATCCCAAATGTGCAGAGTAAGTTTTGCGTAAGCAGTCACTCCTCCATGCAAGGTATCTCTTGCAAGTTCAGTAACAGATGCTTTTGCAGCGGAGATGTGTGTATTAACCAGAGAACTTGAATAGACTGCTTTGCATGCTGTAATGCAGAAAAAAAGAGATGGGGAGGAGAAAAAGCAGTATGTAGAAAGAAGGGAGGGAGGGAGTGTATGAGGAAAGTATATTTGAGAGAGTTGAAGAGGATAGTAATATGGGGAAGGATGAGAGGAGGAGAAGGAAGCCATGGTGAGAAGAGGGAGGATGTATTGGGCAAAGAGGAAACGATGGAGAGAAATAAGGAAGGATCGAAAGTAACAGGTAATATAAGTGTAAAGTGAATGGAGGAGGATAGAGAAAATTATATATAAATATATATCAATATATATATACATAGTGTGTAGATGGTATGTTTACTACAATTAAGAACACACGAAAACCTTGCACAGGCAGTGAAGTGGAGACTCAAAAGGTGAAAACAAGCACTAAGTCTGAGGTGAGGCAAGAAGGAAGAACTTCCACTACAGTAGGCGCTACTGAATAATAAAGTGGGGAAACCAAAGTGTAGAATGGTAGTCGAGCCACATGGTGGCTAGAATAAAAGATACTCGTCGGTGTGGTGTCTAATATCAGTCATGCTGTCTGTCAAGACAACAACAGGAATGTACAGATGAAACAGGTGCATCGAAATTCCTGACGACTGGAGCATTACAATAATCAGTACCATAAGCTGTGCTGTGTGGCGCCAATTAACAAGTTGTCAGACGAGAATCGAAGGCAAGATATCCACGTTAATACAGTAGATGAGAGACAGACTTATCAGAACTGCTAGACATGCCTAATGCCGCATAAATGAACGCTGCCACTTGTGCCGCCCATGCACATAACGTAGTGTTAAAGATGAAGTGCCTGCCGAAAACGCGGAGGGATTTCTATAGACCGTAACAATAAAAAAAAGGAAAGTGTGAAGAGCGTGGGACACAGGGCAGCCGACACATTGTACTCCAAGGACGGAATGCGTCGGAGAGCGCGGTCCAGTATTCCGATAGGGGGTGTGGTGGGGGAGGGGGTTAAGGGGTACAAAATGCGGCCCGTCATTCGTCGGAATTCGCAGCTCGCGGCCGATATCCCGTGGTGTTATTCCAGGGATGAACATAGCCTCTCATAGTCGCCCGGAGGCGACATAAAATTTTGACTGTTCAGACTCAGCACTTTCATATCGACATGGCGAAAATCCATGTTCAGCTATTGGCTTTCAGGCTGCACTTCCTGAGTTAGCAGGCTTCAATGTAATATTGTTGCAACCCCAGCTTCCCGACTGAGAAAGCAAAACAGAAATTTACAGAACACACACACACACACACACACACAAATCGTCGCCATTGGGCTGCATTAAAATAATTGGAGTATTACATAATAATTAAACCACAAGCAGTGCTGTGTTACAGCAGTGAAAGGGTGTCCAGAAGGAAATCCAGGGGAAAAAAATCCGCTGTAATACACGCAATCAGAGGCGGGTGTGTCACGCCTGGTAATACAATTAACGGCGACTATGTTAATTGCTGCTTGGTAGCTGGTGTGTGTGATGGCTTGGCAGCGCACGAACTGCTTCCTTACTTGCTTCCCAACTTAACAAGCGATGTCGCAAGCAAGTTATTTCAACAGGCGCATTTGTATCGCCTGTGTGGTTTTTTGGGCGGGGGGGGTGGGGGTGAGTGGGGTGCGCGGCCTGTTGGCTTCGCAGCACGCATTGTGTCCCCCTCCCAGCTGCCCGACTTAGCAAGCGACTTTGCAATGCGACTCCACTGCGCTCCGCTTGGTACGCGTCCCGTTATAAGGCGGACCCTCCGAACAAGTGACAGCGAGAGACACGCGTACATTGAACGGGGCGAATATCGGCGGGCGGAATATCTTCTGCGTCAAAGCCGCCTACATCACTTCACTTACGGCGTGAATCTCTGAAACCGCCAAGCGACTACCGTTCTCAGTACGTGATATCAATTTCAACTAGATACGACCTCACTGTCCCAGGCAAAAACGCACTCAAAGACGTAAATACAAACCGAAGAGAAAAACGGATTACACAAACGCACGCAAAAGCTACGTTTTCGTCTTATGTAGTTACAAATTAAACACTTTCCCTTACTCTCCTTTCATTCTACTGTGGAAACTAGTCTTTTTTTACGTCGCCACACGGTCCTATATCAAAGCAAACTACGCTTACTGGGCCAGGCGGCGCGGCGCGTCTCTGCTCTTCGTGTTTCAAAACACGCTGCATAAACGTCCGTAACTCCTCGATGCCTTCACTTACAATTTTAAAACTTTGACACCGCCAAGCGACTACCGTTCTCAGTACGTGATATCAATTTCAACTAGATACGACCTCACCGTCCCAGGCAAAAACGCACTCAAAGACGTAAATACAAACCGAAGAGAAAAACGGATTACACAAACGCACGCAAAAGCTACGTTCTCGTCTTATGTAGTTACAAATTAAACACTTTCCGTTACTCTCCATTCATTCCACTGTGGAAACTAGTCTTTTTTTACGTCGCCACACGGTCCTATATCAAAGCAAACTACGCTTACTGGGCCAGGCGGCGCGGCGCGTCTCTGCTCTTCGTGTTTCAAAACACGCTGCATAAACGTCCGTAACTCCTCGATGCCTTCACTTACAATTTTAAAACTTTGACACCGCCAAGCGACTACCGTTCTCAGTACGTGATATCAATTTCAACTAGATACGACCTCACCGTCCCAGGCAAAAACGCACTCAAAGACGTAAATACAAACCGAAGTGAAAAACGGATTACACAAACGCACGCAAAAGCTACGTTCTCGTCTTATGTAGTTACAAATTAAACACTTTCCGTTACTCTCCATTCATTCCACTGTGGAAACTAGTCTTTTTTTACGTCGCCACACGGTCCTATATCAAAGCAAACTACGCTTACTGGGCCAGGCGGCGCGGCGCGTCTCTGCTCTTCGTGTTTCAAAACACGCTGCATAAACGTCCGTAACTCCTCGATGCCTTCACTTACAATTTTAAAACTTTGACACCGCCAAGCGACTACCGTTCTCAGTACGTGATATCAATTTCAACTAGATACGACCTCACCGTCCCAGGCAAAAACGCACTCAAAGACGTAAACACAAACCGAAAAGAAATACGGATTACACAAACGCACGCAAAAGCTACGTCTTCGTCTTATGTAGTTACAAATTAAACACTTTCCGTTACTCTCCTTTCATTCCACTGTGGAAACTAGTCTTCTTTTACGTCGCCACACGGTCCTATATCAAAGCAAACTACGCTTACTGGGCCAGGCGGCGCGGCGCGTCTCTGCTCTTCGTGTTTCAAAACACGCTGCAGAAACGTCCGTAGCTCCTCGATGCCTTCACTTACAATTTTAAAACTTTGACACCGCCAAGCGACTACCGTTCTCAGTACGTGATACCAATTTCAACTAGATACGACCTCACTGTCCCAGGCAAAAACGCACTCAAAGGCGTAAATACAAACCGAAAAGAAGTACGGATTACACAAACTCACGCAAAAGCTACGTCTTCGTCTTATGTAGTTACAAATTAAACACTTTCCGTTACCCTCCTTTCATTCCACTGTGGAAACTAGTCTTCTTTTACGTCGCCACACGGTCCTATATCAAAGCAAACTACGCTACTGGGCCAGGCGGCGCGGCGCGTCTCTGCTCTTCGTGTTTCAAAACACGCTGCAGAAACGTCCGTAGCTCCTCGATGCCTTCACTTACAATTTTAAAACTTTGACACCGCCAAGCGACTACCGTTCTCAGTACGTGATATCAATTTCAACTAGATACGACCTCACCGTCCCAGGCAAAAACGCACTCAAAGACGTAAACACAAACCGAAAAGAAATACGGATTACACAAACGCACGCAAAAGCTACGTCTTCGTCTTATGTAGTTACAAATTAAACACTTTCCGTTACTCTCCTTTCATTCCACTGTGGAAACTAGTCTTCTTTTACGTCGCCACACGGTCCTATATCAAAGCAAACTACGCTTACTGGGCCAGGCGGCGCGGCGCGTCTCTGCTCTTCGTGTTTCAAAACACGCTGCAGAAACGTCCGTAGCTCCTCGATGCCTTCACTTACAATTTTAAAACTTTGACACCGCCAAGCGACTACCGTTCTCAGTACGTGATACCAATTTCAACTAGATACGACCTCACTGTCCCAGGCAAAAACGCACTCAAAGGCGTAAATACAAACCGAAAAGAAGTACGGATTACACAAACGCACGCAAAAGCTACGTCTTCGTCTTATGTAGTTACAAATTAAACACTTTCCGTTACTCTCCTTTCATTCCACTGTGGAAACTAGTCTTCTTTTACGTCGCCACACGGTCCTATATCAAAGCAAACTACGCTTACTGGGCCAGGCGGCGCGGCGCGTCTCTGCTCTTCGTGTTTCAAAATGTGCGGAGTGCGAAACAGCAGAGTCGAGATGCGTTACAGTGGTACAACTGGCCAGCGACCAGGAGTGTGACTCACACGTGGGAACGGACACGCGTCTCGCAACTGGAGGGATACGCGAGATCCCGCCGCCAGCAGACATGCGTCTTGTGGGGATTCACTCTCATTTCGGTGATGAACACCTGCATCTAAATTTTTCTCCCGTTTTCGCTTATTTCACAAAACCGCCATTACTCGCGGGACAGTTAAAACTGCCAACATTCCGCGGTGCTGGCAGCAACAATTGGTCTCTGACGCAGCGACAAAGCTCTGTCGGCTGCAGGAGACGGAAAATTAACAGAAAAATAAATGCAGCTTCTACATTACTACTGTATGTATTTGTGACTGACGTCTAAATGTGCTGACAATCAGTACAGAGTAATTATGCAGATCTGATGCTGGTTTCGTGATTTTGTGTGTCGCGTGCTGGCTTTCCAGTGACGCGATGCAATATGGGCGGACGACCGGGGTGGGAGTCATTCAGTGTAGCGTACGTTAAAAGTGAACAATTTAAGCTGTGCTGGTTGAGCAGGGTTTCGCCATCCAGCATCGTTATACAGGGTCCGGAGAAACGATTTGACCAAAGGTGTAGGGCAGAAAGACAGTCTGAAACTTAGTAGTTTGAGTACAACAACTCGGGGTCGAAAATTCGTATTTTGGGAGCTACAGGAACGTAATTACAATCTGACATGTGGACGTCTTTACTCAAAATGAAAGATAATTCACACAAAATGTAAGTGTAATCACAGTCTATGGACTAACCACTCTCAGGACGATAACAAGAAAAACTCAAAGCATCACATACACCTGTGTAATACTTAGCCGACGTTCTAGACAACATCTCTTTAGAAATAAAGACAATCACATGTGCATGTTTTATATTTCAACATGTCTTCAAGAGGACAAAGTAAAGGAAACGTGATCCACCACTTACTTAGCGTTAAGTATGTCGCAGCAAATGTTCAAACTGTCCACCGTTTTCATGCTGGCATAGCGCTGTAAATATTCGACAGCCATTTCTAGTGCCTATACTCGGATTGGTTTTTTTAATGCTGTCTTTCTGCCCTACACTTTGGGTCAGACTGTTTTCTCACACACTGTATATGTGAGACAAGACATGGCAGAGTGATGGTCAACTTCTCTGGAGTCCATAGAAAGTGCTGGAAAAGGCAAAATGACGGAATGCGCTGGTACCGATACATAACCTTAAAATTTAATAGAAAAAATGCGATACGTTTAACCATGTAGCTGGAATGTAAGATGTAAAGTACGCTTCTTGATCACAAAAAGTCCTCAACTGAAGCGGTGAATGTATAAATGTCGTGGCAATAGCCTCCGTGACGTTACTATGGAGCAACATATGAGCCCCTGCAGCATCGGTATTCATGAAACGAGGGACAGTGCACCGGTGGACGGTTCCCAAAGCACTGAAAATAAAACACGATTTTTAACTGTGTTGTTCCCATTGCTCCTATCATCGTAAGTAAAGTATTTTTACAGCTTCTGTGACGTGGAAGTGATGACAGAGACCGATGAATACCGTCATATCAACTCCCCCCACACGTTAACCTATGGAACCAAGTAGCCCTCATTTCTTCTTCCGATCAGAGACAAACCACATTCAATTTATTTACGTTTTTGACTGTACTCAAACGTGGTGAATTTTGCCTCTGGTCTTCCGTCAAGGTATCTGACACCTGCTGCGATTTTCCATGTTTGTATTCGGCAGTTAAGATGAACGGTACGACAGAGACGACGACTACACGAGAAACAACATTCAGGTGAGGAAAATTTGAGAAACCATTTTTCTCTAATGATAAGGTTGCATGTTAAACATTAATCGGCTTCGATAGGATGAACAAACGTCGATGTCCAGAGCTTCATAATTTTTACACACATCTGTCTGCAATGGGGCTGCCCTTGACGAAGGGAACTTGTCATTGTGTGTAATATGAAGAGGAAACATTAACAGGTAGTGGAGAGTACGGAATCCTGGCGGACGCCAGTGGAGTCGTGATATGGGGGAAGGTGAGGAGCAGATTGCACGTAAAGGGATGTCCAAAAGCCTCGTGCTCGGCCACTGAAGCGTACGTAGCTGATTTATTAAACGATCAGGATTACGCTCGTTGCGGAAAGAAGCGCGAGATGGGCACTGCTGCAAACACATTTCACCAGAAAGCGTTTGGCGTTTACGCACGGCGGCAAAACTTCTCAAAGACTGAGGACCCATTCAGACCGCTGTGCACCGAGTCAGGGGGTGTCTTGCCTCCGGCCACTGTTTGCCGCAGCCCTCGCCACTGAGCGAGAGGCTGGCTGTGGCTGTTGGCACATTTCCAGGATCCATATCGCAGTGTTTGCGTGATAAGACAGAACTGCTATTGGCAGATCGGTCTGCAAATACTGCCCTACGTACTATGTAGTAGCACTCCTACTATTTTACGGTATATTGATGATTTTTACTTATCGACCGTCTGACAGCAACTGAATAAAACACAATTTTAGTGCCTTACGCGTTTCGCCTTTATTATCTGCAAGACATCATCAGTGGCAGGTTGCGTGGACGATTTCTTACATATTACGCTCCTGTTGCATTTTCGGTGTTCTTCTTCTTACGAATGCGAATTTGCGGTTTTTTTCCCACATTCCACAGCACTATGAACTGAACGCTTGTTTCAATGCAATGTTTTGGCTTCTGTTGCCGACTGTCAGACGGTCCATAAGTAAAAATTATCAATATACCGTAATATTACACGCAACTGAGGAAGACAGGACTACAAAAGTTGAAGATGTCTACTATTTGACGTTCACAGAAACGGACTGGGTACCAGATACGCTTCCTAATGTGAGTATATTACGGAGAAATCGAAGATTCGAATACTGGAGAACGATTCTATCATCGCAAATGTCCCGCAGACGTGTCTGTCCCATATTGCGCAATGACTTCGAGAGAGTATCTAGGTATGCAAATGGCACCGATGTGTGGTACAGCTTTGCGACGCCGTCTGTTGAAACACGACGAATGGCACGTTTAACGAGAGGGTATAAATAATGACAACTTTTATTTTCGTGGTTTTTCGAAAAACATTGCGGAATTGTTTTAATATATACCAAGAATGTGAAACAGACTACGTTAGAATTACATAAGGAGTATAAGGTTTGCGCTTGTAGCCCGATCGGCCAGACATCCGCCATTTGCACGCTTTCAAAGAGGGTTAACACATACACTAGAAAAAAAAAGTGTCGTTCTAAACGGAAACAATCACCTCTTCAGAAAATCATGCATCTGGGAAAACATGTCAAGCAGTCAGACCTTACAACACAAGTAAGGCCTGAGTAAATACATGTAAGCGACAGAGTTGCAAACGGTTACGTACACACCACTGAGATGTTTCTGGAGTGTACTGAAGCCAGAGACAAACAAAAAGTATGCTCTTGAAATTCCTTAACTTTCTAAAAGGACGGAACTTTTCGAGTGCCAAATGTATTTTCTTAGCTTGGCCAATAACAAACCAAACTGTGTCGGTTCCAGAATACGTAATGTCATATGCAGCTTTCCAGGTAAGCAAATTCGGCTCTGGTTTTACGGTGGTGAGTTTCCTCCTCTGCTAATGGTGCAATTTGCTTGCCCACGGCCAAAAACACACGTGATAACAGAGAGGGTATTACGAAACCTGAATATGCTTTGGACGATAATGCGATAAAACAGTTAGCAATAAATGTAAATATTCGCTGTAGTATTTTAGGTAAAATTAGTTGCGTTATTTATATTGAGGTAAAGCCAAGGTACATCAGTTCCGTGGAAAGGCAGGCCGCAAGAGATGGGAACGTAGAGCAGAAACTTGCACCGGCACCGCGGCTACCGTCTTTCCTTTAGAGGCAGCAGAGGATTTCCCCGACTCGGTTGCGATTCGAGCATGGGGGGGAACCAGCGCCGCAGACATCGACGCCTTCTTTGGCAGCACGGTTGCAGCCGGCTGGTGCAGAGAGAGGCGATGGAGAGATTCGTCCGAATCTTGATTTCTTATTCACATCTAACGCGCCAAACACGCCGAAAGCATTTGTGTCCAGAATGCCGCTGCGACACACTCCGTTCGCAGTTGTAACGAAATTTTCGGCGCAGTACTGCTTTCGCGACATTTCAAAAATTCACCTCTTTGTAACTGTTCGTTTATGTACTGCTGAAGAAACGAAAACCTCCGAACTAATTACGATGATGAGTCCACGAAACATTTAGCTTTGGAAAGAGAACGATTATGGAAATTATTGTCGATTACATCAGTTCGTATCATTTCCTGGTGACGATTACGATAGATTGTTACTGTCCACGTCTGCATACGAGTTTTAGCCGCTGTTTCAGAGCAATAAATCATTGGCTCTCCGTGTGAACGAATCGCTGCTCGGCACTCACATTATATATGTGAATGCCAACAAGATAAGTAAGAAGGAAGAAGACGCTGAATCTTTATAGCTCGTCCATTACTATTGCGAAAATATTGAAATGCTTTCAACTGCGAACAGAGTGTGTAATATAGCACACAATAGTTTGCTGTAGGGAGGTGGAAGTGTTTTGCAAGCATGACGCCACAAGTGATTACTGGAAGTGAGTACCATTTTTCATTGAAGAATACGATGCGTAATTTCGATTGGACAGAACGATAACCTTTGCGAGTTTATCTCTGAAGGGCCTAACTCTAAATGTGGGTTTATATAGATTAAATACAGTCATGTGGGTTCCATTGACGTTATTTATCGCTTAAAGGTTTACTCGCTTATAACTTCCATAAATGTAAAGTTCGACTGACGCTTGTGCACTTACTATCCATTTTCCGTTTTCATTTTCTCCATAAAACCGCCATTATGCGCGCGAAAGTTAAACTGCCGACATTGTGGAGCGCCAGCAGCAACAGTCAGTCGCTGAGACAGCGACAATGCTGTGTGGGCCGCGGGAGACGGAGAATTAACGGAAAAATAAACCCAGCCTCCGTCTTTCTACGATCTGCACACGCGATTAAAAATGCCCAACGTCATTACCGTGTCATTATGCGAATGCGACGCTGGTTTTACGATTTTGTGTAACCCGTGCTGGCGTTCGGGTTGCGTCCCTTTTGGTAGTCAGTGACGTGTGTGAAAAAATGCAAACGTAAGCAGTGGCGGTTGGGCGGGGTTTTGACATCCTGCACCGTTACACATTATCAGACATGACACGACAAGGGTGCTGACCGCAGTCTCAATTTTCGATAAAATTAAAGTGCTTAAAACCATAAAATGATGGAATGCTGTGGTATTTTTTCTCGCTTCAAAATACAGTACGAAATCCGGCATCGGTGACCACGTTTCGGGAATCGATGTGATAGCGTTTACATGTCGGACCAGCAGCGGTAGTGGCAGATTCGGTTTATGAAAAGCACATTCGGTAGCCGTCTCTAGCACCGTTAACTAACGTTTTATATTTTGTTTGACACAATGAAAGCGATCATTAACATACAGTTTCTTTTTCGAAGCGGAAACACAGAGAAACAAAGATTTTATTTTTACGCCTAACATTTCTCCTTCGTTCGACATTTATAATTTTCTGCAACAAGATATCAGAATTTCCGTGGCCATTACTATGTACAAGTTCCTTGATCGTTGAGTGACACAATGCCGCCCGTAAACATAATCTTTTTCACGCTGTTTATTCCTTTCCAACTTCTTATTCGGTATATCAAAGCTAAACACGGCAAGTCGCATGCTGCCATCTGTCGGCCATCGACTACACTGCGTCCTCTGTAACTCCTTTCGCAGTTGACTTATTCTGCAACACGGGGCGCCATCAGAACGTGTCTTTCGATACCGCTGGTTGGGGTGCGATTCACGCAATTTCAAGAAATAAAAACAGAACATCTGTAGATCGAAATCTCTTCTGGGCAACGAGGGAAGGCTGTAGCGTGGTAGCATATTAAAACATAAAATAAGTTTATATTTTCTATGTCCTATGAGGTTTTTTTTCCGTCACGTTGCAACACTAACAGGAACATCTTTTCTTTTTTCGTGAGAGGAAAAAAATTGATTTCAATGTCAGGTGCAAGTATATTCCCTGCGAAGCGTACTTTTCAACTACTTAATATAATACGTGGCCTTAATTTCTCTTTAGTTCTTCAGTGACAGCGCACAATTCGTGGCATGCAGAACAAGAGACATAAGCAGTTAGGTGCGGCGCTGGAAGATACATCATGTGAATGGAGAAAGAGCTGAAGTAACAACCGGCGGCAGTCTTCAGAGAAAGCGGTCGCGAATCAGGTGTCGAGTGCGACGGACTACCTGGCGCATCTTGAAACGGAAAATCTGAACATGAACAGTAGCGGGAGGCAAAGGCCGGGCAAGTGCTGGTAGATAGGAAGAGTATCCAGCAATCTGTGGGCGGCGATATGGCACCGTGTGACAGATTACAATCGGCGTAACTGGTCAGTGAGTGGGACAGGATACTGGAATGCATATGACAACTGGCGGCAGACGCAGCATTATGCTGTGCTCACAGTTTTGGACATTAGTTCGCTGGCTCGAGTAGGGAGAGACTCCAATGTTTCTCTTAACCAGCTACACGGATTGACATGTGTCTTTTTCGTGGAAGATCGGAATTTGCATATGAATTATAAAGATATGTTATGCGCCTAATACTACTAAATATGTACCCGGTAATAGTGGGGCACCTTTGAAATGTACAAGCAAAAATGATTGACGTTCACTGAGTGTAGAATGAGGAAAGTCGGCAACAAGGGTGAGAAAGTATCGAAACGCTCGATAAAGATAAATAAATGATTGGATGCAGCGAGACACGTCGCGCGCGCTCTACGGAGGCAGGGGAGCGGCGTGGCGCCTCAGCCGCTGTGGCCGCCATTAAGACTCGGGGAACGACTCAGCTGCCACTGCAGCCCTATGATGGCGGACATCTGTAGCCGAGTCTTAGTATTTTGTTCCTGTTTATCACGGTTGCTCAAAAAACTGAAACATTTATTCACACTAAGCAGTATGTTATTGGGCTCGCCCTGTTACTAAATGTTCAGTTTATAAAGAAAAATATAAATGACACGAAGGGCATTTCTGCTCTGGCTGGAGCAATTGTCTCCTCCACGGTTGCATGATAGACGTAACACTTGTATCACGTGTGAGCATTTTGCTCATTCTTTACCTATGAAAAATACGGGACTAGTAAAATTAATAGTAAACTTCGTCATGAATTACAGGCTCAGTTGTGCGTAGTTCGTAGGAACGTGGCAGGGACGATATGTTCAGTGAGTTTGTCTGTGGTGGACGCAACATAAAACCTGGGTTTCTGTAATTGCTGCTAACTCAATCGCATCACGAACATTATCGTTCAAAATTGTCATCGCATTAAATTAACAGAAACGCACTGTTTGACTGCCAGTTGCCGCTTTCGTAACTCCTTCCTGTTTTCATTCATTTAACAGCATCCCAGTTACTCCGGAGAAACCCTGAATCTAACTGCCATCATTCCGTGGCGCCAACAGCAACAATCGACCGCGGATGCAGCGACAGAGCTCTGTGGTCTGCAGGAGACGCAGAATTAAAGCAAAGACGAACTCGGCTTCTGCACACTACGACCTGCGTTTGCGATTAATCTCTGAGTGTGCTTGCAATAAGTACGGTGTCACCGTGCGAATCTGGTGCTGGTTTGGTGATTTTGAGGATCGCGTGCTGGCTTTCCAGTGGCGTGGCGGAATATAGGCGGTCAACCTGGCTGGGTGTCATTCAGTGAGATACGTGCAGCGTCTGTAAAAAGTGAATAATTTAAGTGGTGCTGGCTGAGCGACGTTTGCCATCCAGGAATGTTGTACAGGGTGCGGAAAAACAATTTGACCAAAAGTGCAGGGCGGAAAGACAGTACGAATCGTAGGAATTTGAGTGCCGCAAGTGAGAGCCGCAAATGCGTAATTTCGGCTACAGGAGTGTAATTAAAATCTGACATGGGGACCTCTTTACCCAAAATGAAAGGCAATTTATAGAAAATGTACGGGTGAACACAGTCTTTGGACTAACCAGTCTTCAGGATGAGAACAAGAAAACTTTAAAACATGACACACACGTTCATCATACTTAGGCGACGTACCACACAATATTTCCTTAGAAATGAAGACAATCGCATGTCCATATTTAATACTTGAAGATGTCTTAAAAAGATCAAAGTAAATGAAAAATGAGTCACCACTTAATTAAGTAAGCAAGTGACATAATAATAGTCGAACTGTCACGACTCCATGGAAAGTGCTGGAAACGACAAAATGACGGAACGCGTTGGTAGCGATATACAACTATAAAATTTAGTGGACGGCAAGTACGTGAAAGAAGATGCGAAACGTTTCAGCAAGTAGTAAATGTATAAATGTGGTGAGAAAAGCGTCTGGCACATTATTATGGGGCAACATATTATGAGCCCCTACAGCGTCGGTATTAATGGAACGAGAGAGACAATGCACCATTGGTCAGTTCCCTATGGACTGAAAATGAAACACAACTTTTAATGGCGTTGGTCGCATTGCTCCTATCATAGAGACGAATTAATTTTATAGTTTCTGTGATGTGGAAGTGATGACTCAGAGACCGATGAATAGCGTGATATCAAGTGCTCTCCGTATCTCGATATATACCTGCGACACAGTAACCCACGAGACCGAGTTGCCCTGATTTGTTCTCCTGGCAGAGGCGAACTATATTCTATTTACGGTTTTCACTGTACTGAAATGTCGTGAAATTTGCCTCAGGTCCTCCATGTAGGTATCTGACACCTGCAGCAAGTTTCCATGTTTGCACTGAGCAGTCGCGATGAACGGTACGAAAGAGACGACGACTACACGGGAAACAACATTCAGGGGAGGAAAATTTCGGAAACAGTTTTAATCATGTGGTTACACGTTAAACAGTAATCGACTTTGCTAGAGTGAGCAAACGTCGATGTCCCGGGCTTCTTAATTATTACACGCGTGGTCTCTGCAATGCAGATGTCCTTCACGAAGCAGACTTATCAGTCTTTGCATAATGCGCGGTGGAGACATTAACAAGTAGTGGAGAGTACGGCTTCCTGGCAGAGATGTGGTGGAGGGTGAAGAGGAGATTGGAAGTAGAGCAACGTTCAAAAGTCACGTGCTCGGCCATTGAAGCGTTCGCAGGTGGTTTCTCGAGCGATCAGGATTACGCTCGTTGTGGAAAGAAGTGCGAGATGGACACTGTTGCAAACACATTTCACCAAAAATCTTTAGGCGTTTAGGCACGGCGACAAAACTTGTCAAGGACTACAAACCCACCCACACGGCTGTGCACAGAGTTAGGGGGTGTCTTGTCTCCGGCCACTGTTTGCCGTGGCCCTCGCCACTAAGCGAGAGGCTGGCTCTGGCTATAAGCACATTTCCAGGATCGATATCGCAGAGGTTGCGTGATGAGACGGAACTGCTATCAGCAGATCCATTTGCAGAGACTGCTCTATGTAATAAATAGTAGCTGTCCTACTATTTGACGTTCACAGAAACGGACTGAGTACCAGATACACTTCCCTACGCAAGTACGTTACTGAGAAATCGGAGATTCGAATAGTAGAGAAGAATTGTATCATCGCAAATGTCGTGCCAGTTGTGTTTGTCCCATATTGGGCAATCGCTTCGAGAGAGTGTGTACATATACAAATCGCGCCGATCTGTGGTACAGCTTTGCAATGTCGACTGTTGAACCACTACGAATGGTACGTTTAAGAACAGGAAATAAAAATGACAACATTTGTTTTCATGGTCATTCAAATAAATCGCGGGATTGTTTTAATATATACCAAGAATGTGGAACCGACTACGGTAGAATTTGGAGATATAAGGCGCTGCAGGAATAAAGTCAGCATGTTGGCAACAGACGTCACGTAATCCGTTGGTCGAGGCGAACACAAAGCCGTGAGGAGTACAAGGTTTGCGCTTGTAGCCCAATGAGTAAACACGATCAGACAGATATCCGCCGATTACACGCTTTCCAAGTATGTAATACCTGTAGTAAAAGAAAAGTTGTATTAAATGGAAAAAATCGTCTGTCCAGAAATGCATGGCTCTTTTTAGAGTAGTTGCCGTGTTATCCTGGTGAGAAGCATAAAGGCCGGGCTCGCCCGATTTCAGGGCTAGCACACGTGGCAGTGCGCAGCCGTAATGAATGAGACGCGAGTGTGGATGTTATGACGTCACTGTGGTGTACGAGCAGGTAACTCCGGCCGTGGTCTCTAGTTGATGAAGTACTGTCGCAAAGAGACAGCACAGCTACGCACTAAGCTCTCGATAATACGAGATACAATAATAAGAACAACTCATTCTCTATCCATTGTCATCACGACAATTGTAACACTATTTTAGTGTGTGGCCGAATATGTAAAGGACCACAGCACCACGTCGCAATGGAAGGTGCCAAATTAAGCAAAACATCTCAAGCAGTCAGCTCCTAAAACAAAAGTTTAGGCCAGATTAATTATACGTAAGCGACAGAGTTGCAGACGGTAACATAAACACCTCTGAGACGATTTTAGAGTGTATTGAAGCTAGAGACAAACAAAAAGTATGCCCTTGAAATTCCTTAACTTCCTAAAACGACGGTCTTTTTCGAGTCCTACTTGTCTTCTCTTAGTGTGGCCAACAACAGGCCAAGCTGTGTCAGCTGTAGAGTAGATGTAAACCTTCACAAGTTGCTTTCTCGGTAAGCAAATTTGTCTCCGATGCTGGATTGACGACGGTGAGTTTCCTGCACTGCTAATGGCGCGTTTGATTGCCGGCGGCCACAAACACATGTGAAAGCAGTGAGGGTATTAGGAAACCTGAATATGCTTAGGACGATATTGCGAGAAAACAGTGAGTAATAAATGTAAATATTCGCCGTAGTGTTTTGGCAACATTATTTACGTTATTTATATGCAGGTAAAACCAAGGAACATGTGTTCCGTGAGAAGACAGGCCGCAGAGACGAGGGTGTACAGCAGTAACTTGTACCGACACGGCGGCTGCTGGGAAGCTGCAGACGCTCTCCTACACTTGATAACTTTTAACCCGTGGTGGAAGCAGCGTCGCAGACATCGACACCTTGTTTTCCAGCACGGCTGTGGTCGGCTGGTTCACAAAGAGGCGACGGAGAGATTCGTCCGAACTTCGGTTTGTTATTCGCGGCTAATCCGGCGAAGAACGCCGAAAAGCGAGTGTCAGGGCAATGTAGATGCGATACACTCCGTTCCCATTTGTGACGAAAGTTTCGGCACGGTTCCAAATCTGTAATTGTTCATTTACGTATTGCTGAAGAAACGAATGCCTCTGAACTAATTACGATGGTGAGTTTACAAAACATTCAGCTTTACGAAGACAACGGCTATGGAAATTAGTCTCGCTTATATAAGTTAATATCATTTTCTAGCGACCAGTATCATATAAGTAGTTTCTGTTGGAACGGACGACGACTTTTGCGATTCGGCTTCTACGTCTGCATACGAGTTTCAGCCGCTGTTGCAGAGCGATAAAACATTATCAATCCTTGTTAACAAACCGGTGCTCGAAGCTCACATAACGTTTGTGAATGCCGACATGATAATTAAGCAGTAACAGGACGAAAAATCTTTTTAGCTCGTCAATTACTATTGCGAAAATATTGAAATGCTTTTATATGCGGGCAGTGTTTAATATAGCAGACAATCGTTTGCTACAGGGCGGTGGAAGTGAGTACCATTTTTCATTGAAGAATACGATGCGTAATTTCGATTGGACAGAATGATGACTTTTGCGATTTTGTGTGTGGAAGGCCCAACTCTAAATGAGGGTTTAAATGGACTACATACAGTAATGTGTGCCCCACCGACGTTGTTTATCGTTTAAAGGTTTATCGTTTATATATGACGATAGTATCTGTTCCCGAAAGAACAGTTACCGTTGATGACCTTGCAGCTTTGGTAGAAATAATAAGGAAATGGACACCCTAGCTGCAACAGGCGTTGATATACTTCACTGGGGACATGTTGAAAATGTGTGCCCCGGAGATCCCGGGTTCGAGTCCCCGTCGGGGCACACATTTTCAACATGTCCCCAGTGAAGTATATCAACGCCTGTAGCAGCTAGGGTGTCCATTTACTTATCATCTCATTTAGTTTATCGTTTACATGTAAAGTTTGATTAGTGGTTGTGCATTTACTATAATTTCTCCGTTTTCATTTTCTCCATAAAACCGCCATTGTCAGCGAGCAAGTGATAAACTGCCGACATTGTGGAGCGCCAGCAGCAACAATAGGTCGCTGGGGCAGCGACAAAGCACTGTGGGCTGCTGCAGACGCAGAATTAACGGAAAAATAAACTCAGCTTTATCTTTCTACGATGTGCAAGCGCGATTAAAAGTGCCCAACATCAGTACCGTGTCAGTATGCCAATGCGACGCTGGTTTTACGATTTTGTGTAACCCGTGCTGGCGTTCGAGTGGCGTCCCTTTTGGTAGTCGGTCAGCGACGTGTGTGAAAAAAAGCAAACGTAAGCAGTGGCGGTTGGGGGGGGGTTTTGTCATCCTGCACTGTTACACATTATCAGACATGACCGTAGTCTCAATTCTTCGATAAAATGAAAGTGCTTAAAACCGTAAAATGATGGAATGCTGTGGTAGTGTTTTTTTCCTTCGAAATACAGCAAGAAATCCGGCATCGGTAACGAGGTTTCGGGAGTCGATATGATAGCGTTTAAATGACGAACCAGCAGCGGTAGTGGCAGATCGGTTTATGAAAAGCACATTCGTTAGCCGTGTGTAGAACTGTTAAATAACGTTTATATTTTGTTTGACAGAATGGAAGCGATTATTAACATACCGTTACTTTCTCGAAACGGAAACACAAGAGATTCAAATATTTTATTCTTACGCTAAACATTCTCCTCCGTTCGACATTTATAATTTACTATAAAAAGGTATCAGAATTTCAGTGTCCATATTGTACACAATGGAGCCCGTATACATCTTTTTCGCGCTGTGTATTCCGTTTCACCGGCATATTCCCTATATCAAAGCTTAACACGGGAAGTCGCATGCTGCCATCTGTCGGCCATCGACGACACTGCGTCCTCTGTAACTCCTTTCGCAGTTACCTTCTTCTGCAACACGGGGCGCCATCACACCGTATACCGCTGATTCGGGTGCGAATCACGCACTTCCAAGAAATAAAAACAGAAAATCCGTACGTCGAAATGTCTTGTAGTGGGCAACTAGGGAGGGCTGTAGCCTATATGTATGACAGAAGATGAAATGAGATAACTGTGAGCGGACAAGACCACCACACCAGAGAAACAGGCGGCTGCGGTTCCAAATTCGCCTCCAGACAGCACCAGAGAATATCGTATAACGCAGTCTGGAGCCGTAGAATAAATTTCAGACTGTTATCGTTCTCGAGCGAAGCGTTGCTCAGCGCTTTCAAATAAGCAGTAGCATATTAAAACATAAAATAAGTTTATATTTCGTATTTCTTTTGAAAAGAATGGAAATAAATAAAGTTTTTTTCGTCACATTCCAACACTCCCCGGAACATTTTTTCTTTTTTCCTGAGAGGAAAAAAATTGATTTCAATGTGAGGTGCAAGTATATTGCCTACGAAGTGTACTTTTCAACTACTCAAAATAATACGTCAGTTAGGTGCGACGCTGGGAGATACATCATCTGAATGGAGAAAGAGCCAAATTCAGAACCGGCGGCAGTCTATAGAGAAAGCGGTCGCGGACCGCGTGTTACGAGCGATCGACTGTCTGGCGGATCTTGAAACGGAAAATCTGAAGTACATCGACAGCAGCGGGAGGCAAAGAGCGGAAAAGTTCTGTTACGTAGGAGGACTATCCAGAAATCTGTGGGCGGCGATATGGCACAGTGTGACAGATTAAAATCGTCGTAACTGGTCAGTGAGTGGGACACGTTACTGGAATGCATCTTACAACTGGCAGCAGACGCGAAATGACGTCTGCCTTTTTCATAGAAGATCAGGTTTTGCATGCAAATCATACAGACGTGTTAAGCACCTAATACTACTAGAGATGTACCTTGTAAAGGCGGGCCAAGTTTCAGAGGTGCACGCAACTTGTTTGACGCTGGGTTTCGAATGAAATGAGGAAATACAGTAATTAACGAACAAATTCCCGACAAAAATTGAATGTAAAATTGTTAATAATCGTGCCGCTCGTAAAAAAGTATTATACAGAGCGTTTAAATTGATTGTATTGATACCGACAAAATATACTGGAGTTGAAAGGTGAGTAAATATGGAAATGCTCGATAAAGGGAAATAAGTGATAAGATATAGTAACACACGTCGCGCGTTGTCTTGGAGACAGGGGTGCCTTGTGACGTCACCCCACACTGTGGGCTGCTGCTACATCTGTAGACGAGCCTCAGCAGCCGTGGCCGCCATTAAGATTTCACGGATGACTCAGCTGCCACTGCAGCTCGGTGACGGCAGATATCTGTAGCCGAGTCTCAGTATTTTGTGCCCGTTGTTCCTTGTTGGAAAATCGCAGCATTCACTCACACTATGCAGTACTTAACTCGGTTCGCCCTTTTACTAAATATTCAGTTTATACAGTAAAGTATGAATTACATGCGAAGGTAATTGTAAAATCATTCCTGTGTCGGAAAACGAAATGCTCTGGCTGGAGGAATTGTTTCCAGGATGATTGCATGATGGACGCAAGACTGCTTTCTGGTGTGAGCATTGTGCTAATTCTTTACCTAAAAAAAAAAAAAAAAAAAAAAAAACGAGAGTAGTAGTAGTAGTAATAATCAACTTCGTCATGAATTACAGGCTCAGTTATGTGTAGTTCATTCGAAATAGTACAATTTCGTTGTGTTTAAAGTGAAACTTGGCACGGACGATAACTGTAGTGAGTTTGTCTGTGGAGGGCCCGACTTAAAACCTGGGTTTCTGTAATTGCTGGTAACGCAGTCGCATCACCAAAGTTATCATTCAAAATTGTCATCGCATTAAACTACCAGAAACGTACTGTTTGATTCCGAGTTGCCTCATTCGTTACTTCTCTCTGTTTTCATTCCTTTAACAGAATCCCAGTTACTCCGGAGAAAGTCTGAATATTAACTGCCATCATTCCGTGGCGCCAGCAGCAACAATCGACCGCTGATGCAGCGACAGAGCTCTGTGGTCTGCGGGAGACGGGGATTTAACGGAAAGACAAACTCGGCCTCTACATTACAACGATCTGCAATTGCGATTAATGTCCGAATGTGGTTACGACCAGTACACTGTCACGATGCGAATCTGGTGCTGCTTTCGTGATTTTGTGGATCGCGTGCTGGCTTTCCAGTGGCGTGGCGGAATATAGGCGGACAACCTGGCTGGGTGCCATTCAGTGACGTATGTGTGACGAACGTATGAAGCGACTAATTTAAACAGTGCTGTTTGAGCGAGGTTTGCCATCCAGCACCGTTATACAGCGCGTGGAGAAACAGTTTGACCAAAAATGCAGGGCGGAAGGACAGCATGGAACATAGGAATGCGTGTATGGCAACTAAGGGTCGTAAATGCATATTTTCAGCGCTACGGGAACGTAATTGAAATCTGCCATACTGAGGCCCTTGTTCAAAATGATAGGTATTTTACAGAAAACGTATACATAAACAGAATGTTTGCACTAACCAGTCGTCACGACGAGAACAAGATAAATTTCAAGCGTCACAAACACGTGTATCGCATTTAGCTGACGAACGAGACAGTACTTGTTCAGAAATGAGGACAATCACATGCCCATGTTTCTTGTTTGAGTATATTTAAAAAAAGTGAAAAATGAGCCACCACTTAATTAACAGGAGTATGTATGGAAAATGTAACTGACCACCGTTTTCATGCTGCCCCAGCGCCTTAAACGTTTAACTGCGACCTGTATTTTCTATACTCAGATTCCTTCATTTGACGCTCTCTTTGTGCCCCACGCTTTTGGTGAAATAGTTTTTCCGCCCTGTATATGTCAGACGATGTGTTACAGAATGTTGTTCGAATTCTCAGGAGTCCAGTACACTTAATCGTTCGCAGGATGTTCTAACAATGGCAAGATGTCAGAATGCGTTGGTAGCGATTTGTAACTTTAAAGTTCAGTGGACAGTAACTACGTAAAAGGAAATGTGACACGTATAACGAGGCACTACGGAATTAGAAGTGTAATATGTTTTCTGATTACAAAAAGTTCTCTAGTGGAGCGGTAACCGCATAAATATCGTGACAAGCGTGTCTGTCACGCTATTATGGAGCAACGTATGAGACCCCACAGAATCGGTATTAGTGAATGCACGCACCGTTGGTCAGTTGCCAAAGCGTTCATAATTAAACAAAACACCTAACTGCGTGTATGACATTGGAACTATCATCGTGAATGAAGACGAAATAAATTTATAGTGTCTATGATGTGGAAGTGTGGATTCAGAGACTGATGAATACCGTGAAATTAATTCCTCTATTTTTTTTTTTTTTTGTTCGATAAATATCTACGACACTATGGAACCAAGTAGCCCCTATTCCTTCTCCCGACCAGAGGCAAACACTATTCTACTTATTAACTGTTTTGACAATACTGAAATGTGGTGAATATCGCTTCTAGCCCTCCATCAAGGTGGGCTAACAGAATCGGATACCTGCCGCGAGTTTCCATGTTTGTACTGAGCAGTCAAGATGAAAGGCGCGGCAGAGACATCGACTACGCGGGACACAACATTTAGATGACCAAAATCTCGGAAACCAATTTTCTGTTGTGTTGGTTACATGTGAGACCTTAATAGATTCCACTAGCCGGAACGAACGCCTGCGGTACGTTCCAAGCTTCATACGTTTCACACCGATGGTCTCCGCTGAGCAACTGTCGACGATGAAACAAACTTGGCGGTGTTTTCGTATTGTGAAGGGAAGACGTAAGTATGTAATGTAGAGTACGAATTCCTTACGGACGCCAGTGAAAATATAAGGTGGAGAAATGTGAGGAGGAGATGACACGTAAAGGGTTGTTCAAAAGTCTTATCCAGGCCCATTAAAGCATTCGTGGCTGCTTTATTAGTAGACCGGAATTACGCCCGTTGTCGAAAGAAATACGAGGCGGGCAATGGTGGAAGCGTTTTGCACCTGAAAAGATTAGGCGTTCAGATATGGGCAGGAGACTTGGAGTAAATTCACATTCCCACCGCTGTACGCAGCGCTAGGGGACGTTTCTGTCACCATCCACTGTTGTGTGGCGGAGCCTTTGCCACTAAGCGAGAGGCGGCTGCGGTTGTAGGGACACATCCAGCATCGACATCACAGATGTGGAATGTAGTAGCAGTCCTACTATTTTACTGTCACAAAACGGTTTCAAGGCCGCATACACCTCCCGAAATATGTATATAACCGACAAATCAGAGATTCGAATACTAGATAATAATTGTATCATAACGAATTTCCCGCAGATGTGCTTGTCCCACACTGGGTACTTATGCAGTTTAGCAGGTACGGAAAAAATTTTTCATTTTTTTTCAAAATTTGATCGATTATAGTCAAATTTGATACGCTGATTACGAATACGATATTTATTTTCGCCCCAGTCAATTATTTACATCAAAAAAATTGTTTTAAATTTTTTTAAAATTTTTTTATTTTTCAATATTTTGTCGATATAGTGAATTCTGATGCGCTGATTTCGAATATAACATCCATTTTCATTTTCCCTTGACCGTCGGCGATATCTTCTGCCCGATAAGCGCAGCGCTGCCGATGACGCAACATTGCATAATACACTAACTAATCAGTATTTTCAAATCATAGGCGGCCGCTGCCGCGGCCGCATTCCAAAAAAAAAACTCCCAACCTAACCTCAAGTGGGCTACGCTACAGATCACTTTATTTATGAAAATACAAAGTACAATCACCAACAAACTTTACATATTCACCCACAAAGCTCACCAAGCCAGATACATTTGGAATGAAAAAATTTTTCCGTACCTGCTAAACTGCATAAATTGATCTGTAGCGTAGCCCACTTGAGGTTAGGTTGGGAGTTTTTTTTTTGGAATGCGGCCGCGGCAGCGACCGCCTATGATTTGAAAATACTGATTAGTTAGTGTATTACGCAATGTTGCGTCATCGGCAGCGCCGCGCTTATCGGGCAGAAGATATCGCCGATGGTCAAGGGAAAATGAAAATGCATGTTATATTCGAAATCAGCGCATCAGAATTCACTATATCGACAAAATATTGAAAAATAAAAAAATTTTTAAAAAATTTAAAACAATTTTTTTGATGTAAATAATTGACTGGGGCGAAAATAAATATCGTATTCGTAATCAGCGTATCAAATTTGACTATAATCGATCAAATTTTGAAAAAAAATGAAAAATTTTTTCCGTACCTGCTAAACTGCATAAGTGCCCCACACTGGGCAATCATTTACAAAGAGTACGTAGACATACAAATCCCACTGGCTCGTGGGACAACATTGCGATGTCGACTATTGAAACACGAGTGATAGCACGTTTAATAAGAGACAATCAAAATACTAATTTTTGTTTTACGTGACAATCAAAAAAAATTTGCAAGATTGTTTTAATATATGGCAAGAATATAAAGGACACCACGGCAGAGTTTTCTGATTGGCCGAAGGTACGGAACACGGTTTGTGTCCAAAATTTTGCACAGGCGGACGTGCAGCGTGTAACGCTTTCAGGCACCGTCAAGAAAAAGCTCCTGTGGCGTTGGTTCTCTCTCGCGAGCGGCTCTACCCAGCAACAGGACAGAAGAATATGGATGAGACAAGTTTTTTTGTTTTAATTTTCTACCGCCTTGCCAGTGAATTACTGTTTGACTTGAACGTGTTCTTTGCCCTCACAGGTGCAGTGTGTAAAGGTTCTGGATAGATACATTTTATTCTGTTTCCAGTTACGAATGGAATCTGTCGCACACCGCGTTTAAATTACGCATCGGCACAAAGCAGGTGACATTGTCGACAATTTTTTATACATCTTCACAATCGATGTCTGTTGACGATATAGACGCTGACAATGCGTATATGATTAAGACTTGGCCGTGACTCAAGACGAATCTTTCTAGCCGTTGCAAGTCTTGATAACCTTGAAGCGTAAATACGTAACAACTCTTACCACACAAAGCGTGTGATTCGTGTGAGCATAATAAAACAGAATCTCATGCATTAACTGACCCGGATAAAAATGTTTTGACGGTGGTTCTTGACGATTTCTATACGTGTTTTCTGGAAGATTTTCTCACACAACCTCCTCCACCTCCTCCTCAGAAATTTAGGATACTATCAGCTGGAGGCAGCTGTGACAGAAGGCCGGCCATGAGTGTGCGGACTGCGAAACAGCACTGTCGGCATGCATTAAAATGGTGCGACTGGCCATCGACTAGGCGTGTGATTCGCATGTTGGAACGGACACGCATCTCGTGAATGGCGGGCGACGCGACGTCCTGCTGTGGGTAGATTTTAAGAAAGGTCAGATAACAGCCGTCACTCGCGAGAGAGTCGAACTGCCATCAGTGGCAAAGCTCTGGAGGCCGCAGGGGACGGAGAAATATGTTCGGCTTAACTATGTGTAATAATTCGCACGTGTGTTTTGCCAACTATATTGACAGTACTGTTAACGACGCAAAACCGAGGTAAACAGACTTTTTTATTTCATACAAAGGCTTTACGTCTTCTGTCATCAGAGAGGCCGCACAGATCAGATTCCGCAACTGTAGTTTAATCCTGGACAGAGGCTGTACTCCAGAGTAATTCGTCGAATCATTGACGCCCCGACGTGGGGAAACAGCGTCGCAGACATCGACATCTTCCCTGGCAACACGACGACAATGATACGGTCACCAAAAGAAGAGCGATGGAACTTGATAAAATAATACCGAACGGCTACTCGATTTTAACTCGTCAAGAGCACCGACAGCGTCTGACGCAAGAATGGCGTCGCGAGCAACTCCGTTCCCAGTTGTAACGGAATTTTCGGCCCACAGCAGGTTTCGCGGCAATTTATAAACACCGCGTCATTTTAATTGTCCGTTTATCTCATACCGAACAGCTATAGAGCGGTGACCGAGAAGGAAATCCGATTACGATGATGAAGTGAAGCCTTTTCTCAACTGTAGTTTAATCGGAAGACCGTAATATTTCTTATCGTGTTTTCTATGGGTTAAGGGAGACAAGACTATGCTCTTTCAGTGAATTCCCCTAGTCAATGAAAGTAAAAAACAAGATTTACCCAGAGTTGGGAAATTGCTTCATCGCCTCACTAGTAAAGACGACCTCATTTCATGGCAGATGTGGTTTGGAGACTGAGTTTCAGCTGTGGGCAAAAGTTTGCTACCGAAACTAACTAGAGACGCTCCTTACTTCCCAAATACAGCATCGCATACGGCGAGAACTGAATAACAGGCACAGGAGTGAATGAGAGGAACTCATATATAATGATTTAATCGTTGTTTTCCTTTCTGGTCTCAATATACACCTGCGGCACAACCTGAGCAAAACGCGTGTGACGTTGTGGTCCACGTGTAGGAACGGTCAAGCATAGTCTGTCGGAACAAAGAGGTGCTATCAGTTTCTTAAGACCAGAAGACAAAACAGCTTCGTTTGTCACCAATCCTGATTAGACTGAAAGCTGCTACACGTAGCCCCTGGAACCGTACGTGGATAAACTACAAAGCAGTTTCGATATTTACTTCGAAGCGTCGGTCGGAACGAAAGAAAAGTAGTATGCGTCATTCACAGAAATATTCAGAGTACGTTATAGTGCTACAAAGATGAAAAATAATATTACGGCAATGTCAAACCTTAATTTCATAAAATAAAGAATAACTGACGATATTAAAAATGTAATTACAATTTTATTATTTTAATTTTTGTGCTCAGTGAATCAAAGACTTTCTATTGCACGGAATAAACTAGCATTGTTTGTACTACGAAACTATATATGATTCTTAAGTGAGAACTAATTCTATGCAAGACATTTTGTCTGGGCGGGTTTTGTTCTCGCACTGGTCGGTAGAGAAAGAAAAGTTTCTTAATCGATGTAGGTAATGGGAATGTATAAAGGCTATAAAAAGGAGAGAGAGAGAGAGAGAGATAATCTTTGCGGAAAATGACCATATTGTATAAGAAAAGGTAAATACAAGTTATTCAAAACAAATATCTCTAAAGCGTATCGTACTGTGATTTAAAAAGACTGATAATTGCGGTGTTTAATGTAAACCTGTCGTGAATAACAGCGAAGAACATTTATGTCATCATATATTTTCTTCGTTTGACCACGGTTGTGATTCGCATGTTAGTTTTTGTTACGCGACGTGTTAGGATTATTTTCATTATACGCGCAAAAGTGCACACAGCTTTGATCGAACCTGCATCTTTTGGAAACGATAACTCTTAATCAGTACAATTACGCGAATACCGTCTGAATCGCAACCGTGATCACAAAAGTGTTTCCTGGACCTGATTTTTATAAATGTGTGGACTTGAAAGTGAACAATATTGCACCGTCGCTGGCTCGCAACAATTGAAAGAAAACAAAACAGGGACTGAACAACTTTAAATTTTAAGGCCGTCAGCGTTACGAAATCTGAACGACGTAAGTTGATTAATTAAATATTAACAGGAAGAGAATTATTAAATTTTAAATATTAAATGATAGCAAGAATTTAAAGCATGTTAGCATCCGTACGTTTCTTTGCATTAGTAGTTGAGTATCAGATACCATCATATCTGTTTAAAAGATAGTGCGTAAATAACATTGCCACCTTTTATAATTATTGTTCTAGCAATTCAACGTGAGACGCTTTCCTATGTAAAGTCAGTGTATTGGAGACATATTAAACATTTTATTAGTACACACTAGTTTTAGCTTAGCAACTGTGCTTGCCGTAATTGGGACACCGTTTTTAAAGATTATCAACATACACAATGCGTGCCATTTTGTAGTGCGGTTTCCTGGTATGGACTTATCGGACACGTCGGAGAGCGGACACCACACTTCGTACGAGCACCTAGTAATGTCAAATTTCTTCTCCATTCTCATTAGGCCAACTTTCATGCTGATTTGATACGTGGATGGAATGTGTAAGAAATCACAGCACTACTTCGCAGAGGAGGAAGCAAACCACAACGAAAACTCTTTGGCAACAAAGGCTGTGCGATCCGATTGTCGATGCAGAAAATAAAGCGATGGAAATTTGTGCGTTTGGAACATGTAATCCCCGTTTTCCTAACGACCGATTAGATGTACGCCATTTATATGTTTAGATAACATATTAAAGCAGTAGCAGAACAAACAGTACACCATTTAAACGCTAAAACTTAATAATAGGACAAATCTTTCGCAATACTAAACGCATCGTCTTAGTGAGAAGACTGTAAGGCCGAGCTCTGTGGAAGGCAGGGGCTGCACGTGTGGCGCTGCAGAGTCGGTCGTAATAAACAGGGCGAGTGTGTCCGTGTTGTGGCGTCACGGTTGTGTACCACGTAACGGGGCCTGCCGCGATGGGTACAGAATGTGCGTCCACTTTCCAAAGTAGGTGTCTACATCTGCATATTGTGCGTTTCCCGGGCTGGGTGGACGGCAGTGAATTATCAGCACTGCTTACTGTGCAAGTGCTTGCAGACCGGCACAAACGCACGTGAAACAAAAGTCGTTACAGTCTGACCAGTGACGGAGCACTGAGTAACGGTTGAACACTCTTCTTTCAAAAGGGAGGATTTTAACCCAACTGGCTCCACAAGCTACGCACCAAACCTGCTTCAGAATCCTTCCGTGGGTTGAAAGCAGGGATGCGTGTCGGTCGGCAGCTCTAAAACGCTACGAATGGCGAAGATTTTGAGGCGACGGGATGTTAATCTCTAACTCAGTATACGGGCGTCCTCCATCAGTAACGTATTCGGTTCTTCACGCTTCATATCTCGATACTGTGTCGCTATCTGTACTGGAGTATGCAGGGAACATAGCCTCTTATTCTGAGTAAATTCGGACATCACAGATGTCAGTTCTTAAAGCATAACAACACACATCACACGTACTCCCGATGAAACGGCCAGAAAACTGTTTGCTTCCCGCCAGGCCGATATTTGCTCTTCTATAGAAGCGGACAGCTAAATGAGCCACAGTCCATCATGAACGGGAAATCTGTCGTTCGTGAAAATAAAGACTTGTCAGGAGAGTGTGTGAAACGTTTGCTGTCGTCCCACCTGACCAAACGCAACAAGGATAGATGCCGGATTGGCACTGCGAGTCTTGGGGAAAATAGCTTAACGGAATTGCTACACGTGTGACGCTAATACGACACGGAGATCCGTCGTTGAAATGAGTGCTTAATACTGCAACTGTCGTATCCACCTGGTTTCGAACCTCGACACGGCAAGGATAGATGCACGGTCTAAAGTATGAAACGCTGTGTGTGTCCAAAGTTCCACGTGCGCCAACGAGCGCCGTGCAACGCAAACAGGCGCCGTAAAATAAAATAAAGCTTTGGTGGCGTTCGTTCTCGCGTTCGGCGCTGCCCAGACACGACAGAATAATATCGCTGACGCAAGATTTTTTTTTTATTTTTATGAACTTTCCAGTAAATAACTTGTTAGTTTCCATACGGTGCTCCTCTTCACATGTGCAGTGTGTTAGGGCCGATGATAGATCATTTTCCTTATCCGTTACCAGATACGAATGCAGTCTGTAGAAATACAGAAGGGCAACAGCTGGACACATTGCCACGAAGTAAGACAGGTTCTCACACTGCGATTATATTCCGCCTCGATGCGAAACAGACGACGCTGTCAACTTGTTTATTAAACCTTCACAATCGATGGGTGGTGACGACATATCTGCTAATCCTGTGTACTTGTGTAAGGTTCCGCCTCGAGTCGACAGGAATTTTTCTAGCCATCACACGTCTTCAAAGCCGTGGAGTGTAAATAAGTTCCATCCCTTACCGCTACGCATATTCTGCACCACGTGTGTCATTAAAGTGAGCATAATATAAGTAGCACAAGCGTTAACAGGCTTGGATAGAAAGGTTATGAAGGTATTTTTTGACAATTTCTATACGTGTTTTCCTCAAGATTTTCTCACAGAATGGTCTCCTTCTTAGGAGTGTAGGATACCATCAGCTGGACGCAGCTGAGACACAAGTCCATCCATCTACTGTAGGTGCGGTGTGCGAAAGAGCACACTTCGAATGCATTACAATGTTACAACTGCCAGCGACTGGGGGTGCGATTCACGTGTCGGAATGGACACGCATCTCGCAACTGGACGGCTACGCCAGGCTCCGCTGCTCGTAAATATTAAAAATTAAGTCGCTGTGCCGATTAGGGATTCACTCTCGATCAGATGATGCATATACATTTTTCTCCCGTTTTCGTATGTTTCAGAAAACCCCCATTATTCGCGGCAGACTTTAAAATTGACATCGTTCCGCGTGGTAGCAGCAACAATCAGTCGCTGAGGCAGCGACAAAGCTCTGTCGGTTGCAGGACGCGGAAGACTAACGGAAAAAGAAATTCATCTTACACATTACTGCTCTCTACATATGTGATTAACGTTTAAATATGCACATAATCGGTACAGTGTAATTACGCGGATCTGATACTGGTTTCGTGATTTTATGTGTCGCGTGCTAGCTTTCCAGTGACGTGGCAGAATATGGGTGGCAGTCACCCAGCGTTCGTAAAAAAAAGAAAAAATTAAGCTGTTCTGATTCAGCGAAGTTTGCCATCCGGCGTCGTCATACTGGGTGCATAGAAACAATCTGACCAAAAGTGTATCGTGGAAACGCAGCATGAAACACAAAAATTTGAGTATAGCAACTAGGCTTCGCGACTGAACATTTTCGGCGGCACCGGAACGTAATTAAAATCCCACACACGAGCGTCTTGGCTCTAAATGATTGGTAGTTTACAGAAAATGTATACGTAAACACAGGCTGTGTGAACTAACCAACCGCCACCATGAGAACAAGATAAATTTAAAGCGCCACTTACACGTGTGTCGCACTTGGCTGACTTAGGACACAGCACGTTTTTAGAGATGAACAGAATCAGATGTCCATGTCTCATGTTTCAATATGTCTTAAAAAGGTGAGTAAGAAGGGAGCCGCCACTTATTGCTATAAGTATGTCATAGCAAATGTTCAAAGTGACCACAGTTGCCATGTTGGCATAGCGCCCGATATATTCAACTGACACTTGCAATACCGAAATTCCTTCATTTGATGTTGCCTTCCTGCTCTGCACTTTCGGTCAAAGTGTTTTTCCCCACCCTGTTTGTTCTAGACGTGACGCGACAGTAATGGTCGAATTCTCAGCCATCCAATACACTTCGTCTATGGTAGAAAGTGCTAAATACGGCAAAATGACGGAATGCGTTACGAGCGATTTATAACTTTGAAGTTCAGTACACAGTAACTACGTAAAAGCACATGTGATACATTTAACCAAATCGTTACGAAGCAAGATTTACATACGTTTCCTGATTAGAATGGGCAATGATTTCTGAAGAGTATGTAGATACACAAATCGTGCCAATCTGTGGTACAACTGTGCAATGTCGGTCATTTAAACGCGACGGATAGCACACTTCACAAGAAGAAATAAAAATGATAATCTCGTTTTTCGTAGTAAAAAAAAATTGCGGTATTTTTTTAACGTACAGCAAAAATGTGAAACAGACTACTGTAGAATTTCGAGGTGGAAGACGTGACGGGAACGTTGTCAGCATGTTGTCAACAGAGGACAGGAGATTCGTTGGTCGAGTCGAAGACAATGCCTTAAAAAAGTATTTTTGCGCTCATCGCCCAGAGAGTAACACACAGTCGAACGATATCCGCCATTTCCACGTTTTCAATCTGTTTTACACTTACAGCAGAACAAAGTTGAGACGCTTTGAAATAGCAAAGAATTTACTTTTTTCAAAAAACCATAATGTGTCAGAGCACTCACTGTATTATTTTAGTGAGGAGAATGTGAGGCCAGCCCCACTCCATTACAGAGCTAGCATATGTGGCAGTGCAGAGCCATTCGTAATGAATGAGTCGCGAGTGTGGATGTTATGACGTCACCATAGTGTATCAGCAAGAGACGCCTGCCCTGATCTTTAGATAATAAAGTACTGTCGCAAAGAAACTGCATAGATACTCACTAAGCTCTTGATAGTACGAGACACAATAAGAACAACTTTCTCTTTTCCATTATCATTGTCATCAGGACAATCATAACACTCTCTTAATATGTGGCCGGAATATGTAAAGGGCCACAGCCCCACTTCGCAATGGAAAATGCTGTAATAAGGAAAACATGTCACGAGTCAGCTGGTAGAAACACGGGTAAGGCGAGAAAAATAATATGTAAGGTGCAGAGTTGCAAACGGTTACATATACACGACTAAATGTTTTTATGGCGTTTTAAAGGTAGAGCCAAACAAAAAGTGCGCCCTTGACATTCCCTGACTTCCTAAACAGACGGAATTTTTCGAGTGCTAATTTTATTTTCTTAGTGTGGCCAATAACAGAGTAAGCTGTGTAGGTTCCAGAATACATGTAAACTCTCGTAAGTAGCTACCTTTCCAGGTACCGAAATTCGTCTCCGATGCCGGTTTGACAACGATGAGTTTTCTGCGCTGGTAATGATGCATTTCCTTGCCGACGACCACAAGCACATATGAAAACAGTTAAGGTATTACGAAACCTGTATACATTTAAGATGAGTAATGCGAAAAAGCAGTTACTAGTAACTGTAAATATTGGCTGTGGTGTTGTACGCAAAAATAGTTACGTTACTTATATTCACGTAAAACCGAGCCCCATCACTTGTGTGAAAAGACAGGCCGCAGGGAGGAGAATGTACAGCAGCAACTTGTAGCCGCACGGCGGCTGTTGCCGTAGCATCGACAGATGACAGAGGAGTCTCAAGACTCGTTTACGTTTTAAGCACGGGGGAAGCAGCGTCGCAGACGTCGACACCTCGTTTGGCAGCACGGCTGGTGTCAGCTGGTCCAGGAAGAAGCGGTGGAGACATTCATCCGAACCTCGATTTGTTACTCACGTCTAAGCCGGCCAAGAACGCCGGAAGTGTGTGTCAGAAGAATGTCGTTGCGACACACTCCGTTCCCAGTCGTAACGGAATTTTCGGCGCAGTGCTGTTTTAGTGGCATTTCATAAATATCTCGTCTTTGAAACTGTAGCTTTATGTATTGCTGAAGAACTGATAACCCTTGAACTAAGAAGAATGCAATTAACAGTTGACGAAACATTTAGCTATGGAAAGAGAACGGTTACGGAAATTACTGTCGCTTTTATCAATAAGTACAGTTTTCTAGAGACGAATACGATGGTTAACTCATGTTCGGATGAACGACCAGTTTGGTGATTCGGCTTCCACATGTGCTGTTTGATGACAATAAATCATCATCTCTCCGTGTGAACAAACCGGTGGTCGACGCTCACGTAACATATGTGAATACTGACGTGATAATTAAGAGGACCAAAGGCGACAGCTTTGAGTATCTCCTAAATTACTATTGCGGAAATATTGAAGTGCTTCTACATCGGACAGAATGTGTAATAGAGCTCACAACCGTTTATTGTAGTGAGGTGGAAGAGTTATGAAAACATTACGCCACAAGTGATTAGTGGAAGTCAGTGGCATTTTTCATCGAAGAATACGATGCGTAATTTCGTTTGGACATAACGGTAACTTTTGCGACATTGTGCGTGGAAGGCCCAACTCTGAATGTGCATTTATGCAATAACCCCATTGTCGTAATTTATGGCTTAAGGCTCTGCTCGCCTATAACTTCGCTAAACGTTACGTTTGACTGGTGGTTGTGCAATTATTATCATTTTCCTCCGTTTTCATTTACTTAATTAAATCGACATTACTAGCTAGAAAGTTCAACTGCCGACGTTGCGGATGGCTAGCACCAACAATCAATGGCTGGGGCACTGACAAAGCTCTGTGGGCTGCAGAAGAGGGAGAATCAACAGAAAAACACATTCGGCTTCTACGTTACTAAGATCTGCAAGCATAATTAAATGCGTTCAAAGTCAATACAATGTCATTATTTGGCGATTTCGTGTAACCAGTGCTGGTATTCGAGTGACGTTGCCGAACATGGGGGGACGACCCGTTTGGAAGTCATCCAGAGACGTGTGTGCCACGTATGTGAAAAAAGGCATGACTTAGGCAGTGCTGTTTAAGCGAGATTTTGTCATCGTGCACCGTCGTTCATGCCAGAGATGAGCCGACTAGAGCGCTGACCGCATTCCCAGGAGTTCGATACTTAATTAGTCTCTGATAAAATGATTGTGCTACAAACGGTAAAATGATGGAATGTTGTGGTAGTGTGTTTTACCTTTAAAATACAGTAAAAAATCCGTAACCGGTAACCGCATTTCGAAAACCGATATGATAGTGTTTACATGACGAACCACAAGCGGTGGTGGAAGATCGGTTTGTGAAAAATACACTCGGTAGACATATGTAGAACTGCTAAGGAATGTTTTACTTTTCGTTTCGCGCAATGAAAGTAAATATTAACATATCATTCCTGTTACAAAACGGAAACACAGAGAAGCAAAGATTTTATTTTTACGCTTAACGTTTCTCCCACTTTCGATATTTACAATTCTCAACAAAAGGCTATCAGAATTTTCGTGTGTACTATTATATACAATGTCCTTCATTGCCGCGTGTCACAAGATGCCCAGTAGACATGTTACTCTTTTCCGCGCTGTTTATTTCTTTTTAGCTTCTTATTGTTTATATCACTGCCGGACACTGCAAGTCGCCTACTGCCATCTGTCGACCGACGGCTGCACTGCGTCCTCCGAAACTCCTTTCGCAGTCAACGTCTTCTGCCACGCGAGGCGCCAATAGGACGTGTCTTTCCATATCGCTGGTTCGGCGCGAATCACGTATTTTCGTGAAATGAATAAAAAAAAATAGAAATCTGTTTTTGTGTGCGTGGAGAGAAGGCTGCGGTCTTTTAGCATGAAAGGAGGTAACACGAAATATGAAATAACTGTGAGCGAACAAGACTGCCACGTCACAGAGACAGGCGGCTGCGATTTCAAATCCGTCAGCACACAGCGCCAGAGAGTATTGCATAACGCAGTCTGGCGGTGTGGAATAAACTTTGGATTGCCTTCGTACGACCGTAGCGATGGCCAGCGCTTTCAAATAAATTTGTATTACAGATATGGGATAAGTTGATTTTTTTGTACTGCCTTTCTAGAGATTGGAAATAAATAGATTCCGTTTTCCGTCACGGCTTTCAACACTACACATAACGTTTTTTCTCGTCCGAGGTAAAGTCTGAATTGAATATCGGGTTCGAGGCTACTCGCTAAGAACGGTTACTTCCATCAGTTTAAAATAATAGTCTACGTTGCATTCATTTTCATTTAGCACTTCGCAATGCAGATAACCATTCATGGCACGGAGTAACAAGAGGCATCAGTCATTAGAACCAACGTTGGAAGATACGTTATGTGACTGGAAAAGGAGCTAAGTTCACAATCGGCGGCAGACTGCAAAGAAAGCGGTCGTGAAACACGGACTGGGAGCGACTGTCATTTGGCAAACCTTGAAACGGAAAGTCTAAAATACACAAACTGGATATAAAGGCCGTGCACGTTCTGTAATAATCTGTGGACGGCGAAACAGCTCACTCTGGAGAGATTACAATGGCGTAACTGATCAGTGACCACTGGGCGCGCACGTTGCAATCGGCAGTATATGCGAGGATGAGCTATGGGCGGGGTTTCGGACATACGTTCGCCGCTTCAAGTAGGGAGAGATTCCGACGCGTATCTTAAACGGAGATAAGGATAGACGTCTGTCTTTTTCGTAGAAGATTAAGTTCTGCGTGTAAATTACAAAGACATGTTATGTACCTAATACTTCTAGAGATGTACCGGGTAAAAAGGTCCAAGTTTCGAAGGTACACGTGATTTGGTTGACGCTAACTGAGCGTAGAAAGAGGAAATGGGGTAACTAACGAATAAGCTATTGATAAAAATTGAATGTAACATTGTTAATAATAATGGCCCTCGTATGGATGTATTACACAACACGTTTCATTTGTTTATACTGATAACAAAAAAAAAAAAACATACTGACGTTTCAGGTATGAGCAAATAGTGATTTGATCAAATGTAACGAAACACGTTGTGGGTGGTCAACCGAGACAGGGGTGCCGTGTGACGTCACACCTCAGTGTGGGCTGCTGTGCGGTTGCTACGGCTGTAGACGCGCCTCAGCCGCTGTGGTCACGGCCAGGGTTTCATGAACCACTCGGCTGCAACGGTAGCTCTGTGTTGCCACTATTCTACAGCCAAATCTCGGCATTCACTGGTTGTTTGTTGTTGTTGCCACCAAAATTGCAGCAATTATTCACACTGTGCAGTATGCAATTCGGTTGGCCCTCTTACTAAATATTGAGTACATAAAGTTACAGATGAATTCCATGTAGATGTAATCACAAAATCATTCCTATGCCGCAACAGAAAATGCTCTGACTGTAGAAATTGTATCCTGGATGATTGCATGCTAAACGCGAAACTGCTATTTTGCTCGTTCTTTACATAAGAAAGATACGATAGTGGTAATAGAAACAGACAACTTCGACATGTGTTATGACCTCAGTTAAGTGCAGTTCATAAGAAGTAGTCAGAATCAGTTGTCTGTAAATTGAGAAGTGGTAAGGACGAAAACTTTAATCAGTTTGTCCATCGAGGGTATATTGCAGATTTCTGTGATGGCTCTTAGTTCCACTGCGTAGTTTATTGTTTAAAATTGTCATAGCATTAAACCACCAGGATCGTTGAGTTTGACTGCTAGTTGCCGCTTTCGTTACTTCTTTCCATTTTCATTTATATCGTAGAATCACTTATACTTGGAGGAAATTTGAATTTTAACTGCCATCATTCCGTGGCGACAACAATCGACCGCTGATGCAGCGATAGAGCTCTGTGGGTCGCACAGTACGGGAAACGACCGGAGAAACTAGACGAGACATATTCATTGCTGCTTTCTGCAACTGCGGTTAATATCGAAAGTAGCACACGATTAATACAATAGCTTTACAAGAATGTGATGCATGTATCGTAATCAAAGTCTTCACTGTATTGTTCGCTGAAACTTTCAAAAATGACCATTCTACGTGAATCTATTGTGAAACGAATCAAAATTATATACACCTCTTAACCGAGCCAGTCAATTTACTTCCTCGCATCGTCAGTCAGGATGACCATGTGTGTCTTTGCATTAAGCTTTTAGAAGATGTTCACTACAACAACAACTTGCAATGTCATTTTACTTACGAAATTTATATTATCTCAGCAAACAAGAAGTGAATCATGTCGATATGTGTAGCTTACCTGGCCCCATAAACTGAGTAGCTGTGACGTAAAGTCTTTATGTTATCTCGTTATATGCATACGACAGAGTAACGAATCCGCCCCTTGGATGGGACAGTGTACCGATACGAATTGTTAAGCTCTGTCTGTGGAAACAAATAATCGCTTTTATTTTCTCCTGACCAGAGACTACTTTTATTCTACTTACTAACAATGACAACAATATCGGAAGGTGGTAAATGTATCCCATATTCCTTAATGTAGGTGAGCGACAAGAATAAAATACTTGCTGTAAGTTACACGATGGCGATATCGAGACATCAGTATGAACCATGCAACAGAATTCTTTGCAGAGGTTTCAAACACATGGTGGCATTACACTAGGCCCTGAATCACAGCTATCAAACTGATTCGGTCAATTTAAGAGTTTCACATGTGTGTCTGTGCACGATTTTCACTGGATGTTTACTAAGATTGCAAGGGGGGGGGGGAATGGTTACCTCATCCAAACCAAGCGCCTGAGGTGGATACGTATGTGACACTTATCCATAGCTTTCATACTAACTGCATGCGATGAAAGAGTTGAATTTATGAAATGTGATACATTATGAATCCATAAACAGCATAGGGAGCTCCCTAAAAGCAAGTAGCTTGAAAGACTTTATGTATGAGGCAAACATTGATATTATTCTAGTTACAGAAGTAAAGGATACTGCACTACACGATGTATTGGGATATAGTGCTGTAATTAATGCTGGAACTGGAGATGAATTAGAGACCGTGATACTCGCGAAAGAGGGCATAATAGTGGATCACGTTGAAAACTCACATGTAATACAGTTGTAGCTTGTACTGTTTACAACACCTGGCTATTTAATATATATGTTCCACCTGGTAGCAGTAAACAACGTAAATGAGCAGAGTTTCTTTAAATACGAAATTGTCCCTCTCTTCAGATTTCATTAAGGTAATATCATTTTGGCAGAAGATTTCAAAGGCGTTCTACGTCCAAGAGGTCAAACTCCTAATCGGAACTCTTCTATTGAATTATAAAACGTAAGACAAGAGTACCATTAAATTAACACATAGAGCACAAAACAGCGACATGCCTGGGTTTACATTAATTATGAACTACTTTGAAGGTCGCTCGTACAGGCTACACCTGTGGAACAGAGGCCAACGTGCTGCACACAGAAGTGTGGCGCAGCAGCTGCACTGAGCACGCTGCACTCGCGTGCACAGCTGATGTGGAGCGACAGGGCGCCCACCACACCAGAAGTCATGACGGAACCTCAATCCCGCACACCTACTGCCACATGCCGAATGCTGCGACCGTTCCCGCAAAAAATATGCAGGAATGGGAAGGTAACTTCACATCCTATGTTTCTTTCCTCAGTTTGTGGACAATATGCACGAAAGTAAACTGTCTCCAGAAGGTGTGCTGCCTTTGGGATATGTGCTGTCTTTTGGAGGAGAGGTGTATTTAGGAAATGTGCTGTCTTTGCAAGGTGTCCTGCATTTGCAATGTGTGCAGCCTCCACAAGGTGTGCTGCCTTTGCAAGGCAGTTGTTCTTTGCAAGGTGTTCTCCTTTGCAAGATTTTCTCCCATTGCATTCTGTTCTGTCTTCACAAGGTGTGCTACTTCCGCGAGCTGTGCTGCCTTTGCAAGCTGTTCTGCCTTGACACAGTGTGTAGCCTTCGCAAGGTTTGCAGCCTATGCTAGGTTTTCTGCTTCTACTTTCAGAGGATGTGCTACCTTCACAAAATGTGCTGGCTTCCCAAGGAGTGCTGCTTCACAAGAAATGCTGCATTAGCTAGGTGTGCTGCCTTCACAATGTGTGCTGCCTTTACAAGATTACCTTGCAGAAGCTGCATATCCGGTGAAGGCAGTCAACCTATCGAAAGTAGCAAACCCTGCGAAGGTAGCACACCATGCAAATGAAGAAGACCATGTGAAGAAATAAGACACTGCAAAGGCAGTACATATTGTGAAGGAGGACCGACTTGTGAAGGCAGCGCACCTTGTGAAGTCAGTACACTGTATAAATGCAGCACACAGTGTGAAGGCAGCACACATTGTGAAGAAGCCGGCCGAGGTGGCCGAGAGGTTTTAGGCGCTTCAGTCCGGACCTGTGCAAGTGCTATGAACGCCGGTTCGAATCATGCCTCGGGCATGGATGTGTGTAATGTCCTTAGGTTAGTAAGGTTTCAGTAGTTCGAAGTTCTAGGGGACTGATGATCTCAGATGTTAAGTCCCATAGTGCTCAGAGACAATTGCACCACATTGCGAAGACAGCACTCTGTGCCAAGGCTGCACTCCCTGCGAAGGCAGCACTCTGTGCGAACGCTGCACTCCGTGCGAAAGCAGCACTCTGTGCGAAGGCTGCACTCCGTGCGATGGCTGCACTCCTTGCTAAGGCTGCACTCTGTGCGAAGGCTGCACTCTGTGTGAAGGCAGCACTCTGTGCGAAGGCAGCACTATGTGCAAAGGCAGCACTCTGTGTGAAAGCAGCACTCTGTGCGCAGGCAGCACACTGTGCGAAGGCTGCACTCTGTGCGAAGGCTGTACTCTGTGCGAAGGCAGCACTCCGTGCGAAGGCAGCACTCCGTGCGAAGGCTGCACTCCTTGCGAAGGCTGCACTCCTTGCGAAGGCTGCACTCCTTGCGAAGGCTGCACTCCTTGCGAAGGCAGCACTCTGAGCGAAGGCTGCACTCCTTGCGAAGGCAGCACTCTGTGCGAAGGCAGCACTCTGTGCGAAGGCAGCACTCTGTGCGAAAGCTGCACTCTGTGCGAAGGCAGCACTCCATGCGAAGGCTGCACTCCGTGCGAAGGCTGCACTCCTTGCGAAGGCTGCACTCCTTGGAAGGGTGCACTCTGTGCGAAGGCTGCACTCCTTGCGAAGGCAGCACTCTGTGCGAAGGCTGCAATCCTTGCGAAGGCAGCACTCCCTGCGAAGGCAGCACTTCGTGCAAAGGCAGGACTCCTTGCGAAGGCTGCACTCATTGCGAAGGCAGCACTCCTTGCGAAGACAGCACTCTGTGCAAAGGCTGCACTCTGTGCGAAGGTTGCACTCCTTGAGAAGGCAGCACTCTGTGCAAAGGCTGCACTCCATGCAAAAGCAGCACTCTGTGCGAAGGCTGCACTCCGTGCGATGGCTGCACTCCTTGCGAAGGCTGCACTCTGTGCGAAGGCTGCACTCTGTGTGAAGGCTGCACTCTGTGTAAAGGCAGCACTCTGTGCGAAGGCAGCACTATGTGCGAAGGCAGCACTCTGTGCGAAGGCAGCACTATGTGCGAAGGCAGCACTCTGTGCGAAGGCAGCACTCTGTGCGAATTCTGCACTCTGTGCGAAGGCTGCACTCTGTGCGAAGGCTGTACTCTGTGCGAAGGCTGCACTCCGTGCGAAGGCTGCACTCCGTGCGAAGGCTGCACTCCGTGCGGAGGCTGCACTCCGTGCGAAGGCTGCACTCTGTGGGAAGGCTGCACTCCTTGCGAAGGCAGCACTCCCTGCAAAGGCAGCACTTCGTGCGAAGGCAGGACTCTTTGCGAAGGCTGCACTCCTTGCGAAGGCAGCACTCTGTGCGAAGGCTGCACTCTGTGTGAAGGCTGCACAACTTGCGAAGGCTGCACTACTTGCGAAGGCTGCACTAGATGCGAAGGCTGCACTCCGTGCGAAGGCTGCACTCCGTGCAAAGGATGCACTCCTTGCGAAGGCAGCACTCCTTGCGAAGGCAGCACTAATTGCGAAGGCTGCACTCCTTGCGAAGGCAGCACTCCTTGCGAAGGCTGCACTCTGTGCGAAGGCTGCAACTCCTTGCGAAAGCTGCACTCTGTGCGAAGGCTGCACTCCGTGCGAAAGCTTCACTCCTTGCGAAGGCAGCAATCTGTGCGAAGGCAGCACTCTGTGTGAAGGCAGCACTCTGTGCGAAGGCTGCACTCCGTGCAAAGGCAGCACTCCGTGTGAAGGCTGCACTCCGTGCGAAGGCAGCACTCCGTGCGAAGGCAGCACTCCTTGCGAAGGCAGCACTCTGTGCGAAGGCTGCACTCTGTGCAAAGGCTGCACTCTGTGCAAAGGCTGCACTCTGTGCAAAGGCTGCACTCTGTGCGAAGGCTGCACTCCTTGCGAAGGCAGCACTCTGTGCGAACACTGCACTCTGTTTGAATGCAGATTTCTGTGCAAAGGCTGCACTCTGTGCGAAGGCTGCACTCTGTGCGAAGGTTGCACCCTGTGCGAAGGCAGCACTCTGTGCGAAGTCGATACTCTGTGTGAAGGCAGCACTCTGGGCAAAGGCAGCACACTGTGCAAAGGCAGCACTCTGTGCGAATTGTGCACTCTGTGTGTAGGCAGCACTCTGTGCAAAGGCAGCACTCCGTACGAAGGCAGCACTCTGTCCGAAGGCTGCACTCTGTGCAAAAGCTGCACTCCTTGCGAAGGCAGCACTCTGTGCGAAGGGAGCACTCTGTGCGAAGCCTGCACTACGTGCGACGGCTGCACTCCTTGCGAAGGCAGCACTGTGTGCGAAGGCTGCACTCTGTGCCAAGGTTGCACTCCTTGCGAAGGCAGCACTCTGTGTGAAGGCTGCACTATGTGCGAGAGCAGCACTCTGTGCGAAGTCTGCACTCCGTGCGATGGCTGCACTCCTTGCGAAGGCTGCACTCTGTGGGAAGGCTGCACTCTGTGTGAAGGCAGCACTATGTGCGAAGGCACCACTCTGTGCGAAAGCAGCACTCTGTGCGAAGGCAGCACTCTGTGCGAAGGCTACACTCTGTGCGAAGGCTGCACTCTGTGCGAAGGCTGCACTCCGTGCGAAGGCAGCACTCCGTGCGAAGGCTGCACTCCGTGCGAAGGCGGCACTCCGTGCGAAGGCAGCACACTGTGTGAAGGCTGCACTCCTTGTGAAGGCAGCACTCTGTGCAAAGACTGCACTCCGTGCGAAGGCAGCACCCTGTGCGAAGGCAGCACTCTGTGCGAAGGCTGCACTCTGTGTGATGGCTGCACACTGTGCGATGACTGCACTCCTTGCGAAGGTTGCACTCCTTGTGAAGGCGCTCTCTGTGCGAAGGCTGCACTCTGTGCGAAGGCTACACTTTGTGCGATTGCTGCACTCCTTGCGAAGGCAGCACTCCTTGCGAAGACTGCACTCTGTGCGACGGCAGCACTCCATGGGAAGGCAGCACTCTGTTTGAATGCAGCATTCTGTGCAAAGGCTCCACTCTGTGCAAAGGCTGCACTCTGTGCGAAGGCTACACCCTGTGCGAAGGCAGCACGCTGTGCGAAGTCGGCACTCTGTGCGAAGGCAGAACTCTGTGCAAAGGCAGCACTCTGTGCTAAGGCAGCACTCTGTGCGAATTGTTCACTATGTGCGTAGGCAGCACTCTATGCAAAGGCAGCACTCCGTGCGAAGGCAGCACTCTGTGCGAAGGCTGTACTCTGTGCGAAAGCTGCACTCCTTGCGAAGGCTGCACTCCGTGCGAAGGGAGCACTCTGTGCGAAGGCTGCACTCCGTGCGAAGGCTGCACTCCTTGCGAAGGCAGCTCTCTGTGCGAAGGCAGCACTCTGCGCAAAGGCTGCACTCCGTGCAAAGGCAGCAATTCGTGCAAAGGCTGCAATCTGTGCGACGGCTTCACTCCTTGCGAAGGCAGCAATCTGTGCGAAGGCAGCACTCTGCGCGAAGGCCGCACTCCTTGCGAAGGCAGCACTCATTGCGAAGGCAGCACTTCGTGCGAAAGCAGGACTCCTTGCGAAGGCTGCACTCCTTGCGAAGGCAGCACTCTGTGCGAAGGCTGCACACCGTGCGAAACCTGCACTCCGTGCGAAGGCTGCACCCCTTGCGAAGGCTGCACTCCTTGCGAAGGCTGCATTCCTTGCGAAGGCAGCACTCTGTGCGAAGTCAGCACCCCATGTGAAGGCTGCACTCCTTGCGAAAGCATCACTCTGTGTGAAGGGAGCACTCCGTGCGAAGGCAGCACTCTGTGCGAAGGCTGCACTCCGTGCGAAGGCATCACTCCGTGCGAAGGCTGCACTCCGTGCGACGGCTGCACTCGTTGCGAAGGCTGCACTCCATGCGTTGGCTGCACGCCTTGCGACGGCTGCACTCCATGCGACAGCTGCATGCCTTGTGACGGCTGCACTCTGTGCGAAGGCTGCACTCTGTGTGAAGGATGCACTCTTTGCGAAGGCAGCACTCTTTGCGAAGGCAGCACTCTTTGCGAAGGCAGCACTCTGTGCGAAGGCAGCACTCATTACGAAGGCAGCACTCTGTGCGAAAGCTGCACTCTGTGCGAAAGCTGCACTCCTTGCGAAGGCATTACTCTGTACGAAGGCTGCACTCTGTGTGAAGGCAGCACTCTGTGCGAAGGCAGCACTCTGTGAGAACTCTGCACTCTGTGCGAAGGCAGCACTCTGTGCGAAGGCAGCACTCCTTGCGAAGGCTGCACTCCTTGCGAAGGCTGCATTCCTTGCGAAGGCAGCACTCCTTGCGAAGGCTGCACTCCTTGCAAAGGCAGCACTCCGTGCGAAGGCTGCACTCCGTGCGAAGGCTGCACTCCGTGCGAAGGCTGCACTCCGTGCGAAGGCAGCACTCCTGGCGAAGGCTGCACTCTTTACGAAGGCAGCACTCCGTGCGAAGGCTGCACTCCCTGCGAAGGCTGCACCCCGTGCGAATGCTCTCTCCTTGCGAAGAGAGCATTCTGTGCAAAGGCTGCACTCCGTGTGATGGCTGCACTCCTTGCGAAGGCAGCACTCCTTGCGAAGTTTGCACTCTGTGCGAAGGCAGCACTCTCTGTTCAGTGTGCACTCAGTGCGAAGGGTGCACTCTGTGCGAAGTCAGCACTTCTTGCCAAGGCTGCACTCCTTGACAAGGCTGCTCTCTGTGTGAAGACTGCACTCCTTGCAAAGGCAGCACTCTGTGCGAAGGCTGCACTCCCTGCGAAGGCTGCACTCCGTGCGAAGGCAGCACTCCGTGCAAAGGCTGCACTCCTTGCGAAGGGAGCACTCCGGGCGAAGGCTGCACTCCGTGCGAAGGCTGCACTCCTTGCGACGGGAGCACTCTGTGCGAAGGCAGCACTCCTTGCGAAGGCTGCACTCCTTGCGAAGGCAGCACTCCTTGCGAAGGAAGCACTCTGTGCGAAGGCTGCACTCTGTACGAAGCCAGCTGTCTGTGCGAAGGAAGCACTCTGTGCGAAGGCAGCACTCTGCGCGAAGGTAGCACTCTGTGCGAAGGCAGCACTCTTTGCGAAGGCTGCACTCTGTGCGAAGGCAGCACTCCTTGCGAAGGCAGCACTTTGTGCGAAGGCAGCACTCCGTGCGAAGGTTGCACTCCTTGCGAAGGCAGCACTCTAGGCAAAGGCTGCACTCTGTGCGAAGGCAGCACTCTGTGCGAAGGCAGCACTCCTTGCGAAGGATTCACTCTGTGTGAAGGCAGCACTCTGTGCGAAGGCAGCACTCCTTGCGAAGGCTGCACTGCTTGCGAAGGCAGCACTCCTTGCAAAGGCAGCACTCCGTGTGATGGCTGCACTCCGTGCGAAGGTTGCACTCCTTGCGAAGGGAGCACTTTGTGCAAAGGCTGCACTCTGTGCGAAGGCAGCACTCTGTGCGAAGGCAGCACTCTGTGCGAAGGATGCACTCTGTGCGAAGACAGCACTCTGCGCGAAGACAGCACTCTGTGCGAAGACAGCACTCTGTGCGAAGACAGCACTCTGTGCGAAGGCTGCACTCTGTGCGAAGGCTGCACTCTATGCGAAGGCTGCACTCTATGCGAAGGCTGCACTCTGTGCGAAGTCAGCACTCCTTGCCAAGGCTGCACTCCTTGCCACGGCTGCACTCCTTGCCAAGGCTGCACTCCTTGCCAAGGCTGCACTCCGTGCGAAGAATGCACTCCTTGCGAAGGCAGCACTCTGTGCGAAGGCTGCACTCCCTGCGAAGGCTGCACTGCGTGCGAAGGCAGCAATCCGAGCAAAGGCTGCACTCCTTGCGAAGGCAGCACTCCGTGCGAAGGCTGCACTCCGTGCGTAGGCTGCACTCCTTGCGAAGGGAGCACTCTGTGCCAAGGCAGCACTCCTTGCGAAGGCTGCACTCCTTGCGAAGGCAGCACTCCTTGCGAAGGAAGCACTCCTTGCGAAGGAAGCACTCTGTGCGAAGGCTGCACTCTGTGCGAAGGCAGCTGTCTGTGCGAAGGAAGCACTCTGTGAGAAGGCAGCACTCTGCGCGAAGGCAGCACTCCTTGCGAAGGCAGCACTCTATGTGATGGCTGCACTCTGTGCGAAGGTTGCACTCCTTGCGAAGGGAGCACTCTGTGCGAAGGCTGCAGCCTGTGCGAAGGCAGCACTCTGTGTGAAGGCAGCACTCCTTGCGAAGGCTGCATTCCTTGCGAAGGCTGCATTCCTTGCGAAGGCAGCACTCTGTGCGAAGGCAGCACTCTGTGCGAAGGCAGCACTCTGTGCGAAGGCAGCACTCCATGCGAAGGCTGCACTCCGTGCGAAGGCTTCACGCCTTGCAAAGGGAGCACTTTGTGCGAAGGATGCACTCTGTGCGAAGCCAGCACTCTGTGCGAAGGCAGCACTCTCTGCGGAGGGTGCACTCTGTGCCAAGGGTGCACTCTGTGCGAAGGCAGCACTCTGTGCGAAGGTTGCACCCTGTGCGAAGGCAGCACTCTGTGCGAAGTCGATACTCTGTGTGAAGGCAGCACTCTGGGCAAAGGCAGCACACTGAGAAAAGGCAGCACTCTGTGCGAATTGTGCACTCTGTGTGTAGGCAGCACTCTGTGCAAAGGCAGCACTCCGTGCGAAGGCAGCACTCTGTCTGAAGGCTGCACTCTGTGCGAAAGCTGCACTCCTTGCGAAGGCAGCACTCTGTGCCAAGGGAGCGCTCTGTGCGAAGCCTGCACTACGTGCGACGGCTGCACTCCTTGCGAAGGCAGCACTGTGTGCGAAGGCTGCACTCTGTGCCAAGGTTGCACTCCTTGCGAAGGCAGCACTCTGTGTGAAGGCTGCACTATGTGCGAGAGCAGCACTCTGTGGGAAGGCTGCACTCCGTGCGATGGCTGCACTCCTTGCGAAGGCTGCACTCTGTGGGAAGGCTGCACTCTGTGTGAAGGCAGCACTCTGTGTGAAGGCAGCACTATGTGCGAAGGCACCACTCTGTGCGAAAGCAGCACTCTGTGCGAAGGCAGCACTCTGTGCGAAGGCTACACTCTGTGCGAAGGCTGCACTCTGTGCGAAGGCTGCACTCCGTGCGAAGGCAGCACTCCGTGCGAAGGCTGCACTCCGTGCGAAGGCGGCACTCCGTGCGAAGGCAGCACACTGTGTGAAGGCTGCACTCCTTGTGAAGGCAGCACTCTGTGCAAAGACTGCACTCCGTGCGAAGGCAGCACCCTGTGCGAAGGCAGCACTCTGTCCGAAGGCTGCACTCTGTGTGATGGCTGCACATTGTGCGATGACTGCACTCCTTGCGAAGGTTGCACTCCTCGTGAAGGCAGCTCTCTGTGCGAAGGCTGCACTCTGTGCGAAGGCTACACTCTGTGCGATTGCTGCACTCCTTGCGAAGGCAGCACTCTGTGCGAAGACTGCACTCTGTGCGACGGCAGCACTCCATGGGAAGGCAGCACTCTGTTTGAATGCAGCATTCTGTGCAAAGGCTGCACTCTGTGCAAAGGCTGCACTCTGTGCGAAGGCTGCACCCTGTGCGAAGGCAGCACGCTGTTCGAAGTCGGCACTCCGTGCAAAGGCAGCACTCTGTGCGAAGGCTGTACTCTGTGCGAAAGCTGCACTCCTTGCGAAGGCTGCACTCCGTGCGAAGGGAGCACTCTGTGCGAAGGCTGCACTCCGTGCGAAGGCTGCACTCCTTGCGAAGGCAGCTCTCTGTGCGAAGGCAGCACTCTGCGCAAAGGCTGCACTCCGTGCAAAGGCAGCAATTCGTGCAAAGGCTGCAATCTGTGCGATGGCTGCACTCCTTGCGAAGGCAGCAATCTGTGCGAAGGCAGCATTCTGCGCGAAGGCCGCACTCCTTGCGAAGGCAGCACTCCCTGCGAAGGCAGCACTTCGTGCGAAAGCAGGACTCCTTGCGAAGGCTGCACTCCTTGCGAAGGCAGCACTCTGTGCGAAGGCTGCACACCGTGCGAAACCTGCACTCCGTGCGAAGGCTGCACCCCTTGCGAAGGCTGCACTCCTTGCGAAGGCTGCACTCCTTGTGAAGGCAGCACTCTGTGCGAAGGCAGCACCCCATGTGAAGGCTGCACTCCTTGCGAAAGCAGCACTCTGTGTGAAGGGAGCACTCCGTGCGAAGGCAGCACTCTGTGCGAAGGATGCACTCCGTGCGAAGGCATCACTCCGTGCGAAGGCTGCCCTCCGTGCGACGGCTGCACTCGTTGCGAAGGCTGCACTCCATGCGTTGGCTGCACGCCTTGCGACGGCTGCACTCCATGCGATGGCAGCACTCCGTGCGAAGGCTGCACTCTGTGCGAAGGCTGCACTCCGTGTGAAGGCTGCACTCCTTGCAAAGGGAGCACTCTGTGCGAAGGATGCACTCTGTGCGAAGCCAGCACTCTGTGCGAAGGCAGCACTCTCTGCGGAGTGTGCACTCTGTGCGAAACGTGCACTCTGTGCGAAGGCAGCACTCTGTGCGAAGGCAGCACTCTGTGCGAAGGCAGCACTCAGTGCGATGGCAGGACTCCTTGCGAAGGCTGCACTCCTTGCGATGGCAGCACTCCGTGCGAAGGCTGCACTCTGTGCGAAGGCTGCACTCCGTGTGAAGGCTGCACTCCTTGCAAAGGGAGCACTCTGTGCGAAGTATGCACTCTGTGCGAAGACAGCACTCTATGCGAAGACAGCACTCTGTGCGAAGACAGCACTCTGTGCGAAGACAGCACTCTGTGCGAAGACAGCACTCTGTGCGAAGGCTGCACTCTGTGCGAAGGCTGCACTCTATGCGAAGGCTGCACTCTGTGCGAAGTCAGCACTCCTTGCCAAGGCTGCACTCCTTGCCAAGGCTGCACTCTGTGCGAAGACTGCACTCCTTGCGAAGGCAGCACTCTGTGCGAAGGCTGCACTCCCTGCGAAGGCTGCACTGCGTGCGAAGGCAGCACTCCATGCAAAGGCTGCACTCCTTGCGAAGGCAGCACTCCGTGCGAAGGCTGCACTCCGTGCGTAGGCTGCACTCCTTGCGAAGAGAGCACTCTGTGCGAAGGCAGCACTCCTTGCGAAGGCTGCACTCCTTGCGAAGGCAGCACTCCTTGCGGAGGAAGCACTCTGTGCGAAGGCTGCACTCTGTGCGAAGGCAGCTGTCTGTGCGAAGGAAGCACTCTGTGAGAAGGGAGCACTCTGCGCGAAGGCAGCACTCCTTGCGAAGGCAGCACTCTGTGTGATGGCTGCACTCCGTGCGAAGGTTGCACTCCTTGCGAAGGGAGCACTCTGTGCGAAGGCTGCACCCTGTGCGAAGGCAGCACTCTGTGCGAAGGCAGCACTCCTTGCGAAGGCTGCATTCCTTGCGAAGGCAGCACTCTGTGCGAAGGCAGCTCTCTGTGCGAAGGCAGCACTCTGTGCGAAGGCAGCACTCCGTGCGAAGGCTGCACTCCGTGCGAAGGCTGCACGCCTTGCAAAGGGAGCACTCTGTGCGAAGGATGCACTCTGTGCGAAGCCAGCACTCTGTGCGAAGGCAGCACTCTCTGCGGAGGGTGCACTCTGTGCCAAGGGTGCACTCTGTGCGAAGGCAGCACTCTGTGCGAAGGCTGCACTCTGTGCGAAGGCTGCACTCTATGCGAAGGCTGCACTCTGTGCGAAGTCAGCACTCCTTGCCAAGGCTGCACTCCTTGCCAAGGCTGCACTCTATGCGAAGACTGCACTCCTTGCGAAGGCAACACTCTGTGCGAAGGCTGCGCTCCCTGCGAAGGCTGCACTGCGTGCGAAGGCAGCACTCCGTGCAAAGGCTGCACTCCTTGCGAAGGCAGCACTCCGTGCGAAGGCTGCACTCCGTGCGTAGGCTGCACTCCGTGCGAAGGGAGCACTCTGTGCGAAGGCAGCACTCCTTGCGAAGGCTGCACTCCTTGCGAAGGCAGCTCTCCTTGCTAAGGAAGCACTCTGTGCGAAGGCTGCACTCTGTGCGAAGGCAGCTGTCTGTGCGAAGGAAGCACTCTGTGAGAAGGCAGCACTCTGCGCGAAGGCAGCACTCTGAGCAAAGGCAGCACTCTTTGCGAAGGCTGCACTCTGTGCGAAGGCAGCACTCCTTGCGAAGGCAGCACTATGTTCGAAGGCTGCACTCTGTGCGAAGGCAGTACTCTGTGCGAAGGCAGCACCCCTTGCGAAGGCTGCACTTTGTGCGGAGGCAGCACTCTGTGGGAAGGCATCACTCCTTGCGAAGGTTGCACTCCTTGCGAAGGCAGCACTCTGTGCAAAGGCTGCACTCTGTGCGAAGGCAGAACTCTGTGCGAAGGCAGCACTCCTTGTGAAGGCAGCACTCTGTGCGAAGGGTGCACTCTGTGCGAAGGCAGCACCCTGTGCGAAGTCAGCACCCTGTGCGAAGGCAGCACCCTGTGCGGAGGCAGCACCCTGTGCGAATTCAGCACTCTGTAAGAAGGCAGCACTCTGTGCGAAGGGAGCAATCTGTCCCAAGGCAGCACTCTGTGCGAAGGCAGCACTCTGTGCGAAGGCAGCACTCCTTGCGAAGGTTGCACTCCTTGCGAAGGCAGCACTCCGTGCGAAGGCTGCACTCCTTACGAAGGGAGTTCTCCGTGCGAAGGCTGAACTCCGTGCAAAGGCTGCACTCCTTGCGAAGGCAGCACTCCGTGCAAAGGCTGACCTCCGTGCGAAGGCTGCACTCCTTGCGAAGGGAGCACTCTGTGCGAAGGCAGCACTCCTTGCGAAGGCAGCACTCCTTGCGAAGGCAGCACTCCTTGCGAAGGAAGCACTCTGTGCGAAGGCTGCACTCTGTGCGAAGCCAGCTGTCTGTGCGAAGGAAGCACTCTGTGCGAAGGCAGCACTCTGCGCGAAGGTAGCTCTCTGTGCGAAGGCAGCACTCTTTGCGAAGGCTGCACTCTGTGCGAAGGCAGCACTCCTTGCGAAGGCAGCACTCTGTGCTAATGCAGCACTCCGTGCGAAGGTTGCACTCCTTGCGAAGGCAGCACTCTGTGCAAAGGCTGCACTCTGTGCGAAGGCAGCACTCTGTGCGAAGGCAGCACTCCTTGCGAAGGCTTCACTCTGTGTGAAGGCAGCACTCTGTGCGAAGGCAGCACTCCTTGCGAAGGCTGCACTCCTTGCGAAGGCAGCACGCCTTGCGAAGGCAGCACTCCGTGTGATGGCTGCACTCCGTGCGAGGGTTGCACTCCTTGCGAAGGGAGCACTTTGTGCAAAGGCTGCACTCTGTGCGAAGGCAGCACTCTGTGCGAAGGCAGCACTCCTTGCGAAGGCTGCATTCCTTGCGAAGGCAGCACTCTGTGCGAAGGCAGCACTCTGTGCGAAGGCAGCACTCCGTGCGAAGGCAGCACTCCGTGCGAAGGCTGCACTCCGTGCGAAGGCTGCACTCCTTGCAAAGGGAGCACTCTGTGCGAAGGATGCACTCTGTGCGAAGCCAGCACAATGTGCGAAGGCAGCACTCTCTGCGGCGGGTGCACTCTGTGCGAAACGTGCACTCTGTGCGAAGGCAGCACTCTGTGCGAAGGCAGCACTCTGTGCGAAGGCAGCACTCAGTGCGATGGCAGGACTCCTTGCGAAGGCTGCACTCCTTGCGATGGCAGCACTCCGTGCGAAGGCTGCACTCTGTGCGAAGGCTGCACTCCGTGCGAAGGCTGCACTCCTTGCAAAGGGAGCACTCTGTGCGAAGGATGCACTCTGTGCGAAGACAGCACTCTGTGCGAAGACAGCACTCTGTGCGAAGACAGCACTCTGTGCGAAGGCTGCACTCTGTGCGAAGGCTGCACTCTATGCGAAGGCTGCACTCTGTGCGAAGTCAGCACTCCTTGCCAAGGCTGCACTCCTTGCCAAGGCTGCACTCTGTGCGAAGACTGCACTCCTTGCGAAGGCAGCACTCTGTGCGAAGGCTGCACTCCCTGCGAAGGCTGCACTGCGTGCAAAGGCAGCACTCCGTGCAAAGGCTGCACTCCTTGCGAAGGCAGCACTCCGTGCGAAGGCTGCACTCCGTGCGTAGGCTGCACTCCTTGCGAAGGGAGCACTCTGTGCGAAGGATGCACTCTGTGCGAAGCCAGCACAATGTGCGAAGGCAGCACTCTCTGCGGAGGGTGCACTCTGTGCGAAACGTGCACTCTGTGCGAAGGCAGCACTCTGTGCGAAGGCAGCACTCTGTGCGAAGGCAGCACTCAGTGCGATGGCAGGACTCCTTGCGAAGGGTGCACTCCTTGCGATGGCAGCACTCCGTGCGAAGGCTGCACTCTGTGCGAAGGCTGCACTCCGTGCGAAGGCTGCACTCCTTGCAAAGGGAGCACTCTGTGCGAAGGATGCACTCTGTGCGAAGACAGCACTCTCTGCGAAGACAGCACTCTGTGCGAAGACAGCACTCTGTGCGAAGACAGCACTCTGTGCGAAGACAGCACTCTGTGCGAAGGCTGCACTCTGTGCGAAGGCTGCACCCTGTGCGAAGGCAGCACTCTGTGCGAAGGCAGCACTCCTTGCGAAGGCTGCAATCCTTGCGAAGGCAGCACTCTGTGCGAAGGCAGCACTCTGTGCGAAGGCAGCACTCTGTGCGAAGGCAGCACTCCGTGCGAAGGCTGCACTCCATGCGAAGGCTGCACTCCTTGCAAAGGGAGCACTCTGTGCGAAGGATGCACTCTGTGCGAAGCCAGCACTCTGTGCGAAGGCAGCACTCTCTGCGGAGGGTGCACTCTGTAACAAGGGTGCACTCTGTGCGAAGGCAGCACTCTGTGCGAAGGCTGCACTCTGTGCGAAGGCTGCACTCTATGCGAAGGCTGCACTCTGTGCGAAGTCAGCACTCCTTGCCAAGGCTGCACTCCTTGCCAAGGCTGCATTCTATGCGAAGATTGCACTCCTTGCGAAGGCAGCACTCTGTGCGAAGGCTGCACTCCCTGCGAAGGCTGCACTGCATGCGAAGGCAGCACTCCGTGCAAAGGCTGCACTCCTTGCGAAGGCAGCACTCCGTGCGAAGGCTGCACTCCGTGCGTAGGCTGCACTCCTTGCGAAGGGAGCACTCTGTGCGAAGGCAGCACTCCTTGCGAAGGCTGCACTCCTTGCGAAGGCAGCTCTCCTTGCGAAGGAAGCACTCTGTGCAAAGGCTGCACTCTGTGCGAAGGCAGCTGTCTGTGCGAAGGAAGCACTCTGTGAGAAGGCAGCACTCTGCGCGAAGGCAGCACTCTGAGCGAAGGCAGCACTCTTTGCGAAGGCTGCACTCTGTGCGAAGGCAGCACTCCTTGCGAAGGCAGCACTATGTGCGAAGGCAGCACTCCGTGCGAAGGTTGCACTCCTTGCGAAGGCAGCACTCTGTGCAAAGGCTGCACTCTGTGCGAAGGCAGCACTCTGTGCGAAGGCAGCACTCCTTGCGAAGGCTGCACTCTGTGCGGAGGCAGCACTCTGTGCGAAGGCATCACTCCTTGCGAAGGCTGCACTCCTTGCGAAGGCAGCACTCCTTGCGAAGGCAGCACTCAGTGTGATGGCTGCACTCCGTGCGAAGGTTGCACTCCTTGCGAAGGGAGCACTCTGTGCGAAGGCAGCACTCCTTGCGAAGGCTGTATTCCTTGCGAAGGCAGCACTCTGTTTGAAGGCAGCACTCTGTGCGAAGGCAGCACTCTGTGCGAAGGCAGCACTCTGTGCGAAGGCAGCACTCTGCGCGAGGGCGGCACCCTCTGCGGAGGGTGCACTCTGTGCGAAGGCAGCACTCTGTGTGAAGGAAGAACTCTGTGCGAAAGCAGCACTCTGTGCGAAGGCAGCACTCCTTGTGAAGGCAGCACTCTGTGCGAAGGGTGCACTCTGTGCGAAGGCAGCACCCTGTGCGAAGTCAGCACCCTGTGCGAAGGCAGCACCCTGTGCGGAGGCAGCACCCTGTGCGAAGGCAGCACTCTGTAAGAAGGCAGCACTCTGTGCGAAGGCAGCACTCTGTGCAAAGGCAGCACTCTGTGCGAAGGCAGCACTCTGTGCGAAGGCAGCACTCCTTGCGAAGGCTGCACTCCTTGCGAAGGCAGCACTCCGTGCGAAGGCTGCACTCCTTACGAAGGGAGCTCTCCGTGCGAAGGCTGAACTCCGTGCAAAGGCTGCACTCCTTGCGAAGGCAACACTCCTTGCGAAGGCTGCACTCCGTTCGAAGGCAGCACTCCTTGCGAAGGCAGCACTCCTTGCGAAGGCAGCACTCCTTGCGAAGGCAGCACTCCGTGCGAAGGCTGCACTCCGTGTGAAGGCTGCACTCCGTGCGAAGGCTGCACTCTGTGCGAAGGCAGCACTCTGAGCGAAGGCTGCACTCTGCGCAAAGGCTGCACTCTGTGCGAAGATTGCACTCTGTGCGAAGGCAGCACTCTGTGCGAAGGCAGCACACTGTGCGAAGGCAGCACTCTGTGCGAAGGCTCCACTCAGTGCGAAGACAGCACTCTGTGCGAAGGCAACACTCTGTGCGAAGGCAGCACTCCTTGCGAAGTCTGCACTCCTTGCGAAGGCAGCACTCCTTGCGAAGGCAGCACTCCTTGCGAAGGCTGCACTCCGTGCGAAGGCTGCACTCCGTGCGAAGGCTGCACTCCGTGCGAAGGCAGCACTCCTTGCGAAGGGAGCACTCTGTGCGAAGGCTGCACTCCGTGCGAAGGCTGCACTGCTTGCGAAGGAAGCACTCTGTGCGAAGTTTGCACTCTGTGCGAAGCCAGCACTCTGTGCGAAGGCAGCACTCTCTGCAGAGGGTGCACTCTGTGCGAAGGGTGCACTCTGTGCGAAGGCAGCACTTTGTGCGACGGCAGGACTCCTTGTGAAGGCTGCACTCCTTGCGAAGGCAGCACTCCGTGCGAAGGCTGCACTACGTGCGAAGGCTGTACTCCTTGCAAAGGGAGCACTCTGTGCGAAGGATGCACTCTGTGCGAAGACAGCACTCTGTGCGAAGACAGCACTCTGTGCGAAGGCAGCACTCTGTGCCAAGGCTGCACTCCTTGCGAAGGCTGCACTCCTTGCAAAGGCTGCACTCCTTGCGAAGGCAGCACTCTGTTCGAAGGCAGCACTCTGTGCGAAGGCAGCTCTCTGTGCGAAGGAAGCACTATGTGCGAAGGCAGCACTCTGCGCGAAGGCAGCACTCTTCGCGATGGCAGCACTCCTTGCGAAGGCTGCTATCTGTGCGAAGGCAGCACTCTGTGCGAAGGCAGCACTCTGTGCCAAGGCTGCACTCCTTGCGAAGGCATTACTCCGTGCGAAGGCTTCACTCCGTGCGAAGGTTGCACTCCTTGCGAAGGGAGCACTCCGTGCGAAGGCTGCACTCCGTGCGAAGGCTGCACTCCATGCGAAGGCAGCACTCTGTGCGAAGGCTGCACTCTGTGCGAAGGCAGCACTCTGTGCGAAGGCAGCACTCTGTGCAAAGGCAGCACTCTGCGCGAAGGTAGCACTCTGCGCGAGGGCGGCGCCCTCTGCGGAGGGTGCACTCTGTGCGAAAGCAGCACTCTGTGCGAAGGCAGCACTCTGTGCGAAGACAGCACCCTGTGCGAAGGCAGCAGTCCTTGCGAAGGCAGCACTCCTTGCGAAGGGTGCACTCTGTGCAAAGGCAGCACTCTGTGCTAAGGCAGCACTCTGTGCGAAGGCAGCTCTCTGTGCGAAGGCAGCACTCTGTGCGAAGGCAGCACTCTGTGCGAATGCTGCACTCTGTGCGAAGGCAGCACTCTGTGCGAAGGCAACACTCTGTGCAAAGACAGAACTCTGTGCGAAGGCAGCACTCTGTGCGAAGGCAACACTCTGTGCGAAGGCAGCAGTCCTTGCGAAGGCAGCACTCCTTGCGAAGGGTGCACTCTGTGCGAAGGCAGCATTCTGTGCGAAGGCAGCACTCTGTGCGAAGGCAGCACTCTGTGTGAAGGCTGCACTCCTTCCAAAGTCAGCACTCCGTGCAAAGGCTGCACTCCTTGCGAAGTCAGCACTCCGTGCGAAGGCTGCACTCTGTACGAAGGCTGCACTCCTTACGAAGGGAGCACTCTGTGCGAAGGCTGCACTCTGTGCGAAGGCTGCACTCTGTGCGAAGGCAGCACTCTGTGCGAAGGCTCCACTCAGTGCGAAGACAGCACTCTGTGCGAAGGCAACACTCTGTGCGAAGGCAGCATTCCTTGCGAAGGCAGCACTCCTTGCGAAGGGTGCACTCTGTGCGAAGGCAGCATTCTGTGCGAAGGCAGCACTCTGTGCGAAGGCAGCACTCTGTGTGAAGGCTGCACTCCTTCCAAAGTCAGCACTCCGTGCAAAGGCTGCACTCCTTGCGAAGTCAGCACTCCGTGCGAAGGCTGCACTCTGTACGAAGGCTGCACTCCTTACGAAGGGAGCACTCTGTGCGAAGGCTGCACTCTGTGCGAAGGCTGCACTCTGTGCGAAGCAGCACTCTGTGCGAAGGCAGCACTCCTTGCGAAAGCAGCACTCCTTGCGAAGGCAGCACTCCTTGCGATGGCTGCACTCCTTGCGAAGGCAGCACTCCTTGCGAAGGTTGCACTCTGTGCGGAGGCAGCACTCTCTGTGGAGGGTGCACTCTGTGCGAAGGCTGCACTTCGTGCAAAGGGTGCACTCTGTGTGAAGGCAGCACACTGTGCCAAGGCTGCACTCCTTGGGAAGGCAGCACTCCGTGCGAAGGCTCCACTCCGTGCGAAAGTTGCACTCCTTGCGAAGGGAGCACTCTGTGCCAAGGCTGCACTCAGTGCGAAGGCTGCACTCCGTGCGAAGGCTGCACTCCTTGCGAAGGCTGCTCTCCTTGCGAAGGCAACACTCCTTTCGAAGGCAGCACTCTGTCCGAAGGCAGCACTCTGTGCGAAGGCAGACTCTGTGCGAAATCTGCACTCTGTGCGAAAGCTGCACTCCTTGCGAAGGCATTACTCTGTACAAAGGCTGCATTCTGTGTGAAGGCAGCACTCTGTGCGAAGGCTGGACTCTGTTCGAAGGCTGCGCTCTGTGCAAAGACTGCACTCTGTGCGAAGGCTGAACTCTGTGTGAAGGCTGCACTCTGTGCGAAGGCTGCACTCTCCGCGAAGGCTGCACTCTGTGCGAAAGCTGCACTTCGTGCGAAGGCTGCACTCCGTGCGAAGGCTGCACTCCGTGCGAAGGCTGCACTCCTTGCGATGGCAGCACTCCGTGCGACGGCTGCACTCCGTGCGAAGGCTGCACTCCGTGCGAAGGCTGCACTCCTTGCGAAGGCTGCACTCCTTGCGAAGGCAGCACTCCTTGCGAAGGCAGCAGTCTGTGCGAAGGCAGCACTCTGTGCGAAGGCAGCACTGTGTGCGAAGGCAGCACTCTGTGCGAAGGCTGAACTCTGTGCGAAGGCAGCACCCTGTGCGAAGGCAGCACTCTGTGCGACGGCTGCACTCCTTGCGATGGCAGCAGTCCGTGCGAAGGCTGCACTCCGTGCGAAGGCTGCACTCCTTGCGAAGGGAGCACTCTGTGCGAAGGCTGCACTCCGTGCGAAGGCTGCACTCCTTGCGAAGGCGGCACTCTGCGAAGGCAGCACTCTGTGCGAAGGCAGCACTCTGTGCAAAGGAAGCACTCTGTGCGAAGGCAGCACTCTGCGCAGGCAGCATTCTCTGTGGAGGATGCACTCTGTGTGAAGGCAGCACTCTGTGCGTAGGCTGCACTCTGTGCGAAGGCTGCACTCTGTGCGAAGGCTGCACTCTGTGCGAAGGCTGCACTCTGTGCGAAGGCTGCACTCTGTGCGAAGGCTGCACTCTGTGCGAAGGCTGCGCTCTGTGCGAAGGCTGCGCTCTGTGCGAAGGCTGCGCTCTGTGAGAAGGCTGCGCTCTGTGCGAAGGCTGCGCTCTGTGCGAAGGCTGCGCTCTGTGCGAAGGCTGCGCTCTGTGCGAAGGCTGCGCTCTGTGCGAAGGCTGCACTCCGTGCGAAGGCTGCACTCCGTGCGAAGGCTGCACTCCGTGCGAAGGCTGCACTCCGTGCGAAGGCTGCACTCCGTGCGAAGGCTGCACTCCGTGCGAAGGCTGCACTCCGTGCGAAGGCCGCACTCCTTGCAAAGGCAGAACTCCGTGCGACGGCTGCACTCCGTGCGAAGGCTGCACTCCGTGCAAAGGATGCACTCATTGTGAAGGCTGCACTCCTTGTGAAGGCTGCACTCCTTGCGAAGGTAGCACTCCATGCGAAGGCAGCAGTCTGTGCGAAGGCAGCACTCTGTGCGAAGGCAGCACTCTGTGCGAAGGCAGCACTCTGTGCGAAGGCTGCACTCCTTGCGAAGTCAGCACTCCGTGCGAAGGCTGCACTCTGTGCGAAGGCTGTACTCCTTACGAAGGGAGCTTTCTGTGCGAAGGCTGCACTCTGTGCGAAGGCTGCACTCTGTGCGAAAGCAGCACTCTGTGCGAAGGCAGCACTCCTTGCGAAGGCAGCACTCTTTGCGAAGGCAGCACTCCTTCCGTTGGCTGCACTCCTTGCGAAGGCAGCACTCCTTGCGAAGGTTGCACTCCGTGCTAAGGCTGCAATCCGTGCGAAGGCTGCACCAATTGCGAAGGGTGGACTCTGTGCGAAGGCTGCAATCCGTGCGAAGGCTGCACTCCTTGCGATGGCAGCACTCTGTGCTAAGTTTGCACTCTGTGCGAAGCCAGACTCTGTGCGGAGGCAGCACTCTCTGCGGAGGGTGCACTCTGTACGAAGGCTGCACTCCGTGCGAAGGGTGCACTCTGTGCGAAGGCAGCACTCTGTGCCAAGGCTGCACTCCTTGCGAAGGCAGCACTCCGTGCGAAGGCTGCACTCCGTGCGAAGGTTGCACTCCGTGCGAAGGTTGCACTCCTTGAAAAGGGAGCACTCTGTGCGAAGGCTGCACTCCGTGCGAAGGCTGCACTCCGTGCGAAGGCTGCGCTGTGTGCGAAGGCTGCACTCTGTGTGAAGGCTGCACTCCTTGCAAAGGCTGCACTCCTTGCGAAGGCAGCACTCCTTGCGAAGGCTGCACTCCGTGCGAAGGTTGCACTCCTTGCGAAGGGAGCACTCTGTGCGAAGGCTGCACTCTGTGCAAAGGCTCCACTCGGTGCAAAGGCTGCACTCTGTGCGAAGGCTGCACTCCGTGCGAAGGCTGCACTCCGTGAGAAGGCTGCACTCCATTTCGAAGGCAGCCCTCCGTGCGACGGCTGCACTCCGTGCAAAGGCTGCACTCCGTGCGAAGGCTGCACTCCTTGCGAAGGCTGCACTCCTTGCGAAGGCTGCACTCCTTGCGAAGGCAGCACTCCTTGCGAAGGCAGCACTCTGTGCGAAGGCAGCACTCCGTGGGAAGGCAGCTCTCTGTGCGAAGGCAGCACTCCTTGGGAAGGCTGCACTCTGTGCGAAGGCAGCACTCTGTGCGAAGGCAGCACACTGTGCGAAGGCAGCACTGTTTGCGAAGGCTGCACTCCTTTTGAAGGCTGCACTCCATGCGAAGGCTGCACTCTGTGTGAAGGCTGCACTCCTTGCGAAGGCAGCCCTCCGTGCAACGGCTGCACTCCGTGCAAAGGCTGCACTCCGTGCAAAGGCTGCACTCCTTGCGAAGGCTGCACTCCTTGCGAAGGCAGCACTCTGTGCAAAGACTGCACTCCGTGCGAAGGATGCACTCTGTGCGAAAGCAGCACTCTGTGCGAAGGCAGCACTCTGTGCGAAGACAGCACCCTGTGCGAAGGCAGCAGTCCTTGCGAAGGCAGCACTCCTTGCGAAGGGTGCACTCTGTGCAAAGGCAGCACTCTGTGCTAAGGCAGCACTCTGTGCGAAGGCAGCTCTCTGTGCGAAGGCAGCACTCTGTGCGAAGGCAGCACTCTGTGCGAATGCTGCACTCTGTGCGAATGCTGCACTCTGTGCGAAGGCAGCACTCTGTGCGAAGGCAACACTCTGTGCAAAGACAGAACTCTGTGCGAAGGCAGCACTCTGTGCGAAGGCAACACTCTGTGCGAAGGCAGCAGTCCTTGCGAAGGCAGCACTCCTTGCGAAGGGTGCACTCTGTGCGAAGGCAGCATTCTGTGCGAAGGCAGCACTCTGTGCGAAGGCAGCACTCTGTGTGAAGGCTGCACTCCTTCCAAAGTCAGCACTCCGTGCAAAGGCTGCACTCCTTGCGAAGTCAGCACTCCGTGCGAAGGCTGCACTCTGTACGAAGGCTGCACTCCTTACGAAGGGAGCACTCTGTGCGAAGGCTGCACTCTGTGCGAAGGCTGCACTCTGTGCGAAGGCAGCACTCTGTGCGAAGGCTCCACTCAGTGCGAAGACAGCACTCTGTGCGAAGGCAACACTCTGTGCGAAGGCAGCAGTCCTTGCGAAGGCAGCACTCCTTGCGAAGGGTGCACTCTGTGCGAAGGCAGCATTCTGTGCGAAGGCAGCACTCTGTGCGAAGGCAGCACTCTGTGTGAAGGCTGCACTCCTTCCAAAGTCAGCACTCCGTGCAAAGGCTGCACTCCTTGCGAAGTCAGCACTCCGTGCGAAGGCTGCACTCTGTACGAAGGCTGCACTCCTTACGAAGGGAGCACTCTGTGCGAAGGCTGCACTCTGTGCGAAGGCTGCACTCTGTGCGAAGCAGCACTCTGTGCGAAGGCAGCACTCCTTGCGAAAGCAGCACTCCTTGCGAAGGCAGCACTCCTTGCGATGGCTGCACTCCTTGCGAAGGCAGCACTCCTTGCGAAGGTTGCACTCTGTGCGGAGGCAGCACTCTCTGTGGAGGGTGCACTCTGTGCGAAGGCTGTACTTCGTGCAAAGGGTGCACTCTGTGTGAAGGCAGCACACTGTGCCAAGGCTGCACTCCTTGGGAAGGCAGCACTCCGTGCGAAGGCTGCACTCCGTGCGAAAGTTGCACTCCTTGCGAAGGGAGCTCTCTGTGCCAAGGCTGCACTCCGTGCGAAGGCTGCACTCCGTGCGAAGGCTGCACTCCTTGCGAAGGCTGCTCTCCTTGCGAAGGCAACACTCCTTTCGAAGGCAGCACTCTGTCCGAAGGCAGCACTCTGTGCGAAGGCAGACTCTGTGCGAAATCTGCACTCTGTGCGAAAGCTGCACTCCTTGCGAAGGCATTACTCTGTACAAAGGCTGCATTCTGTGTGAAGGCAGCACTCTGTGCGAAGGCTGGACTCTGTTCGAAGGCTGCGCTCTGTGCAAAGACTGCACTCTGTGCGAAGGCTGAACTCTGTGTGAAGGCTGCACTCTGTGCGAAGGCTGCACTCTCCGCGAAGGCTGCACTCTGTGCGAAAGCTGCACTTCGTGCGAAGGCTGCACTCCGTGCGAAGGCTGCACTCCTTGCGAAGGCTGCACTCCTTGCGAAGGCAGCACTCCTTGCGAAGGCAGCAGTCTGTGCGAAGGCAGCACTCTGTGCGAAGGCAGCACTGTGTGCGAAGGCAGCACTCTGTGCGAAGGCTGAACTCTGTGCGAAGGCAGCACCCTGTGCGAAGGCAGCACTCTGTGCGACGGCTGCACTCCTTGCGATGGCAGCAGTCCGTGCGAAGGCTGCACTCCGTGCGAAGGCTGCACTCCTTGCGAAGGGAGCACTCTGTGCGAAGGCTGCACTCCGTGCGAAGGCTGCACTCCTTGCGAAGGCGGCACTCTGCGAAGGCAGCACTCTGTGCGAAGGCAGCACTCTGTGCAAAGGAAGCACTCTGTGCGAAGGCAGCACTCTGCGCAGGCAGCATTCTCTGTGGAGGATGCACTCTGTGTGAAGGCAGCACTCTGTGCGTAGGCTGCACTCTGTGCGAAGGCTGCACTCTGTGCGAAGGCTGCACTCTGTGCGAAGGCTGCACTCTGTGCGAAGGCTGCACTCTGTGCGAAGGCTGCGCTCTGTGCGAAGGCTGCGCTCTGTGCGAAGGCTGCGCTCTGTGCGAAGGCTGCGCTCTGTGAGAAGGCTGCGCTCTGTGCGAAGGCTGCGCTCTGTGCGAAGGCTGCGCTCTGTGCGAAGGCTGCGCTCTGTGCGAAGGCTGCGCTCTGTGCGAAGGCTGCACTCCGTGCGAAGGCTGCACTCCGTGCGAAGGCTGCACTCCGTGCGAAGGCTGCACTCCGTGCGAAGGCTGCACTCCGTGCGAAGGCCGCACTCCTTGCAAAGGCAGAACTCCGTTCGACGGCTGCACTCCGTGCGAATGCTGCACTCCGTGCAAAGGATGCACTCATTGTGAAGGCTGCACTCCTTGTGAAGGCTGCACTCCTTGCGAAGGTAGCACTCCTTGCGAAGGCAGCAGTCTGTGCGAAGGCAGCACTCTGTGCGAAGGCGGCACTCTGTGCGAAGGCAGCACTCTGTGCGAAGGCTGCACTCCTTGCGAAGTCAGCACTCCGTGCGAAGGCTGCACTCTGTGCGAAGGCTGTACTCCTTACGAAGGGAGCTTTCTGTGCGAAGGCTGCACTCTGTGCGAAGGCTGCACTCTGTGCGAAAGCAGCACTCTGTGCGAAGGCAGCACTCCTTGCGAAGGCAGCACTCTTTGCGAAGGCAGCACTCCTTCCGTTGGCTGCACTCCTTGCGAAGGCAGCACTCCTTGCGAAGGTTGCACTCCGTGCTAAGGCTGCAATCCGTGCGAAGGCTGCACCAATTGCGAAGGGTGGACTCTGTGCGAAGGCTGCAATCCGTGCGAAGGCTGCACTCCTTGCGATGGCAGCACTCTGTGCTAAGTTTGCACTCTGTGCGAAGCCAGACTCTGTGCGGAGGCAGCACTCTCTGCGGAGGGTGCACTCTGTACGAAGGCTGCACTCCGTGCGAAGGGTGCACTCTGTGCGAAGGCAGCACTCTGTGCCAAGGCTGCACTCCTTGCGAAGGCAGCACTCCGTGCGAAGGCTGCACTCCGTGCGAAGGTTGCACTCCGTGCGAAGGTTGCACTCCTTGAAAAGGGAGCACTCTGTGCGAAGGCTGCACTCCGTGCGAAGGCTGCACTCCGTGCGAAGGCTGCGCTGTGTGCGAAGGCTGCACTCTGTGCGAAGGCTGCACTCATTGCAAAGGCTGCACTCCTTGCGAAGGCAGCACTCCTTGCGAAGGCTGCACTCCGTGCGAAGGTTGCACTCCTTGCGAAGGGAGCACTCTGTGCGAAGGCTGCACTCTGTGCAAAGGCTCCACTCGGTGCAAAGGCTGCACTCTGTGCGAAGGCTGCACTCCGTGCGAAGGCTGCACTCCGTGAGAAGGCTGCACTCCATTTCGAAGGCAGCCCTCCGTGCGACGGCTGCACTCCGTGCAAAGGCTGCACTCCGTGCGAAGGCTGCACTCCTTGCGAAGGCTGCACTCCTTGCGAAGGCTGCACTCCTTGCGAAGGCAGCACTCCTTGCGAAGGCAGCACTCTGTGCGAAGGCAGCACTCTGTGGGAAGGCAGCTCTCTGTGCGAAGGCAGCACTCCTTGGGAAGGCTGCACTCTGTGCGAAGGCAGCACTCTGTGCGAAGGCAGCACACTGTGCGAAGGCAGCACTGTTTGCGAAGGCTGCACTCCTTTTGAAGGCTGCACTCCATGCGAAGGCTGCACTCTGTGTGAAGGCTGCACTCCTTGCGAAGGCAGCCCTCCGTGCAACGGCTGCACTCCGTGCAAAGGCTGCACTCCGTGCAAAGGCTGCACTCCTTGCGAAGGCTGCACTCCTTGCGAAGGCAGCACTCTGTGCAAAGACTGCACTCCGTGCGAAGGCAGCACCCTGTGCGAAGGCAGCACTCTGTGCGAAGGCTGCACTCTGTGTGATGGCTGCACACTGTGCGATGACTGCACTCCTTGCGAAGGTTGCACTCCTTGTGAAGGCAGCTCTCTGTGCGAAGGCTGCACTCTGTGCGAAGGCAGCACTCTGTGCGATTGCTGCACTCCTTGCGAAGGCAGCACTCTGTGCGAAGACTGCACTCTGTGCGACGGCAGCACTCCATGCGAAGGCAGCACTCTGTTTGAATGCAGCATTCTGTGCAAAGGCTGCACTCTGTGCAAAGGCTGCACTCTGTGCGAAGGCTGCACCCTGTGCAAAGGCAGCACACTGTGCGAAGTCGGCACTCTGTGCGAAGGCAGCACTCTGCGCAAAGGCAGCACTCTGTGCTAAGGCAGCACTCTGTGCGAATTGTGCACTCTGTGCGTAGGCAGCACTCTATGCAAAGGCAGCACTCCGTGCGAAGGCAGCACTCTGTGCGAAGGCTGTACTCTGTGCCAAAGCTGCATTCCTTGCAAAGGCTGCACTCCGTGCGAAGGGAGCACTCTGTGCGAAGGCTGCACTCCGTGCGAAGGCTGCACTCCTTGCGAAGGCAGCTCTCTGTGCGAAGGCAGCACTCTGCGCAAAGGCTGCACTCCGTGCGAAGGCAGCAATTCGTGCAAAGGCTGCAATCCGTGCGACAGCTGCACTCCTTGCGAAGGCAGCAATCTGTGCGAAGGCAGCACCGTGCGCGAAGGCTGCACTCCTTGCGAAGGCAGCACTCCCTGCGAAATCAGCACTTCGTGCGAAGGCAGGACTCCTTGCGAACGCTGCACTCCTTGCGAAGGCAGCACTCTGTGCGAAAGCTGCACACCGTGCGAAAGCAGCACTCTGTGCGAAGGCTGCACTCCGTGCGATGGATGCACTCCTTGCGAAGGCTGCACTCTGTGGGAAGGCTGCACTCTGTGTGAAGGCAGCGCTCTGTGCGAAGGCTGCGCTCTGTGCGAAGGCTGCGCTCTGTGCGAAGGCTGCGCTCTGTGCGAAGGCTGCGCTCTGTGCGAAGGCTGCGCTCTGTGCGAAGGCTGCGCTCTGTGCGAAGGCTGCGCTCTGTGAGAAGGCTGCGCTCTGTGCGAAGGCTGCGCTCTGTGCGAAGGCTGCGCTCTGTGCGAAGGCTGCGCTCTGTGCGAAGGCTGCGCTCTGTGCGAAGGCTGCGCTCTGTGCGAAGACTGCACTCTGTGCGACGGCAGCACTCCATGCGAAGGCAGCACTCTGTTTGAATGCAGCATTCTGTGCAAAGGCTGCACTCTGTGCAAAGGCTGCACTCTGTGCGAAGGCTGCACCCTGTGCAAAGGCAGCACACTGTGCGAAGTCGGCACTCTGTGCGAAGGCAGCACTCTGCGCAAAGGCAGCACTCTGTGCTAAGGCAGCACTCTGTGCGAATTGTGCACTCTGTGCGTAGGCAGCACTCTATGCAAAGGCAGCACTCTGCGCAAAGGCTGCACTCCGTGCGAAGGCAGCAATTCGTGCAACGGCTGCAATCCGTGCGACAGCTGCACTCCTTGCGAAGGCAGCAATCTGTGCGAAGGCAGCACCGTGCGCGAAGGCTGCACTCCTTGCGAAGGCAGCACTCCCTGCGAAATCAGCACTTCGTGCGAAGGCAGGACTCCTTGCGAACGCTGCACTCCTTGCGAAGGCAGCACTCTGTGCGAAAGCTGCACACCGTGCGAAAGCAGCACTCTGTGCGAAGGCTGCACTCCGTGCGATGGATGCACTCCTTGCGAAGGCTGCACTCTGTGGGAAGGCTGCACTCTGTGTGAAGGCAGCACTCTGTGCGAAGGCAGCACTATGTGCGAAGGCAGCACTCTGTGCGAAGGCAGCACTCTGTGCGAAGGCTGCACTCTGTGCGAAGGCTGCACTCCATGCGAAGGCAGCACTCCGTGCGAATGCTGCACCCCTTGCGAAGGCTGCACTCCTTGCGAAGGCTGCACTCCTTGCGAAGGCAGCACTCTGTGCGAAGGCTGCACTCCATGCAAAGGCTGCACTCCTTGCGTAGGCAGCACTCCGTGCGAAGGCTGCACCCCTTGCGAAGGCTGCACTCTTTGCGAAGCCAGCACTCTGTGTGAAGGCAGCACCCCATGTGAAGGCTGCACTCCTTGCGAAGGCAGCACTCTGTGCGAAGGCTGCACTCCATGCAAAGGCTGCACTCCTTGCGAAGGCAGCACTCCGTGCGAAGGCTGCACCCCTTGCGAAGGCTGCACTCCATGCAAAGGCTGCACTCCTTGCGAAGGCAGCACTCCGTGCGAAGGCTGCACCCCTTGCGAAGGCTGCACTCCTTGCGAAGCCAGCACTCTGTGTGAAGGCAGCACCCCATGTGAAGGCTGCACTCCTTGCGAAAGCAGCACTCTGTGCGAAGGCTGCACTCCGTGTGAAGGCATCACTCCGTGCGAAGGTTGCATTCCGTGCGACGGCTGCACTCATTGCGAAGGCTGCACTCCATACGTTGGCTGCACGCCTTGCGACGGCTGCACTCCATGCGACAGCTGCATGCCTTGTGACGGCTGCACTCTGTGCGAAGGCTGCACTCAGTGCGAAGGCTGCACTCCGTGCGAAGACTGCACTCCTTGCGAAGGCAGCACTCCGTGCAAAGGCTGCACTCCTTGCGAAGGCACAGATTGCGAGGACAACACAGCATGCGAGGACGAAACAGCATGCGAGTACGTCACAGCTTGCGAGGACAGCACAGCTTGCGAGGACAGCTCAGCTTGCGAGGACAGCACAGCTTGCGGGGAGAGCACAGCTTGCAAGGACAGCACAGGTTGCAGGGACAGCACAGCTTGCAGGGCAGCACAGCTTGCGGGGACAGCACAGCTTGCGGGGACAGCACACCTTGTGGGGACAGCACAGATTGCGAGGACAGCTGAACTTGAGATGAGTGCTCAACCTGAGAGGAGAGCTCAACAGGAGAGGACAGCTCAACTAGAGAGGACGGCTCAACTTGGCAGGACAGCTCAACTTGAGACGACAGCTCAACTTGAGAGGGCAGCTCAATTTGAGAAGACAGCTCAACTTGAGAGGACAGCTCAACTTGAGAGGACAGCTCAACTAGAAAGGACAGCTCAACTAGAAAGGACAGCTCAACTTGAGAGGACAGCTCAACTTGAGAGGACAGCTCAACTTGAGAGGACAGTCCAACTGGAGAGGACAGCTCAACTTGAGAGGACAGCTCAACTTGGGAGCACAGCACAAATTGCGAGGACAGCACAGCTTGCGAGGACAGCACAGCTTGCGAGGACAGCACACCTTGCGAGGACAGCACAGCTTGCGAGGACAGCTCAGCTTGAGAGGACAGCTCAACTTGCATGGACAGCAAAGCATGCGAGGAAAGCAAAGCTTGCGAGGACAGCGAAGCTTGCGAGGACAGCACGGCTTGCGAGGACTGCAGAGCTTGCGTGGACAGTACGGCGTCCGAGGACAGCACGGCTTGTGAGGACAGCACGGCCTGCGAGGACAGCATGGCTTGCGAGGACAGCACGGCTTGCGAGGACATCACATCTTGCGAGGACAGCACAGGTTGGGAGGACAGCACAGATTGCGAGGACAACACAGCATGCGAGGACAACACAGCATGCGAGGACGGCACAGCTTGTGAGGACCGCACAGCTTGCGAGGACAGCTCAGCTTGCGAGGACAGCTCAGCTTGCGGGGACAGCACAGTTTGCAAGGACAGCACAGTTTGCAGGGACAGCACAGCTTGCGGGGCAGCACAGCTTGCGGGGACAGCACAGCTTGTGGGGACAGAACAGATTGCGGGGACAGCACAGATTGTGGGGACAGCTCAACTTGAGAGGACAGCTCAACCTGAGAGGACAGCTCAACCTGAGAGGACAGCTCAACTAGAGAGGACAGCTCAACTTGACAGGACAGCTCAACTTGAGACGACAGCTCAACTTGAGAGGACAGCTCAACTTGAGAGGACAGCTCAACTTGAGAGGACAAATCAACCTGAGAGGACAGCTCAACTAGAGAGGACAGCTCAACTTGAGAGGACTGCTCAACTTGAGAGGACTGCTCAACTTGAGAGGACAGCTCAACTTGAGAGGACAGCTCAACTTGAGAGGACAGCTCAATTTGAGAGGACAGCCGAACTTGAGAGGATAGCTCAACTTGAGAGGGCAGCTCAACTTGAGAGGGCAGGTCAACTTGAGAATGCAGCTCAAATTGAGAGGGCAGCTCAACTTGAGAGGACAGCTCAACTTGAGAGGACAACACAACTTGCGAGGACTGCACAACTTGCGTGGACAGCAAAGCTTGTGAGGACAGCAAAGCTTGCGAGGACAGCAAAGCTTGCGAGGACAGCAAAGCTTGCGAGGACAGCACGGCTTGCGAGGACAGCTCAGCTTGCGAGGACAGCATAGGTTGCGAGGACAGCACAGCTTGCGAGGTCAGCACGGCTTGCAAGGACAGCACAGCTTGCGAGGACAGCACGGCCTGCAAGGACAGCACGGCTTTCGAGGACAGCATGGCTTGCGAGGACATCACATTTTGCGAGGACAGCACAGGTTGCGAGGACAGCACAGATTGCGAGGACAACACAGCATGCGAGGGCGACACAGCATGCGAGGACGTCACAGCTTGCGAGGACAGCGCATCTTGCGAGGACAGCTCAGCTTGCGAGGACAGTACAGCTTGCGGGGAGAGCACAGCTTGCAGGGCAGCACAGCTTGCGGGGACAGCACAGCTTGCGGGGACAGCACACCTCGTGGGGACAGCACAGATTGCGAGGACAGCTCAACTTGAGAGGACAGCTCAACCTGAGAGGAAAGCTCAACATGAGAGGACAGCTCAACTAGAGAGGACGGCTCAACTTGACAGGACAGCTCAACTTGAGACGACAGCTCAACTTGAGAGGAAAGCTCATTTTGAGAAGACAGCTCAACTTGAGAGGAGAGCTCAACTTGAGAGGACAGCCCAACTAGAGAGGACAGCTCAACTTGAGAGGACAGCTCAAGTCGAGAGGACAGCTCAATTTGAGAGGACAGCTCAACTTGAGAGGACAGCTAAACTTGAGGGGGCAGCTCAACTTGAGAGGGCAGCTCAACTTGAGAGGCCAGCTCAACTTGAGAGGACAGCTCAATTTGAGAGGAAAGCTCACCTGAGAGGACACCTCAACCTGAGAGGACAGCTCAACTTCAGAGGACAGTCCAACTGGAGAGGACAGCTCAACTTAAGAGGACAGCTCAACTTGAGAGGACAACACAACTTGCGAGGACAGCACAACTCGCGTGGACAGCAAAGCTTGCGAGGACAGGATAGCTAGCGAGGACAGCAAAGCTTGCGAGAACAGCACGGCTTGCGAGGACAACACAGCTTGCATGGACAGTACGGCATCCGAGGACCGCACAACTTGCGAGGACAGCTCAGCTTGGGAGGACAGCACGGCTTGCGAGGACAGCAAGGCTTGCGAGGACAGCACAGCTTGCGAGGACAGCACACCTTGCGAGGACCGCATAGCTTGTGAGGACAGCGCAGCTTGCAAGGACAGCACGGCCTGCAATGACAGCACGGCTTGCGAGGACAGCACGGCTTGCGAGGACATCACATCTTGCGAGGACAGCACAGCTTGCGGGGACAGTGCAGCTTGCACGGACAGCACAGCTTGTAGGGACAGCACAGCTTGCGGGGCAGCACAGCTTGCGGGGACAGCACAGCTTGTGGGGACAGCACACCTTATGGGGACAGCACAGATTGCGAGGACAGCTCAACTTGGGAGGACAGCTCAACCTGAGAGGAAAGCTCAACCTGAGAGGACAGCTCAACTAGAGAGGAAAGCTCAACTTGACAGGACAGCTCAACTTGAGGCGACAGCTCAACTTGAGGGAACAGCTCAACTTGAGAGGACAGCTCAACTTGAGAGGACAGCTCAACTTGTGACGACAGCTCAACTAGAGAGGACAGCTCAACTTGAGAGGACAGCGCAACTTGAGAGGACAGCTCAAGTTGAGAGGACAGCTCAACTTGAGAGGGCAGCTCAACTTGAGAGGGCATCTCAACTTGAGAGGTCAGCTCAACTTGAAAGGGCAGCTCAATTTGAGAGGACAGCTCAACTTGAGAGGAAAGCTCACCTGGGAGGACACCTCAACCTGAGAGGACAGCTCAACTTGAGAGGACAGTCCAACTGAAGAGGACAGCTGAACTTGAGAGGACAGCTCAACTTGAGAGGACAACACAACTTGCGAGGACAGCACAACTTGCGTGGACAGCAAAGCTTGCGAGGACAGCACGGCTTGCGAGGACAGCACAGCTTGCGTGGACAGTACGGCGTCCGAGGACAGCACGGCTTGCGAGGTCAGCACGGCTTGGGAGGACAGCATGGCTTGCGAGGACAGCACGGCTTGCGCGGACTGCACAGCTTGCGAGGACAGCACACCTTTCGAGGACAGCACGGCTTGCGAGGACAGCACAGCTTGCATGGACAGTATGGCGTCCGAGGACAGCAACAGCTTGTGAGGACAGCACGGCTTGGGAGGACAGCACGGCTTGTGAGGACAGCTCAACTTGAGAGGACAGCTCAACTTGAGAGGACAGCTCAACTTGAGAGGACAGCTCATCTAGAGAGGACAGCTCATTTAGAGAGGACAGCTCATCTAGAGAGGACAGCTCAACTTCAGAGGAAGCTCAACTTGAAGGAGAGCTCAACTTGAGAGGACATCTCAACTTGAGAGGACAGCTCAACTTGAGGGGACAGCTCAACTTGAGGTGACAACTCAACTTCAGAGGACAGCTCAAGTTGAGAGGACAGCTCAACTAGAGAGGACAGCTCAACTAGAGAGGACATCACAACTTGAGAGGACAGCTCAAGTTGAGAGGACAGCTGAACTTGAGAGGACAGCTGAACTTGTGAGGACAGCTCAACTTAAGAGGGCAGCTCAAGTTGAGAGGACAGCTCAACTTGAGAGGACAGCTCAACTTGAGAGGACAGCTCAACTTGAGAGCACAGCACAAATTGCGAGGACAGCACAGCTTGCGAGGACAGCACAGCTTGCGAGGACAGCACACCTTGCGAGGACAGCACAGCTTGCGAGGACAGCTCAGCTTGAGAGGACAGCTCAACTTGAGAGGAAAGCTCCCCTGAGAGGACACCTCAACCAAAGAGGACAGCTCAACTTGAGAGGACAGTCCAACTGGAGAGGACAGCTCAACTTGAGAGGACAGCTCAACTTGAGAGCACAGCACAAATTGCGAGGACGGCACAGCTTGTGAGTACAGCGCAGCTTGCGAGGACAGCTCAGCTTGCGAGGACAGCTCAGCTTGCGGGGACAGCACAGCTTGCAAGGACAGCACAGTTTGCAGGGACAGCACAGCTTGCGGGGAAGCACAGCTTGCGGGGACAGCACAGCTTGCGGGGACAGCACAGCTTGCGGGGACAGCACAGATTGCGGGGACAGCACAGATTGTGGGGACAGCTCAACTTGAGAGGACAGCTCAACCTGAGAGGACAGCTCAACCTGAGAGGACAGCTCAACTAGAGAGGACAGCTCAACTTGACAGGACAGCTCAACTTGAGACGACAGCTCAACTTGAGAGGACAGCTCAACTTGAGAGGACAGCTCAACCTGAGAGGACAGCTCAACTAGAGAGGACAGCTCAACTTGAGAGGACAGCTCAACTTGAGAGGAGAGCTCAACTTGAGAGGACAGCTCAATTTGAGAGGACAGCTCAACTTGAGAGGACAGCTCAACTTGAGAGGGCAGCTCAACTTGAGAGGGCAGGTCAACTTGAGAATGCAGCTCAAATTGAGAGGGCAGCTCAACTTGAGAGGACAGCTCAACTTGAGAGGAAAGCTCACCTGAGAGGGTACCTCAACCTAAGAGGACAGCTCAACTTGAGAGGACAGTCCAACTTAAGAGGACAGCTCAACTTGAGAGGACAGCTCAACTTGAAGAGGACAACACAACTTGAGAGGACTGCACAACTTGCGTGGACAGCAAAGCTTGTGAGGACAGCAAAGCTTGCAAGGACAGCAAAGCTTGCGAGGACAGCACGGCTTGCGAGGACAGCTCAGCTTGCGAGGACAGCATAGGTTGCGAGGACAGCACAGCTTGCGAGGTCAGCACAGCTTGCGAGGACAGCACATCTTGCGAGGACAGCACGGCCTGCAAGGACAGCACGGCTTGCGAGGACAGCATGGCTTGCGAGGACATCACATTTTGCGAGGACAGCACAGGTTGCGAGGACAGCACAGATTGCGAGGACAACACAGCATGTGAGGACGACACAGCATGCGAGTACATCACAGCTTGCGAGGACAGCGCAACTTGCGAGGACAGCTCAGCTTGCGAGGACAGCACAGCTTGTGGGGAGAGCACAGCTTGCAAGGACAGCACAGATTGCAGGGACAGCACAGCTTGCAGGGCAGCACAGCTTGTGGGGACAGCACAGCTTGCGGGGACAGCACACCTTGTGGGGACAGCACAGATTGCGAGGACAGCTGAACTTGAGAGGACAGCTCAACCTGAGAGGAAAGCTCAACATGAGAGAACAGCTCAACTAGAGAGGACGGCTCAACTTGACAGGACAGCTCAACTTGAGACGACAGCTCAACTTGAGAGGGCAGCACAATTTGAGAAGACAGCTCTACTTGAGAGGACAGCTCAACTTGAGAGGACAGCTCAACTAGAAAGGACAGCTCAACTTGAGAAGACAGCTCAACTTGAGAGGACAGCTCAACTTGAGAGGACAACTCAACTTCAGAGGACAGCTCAACTTGAGGGGACAGCTCAACTTGAGAGGGCAGCTCAACTTGAGAGGCCAGCTCAACTTGAGAGGACAGCTCAACTTGAGAGGAAAGCTCACCTGAGAGGACACCTCAACCTGAGAGGACAGCACAAATCGCGTGGACAGCAGAGCTTGCGAGGACAGCAAAGCTTCCGCTGACAGCAAAGCTTGCGAGGACAGCACGGCTTGCAAGGACAGCACAGCTTGCATGGACAGTACGGCATCCGAGGACCGTACAACTTGCGAGGACAGCTCGTCTTGGGAGGACAGCACGGCTTGCGAGGACAGCACGGCTTGCGAGGACAGCACAGCTTGTGAGGACAGCACACCTTGCGAGGACAGCACACCTTGCGAAGACAGCACAGCTTGCGAGGACAGCACACCTTGCGAGGACAGCACAGCTTGCGAGGACAGCACCGCTTGCAAGGACAGCACGGCCTGCAAGGACAGCACGGCTTGCGGGGACAGCACGGCTTGCGAGGACATCACATCTTGCGAGGACAGCACAGCTTTGCGGGGACAGCGCAGCTTGCACGGACAGCACAGCTTGCGGGGACAGCACAGCTTGCGGGGCAGCACAGCTTGCGGGGACAGCACAGCTTGTGGGGACAGCACACCTAATGGGGACAGCACAGATTGCGAGGACAGCTCAACTTGAGAGGACAGCTCAACTTGAGAGGACAGCTCAACTTGAGAGGACAGGTCAACTTGGGAGCACAGCACAAATTGCGAGGACAGCACAGCTTGCGAGGACAGCACACCTTGCAAGGACAGCACAGCTTGCGAGGACAGCTCAGCTTGAGAGGACAGCTCAACTTGAGAGGAAAGCTCACCTGAGAGGACACCTCAACCAAAGAGGACAGCTCAACTTGAGAGGACAGTCCAACTGGAGAGGCCAGCTCAACTTGAGAGGACAGCTCAACTCTAGAGGACAACTCAACTTGCGAGGACAGCTCAACTTGTGTGGACAGCAAAGCTTGTGAGGAAAGCAAAGCTTGCGAGGACAGCGAAGCTTGCGAGGACAGCACGGCTTGCGAGGACAGCAGAGCTTGCGTGGACAGTACGGCGTCCGAGGACAGCACGGCTTGCGAGGACAGCAAGGCTTGGGAGGACAGGACGGCTTGCAAGGACAGCACGGCTTGCGAGGACAGCACAGCTTGCAAGGACAGCACACCTTGCTAGGACAGCACAGCTTGCGAGGACACCAAAGCTTGCGAGGACAGCACACCTTGTGAGGACAGCATGGCTTGCGAGGACAGCACAGCCTGCAAGGACAGCACGCCCTGCAAGGTCAGCATGGCTTGCGAGGACAGCACGGCTTGTGAGGACATCACATCCTGCGAGGACAGCACAGGTTGGGAGGACAGCACAGATTGCGAGGACAACACAGCATGCGAGGACAACACAGCATGCGAGGACGGCACAGGTTATGAGGACAGCGCAGCTTGCGAGGACAGCTCAGCTTGCGAGGACAGCTCAGCTTGCGGGGACAGCACAGCTTGCAAGGACAGCACAGTTTGCAGGGACAGCACAGCTTGCGGGGCAGCACAGCTTGCGGGGACAGCACAGCTTGCGGGGACAGCACAGATTGCGGGGACAGCACAGATTGTGGGGACAGCTCAACTTGAGAGGACAGCTCAACCTGAGAGGACAGCTCAACCTGAGAGGACAGCTCAACTAGGGAGGACAGCTCAACTTGACAGGACAGCTCAACTTGAGACGACAGCTCAACTTGAGAGGACAGCTCAACTTGAGAGGACAGCTCAACTTGAGAGGACAGCTCAACCTGAGAGGACAGCTCAACTAGAGAGGACAGCTCAACTTGAGTGGACTGCTCAACTTGAGAGGACAGCTCAACTTGAGAGGACAGCTCAACCTGAGAGGAAAGCTCAACATGAGAGGACAGCTCAACTAGAGAGGACGGCTCAACTTGACAGGACAGCTCAACTTGAGACGACAGCTCAACTTGAGAGGGCAGCACAATTTGAGAAGACAGCTCTACTTGAGAGGACAGCTCAACTTGAGAGGGCAGCTCAACTTGAGAGGCCAGCTCAACTTGAGAGGACAGCTCAACTTGAGAGGAAAGCTCACCTGAGAGGACACCTCAACCTGAGAGGACAGCACAAATCGCGTGGACAGCAAAGCTTGCGAGGACAGCAAAGCTTCCGCTGACAGCAAAGCTTGCGAGGACAGCACAGCTTGCATGGACAGTACGGCATCCGAGGACCGTACAACTTGTGAGGACAGCTCGTCTTGGGAGGACAGCACGGCTTGCGAGGACAGCACGGCTTGCGAGGACAGCACAGCTTGCGAGGACAGCACACCTTGCGAGGACAGCACACTTTGCGAAGGCAGCACAGCTTGCGAGGACAGCACACCTGGCGAGGACAGCACAGCTTGTGAGGACAGCACAGCTTGCAAGGACAGCACGGCCTGCAAGGACAGCACGGCTAGCGAGGACAGCACGGCTTGCGAGGACATCACATCTTGCGAGGACAGCACAGCTTGCGGGGACAGCGCAGCTTGCACGGACAGCAAAGCTTGCGGGGACAGCACAGCTTGCGGGGCAGCACAGCTTGCGGGGACAGCACAGCTTGTGGGGACAGCATACCTAATGGGGACAGCACAGATTGCGAGGACAGCTCAACTTGAGAGGACAGCTCAACTTGAAAGGACAGCTCAACTTGAGAGGACAGCTCAACTTGGGAGCACAGCACAAATTGCGAGGACAGCACAGCTTGCGAGGACAGCACACCTTGCAAGGACAGCACAGCTTGCGAGGACAGCTCAGCTTGAGAGGACAGCTCAACTTGAGAGGAAAGCTCACCTGAGAGGACACCTCAACCAAAGAGGACAGCTCAACTTGAGAGGACAGTCCAACTGGAGAGGCCAGCTCAACTTGAGAGGACAGCTCAACTTGAGAGGACAGCTCAACCTGAGAGGACAGCTCAACTAGAGAGGACATCTCACCTTGAGAGGGCAGCTCAACTTGAGAGGGCAGGTCAACTTGAGAATGCAGCTCAAATTGAGAGGGCAGCTCAACTTGAGAGGACAGCTCAACTTGAGAGGAAAGCTCACCTGAGAGGGTACCTCAACCTAAGAGGACAGCTCACCTTGAGAGGACAGTCCAACTTAAGAGGACAGCTCAACTTGAGAGGACAGCTCAACTTGAGAGGACAACACAACTTGCGAGGACTGCACAACTTGCGTGGACAGCAAAGCTTGTGAGGTCAGCAAAGCTTGCGAGGACAGCAAAGCTTGCGAGGACAGCTCGGCTTGCGAGGACAGCTCAGCTTGCGAGGACAGCATAGGTTGCGAGGACAGCACAGCTTGCGAGGTCAGCACAGCTTGCGAGGACAGCACAGTTTGAGAGGACAGCACGGCCTGCAAGGACAGCACGGCTTGCGAGGACAGCATGACTTGCGAGGACATCACATTTTGCGAGGACAGCATGACTTGCGAGGACATCACATTTTGCGAGGACAGCACAGGTTGCGAGGACAGCACAGATTGCGAGGACAACACAGCATGCGAGGACGCCACAGCATGCGAGGACGTCAAAGCTTGCGAGGACAGCGCAGCTTGCGAGGACAGCTCAGCTTGCGAGGACAGCACAGCTTGCGGGGATAGCACAGCTTGCAAGGTCAGCACAGCTTGCAGGGACTGCACAGCTTGCAGGGCAGCACGGCTTGCGGGGACAGCACAGCTTGCGGGGACAGCACACCTTGTCGGGACAGCACAGATTGCGAGGACAGCTCAACTTGAGACGACAGCTCAACCTGAGAGGAAAGCTCAACATGAGAGGACAGCTCAACTAGAGAGGACGGCTCAACTTGACAGGACAGCTCAACTTGAGACGACAGCTCAACTTGAGAGGACAGCTCAATTTGAGAAGACAGCTCAACTTGAGAGGAGAGCTCAACTTGAGAGGACAGCTCAACTAGAGAGGACAGCTCAACTTGAGAGGACAGCTCAACTTGAGAGGACAGCTCAATTTGAGAGGACAGCTCAACTTGAGAGGACAGCTCAACTTGGGGGGGCAGCTCAACTTGAGAGGGCAGCTCAACTTGAGAGGCCAGCTCAACTTGAGAATACAGCTCAACTTGAGAGGAAAGCTCACCTGAGAGGACACCTCAACCTGAGAGGACAGCTCAACTTGAGAGGACAGTCCAACTGGAGAGGACAGCTCAACTTAAGAGGACAGCTCAACTTAAGAGGACAGCTCAACTTCAGAGGACAACACAACTTGCGAGGACAGCACAACTTGCGTGGACAGCAAAGCTTGCGAGGACAGCAAAGCTTGCGAGGACAGCAAAGCTTGCGAGAAGAGCACGGCTTGCGGGGACAGCACAGGTTGCATGGACAGTACGGCATCCGAGGACAGCACAACTTGCGAGGACAGCTCGGCTTGGGAGGACAGGACAGCTTGCGAGGACAGCACGGCTTGCGAGGGCAGCACAGCTTGCGAGGACAGCACACCTTGCAAGGACAGCACACCTTGCGAAGACAGCACAGCTTGCGAGGACAGCACACCTTGCGAGGATAGCACAGCTTGCGAGGACAGCGCAGCTTGCAAGGACAGCACAGCCTGCAATGACAGCACAGCTTGCGAGGACAGCACGGCTTGCGAGGACATCACATCTTGCGAGGACAGCACAGCTTGCGGGGACAGTGCAGCTTGCACGGACAGCGCAGTTTTCAGGGACAGCACAGCTTGCGGGGCAGCACAGCTTGCGGGGACAGCACAGCTTGCGGGGACAGCACAGCTTGCGGGGACAGCACACCTTATGAGGACAGCACAGATTGCGAGGACAGCTCAACTTGAGAGGACAGCTCAACCTGAGAGGACAGCTCAACTAGAGAGCACAGCTCAACTTGACAGGATAGCTCAACTTGAGCGACAGCTCAACTTGAGGGAACAGCTCAACTTGAGAGGACAGGTCAACTTGAGAGGACAGCTGAACTTGTGAGGACAGCTCAACTAAAGAGGACAGCTCAACTTGAGAGGACAGCTCAACTTGAGAGGACAGCTCAAGTTGAGAGGACAGCTCAACTTGAGAGGGCAGCTCAACTTGAGAGGGCAGCTCAACTTGAAAGGGCAGCTGAACCTGAGAGGACAGCTCAACTTGAGAGGAAAGCTCACCTGGTAGGACACCTCAATCTGAGAGGACAGCTCAACTTGAGAGGACAGACCAACTGAAGAGGACAGCTGAACTTGAGAGGACAGCTCAACTTCAGAGGACAACACAACTTGCGAGGACAGCACAACTTGCGTGGACAGCAAAGCTTGCGAGGACAGCATGGCTTGCGAAGACAGCACAGCTTGCGTGGACAGTATGGCATCCGAGGACAGCACAGCTTGCAAGGACAGCACGGCGTGGGAGGACAGCACGGCTTGTGAGGGCGGCACGGCTTGCAAGGACAGCACAGCTTGCGAGGACAGCACACCTTTCGAGGACAGCACGGCTTGCGAGGACAGCACAGCTTGCGTGGACAGTACGGTGTCCGAGGACAGCAACGGCTTGCGAGGACAGCACGGCTTGTGAGGACAGCACGGCTTGTGAGGAAAGCTCAACTTGAGAGGACAGCTCAACTTGAGAGGACAGCTCAACTTGAGAGGACAGCTCATCTAGAGAGGACAGCTCATCTAGAGAGGACAGCTCATCTGGAGAGGACAGCTCAACTTCAGAGGAAGCTCAACTTGAAGGAGAGCTCAACTTGAGAGGACATCTCAACTTGAGAGGACAGCTCAACTTGAGAGGAAAGCTCACCTGGTAGGACACCTCAACCTGAGAGGACAGCTCAACTTGAGAGGACAGACCAACTGAGGTGGACAGCTGAACTTGAGAGGACAGCTCAACTTGAGAGGACAACACAACTTGCGAGGACAGCACAACTTGCGTGGACAGCAAAGCTTGCGAGGACAGCATGGCTTGCGAAGACAGCACAGCTTGCGTGGACAGTATGGCGTCCGAGGACAGCACAGCTTGCAAGGACAGCACGGCTTGGGAGGACAGCACGGCTTGTGAGGGCGGCACGGCTTGCAAGGACAGCACAGCTTGCGAGGAGAGCACACCTTTCGAGGACAGCACAGCTTGCGAGGACATCACAGCTTGCGTGGACAGTACGGTGTCCGAGGACAGCAACGGCTTGCGAGGACAGCACGGCTTGTGAGGACAGCACGGCTTGTGAGGAAAGCTCAACTTGAGAGGACAGCTCAACTTGAGAGGGCAGCTCAACTTGAGAGGACAGCTCATCTAGAGAGGACAGCTCATCTAGAGAGGACAGCTCATCTGGAGAGGACAGCTCAACTTCAGAGGAAGCTCAACTTGAAGGAGAGCTCAACTTGAGAGGACATCTCAACTTGAGAGGACAGCTCAACTTGAGGGGACAGCTCAACTTGAGGTGACAACTCAACTTCAGAGGACAGCCCAAGTTGAGAGGACAGCTCAACTAGAGAGGACAGCTCAACTAGAGAGGACATCACAACTTGAGAGGACAGCTCAAGTTGAGAGGGCAGCTGAACTTGAGAGGACAGCTCAACTTGTGAGGACAGCTCAACTTGAGAGGTCAGCTCAACTTGAGAGGACAGCTCAACTTGAGAGGACAGCTCAACTTGAGAGGACAGCTCAACTTGAGAGGATAGCTCAACTAGAGAGGACAACACAACTTGAGCGGACAGCTCAACTTGAGAGGACAGTACAAGTTGCGAGGACAGCACAACTTGGGAGGACAGCACAGCTTAACTTAAGAGGACAGCACAACTTGAGAGGATAGCTCAACTAGAGAGGACAACACAACTTGAGAGAACAGCTCAACTCGAGAGGACAGCTCAACTTGAGAGGACAGCTCAACTTGAGAGGACAGCACAACTTGCGAGGACAGCACAACTTGGGAGGACAGCACAGCTTGGGAGGACAGCACAGCTTGAGAAAATAGCTCAACTTGAGAGGACAGCTCAACTTGAGAGGACAGCACTACTTGAGAGGACAGCACAACTTGCGAGGATAGCAAAGCTTGCGAGGACAGCACAGCTTGTGAGGACAGCATTTCTTGCGAGGACAGTACGGCTTGCGAGGACGGCACGGCTTGCGAGGACAGCACGGCTTGTAAGGACAGCACAGGTTGTGAGGACAGCACAGCTTGCGAGGACAGCACAGCTTGCGAGGACATCATAGCTTGTGAGGACAGCACAGCTTGCGAGGACAGCACAGCTTTCGAGGAGAGCACAGTTTGCGAGGACAGCTCAACTTGAGAGGACAGCTCAACTTGAGAGGACTGCTCAACTGGAGAGGACAGCTCAACTGGAGAGGACAGCTCAACTTGAGAGAATAGCTCAACTAGAGAAGACAGCTCAAGAGGACAGCACAACTTGAGAGTACAGCACAACTTGCAAGGGTAGTAGACCTTGTGATTAACCTTGTAATGCCATAACTATTGTACATTCAGTAACTGTTTCATTTGCAGCAACCTTTCTGCATACAGTGACACTTGCATGTACAGATATACTGATATGAATAGGAAGAATTTCACTTTCAGCAGTTTTCGCTAATAGAACATGAATAGTGTGTGCTGCAACTCTTGCATGTACAGTATCCCAAATGTGCAGAGTAAGTTTTGCGTAAGCAGTCACTCCTCCATGCAAGGTATCTCTTGCAAGTTCAGTAACAGATGCTTTTGCAGCGGAGATGTGTGTATTAACCAGAGAACTTGAATAGACTGCTTTGCATGCTGTAATGCAGAAAAAAAGAGATGGGGAGGAGAAAAAGCAGTATGTAGAAAGAAGGGAGGGAGGGAGTGTATGAGGAAAGTATATTTGAGAGAGTTGAAGAGGATAGTAATATGGGGAAGGATGAGAGGAGGAGAAGGAAGCCATGGTGAGAAGAGGGAGGATGTATTGGGCAAAGAGGAAACGATGGAGAGAAATAAGGAAGGATCGAAAGTAACAGGTAATATAAGTGTAAAGTGAATGGAGGAGGATAGAGAAAATTATATATAAATATATATCAATATATATATACATAGTGTGTAGATGGTATGTTTACTACAATTAAGAACACACGAAAACCTTGCACAGGCAGTGAAGTGGAGACTCAAAAGGTGAAAACAAGCACTAAGTCTGAGGTGAGGCAAGAAGGAAGAACTTCCACTACAGTAGGCGCTACTGAATAATAAAGTGGGGAAACCAAAGTGTAGAATGGTAGTCGAGCCACATGGTGGCTAGAATAAAAGATACTCGTCGGTGTGGTGTCTAATATCAGTCATGCTGTCTGTCAAGACAACAACAGGAATGTACAGATGAAACAGGTGCATCGAAATTCCTGACGACTGGAGCATTACAATAATCAGTACCATAAGCTGTGCTGTGTGGCGCCAATTAACAAGTTGTCAGACGAGAATCGAAGGCAAGATATCCACGTTAATACAGTAGATGAGAGACAGACTTATCAGAACTGCTAGACATGCCTAATGCCGCATAAATGAACGCTGCCACTTGTGCCGCCCATGCACATAACGTAGTGTTAAAGATGAAGTGCCTGCCGAAAACGCGGAGGGATTTCTATAGACCGTAACAATAAAAAAAAGGAAAGTGTGAAGAGCGTGGGACACAGGGCAGCCGACACATTGTACTCCAAGGACGGAATGCGTCGGAGAGCGCGGTCCAGTATTCCGATAGGGGGTGTGGTGGGGGAGGGGGTTAAGGGGTACAAAATGCGGCCCGTCATTCGTCGGAATTCGCAGCTCGCGGCCGATATCCCGTGGTGTTATTCCAGGGATGAACATAGCCTCTCATAGTCGCCCGGAGGCGACATAAAATTTTGACTGTTCAGACTCAGCACTTTCATATCGACATGGCGAAAATCCATGTTCAGCTATTGGCTTTCAGGCTGCACTTCCTGAGTTAGCAGGCTTCAATGTAATATTGTTGCAACCCCAGCTTCCCGACTGAGAAAGCAAAACAGAAATTTACAGAACACACACACACACACACACACACAAATCGTCGCCATTGGGCTGCATTAAAATAATTGGAGTATTACATAATAATTAAACCACAAGCAGTGCTGTGTTACAGCAGTGAAAGGGTGTCCAGAAGGAAATCCAGGGGAAAAAAATCCGCTGTAATACACGCAATCAGAGGCGGGTGTGTCACGCCTGGTAATACAATTAACGGCGACTATGTTAATTGCTGCTTGGTAGCTGGTGTGTGTGATGGCTTGGCAGCGCACGAACTGCTTCCTTACTTGCTTCCCAGCTTAACAAGCGATGTCGCAAGCAAGTTATTTCAACAGGCGCATTTGTATCGCCTGTGTGGTTTTTTGGGCGGGGGGGGTGGGGGTGAGTGGGGTGCGCGGCCTGTTGGCTTCGCAGCACGCATTGTGTCCCCCTCCCAGCTGCCCGACTTAGCAAGCGACTTTGCAATGCGACTCCCATTGTGTCCCCCTCCCAGCTGCCCGACTTAGCAAGCGACTTTGCAATGCGACTCCCATTGTGTCCCCCTCCCAGCTGCCCGACTTAGCAAGCGACTTTGCAATGCGACTCCACTGCGCTCCGCTTGGTACGCGTCCCGTTATAAGGCGGACCCTCCGAACAAGTGACAGCGAGAGACACGCGTACATTGAACGGGGCGAATATCGGCGGGCGGAATATCTTCTGCGTCAAAGCCGCCTACATCACTTCACTTACGGCGTGAATCTCTGAAACCGCCAAGCGACTACCGTTCTCAGTAAGTGATATCAATTTCAACTAGATACGACCTCACTGTCCCAGGCAAAAACGCACTCAAAGACGTAAATACAAACCGAAGAGAAAAACGGATTACACAAACGCACGCAAAAGCTACGTTTTCGTCTTATGTAGTTACAAATTAAACACTTTCCCTTACTCTCCTTTCATTCTACTGTGGAAACTAGTCTTTTTTTACGTCGCCACACGGTCCTATATCAAAGCAAACTACGCTTACTGGGCCAGGCGGCGCGGCGCGTCTCTGCTCTTCGTGTTTCAAAACACGCTGCATAAACGTCCGTAACTCCTCGATGCCCTCACTTACAATTTTAAAACTTTGACACCGCCAAGCGACTACCGTTCTCAGTACGTGATATCAATTTCAACTAGATACGACCTCACCGTCCCAGGCAAAAACGCACTCAAAGACGTAAATACAAACCGAAGAGAAAAACGGATTACACAAACGCACGCAAAAGCTACGTTCTCGTCTTATGTAGTTACAAATTAAACACTTTCCGTTACTCTCCATTCATTCCACTGTGGAAACTAGTCTTTTTTTACGTCGCCACACGGTCCTATATCAAAGCAAACTACGCTTACTGGGCCAGGCGGCGCGGCGCGTCTCTGCTCTTCGTGTTTCAAAACACGCTGCATAAACGTCCGTAACTCCTCGATGCCTTCACTTACAATTTTAAAACTTTGACACCGCCAAGCGACTACCGTTCTCAGTACGTGATATCAATTTCAACTAGATACGACCTCACCGTCCCAGGCAAAAACGCACTCAAAGACGTAAATACAAACCGAAGTGAAAAACGGATTACACAAACGCACGCAAAAGCTACGTTCTCGTCTTATGTAGTTACAAATTAAACACTTTCCGTTACTCTCCATTCATTCCACTGTGGAAACTAGTCTTTTTTTACGTCGCCACACGGTCCTATATCAAAGCAAACTACGCTTACTGGGCCAGGCGGCGCGGCGCGTCTCTGCTCTTCGTGTTTCAAAACACGCTGCATAAACGTCCGTAACTCCTCGATGCCTTCACTTACAATTTTAAAACTTTGACACCGCCAAGCGACTACCGTTCTCAGTACGTGATATCAATTTCAACTAGATACGACCTCACCGTCCCAGGCAAAAACGCACTCAAAGACGTAAATACAAACCGAAGTGAAAAACGGATTACACAAACGCACGCAAAAGCTACGTTCTCGTCTTATGTAGTTACAAATTAAACACTTTCCGTTACTCTCCATTCATTCCACTGTGGAAACTAGTCTTTTTTTACGTCGCCACACGGTCCTATATCAAAGCAAACTACGCTTACTGGGCCAGGCGGCGCGGCGCGTCTCTGCTCTTCGTGTTTCAAAACACGCTGCATAAACGTCCGTAACTCCTCGATGCCTTCACTTACAATTTTAAAACTTTGACACCGCCAAGCGACTACCGTTCTCAGTACGTGATATCAATTTCAACTAGATACGACCTCACCGTCCCAGGCAAAAACGCACTCAAAGACGTAAATACAAACCGAAGTGAAAAACGGATTACACAAACGCACGCAAAAGCTACGTTCTCGTCTTATGTAGTTACAAATTAAACACTTTCCGTTACTCTCCATTCATTCCACTGTGGAAACTAGTCTTTTTTTACGTCGCCACACGGTCCTATATCAAAGCAAACTACGCTTACTGGGCCAGGCGGCGCGGCGCGTCTCTGCTCTTCGTGTTTCAAAACACGCTGCATAAACGTCCGTAACTCCTCGATGCCTTCACTTACAATTTTAAAACTTTGACACCGCCAAGCGACTACCGTTCTCAGTACGTGATATCAATTTCAACTAGATACGACCTCACCGTCCCAGGCAAAAACGCACTCAAAGACGTAAATACAAACCGAAGTGAAAAACGGATTACACAAACGCACGCAAAAGCTACGTTCTCGTCTTATGTAGTTACAAATTAAACACTTTCCGTTACTCTCCATTCATTCCACTGTGGAAACTAGTCTTTTTTTACGTCGCCACACGGTCCTATATCAAAGCAAACTACGCTTACTGGGCCAGGCGGCGCGGCGCGTCTCTGCTCTTCGTGTTTCAAAACACGCTGCATAAACGTCCGTAACTCCTCGATGCCTTCACTTACAATTTTAAAACTTTGACACCGCCAAGCGACTACCGTTCTCAGTACGTGATATCAATTTCAACTAGATACGACCTCACCGTCCCAGGCAAAAACGCACTCAAAGACGTAAATACAAACCGAAGTGAAAAACGGATTACACAAACGCACGCAAAAGCTACGTTCTCGTCTTATGTAGTTACAAATTAAACACTTTCCGTTACTCTCCATTCATTCCACTGTGGAAACTAGTCTTTTTTTACGTCGCCACACGGTCCTATATCAAAGCAAACTACGCTTACTGGGCCAGGCGGCGCGGCGCGTCTCTGCTCTTCGTGTTTCAAAACACGCTGCATAAACGTCCGTAACTCCTCGATGCCTTCACTTACAATTTTAAAACTTTGACACCGCCAAGCGACTACCGTTCTCAGTACGTGATATCAATTTCAACTAGATACGACCTCACCGTCCCAGGCAAAAACGCACTCAAAGACGTAAATACAAACCGAAGTGAAAAACGGATTACACAAACGCACGCAAAAGCTACGTTCTCGTCTTATGTAGTTACAAATTAAACACTTTCCGTTACTCTCCATTCATTCCACTGTGGAAACTAGTCTTTTTTTACGTCGCCACACGGTCCTATATCAAAGCAAACTACGCTTACTGGGCCAGGCGGCGCGGCGCGTCTCTGCTCTTCGTGTTTCAAAACACGCTGCATAAACGTCCGTAACTCTTCGATGCCTTCACTTACAATTTTAAAACTTTGACACCGCCAAGCGACTACCGTTCTCAGTACGTGATATCAATTTCAACTAGATACGACCTCACCGTCCCAGGCAAAAACGCACTCAAAGACGTAAATACAAACCGAAGTGAAAAACGGATTACACAAACGCACGCAAAAGCTACGTTCTCGTCTTATGTAGTTACAAATTAAACACTTTCCGTTACTCTCCATTCATTCCACTGTGGAAACTAGTCTTTTTTTACGTCGCCACACGGTCCTATATCAAAGCAAACTACGCTTACTGGGCCAGGCGGCGCGGCGCGTCTCTGCTCTTCGTGTTTCAAAACACGCTGCATAAACGTCCGTAACTCCTCGATGCCTTCACTTACAATTTTGAAACTTTGACACCGCCAAGCGACTACCGTTCTCAGTACGTGATATCAATTTCAACTAGATACGACCTCACCGTCCCAGGCAAAAACGCACTCAAAGACGTAAATACAAACCGAAGAGAAAAACGGATTACACAAACGCACGCAAAAGCTACGTTCTCGTCTTATGTAGTTACAAATTAAACACTTTCCGTTACTCTCCATTCATTCCACTGTGGAAACTAGTCTTTTTTTACGTCGCCACACGGTCCTATATCAAAGCAAACTACGCTTACTGGGCCAGGCGGCGCGGCGCGTCTCTGCTCTTCGTGTTTCAAAACACGCTGCATAAACGTCCGTAACTCCTCGATGCCTTCACTTACAATTTTAAAACTTTGACACCGCCAAGCGACTACCGTTCTCAGTACGTGATATCAATTTCAACTAGATACGACCTCACCGTCCCAGGCAAAAACGCACTCAAAGACGTAAATACAAACCGAAGAGAAAAACGGATTACACAAACGCACGCAAAAGCTACGTTCTCGTCTTATGTAGTTACAAATTAAACACTTTCCGTTACTCTCCATTCATTCCACTGTGGAAACTAGTCTTTTTTTACGTCGCCACACGGTCCTATATCAAAGCAAACTACGCTTACTGGGCCAGGCGGCGCGGCGCGTCTCTGCTCTTCGTGTTTCAAAACACGCTGCATAAACGTCCGTAACTCCTCGATGCCTTCACTTACAATTTTAAAACTTTGACACCGCCAAGCGACTACCGTTCTCAGTACGTGATATCAATTTCAACTAGATACGACCTCACCGTCCCAGGCAAAAACGCACTCAAAGACGTAAATACAAACCGAAGTGAAAAACGGATTACACAAACGCACGCAAAAGCTACGTTCTCGTCTTATGTAGTTACAAATTAAACACTTTCCGTTACTCTCCATTCATTCCACTGTGGAAACTAGTCTTTTTTTACGTCGCCACACGGTCCTATATCAAAGCAAACTACGCTTACTGGGCCAGGCGGCGCGGCGCGTCTCTGCTCTTCGTGTTTCAAAACACGCTGCATAAACGTCCGTAACTCCTCGATGCCTTCACTTACAATTTTAAAACTTTGACACCGCCAAGCGACTACCGTTCTCAGTACGTGATATCAATTTCAACTAGATACGACCTCACCGTCCCAGGCAAAAACGCACTCAAAGACGTAAATACAAACCGAAGAGAAAAACGGATTACACAAACGCACGCAAAAGCTAC